>NC_090660.1:78282209-78887786 GCF_013368605.1 Nyctibius grandis
GCTGGAACACAGGAGGTTCCGCATAAATATGAGGAAAAACTTCTTTACAATGAGGGTGACCGAACACTGGAACAGGCTGCCCAGAGAGGTTGTGGAGTCTCGTTCTCTGGAGACGTTCAAGGCCCGCCTGGACGCGTTCCTGTGTGATATGGTCTAGGCAATCCTGCTCCGGCAGGGGGATTGGACTAGATGATCTTTCGAGGTCCCTTCCAATCCCTAACATTCTGTGATTCTGTGATTCTATTCTCCTTAAACAAACAGCACTCTTCAGTCAAAAGAAGAAATGTGTAAAAATAGTAATGTAAACATAATCGGAAATCCTTTAAATATCTTCCCTGATTTGATTTTCTTGATGTTGTAGGTGATATTTGTATTTTACTGTTATTAAATGTTTCTCCTTTATATGAAGAGCCTTTCAAACGCACATGCAAGCACATTGCCTTGAGTGACCCTCCCCATCAGGTTAATATGCACAATTTTTCCACTTGTATCAAGCAAAATTCTTCCAACACTAGTCTGAAAGGTTTCATTAAGAACATTTATTGGCAGGATAAATTATTAGTACACTTTAAAAAAAGTCTGCTTTGCAGCATTAAGAATATGTCCATGTATTTATATTTTAACATTTATTTATTGATGGCTTTCCTAATGATGGACGAACTGCAATTCTTACTCATGTGAGTAGCACTCTGGAACTTTTGCTGTAAAATGGCATAATTCATTTGAGTAAATGCTGCCTTTTAGAGCCCTAAATGCTTTACTAAGTTCCCAATCTTGGCAAAGTTTACCCAGGAAAAATAGTCATTACTCAGCTCAGGGAGTACTTTGAAAAGTGAGAGTGTTCAGTTTTATCCTCAGTGGATCTTAATTAATCTTAATCAGTGCAGATGAGATAGCTGATACTTTCATAAAATAAGACCTCTGAGGTGTTGAACTATCCCTTGTAATCACTGGGAGCTGAAGGAATTCAGTGCTGTTCAGAATTAGCCTTGCATTTGGAAACATTTACATATCACATGCATTGATACTATTAACCAGAACTGAAAATAGGTACCTTGCTGCACTGGAGGGCTGTCCCCACAGAAAAAAAAATTAAAATGACATCCTAAGATCCAAATCAGGATAGCCATAATTTTCTTCTCCTTCATTCTACAGCCTTATTTCAGGCTGTTACCTCAACAGCTAATTGATTTACACCTTGCTAGAAGGGTCAAGACTGTGCTAAGTGCTCAGCATGCACTGTTGCCTCCTGCCATTAGAGAAAACCGACACGGGAGGAGTTGTAGCTTCTGCCAAGTAGAAACATAGCACTGGGTGCACATCCTTCACAACGTTGCCTTGTGCTTTTTCCAGATGCAGCAACACTGGAATATGGAGAAAGCAAAGTTAGGAACCAGAAATTGGAGTGCCAGGCCAGAAAATGATGGATGAATAAAAGGCAAAGAACACTAAGCCAAAAAAAGGGGGGTACAAAGTAAATAGTGCCAGTTAATGTATTAATTTGGTAATGTGTTATATGTGCTGTAGGATAGTGAATTAAATTTGGACAAAGACACTACAAAAGGACAAGTAACCTTTTCCCCTTCAGTGCACTTTGAGCTGACAGGTATTAAAAAGAGAGGGTACACTTTAGTTCCTGCTCCCTCTTCTCTCAGGTCTGTTATCCCCAGGAAATACACTCCGCACCAATCCATTTTATTAACTTAAAAATTTAATCATGGAGGTGTGATCTGGGAGATCTGATTCTTACCAGCAGCCCTTCCACATCATTTGGGTGCCAGGTTCCCGATCATTTTATCATATATATTATTTATTTACTTATATTATATATTTTATAATATATTTTAAATATATATTATAAAAATATATTATATTATTTATTTATTAAAATAAACCATCAGTTTGAAAAGGTATGTTCCTGTCTGGGCTAGGCACATCTTTTCAGGAAGTATCTCTTTGCCAGCTACTTACCTTAAAGATCAGAAAGAACTTGTCATAGACTTGGAGGAATAAGGCGACCCAAAGGAATTAACAAAAGATAAGGAATCTGTAATCTCTCTTTGAACTCAGCGGGACAGGTTCGGGCAGGCATTGGAAAGAAGCCCTTCTCTGGCAAGAATTACACTCACAAGCATCTTGGCTCTAATTCAGCCAGGTACTTACACACACGTCTGACGAGAGATGCCCCACTGAAGTAACTCCCTAAAGTTAGGAAAATGCCTAAATTCTTTGACAAGCCAGCACTTTGAGTGTTGGTATTTACAGCAAAAGCCTGTATAACCAAATCAATTACAACAGCATTCAGACATGGGATCAGAAGGCAGGGTAAAATGAAGCTGTAACTGCACTCGTGTAGATAAGACGCCTTTTTGTCAGCCCAACCCAAGTGAAAGTCTCCTACTACCCTTTCCCATCACAATTCAGGCAGCTGGAACAAAGACTGCCACAGGAATCAGATCTACCAAGCGCATGGGCTGGGTGTTGTATTTTTCCAAAATTAAAAGCAAAAGAGAGAACAACTTCTTTAGGATGCCACTCAGCGTTTACTATAGCCTTGGGCATGTGGCAACCAGAACAGTAAAACATCCTTTCAGTAGATACACAAACACACTGATAATGCCATTCCTGACTACAACTTTGGATTAAAAAAACACCCTATGGCAGCACCTGGGAAATCTGCACAACAACTTGCTAACTGAACTATGTCCATGAGTAATACACTTCCTTTACGGGCCTTAGTCCAACATCTTCCACATACACATTTTTCTAGAAGGAGAGAAAAAGCTCAGTGCTTTGAAGGAAAGATGTCCAGGTATTGTCCACAGCTAGAATTTAAGGCACTTGCTATAATTAATCTTTCTCTTGCAATCAGTGCTATTGTCCTCAGCCACCCAACAGTCGATCGAGAAATAGGTAATCAGCAGAATTTGCAGAATACATGTACACACAGATCTTCTTTTCTGATAGAATTTCACTAATGACAGGATTGGCTGGTAGCTTTAACAGAAGGCAATAAGGGTCAGTGATAGTTTTGCCCTTTCATTAGATAATGTCGATCTTCTCTAAAAAAAGACTGAAAGGGACCTCCAGGCTGATACACTACAAAAACCTGGAATAATGCTAGATCATATAATTCCTTTTATAAATTGCGGAAACTCTGACTTAAAATATTTCAGCTTTGGCCCCATATCTTTTACTAAAAATCTACTTGATAGTCTCATGTTTGTGGTTAAAAACCTTCTTCTAATTTCTAGCCTCAATACTGTCATAGCTTATTTATGACTTTGTCTTTTTTCACCACTGTCCTTTAGTTTAAACAGCTGTACTATCTTCCTGGTGTTGAATGAAAAAAACACCCTCAAGACTTTTTTATAGAGAATATCTTAATCTTTGATTTGCTAAAAAAATACAGTTGCTGTCACTTGTTATACAAAAGGCTTTTATTCTTGTGATCTTCCTAGCAGACTTTCTGTGCCTCTGTCCCATTCTGAATCCTTCTTCCCTGGACATGGACAGCTACTGTTATACATGGAGCCCTACCAATGATTCATATAAAGGCACTATTATTTCATTCCCTCTTAGCGGATATATCCTTCCTTGCCTGTTTCACAGACACATCACATCATCCAAGTTTCCTGTGACTGACCAGCATACACAAGTTTTCCTCCTCCTCTGTCATTCTCAACAGATGAGCTCCCAAGTTTATAGCAGAGATTCTTGTTATTAGTCCCTAAGTGCATGACCTTTTACTTTGCACTCTCAAATTCCTTCCCATTTCTATTGCTTGAGTCCTCAAGGTCATTCAGCTTTTGTGCTAATCCTTTCCTTATCCAGCTCAAATACTAGTTTCCCATAAAGCACACTGTAACACAGCAGGCTGTCCTGAAGTTTGATTATACTTCTGTTGAAGTCCTATTTGTTTCTGTGCTCTCATTTCCCATTAACCATCCTATCTTTGCCCTATGTTCAGTATAATTATTCTTACTGAGAAGGAAAGCAAAATATTAATCTGATCTGGGATTATATTTTGATTATCTTTAAACTGTACCTAGTCATCACAGCATGGCATAGTGATTCTTTATTCCTTGACCTCTTTTCCTACACAGATACATGTCTAGCAAATCTGCTGTTGGTTTTAACTTTATTTTTTCTTTAAAGGTAGAGCTTAGTTTAGCTTTCAAAAATCCTCAATTTATCTCAATATATCTTTGCTTTCTAGGCAGAGCTCTCTTTACTGACCTCTCTGCTGTATGATTAATCCTAATATGCCCCTCTCAGACTTCAAGACAGTTCTTCAGTTTTTTGCTTACCTACAAGCTCCAGACAGCTTTCACACAGGCAAACACAAGACTTCTGGTGCTTCTCACCAGTTTCGTTCGTTTCTCAGTCCAGTGTAGTACCACATCAACACAAGTCATGGTCAGCATTCATGACTCCTATGTTTAGACAGACCTTCCTGAGAGTCATGAGAGTCCATGTGATGCACAAAGGATGTAGAGATGCATTTGCAGGGTGGCTTCCCATGAGACCCTGCGCTGACAATAGTCTTGGGATTTGAAGGAAGATTGTAGGAACAAGAGAACAAGAGCAAGGGAAAAATACTGCCAGAGAAGCTCTGGAAAACACTGGTTAGGGCAACTTGAGTGATGTTGCAGAGCTACAAGTGAAAAGCAGGCTACTGAATTGCAAATGGGAAATCCTTTGCATTACACAGGCTAAGGCATTTAAGGCAGCATGCAACACAGATTTCTGCTATTCCTATTGTATCCAGATTCATCTATTGTGTGAGTACTTTGAGAGTACTCATTTCACTGCTAAAGCTTATTGTTCTATAAATATTTCAGTGTTTTTTTCCTCTGAACTCATCTATTTCTAGCCGAGTAAGATACAATATTCTCAGTAAATGCATTGTTCTTGTCATTAATATTAGGACACATTTTCATCATGCTGTCCCTTCTCTTACTCTTCAGTACCTCTTCTTCTATTGCTACCTCTCCATTCATCTGATTTTCCTCCAGCTGTGCACTAAACCTATGTGTGAATTTACAGAAGTTTCTTACAAAACCTCCTTTAAAGATCTTTTTATCAATAGTTCCATTATTGATACTAGAAGGCCCATTCCCCAAGTGCTCGGGTAGACAAGATTTGCTGTTCAGTGAATACATCCCATTTGTTCCCCATTCCAACACCTTTCCTTACTCAGAATCACAAAATCACAGTATAGCTGAGATTGGACGGGACCTCTGGAGGTCACCTGATGCGACACGCCTGCTCAAGCAGGGCCGCCTAGAGCCAGCTGCCCAGGACTGTGTCCAGATGGCTTTTGAATGTCTTCATGAAGGAAGACTCCACAACTTCTCTGGGCAACCTATGCCAGTACTCAGTCACCCTCACAGTAAAAAAGTGTTTCCTGATATTCAGACAGAGCCTGTGGTGTTTCAGTTTGTGTCCATTGCCTCTTGTCCTGTCATGGGCACCACTGAAAAGAGCCTGGCTCTGTCCTCTTTGCACCCTCCCATCAGGTATTTTTAGACATTGATGAGATCCTCTCTGAGCCTTCTCTTCTCCAGGCTGAACAGTCCCGGCTCTCTCAGCCTTTCCTCATAGGAGAGATGCTCCAGTCCCTTAATGATCTTAGTGGCTCTTTGTTGGACTCTCCCCAGTATGTCCATGACTGTCTTGTACTGGGGAGCCCAGAACTGGAACCAGCACTCCAGATGTGGCCTCACCAGTGCTGAGTAGATGGGTAGGGTCACCTCCCACAATGTGCTGGCAATACTTTGACAAATGCAGCTCAGGGTACCATTAGCATTCTTTGCCACAAGGGCACTTTGCTGGCTTGTGTATTCATCATATCATGCACTTGTCTGTAAAACTATCTGTTATTCCTGCTGCATTTCTTTCAATTATTTGGAATATGTTCTGAATTTTCTCACTTGCATTCGTTATTGCTTTTATAACATCCCCATTTTTTTTCTCTTCAAATTATCTCCTCAGTGTCTGTGTAATAACTATATTCCTGTCCCTTGTATCTTCTTTTCTTTTCCACAATGGATGTTTCCTCTTGCTGAATAACTTTACTTTTCTTGATATATGCCCCACTATTTTTTTAATTGCAGCCAATTTTGGTTACATTTTTTTTAAAAAATCAGTTCTTCTTTTTTGAAACTTCAGTAGTTCTGCATCAAGGCTCTTCCCACACTTTCTAAAATCAGCATTTTAAATTAAATAGAATGACTAAGGGTCCAGCATCATCCAAATTTCTTTTCAATGGTTGACTTAGACAAGGTATTAGGTCTAGATTACCTTATGAATTGATTTGAATACGCTAGAAGGAAACAGCATTATCTTTACTTCCTGAATATTTTCCTTGCCAACTATTGTTTTCCAGATGTTCTTGGTCATTATAATCCCACATGATCCATGCTTTGATTTCTCCTTATCTTTATTGTATGATGTTTTTCCAGCATTATGTGTTTCACCTTAATCACAACTGTTAAGCCTTCAGCATCCAAAACACTAGTCTTTCTTTCATATGACAAAGCACTAATCAAGTAATATATGAATTGTCACAGCAGATCAAACGAATAGTCTATTTCTTCCAATGTCTCTTCTTTGAACTGAAAAAATACCAAACTTTTCAGGAAAAAAAACCAGTTAAAAAATCCCCACAGTGGTTTGCAATAGCATGTTATTGAATAGTTTTTTCCAGTGCAGGGATGGATAATGTCTTGAAGCATGAAGGTATGCATCTTTTTGTAATTCATATATTGTATTTTATTTAGTGGAATTGCAGACATTCTTAACAGGTGTAAAAATGCTGAATCCTCCTTAAGGTCCTGCTCTGTTCTGTAACGTCTTGTGCCAGGGCGCTCCACAGCTCAGTGTGCAGACAGGTGGTTCCCAAATTATTGTCCATATACCACTGGGGTCTGCAAGGCAAGGGCCCAGGGTCTGCAGCACATTTGCAGTCAGCCTGTGCTCTCTGACAAGTGGTTATACAGGGCTCTGGAGAGCCAGGAGAAACTCTTGGCTTTTGTCAGTGGCCCCAAACTATGCCTGTAAACACATTCTTCTCATTATTTTTAAATGTAACATTTTTTAAAAAAATCTTTTAGTTGTTCCTATGCCGTTTCATTGTGAAATAATTCATACACATTGGAGCAATCTCTTTCTAAAATATTGATTATTGTAAATGCTTGTGTTGTCAGATCTTGTTCTTTCATATAAAAATCATTCCAAGTCTCTAATTATTCGAATTGTCTTCTGCTGGATCTTTTCAATACAAGTGACCAAAAGTAATGCAATATTATAAGTAAATAGTAAATTTATAATATTTAATTGCAGCATTACCTGTTGATGCACCTTTGTAATGTATCATCTTGTTTATTATTCTGAACATTACTGCAAAATGAGCAGTTATTTTCAGTGCTGGTCAAGGAAAAATTCTTAGAACTTTATTTGAGTGGCTGTGCTCAATGTAGAAGCCATCAGCAGCTCTGATTACTTGAAATTGTCCCTTCCACTATTACTGACCCTGAATTTTCTGTTCTGAGATTAGCCTACCACTGAGTTGCCAAGTTACCTACGTAGTTTAGTTTCTGTAACAATGCTCATATTAAGCTATATAATCCGCATTATTCCCACTTTTGCTTAATAAAGTCTTCACTGAATTATAGAAATTCTGTAGTCGGGTCCAATTAGACAGGAGAAAAATAATAATTATGCAAGAAATTGTGAGAATTAATACAGAAAAACAAAACCAAAAAAGAGTTCATAGATCATGTGGTTTGGATGCTCTGCTACAAGCTCATGAGTCACATGAAAGCTCAGGGACAATCTTTTCCAGTGCAAGACAAGTCCTAAAATGCTGGTGCTCGAAGAGATACATTAACTGCATCCATTCACAGAATCACCGAATCACAGCATCACAGAATCACAGAATCAACCAGGTTGGAAGAGACCTCTGGGATCATCGAGTCCAACCGTTGCCCTGACACCGCCATGTCAACTAGACCATGGCACTAAGTGCCATGTCCAGTCTTTTCTTAAACACATCCAGAGATGGTGACTCCACCACCTCCCTGGGCAGCCCGTTCCAATGTCTAATAACCCTTTCTGAAAAGAAATTCTTCCTGATGTCCAACCTGAACCTCCCCTGGCGAAGCTTGAGGCTATGTCCTCTTGTCCTATTGCTAGTTGCCTGGGAGAAGAGGCCAACTCCCACTTCACTACAACCTCCCTTCAGGTAGTTGTAGACTGCAATAAGGTCACCTCTGAGCCTCCTCTTCTCCAGGCTAAATAACCCCAGCTCCCTCAGCCGTTCCTCGTAGGTCAGACCCTCCAGACCCTTCACCAGCTTGGTCGCCCTCCTCTGGACTCGCTCCAACACCTCAACATCTTTCTTGAAGTGCGGGGCCCAGAACTCAACACAGGATTCAAGGTGCGGCCTCACCAGTGCCGAGTACAGGGGGACGATCACTTCCCTAGACCGGCTGGCTACATTATTCCTAATATTGGCCAGGATGCCATTGGCCTTCTTGGCCACCTGGCCACCCTGCTGGCTCATGTTTAGCCGGCTGTCGATCAGCACCCCCAGGTCTCTTTCCACCGGGCCGCTTTCTAACCACTCTTCCCCCAGCCTGCAGAGCTGCATGGGGTTGTTGTGGCCGAAGTGTAAGACCCGGCACTTGTTCTTGTTGAACCTCATGCCGTTGGTCTCGGCCCATCTATCTAACCTGTTCAGATCCCTCTGTAGGGCCTTCCTACCCTCCAGTAGATCGACACTCCCACCCAGCTTGGTGTCATCTGCAAATTTGCTGAGGGTGCACTCAATCCCTACGTCTAGATCATCTATAAAGATATTGAACAGCACCGGCCCCAGAACTGAGCCCTGGGGAACACCGCTAGTGACCGGCCTCCAGCTGGACTTTGCCCCATTCACCACCACTCTCTGGGCTCAGTCATCCAGCCAGTTTTTAACCCATTTAAGAGTCCACCCATCCAAGCCCCGGGCAGCCAGTTTGTCTAGGAAAATGCTGTGGAGGAGTCTAGGAGGATGCAGTGTCGAATGCCTTACTGAAGTCTAGATAGACTACATCCACAGCCCTGCCCTCATCTACTAAGCAGGTCACTTTGTCGTAGAAATCATGCAGGCATGATTTCTTTAAGAACTTTTTCAGATACCAAATGATCCTATGTGGAGACAAATTGGAAACGATGTCTATAAAACTAGTATCTTTTCTCAGGGAAAACGGTGAAAATAACTCAGGTGCTAAACTTATATCTGCGGTTTTCACTACACGTTATCAGGCTACTCCAGAGAAGGAAGGGTCTAATGAAGACCCCAACAATGAAAGGGATATAGGTATACCTTTTAACAAAAAAGTATAATGGCTATTTGACTTTATGAGACCTAATCAGCTGTTGCCAGCAAGTATTTGGGCTGCTATGCTGTATCTGTGAAACTATCCATAAATTTCAAAAGTTCACAGTAGAAGTGCATTATTATTGGTTTGCCTTCATGTTTAGCATCTGCTTAAAATGTTTGTTATCCATTTAATAAGGAAGCAAACCTCCCTCCTGATCTGTGAATTACTCACTGGTCATATGCCAAATCACCATCAAGAGGAACAGTAAATAATCTACATGATTAGCCTTTAGCATTTCAGGGAGTGGATTTTGATCTCAAACAGTGAGTACCATATGCCTCATTGCCTTGTTGTATGATTCCTGGAGCGCTTTCCAGAAATTAGCATTACATTATACATTTATGATACAATTACTTTCTCTATATTTTTCTCCTACATCTTAGGTATCTAAACTTTGCTGCATAATATGCAGAACATAAAGCACAGAGAGACAGTTCATTACTGCATCTCTGCAAAGAGCCAGCTTTAGGAGGAACATAAGAACAAGTCAACCATACATACTTCTAGATATAATTTCCCCATTTTTGGCAATCTGTGTCTCAAGCATGGGAGAGAGATTTGTGTTTGATATCTTTTGATATTTTTTTCCTTTGTGAATTTGTCAGCCCACTTTTTGAGCCCATAACAACTCCTATCATCTAAACTGCCATGTGGTGAATTTCATAATTTAAATATGGCCTATGTTAAGAAATATCTCCATTTGGTTTGGTTTTGTGTTTTTTTGAACTTGTCACAGTGTTGAGAGAGCTGCTGAGTGCTCAAAGGTACCACTGAGTTTATTTGCAGAAGTGAAAGTGTACGCTTGCACTTTTTTGAAAGCCTAAGAAATCATGAAAAGCAGAAGGGAAAAGCCTGCATTGCTGCATGTTGAGTAAAAGTTGAGTCAGGTAGAAATTCCAGGATCATGTAGAAACGATGGTTGGACTTCCAAGACATAGTATATTTTCTGAGGCTCTGTGGAAGATTACTTTTCAGGCTTGCAGGCTCCACATTTTTACCATGTGACAGGTGACTCAATCAGAGCTCAAAGGAAAAAGGAAAAGGAAACAACTCCACTCACTTAATAGATGACCAGTATGCAATTAAGGGATGTATACAACTATGAAGGCTTCATGCTAGATCTGTGTTACTTTAAATGCACGCTACAGATCCTTGTTTTTTCATGGAAATTAGTATGATATATGATTATTTGCCCAGATACTGTAACTACTGCTGGCTATAAAGGTCTGGGGTTTTTTGTTGTTTGTTGTTTTTATTTTCTTTCCCTGGGTGGAGTCTGCCATTCCCTTCTGACTGTAAAGAAACTATCTATATATACACAAATTCAGGCTGAGTGGACACTTTAAAGGTTCAGAAGAAAACCTATATAAAATCAGAGATAGTTATGTCTTTATGAATGCAAGAAAATATTAAAAAGTAATTGTGCTAAGCTTAAAAATTCCTAACTATAGCAGCAAACAAAGAAATTTATTTAAGGAATACCAGTAAGTCTATCATTTGATAGTTCTGCTACAGGAAGGTTGAAAGTATTTTCAAAACTGATGTAATTTTCTATTTGTACTTGCAGTTTTATTAAAAAATTGATAAATAGGAATATTGGTTTTGTGCAATGCCTTTCCCCCTTGCAAAATCACAAAAGGTTAAAATTGTGCTTTGTGTTTTATCAGTGACAGATGCTGATGTGAACAACTAAAATGTAATAGCTGTATATGTATTTTTACTGCAGTATCCTCCATATTCCCATTATACACACACAACAGCTCTTAAAATCCATGTTAAAAGCCTCATAAATTAGCAGATTAAGTAACCAAAACACCAAAACAATGTAGGAAACTGTTCTTAGTGAGAGATAATTTTTATAACCACAAATTAAAACAACAGAAGAACAGAAATAAGGATTGAAACCTTTACCAAGCTAGTAGGCTCTTTGTCAAAGGCTGTTTGCTCCTTTCCCTTGCTCAGAAGTTCTTTACATGGATAGACATGCTAGAGAGGGAAAGAAGTCAGTAAGAAATGTCTTGTGCGCTTACTGGTATTCATGATGACTATACGGCAAGTTTTGGGCACAAGAAGAAAACTTAGGTTGAAAATCGGTGGTTGTGCTTAAAAATGTGGCTTATATCACCTTCTTGAAAAGCATACCAAACTGCGTTAATGGACAAAATCATGAACAACACTGAACAACAGCTGTTCATGCAGAGTAGTTACCTACTGCAAGGTGCAAGGGAGAAAAAAGTGAGAAAAGGGCAGTCATATGCAAATTGTTACTATTTACCAGTACCAACATATACTAACACAGATTTGAAAACAATATGAATCTTTGAGAAAAACTAGGAAATTCACAAATGCTGCATTAGACAGAAAGAGAGGCTGAGGAAAGGCTCTTAAGCAACTGCAAGATTTTCTGTGTGAGAAACACTTATTTGATTTTCTTACACTTGTCTTCTTCAATGTCCGTATCACATTGGACTCTGTACTGTGTCAGTAAGGAATCACGAATTCCTCTCTCATGCTCCTCAATACCACATCCCAGTGTGACTGCCTGGCTGGCTCTGTCATCTACCACTAATCCCACCTGAGAGATAGTGCCTCAGTAAAAGATCATGTGATGCTACATCATGCATGACACTACAGGCCAAAGGACTTGGGGGACCCTGCGTTCACCTGATTGTACTCATACACGGACCCAGCATGCACAGTCTTACACATAGGGCCTCTGGGAAAGTGAGAGCACTACAGTATCGGTAAGTGCAGCTGCTTCTCTGGAAAACTTTGTTTTTCTCAGATATAGAAATTAAATGTATTACGTCTTCTCAATATTCACTTTTCTACATAATTTTTTGAGCTAAAGCAAATAAATTAAAAGGGTTGTCTTATAATGCCATATGCCATAAAATGTCATATCACCATAGTATTTTAGCCACTGAGATATCATTTCTACCTTCTGTGCAACCCTTGTGAAAATGTACTCACACTTATATTTAACACTTCTAGCATCTGAAAAGACTCTTTTTTCAGCGTAGGCAGCTTCTTGTGTGTAGTTCCTTATTTTATGAATGCTAGTTTTGTGGTTGCGCCACTGTGGGGCTGTGGCTGCAGTGGTGATTACTGTTTGTCTTCACTGCCCAGTGTGTCTTTTTTACCACTTATACAAGCAGTCTGATGTTGTGGTGGGGATAGCAGCCAAAGACTAGTATGTAAAATCCAATATACAGAAGGCAATTCTGTGCAACTGCTTGTTAACATATTAACCTATAATTAGTCAAAAGCCAGTAAGCTACAGAAGAGGAGAAGCTTGAAACAGAGCATTGAGTCAGATGGAAAGGACAGTTCATAGCTCCAATAACCTCTCTGAAAAAGTTCGCCTTTCCTTTCATGCAAGCACTGAAATCTTTTGTTTTGCGAATCATTTCCTTTTGTATCCCCATCCACTTGCATACCTCAACAACAGCAACTTTTTACTGGTGTCAGCTACTTTTATACTTCACTCTACAGACTGTTTTGGTTTGGATTACAACTGTAAAGCTGCTGATGGTACTTGCGCTCAGTCTCTGGGTGGCAAAAGTGTGTATGTCCCTTCCCCACATAGACCCTCAGGGTTATTTTGCAGCCTCTCCGAAAACAAGAGGTTCTTACTTGCAAATTATCTTGTATGTGCTCTTTCCTTTCAGACTGATGTACCAGCAAGCCCTGGTGAACCTGGCAGCCATTGGAATCATAGCTTATCAGTAGCTACGTGACAGATGTCAAACTGCTAAAATTTCCTATAACCTTGATGTAGGCCATATGATTCAAGCCAAGAAAAAGGTAGCAATCCCTCACCTGTACTCTTTTGCATTATGGCATTATGAAGAATTAGAAGTAAGCTAAGTCTTTGTAAATACTGGCAGAAATTATGTTGCTTGAATTGCTCACTGCATACAGGAAGCTATCAGAAAACCGAAGGAAGTACACGTAATAGGTGCTTTCAGATTTTATTTGTTAAATATTTTCTGAAGGAAATTGTAGATGCTACAATCTACTGTTGATTACAATTGTAGGACCAAAAGTGCTAGCAATTAGTCCACTGGCAATGTAAAAAAAGATGAGGAAACAAGATGAAGTACAAAAATGCTGGCATTACTCCATGAAGGCAAATTTACAAGAAATGTAGCAGTCAGGACAAAATGTGGATGGTGGTTTGCAGGCAACAGAAGTTTGGAGGTATCTCCAGGAAACTGCTCCATGGGAATGTGGCTAAAACAAGAGCTACAGTTAAACCATCTTTGTGAATATTTCATTTAATGAGATCTGGCTATTTGCAGAGAGATAGAAAAGAGATTACTCGCACTGCCTAACTTCAGGCACTTAAACTAGGAGTCTGAGCTCCTGTATAGTCAACGCAGGTGTCCTGGTTTGGACTAGAACAGAAACAATTCTCCTTTCAGAATTTTTCCTTTCAGTTAAGTTTCTTCTAAGTAACTGCACTTTATGAAGTTAACTGCATGTTTTTCAGACAGTGTCTGCTTCTAGAACTGATAACTCTTGAAGTTTATACTTATTACTGAGGTAACGGTAAGAATGGTATGCAGAAAGACTCTCGCTTATACCTAGTCCTATAGAAACCAAGGTCACTGCTGTATTTCTTATGGTCCACAAGTGAAAGGATGTAAAAGGGTCACACTTGCAGGGAGGAGGAGACAGGACAGGTGACCCAAAATTGAGCAACAACGTATTCCTTCCCATACACGTCATACTCAGCAGTGTCAGAAGGCTTCTTTAAAGGGCTGGCCAAGATGAGGAGGTTAACTCTGATGTTCAAAGTCGTCTTCATAATGGACATATTTGTCACAACTGATGAAACAGTGAGATCATCCTTACTTAGCTACCTATCTCAAGTGTTCCCAGTTAGAAGCTGTGAATAACCTCTTTCAGATGCTGTTCATTAATAGCCAGCACATTTGTTCGTGAAACAGAAGCCACATTGCAGGTGTGACCATTTGACATCATGTTAGGAATGTGTTCTGAAACTGTCATTTAAATTTGCATAATTAACAAATGGACTATTTGTTTCGTTACCGGTAACTAAGTCTAAATGAGGTTATTGAAATAAATTGACTCTGCTTTTTTGAGAAGAGTGAAAACTATGTTTCCCCAATGAAAACATTAATAAGCAATGAATGGACAGAATAAAATTTAATTAAAAAGTCAGATAAAAGAAGACAGAAAAGCAGGATAAAAAGGCAGAGAAGTAGCACTAACTAATAAATGCAAATGAGGTGTCTTATTCAGCACTCCAGGAAGGAACAGTGACAGACAGAGACAAGAGTGTTTCTCTTCTTTTAAACTAATAATTATGAACAAACTAATAAACAAATAATTACCAATTGTAGTACAGCCCTGACCTGGAGGAATATAGAAGATGATGATGCAAAATCCGAGTTCTGTGTTAGATTGCTTAAAAAATGGCAAATTATAAATCCAGATTATTTTAATTGTTTTCTGATAACTACAACTAATTCTCAAAAAGCAAGTACCTCTCTGAAACTATATCTACATAGGTCTAAGCTAATCTTTTAAGTAAGGAGGATTATCTCATTAATGAAATATTATTACAGATTTTCTTTTAATGGGGGAAAAAAGCAAGGTGCACTGAAATCAGTTTCCTCACCAGGGGATCTTGGCTTACAAATAATATCATTTAATTCATTATGGGTTGTTTTAATCAGCTTTTTCTCATCAGCTCATCAATTTACCTGTGCCAAATCAACATTTCATTTAGTGGATTTAAAGGCTTACTAAAGAATTTCCTTTCCATCCATCTTGTTTTCAGAGCTTAGTAACAAATCTATGGCTTTTCTTCAAAAACAAATCATCTTTGAAATGATTACAATTAAATGGCACACCTGGAACCTGAAGCAGTAGAAATATTATAACAAGCATACCAGTTTGTTACTCTGTGTATGGTTACTGAAGATGCTTTCAGAGAATGAACAGAAAACATCTGAAAGAACCAAGGCAGACTACATCTTTCAGTTCCTTACAGAAAACTGAAATGGTTCTTGCTGTTGTTCTTCACTCACTGATATTCCATAGTATGTCTAATAACCAAAAACAAATATCAAGAACATCAAAGCCAGGATCCATGTTATATTTTGTAGCCAAGTGAGAGACTGAAGAGATTGGTCTCAGTCAAGGAGGTAAAAAGAACTGGCATGACATCAGAAGAGTGATTGTACTTGAGAGAGAGAATATTATCTGTCAGAAGCTCCATACCCTCCCTACATGCTATGCAGCTTCTACTTCTGTTTTATTAACTATTTAGTAGCAGTGATGTTTAACTGATACTGTATTGCATTACATCTTGAAGGGTAAAGATAAAAGTAGACATCAAAAAAAGAAAATACAGGCACTTGCCATTTAACAGTCAAACTTTCAGTAAAAATCCAACCTGTGTAACATGACTTGGCTGTCTTCTCCATTTACTATATTTGGCATTTATAGCTGGAGAGGACATGTTTTCCTGAGTCTAATGCAGTGGTATTAGCCTGAACTACCATGTCATGCTGGTGGACCAGGAGGGAGAGACAGTGGAGAGAAGACAGTAAAGTAAAGGTAAGGAAACTGAAAACAACTGTTGAGGAGTTGAAGAAAGAGAGACAGTGCAACATGTGCCAGCCTTGTTCCAAGAGTGAAAGGAAAAGGATGGTGAGCATAAGAAAGGCAGCAGGGAAGAAGAGTTCGGGATCAAAAAAGGAAAGAAAGGCTATGAAATGAAAGACCCTGAGAAAATTCATTCTGGCAGGCAACAAATTGCTGAAACAACATTGTGGTGAGCAAATTGTGGAAAATATTTTTAAAGAGCTAACTAGAGAAAAATCCTGAATTTGACAAAAGATGGTTGTAAGTGCACAAATTTTAGGACATAGTATTGAATACTCTACAAATTTCAATGCATTCCAGTTAAACTTAGTGGATACCTTGTATTGAGTAGATGGTATGTAACTGCTCATGAGTTATTTATACAAGTCTTCTGGAAATGCTTCAAAATGTCTCAGTCCTAGTTAGGCATTTTTTAGGGACTATCAAGAATAGATGGTTGTTGATGAGATATGAACTGCCAGCTGGCCTTCCTGAGGGTTCCCCAGGACAACTGGATACTTTCCACTTAGACAGGAGATGTGTGATTCTTGCCTTGGCTTGTGCTACCAAATGTACCATGAGATTAGGGAAACATTGAATCACCAGAGGTCCAAAGCCTTGTTTGAAGAATTTCTGCAGTCTCAGAAAGAAAAAAGGCATCCCAAACAGGTTTGGGTGTAGCATCTTACATGGAAGGGAAGGCTGGGAGTTGGCATGGAGATACCTCTAAGAACTGATGAAGACATTGTACTGAGAGCAGCAGCCTGGCAAGGTATAGTAGTTGGATATGGGAATTCACCTGGATATTTTAAATTACTCTTCTAAACATGGAAATATACATTATACTTAAAGATTCTTACAAAAAAAGCTTTAAAATTAGGACTTCGACCTTTATCTTCCTTACAGCAATCTCTATAGACATTACCAATGCCAAACCATCTTTCCTGCACTTACTGCTCTTACCTTTATGTGCCTTTGTCCCTTAAACTGTCTTAAAAGTTGGAAGAAACTGCTTTCTTAGCATTTTTAAAGAAACATGCTATTTATTGTACATCTGGAAATAATGCATTATATAGCTCCCTCAGAGCATTTTTTCTAATGTATATTTTGGAAACCTTAGAAATTTCAGTTATTTTTATCATGATTAGTTAAGTATAGATGTGAGTCTTGCTGACAGGTCATTTTTCAAAACCTTATCATATGTCAGTGAGTGGGTGGTCCTGATGTCAGAGAGTGATTGTGAAGAGGAAACCTGGATGAGTGGAGAAAGTGTGTAGAGTTAAAATTTGCCCAGTGTCAGGTGGGTCACCACATTAATGCTGTGTGGCTTTTTACTATGATAATATTATTTTGAGTATGTGGTATGCTGTCATTCATACATAGTAATTCAGTTGTAAATTCGTATGATATGAAATATTTAGGAGAAAAATGCCACAATACATAAAAAATGTCATCCACAAGTTTTCACCGAAACCACAAGGATCAGGTTTCACAATCTTCCCGAGAAACTTTCAACCTCTGAAAATTTTCTGAGAAGTATTTACTCCAGGCACAAGCACCTTTTAATAAAACCTCCCTACTATGCACCCTGACAACTTTGCACAAAAGTGGCAGTATTTTACCATTTTACTATTTTTCAAAAAGCTATGGTGAGATCTAAAAAAAAAAAGCTCTGCTGTACGCTTATTAGATCTATTACAGAATAGATTACAACCCCCCAAATATTAAAATATTAAAACTTTACTTTCTCAGTGCTAGACCAGAGACCAGAAATTATGTGCTATTCCATTACAACACTGACAAGCAGTATCAGAGAACACAAACACAGCAGTATTTTGATTTGCTTAACTGCAAAGGACTTACTATCAGCGATATTTAAGGGATAGGTCCTTTTTTCCTCCATTACTGAATCAGTATGATTTGCACAGAGTAAATGAAGGAATCAAAATCTCCCCTTTCTAGCCATGAACTCACATGTGGGGAAGTTACAGATCTAGTTCATTAGTGATAATGGAAGCAGACAGCGATACCTTTCCCACGTAGCACAAGCGCCCAGCTCACTGACCCTACCAGATATACGTATCAATTGCACAATCATGCCATGCCAGCCACAGACTCTGTGGCACCCTCTTTGATGTATGCCAAAAAGACTGAGGAAGCCTTCTAACTCCCTGTCCACCACAAGATCCAGACTGTGATTCCAGCAGCCCTACTGCATTTTGAACATTTCACACCTCCTCTGTTGTCAGTGTATTTCTTGCATGGCACAAACTAATTCAAATGAAGCCACATCAAATTTCTTTTGCAAAGGAAGCAAACTTTGAGTAAACATTGTTGCTTCCACTTGGCTGCACTAAATTTTATGGCATCCTCAAGCGGACCAGTCACAAAAGACCATATGGCTCACAAAGTTTATCCTCAGATTGGTCAGGTATTGTACTACCGCAAAGATGCCAAGATCCCAAAGCTCTCATCCACATCAGGAAAGACCTGTCCCTTTTCCCCTGTTTTTCAAGGCAAGAAGGAACTGTGGTGTGAAAATATTGCAGTCCATACTCTCTGTAACTGTCTTGTTTGCATATATAAATATTGCTTCTTTGAGAAAACAGACACTGGCACCAGTGTAAGAATGTATGTTTTAATATTTGCACACATACAGATATCAGTCTGTTTAGAGCAAGAAGGCTGAAGAACAGGCACACACAACTGGCACAAAAGCGAAGCTGACCTTTCAGTATTTACCCTGGTGGTGTTTTCAATGGCACCTACCTGGCTGACGTTGGCGACGCCATTTCGGAAAGCGCCAATAGTCTTCACAAATCTGAAAGCTTCTTTGCAAAACATTTACTATGCTGCTTGCTTGAACTTCCTTTTCTGAGGCCCCACATTCTGTAAGCAATTAATTACGTTTTATAGCATAAGCATTCAGAGAACAGGTCAGTGTTTTGATGTGTAAAACCTGCACTCCTTTAAAGATGCAATTCCTTCAGAGCAGCAACTCAGATCCTCACATACCCTCCTTTAGCTGGAGCTGGAGCTGTATCTGTGTGGGTTTGCCATCCACTGCAGCAGCTGTGGATGCAAGCATATTCCCCAGTTCTTGGCAAAAGTGCTGTGTTCTAACTGTGGGTCAGAGGAAAGAGAGAGTTGGGATTACTGGATGTGGAACAGCAGGGTATGGAAGACTGATGAAATGGGAGATCCCTAGGAAAAAGAAGTTCTCTAATAAACATTCCTTTATATTTTTCAGCCACCTGTATACCCATGCCCATACTGCTGCCAAATGTGGGATTTTTTAATGCACAACCCACGCTACACTACCAAAAAGGCGACAAATAAATGGTACATCTACTTAGAAATATGTGTTCAGTTATTCTGAGAGGTGAGATAAGAAGCTAGGGAATTGTAATGAGATTGCTCCTGAGGAGGAGTTGGAGGTCTCGATATGAGGCAGGTAGGTATATGCAATAATAAAGTTGAAGAGGCAGAAAATAAAGGGCCGGGTCTTGCTGTGAGAGGGAGGGAGTATGAGGTTTGGTTGCTTATTGGTGGAAGGACACAGCAGAAGTGTGGTAGAAGGGGGGAAGTGTGGGACTGGGACAGAAACAAGTAGAGAGGAGAATGTGGTGCTTGGCAGATCTCATTCAATCAACATTTGACACTGTTAAGTTTAAAGAGGAAATGAGGGAAGAATGGTTCTTCCTGCACCACCTGCACTGCAGGCACAGAGCTGGAACTTGCTGCTGGTGGTGAGGGTGCAGCCATCCACATCAGCGTATCCCTGCAATGGTCTTACTCGTCTACGATCACAGAATCCCAGACTGGTTAGGGTTGGAAGGGACCTCTGGAGATCATCTAGTCCAACCCTCATATCCGTCTCTCCTTGATACAACCAAATTTGGTACACAGATTGATTCTCAAAGCCATCGTTGCCTCAAAAAAAGATACTGCGTCACAGACCTTTTCCTGATACTAGAAAATAATTTACCCAGTGTAAGAAATGAGTATTTAGAGGTGCTAACAGTCAAGGCTGTGCACTGAATTGTAAATGACTGGCAAATAAGCTATTAATTAAAATAGAAATTGATTCCATCTTGTGGGATTTAAGAAGAAATAAGATTCTCACAAGGTCTCTTCTGAGTGCTCTTTTAGTACAGCTAAAGGCAGTATTTTAATTTTCAAATAATCCAACCCTATAATTAAAGTTACATTTTTGCCACAAATTTTAAAATATTAATGAAACTTGAATAAGTCTGGCCAAAGTGCTCCCGGGCAAAATATAGAAACATGCTAATGAGCACCTTCTTCAAAGATCTACTTATGAAAGAGCAATATTCCAACTGACAAAGTTCATTTCTTTTGTTGTCCTTTGTAATTCTAATTAAACCTTCCTTTATGAATCAATTTTTAAACCATTCCTTCCTTTTGTGTGCTTGTGGAATCATATATTTAATTACATCTATCTGGAAATTTACAGGAAATATAATAATAATAAAAATTAATAATCTTAACATCTTTGTTTTAAACATGTTGTTGTTTTTTGTAATCTAGAACAAGTTGTTATTGAAAACTGAGGTGATAGGTAGGATGACATGAATTAATTCTTAATAAGTGGATCATAACTGTCCACGCTGGTATAATTTATAAAGACTTTGTTTTGCACAGCAGGGTAAGAGTAATTTATATAGAAGAAAAAAGAATTACTAACAATGTATAATAGAAGAATTAGCATGCTTAGTCATGCCAACATAAAATCAGAATTAAATATTCTTACTGATCATTGAACAGTCTTGTTTCAGAGTGTTCCAGTTGCATTATCAGGATGTGAATAAAGGTAATTTCACCTGACCTTTAGTCTGTGGTATCATGAGATACTAAAGGACTTCCACCCTACACTCAGAACTGTAAGAGCTAAATAATACAATTTTCCTGTCTGATCTATGTGCCTATACTAGTTCAGATTTGTTCAGGAGGAAAAAAAAAAGTGGATTAACTGTGCAAGAAGTTATTCTGTGTTATCTAAACTATCCTGTGCTCTAGATGTACTAGCTGTACCACAGGCATCATCTCCAGTATCTCCTTCATTCCTTTGGCTTCCGGTGCTCCTAGGGATTTTTGCCTCCTAAATCCCTTAAAAGCATCAATTCTTTCTCTAGGGGAATGCTACTGACAATCAGTGGAATTATGATGCCTCTGTCTGGTTTTGTCCACATTAAAAAGACATGTGATTCAGCCAAAGCAAGGTGTAGGAGTTGTACATCATTCTGTATTTCTCTGCAGGATCTGATATTGAACATAGGCAAAAGTGCTGGATGTACCAGATCTCTAGGAGAAAGGTTGCTGCCTAGGAGCCACTTACTAGGGTGGCATGGATGGTGTGAGATGTTACAGATACTGATGCAGATGATTCTACATTGGCACCTGAACATGTTTCTCAGATGAAGATGCTCTACTGGTGTCACTGTCAGCCCCATTTGTTGTTCTCTTCCAGTCATAAGAAGGTTGATCTAAGTAAGTAGACCTGTTCTTCTCCTCCACCTCACATCCTCAGCATGGCACACAACTTTGAAGACCCAGGATGATGTGGGAAGAAGAGGCTGAGTCTAAGATAGGGACACAATCATGGCAGAGGCTGTCCCAGGGTGAAAATGGGACAGACGTTAGAGCTAGATTACTCCAGGCCACTCAAGACATCTGAATTCCTCTGATTATGCTGTAGGGAACTGTGGGTAAAGAAGAAGAGCAGCTTGTGTAGAAGTAGTTCCATAGGTACTTTTTCATATGTGCTTGATTTAAAAAACAAACAAATAAGTACATAACAGGGACAATCCAGACCCAAGCATTTCTGTCAGCAGGGAAGTCAAACATTTATGCCTTGCACTATTTATGAGGAAAAACTTCTTTACTTTGAGGGTGGCAGAGCACTGGAACAGGCTGCCCAGGGAGGTTGTGGAGTCTCCTTCTCTGGAGATATTCAAAACCTGCCTGGATGCAACCCTGTGCAACCTGCTCTAGGTGAACCTGATTTGGCAGGGGTTGGACTAGATGATCTCCAGAGGTCCTTTCCAACTCCAACCATTCTGTGATTCTGTGATTTCTAGCTCTGGGGTCAGGGCAGCGCTACTTCCTATATTTCTCATCCCCATATCCAGCAATGCATCTCTCCCAGCTCACTTACAAGAGCTCTGAACCTGCAGGATTTGGAGCACTGCACTGCTATTAGTGCAAGATATCTCACAGCACTGGTCATACCAGTGCTATATAACTCACAGCAGTTCTCAGCTGCTGCTTTTCTCAGAGACATGACCTTCTATTTTTGCAGGGTGATAGTGCTGCTGAAATCTGATGATTTCACTTGAAGTTACAGTCTGTCACCATCTGCCTTACTGGAATTGTGAAGGATAAAGCAGGCAAACATTAATAAGACATCAAGTCTGATACTGATGGATCTCTGCCTTCCTTCTAGTAAGCAAAAGGCACATTTCAATACTGTATCTGGAGTCTAAAGCTGGTGGCTTCTAGGTACCCACAGTATCTTTTTCACTGTCGCTGGGCCTCCTAGTTTGTTCAATGGCCAAAATATCTCAGCACAGATGCCCGTATCATTTTCCCCACCCACTAATGGTTTCTTCATCTTTGTAGAGTGATGTACTGTTACCAGTCATTCCTCTTCCTATGTATCCAAACACTTTCAATAGGGAGTAGAAATGAGGCACTGCAGACACCATCACTGGTAAAACGTATGAGGCTGATACTTGCAGACTGCATGTACCCCAAGTGTGCACACTTCAAGCTGCACAGGTCATGCCAGAAACCTACAAAGTCTACAAAACTCTCACCACCAAATTAATGATTGATTCATCCCTGTGGGCCTGGTGGTATAGCAGATGACCAGCACGACCTGGGTAACCTGCAGCATGTAAGCATGTAGGTCTGGAGGGAACAGGATTGCCAATCTGCCAGAGACGTCTTCAGGAGGCAGAAGTATGCTATGCTCCCTCACTGTGGCTAAGCCTGGCTGTAGGTTAGGGGCATGGAAACCTTGGTACCTATGTTGCCAAAACAGCACAGGGGTTGGAGGATTAGGTATAGGGACGGTGGAGTCCCATGCTGGCATCACATCCGTGTACTGTCATGACCTTGATGCTGTAGGTGAAGATGGGACTGTGCAAAGATAGAGGCCCACTGGAAAGAGTTGTCTTCTCCCTGTGTCCTTTATAGAGCCCCAGCCTCCCTAAAGATGCCAAGTCACACCCTGTCAGAGAAGATAAATGCCTAGTAGATGGTGGGTCAATGCCTCAGTGGTGAGTAGAGGTGCCGATGGCACAACGGTGAGGGAACCACCTCTGAGGCCTCCCCAGCTAAGAGCTCCACGACTGGAGGAACAGCAGAGGAGCTGCTCCCTGCAGCACTCTGTGCCTCTATAGCCAGCTCTACCTCTAGACCATCTCTGGGCCATAGCCACAGGCCCACAGGTTACCTTCTGAGGTGTTTCGAGACTTTTCCTACCTTACTGAGGAAGGTGCTAGGCCCGTGATTTAAACTTACTGGTTTTGTCCCTCTCCCCAAGATAACTGGCTAGGGAATCTGGACTGAGGACCACGTGGCAATGTATAAAGAGAAAGAATCAGAAGGCAGGGGAAGGAAGGAAATGGCGTGCACCCTGGAAATGATCCTCTTCCATGCCAGACACACTCTAGTTTGCTGTTCAAGGACCCTGTATGGCTTTCTCATCTCCAGTGTGCTTTACCGGATGTAATGGGAAGGGTGTAGGTGGTTGATTCTGCACCTGGGTGGGATCTTTGGATAGTGTGACAAAGCAAGGGTGACATTCAGCTGAAGTGATGTAGTCAGTGCTATCCACTGTCTGGGGCACCGGAGCTCCTCCTTGCTGCACCAGAGGGCTGTCCCTCCTCAGGTACTCCCACAGCCAGCAGGAATAACACCAAGTTGCTCTTGCAGAACAGTTCACCAGGTAGAAGGATTTCTCTGTGACAAAGAAGGGTGACAACATCTCTATTCCTCTCCGTCACACTGTGTGCTGCCACTGGCATTTGGATGATGTTTTGCCAGCAAAAAGAGAGCATGTGGTAGAAGGCAAGGTATTTGCATCCCAGTGGGAGAAACTGACCTAGTGAAGCTAGAAAAGGGAAGAAGAGCAGCACGAGGGAGCGAGAAAAGGAGAGTCAGAAGTGGGAGGAAGGCTACTTATAACCATAGACACTCAAAGGGGATCACAGAATCACAGAATGTTAGGGATTGGAAGGGACCTCGAAAGATCGTCTAGTCCAATCCCCCTACCGGAGCAGGATTACCTAGACCATATCACACAGGAACGCGTCCAGGCGGGTTTTGAATGTCTCCAGAGAAGGAGACTCCACAACCTCTCTGGGCAGCCTGTTCCAGTGTTCAGTTACCCTCACTGTAAAGAAGTTTTTCCTCATATTTATGTGGAACCTCCTGTGTTCCAGCTTGCACCCATTGCCCCTTGTCCTGTCAAGGGATGCCACTGAGAAGAGCCTGGCTCCATCCTCATGACACTTGCCCTTTCCATATTTATAAACATTAATGAGGTCACCCCTCAGTCTCCTCTTCTCCAAGCTAAAGAGACCCAGCTCCCTCAGCCTCTCCTCATAAGGGAGATGTTCCACTCCCTTAATCATCTTTGTGGCTCTGCGCTGGACTCTCTCTAGCAGTTCCCTGTCCTTCTTGAACTGAGGGGCCCAGAACTGGACACAATATTCCAGATGCGGCCTCACCAGGGCAGAGTAGAGGGGAAGGAGAACCTCTCTTGACCTACTAACCACACCCCTTCTAATACACCAGAGGATGCCATTGGCCTTCTTGGCCACAAGGGCGCATTGCTGGCTCATGGTCATCCTGCTGTCCACTAGGACCCCCAGGTCCCTTTCCCCTCCGCTGCTCTCCAACAGGTCTGTCCCCAACTTGTACTCATATATGGGGTTGTTCTGGCCCAGATGCAGGACTCTACACTTGCCCTTGTTATATTTCATTAAATTTCTCCCCGCCCAACTCTCCAGCCTGTCTAGGTCTCTCTGAATGGCAGCACAGCCTTCTGGTGTGTGAGCCACTCCTCCCAGTTTTGTGTCATCAGCGAACTTGCTGACAGTGCACTCTATTCCCTCATCCAAGTCGTTATTGAATATATTGAATAGTACTGGTCCCAGTACCGACCCTTGAGGGACTCTACTAGATACAGGCCTCCAACTGGACTCTGTCGCATTGACCACCACTCTCTGGCTTCTTTCCTTCAGCCAATTCACAATACACCTCACCACCCGATCATTCAGACCACACTTCCTCAGTTTAGCTGCGAGGATGCTGTGGGAGACCGTGTCAAACACTTTACTGAAATCGAGATAGACCACATCCACAGCTTTACCATCATCTATCCACTGGGTTATGTCCTCATAAAAGGCTATCAGGTTGGTTAAGCATGACTTCCCCTTGGTGAAGCCATGTTGACTGCCCCTAATGATCCCCCTATCCTTGATGTGCCTAGAGACAGCACCAAGGACAAGTTGTTCCATTACCTTTCCGGGGATGGAGGTGAGGCTGACTGGTCTATAGATACCTGGGTCCTCCTTCTTGCCCTTTTTGAAGACTGGAGTGACATTTGCTTTCCTCCAGTCCTCAGGTACCTCTCCCGTTGCCCACGACTTAGTAAAGATGATGGAGAGTGGCCTAGCAATGACTTCCGCCAGCTCCCTCAGCACCCGCACGTGCATCCCATCAGGGCCCATGGATTTATGGACGTCCAGATTGCTTAATTGGTCCCTGACCCAGCCCTCATCTACCAAGACAGGTTCTTCCTCTATCCTGACTTCTTCGGGGGCCTCAGGGGTCTGGGGCTCCTCAGGACAGCCTCCAACAGTATAGACAGAGGCAAAGAAGGCATTCAGTAACTCCGCCTTCTTTTTATCCTCTGTCTCCAGGGCCCCCACCTCATTCATCAGTGGGACTACATTGCCCCTAGTTTTGGTTTTACCTGCAAGGTATTTGAAGAAGCCCTTTCTGTTGTCCTTGACCTCTCTTGCAAGGTTTAATTCCAAGGAGGCCTTAGCTTTCCTAGTTGCCTCCCTACATCCTCTGACAACAGACTTATATTCCTCCCAAGTGGCCAGCCCCTCCTTCCATGATCTGGACACCCTCTTCTTCCACTTGAGTTTGCCCAGCAGTTCCCTGTTTAACCATGCAGGTCTCCTGCTACCCTTCCTTGACTTCCTACTTGTTGGGATGCTCTGATCTTGAGCTTGGAAGAAGCAGTTCTTGAATGCTAACCAACTGTCTTGGGCCCCCTTACCTTCTAGTACCCTGTCCCATGGGATTTCCCCTAGCAATTGCTTGAAAAGGCCAAAGTTGGCCCTCCTGAAGTCCAGGGTTGTGATTCTGCTAGCTATTCTGTTCCTGCCACATGAGATCCTGAACTCCACCATCTCATGGTCACTACAACCAAGGCTGCCCTCAACCTTCACCTCTTCAACCGGACCCTCCTTGTTAGTGAGGATAAGATCCAGCAGCGCTCCTCTCCTAGTTGGCTCATCCACCATTTGCATCAGAAAGTTATCATCAATGCATTGGAGGAACCTCCTGGACTGAGGATGGCTGGCTGAGTAGGCCTCCCAGCAAATATCAGGGTAGTTGAAGTCCCCCACAACAACCAGGCCCTGTAATTGTGAGACTGCTCTCAGCTGCCTGTAGAAGGCCTCATCACCCTCCTCCTCCTGATCTGGTTGCCTGTAATAGACACCCACAACAGTATCACCCATGCCAGCCTGCCCCTTAATTCGTACCCACAAACTCTCAACTCACTCCTGATTCGCCCCTGGACGGAACTCAATACATTCTAGCTGCTCACTCACATAAAGAGCAACTCCACCACCTCTCCTTAGTGGCCTGTCTTTCCTGAACAAGACATAGCCATCCATGACCACATTCCAGTCATGCGAGTTGTCCCACCAAGTCTCTGTAATTGCCACTAGATCATAGCCCCCCGACCAAACACAGACTTCTAACTCCTCTTGTTTATTCCCCATGCTGCGTGCATTTCTGTACAGGCATTTCAGGGAGCGAGCTGAGCACACCAATTTCACCCCAGGGGGATGGGAGGCCTCCTGGTCTACATCAATACTAGACCGTTGCCTCAGGGGTGCAAGTCCAGCTACAACCCCATCCCCCTTCGAATCTAGTTTAAAGCTCTCCGAATGAGCCCTGCTAATTCCTGTCCCAGAACCTTTTTGCCCCTACGACATAAACCTTTCCCATGTATTACTGTCAGGTCTGGTGTCTTATAAAACCAGCCATTACCAAAGAAGCCAAAGCCCTGCCTGTAGCACCAGTCTCGTAGCCAGGCATTTATGGAGAGAATCCTACTATTCCATCCCATATCATCACCCGAAAATGGGAGGAGGGAGGAGAAAACAACTTGCGCCCCAGACTCTTTCACCAACCGTCCTAAGGCCTTGAAGTCTTTCTTCATCCCCCTCAGACTACGGGATGCAGCTTCCTTCCTACCTGTCTGGAAGATCAGCAGTGGGTAGTAGTTTGTCGACTGCACCAGGTTGGGGAGTTTCCTGGTGATATCCCTGATTCGGGTTCCAGGCAGGCTGCAGACCTCCCTGTGATGGGGGTCAGCTCTGCATATTGGGCCCTCAGTTCCCTTTAGGAAGGAGTCTCCAACAACTAAAACTCTTCTCTTCTTCCTTGTGGAGGAGGTAGCTATATGCCTGACAGGTTTTTCTGACTGTGGCGAGACCTCTGATATAGGTTGCGTATCCATGACATCCCCATTGGACCGGCTGTATTCCACCAGGGCCTCATATCTATTTCTCAGAGGCACCTGAGGAGGTGAGGTAGGCAAGGAGGACACTCGCCTTTTGCCACGACCATAAACTTGCCTCCACTCACTCCTTTCATTTAGGTTACTGTTTTCCACCTGAGAGGGGCAGAGTACAGGGGTCCCTTGATCCTGGGAGCTCTCTGGCAGGTGCTCCCATTTTTGTTGCAAGGAGGGCAGAGCCTGGCTCCACCAGTCTATCTCCATTTCAGCCTCCTAATGCTCCTAAGCCTTTCTACTTCGGCTTGAAGCCTTTCAACCTGGCCTTGCAGCTGTGCCGCTTGGCCGAGCAGATCATCTACCTGCTCACAGCGCACACAGCCCCCTGCCACCAGTGAGACGCTGTGGCATTCCCTGCAGCCTGCAACCTGCACAATTTCCTCCTTCCGTGGGAGCTCTGTCTGGGTTCCCACATCCATTTTGGTCTTCTTCCGCCGGGTGGAGACCATTGTTCTTTCACTGAGCTGGTAAATACCTCCTGGTGACACCCCTGGTTCACAGCTCCTTGGTGCCTTCCCTCGCACGCCCTGCTCGTGCGAACTGCCCCATGCGAACTGCCCCGTGCCATGTCCCTGTTTACCCGCTCCTGTTCACCGCTCCAGGTCTCTTAGAGCGATCCCACTCACCTCACTCACCTTGTGCACTGGGAGCTACTCAGCGCCCTCCCCAATGTGCTGCAAACGGCTGTGGCCCCCCCGGACACACACAATCACTGTTTGCCCACCCTGTGCCCTGTGGGCAGGGTCTAGTCCCGGGGGCTTCTTATCACCTGATCAACAGTGGGTGGTGCTATGCCCCCTCCTCACCTGATTCGCTGCCGGGAACGTCCAGTCCAGATGGGACTCGGGGCTGCTGCTCGCGTGGCCCTGGGTACAGAACCCGCCCGGTACAGCCCAATCTCACCCTCGCCCCAGACTCACCTCAGCCGCTGTCGCATCGCCGACTGACTGATGATGATGATTGATATGCCTAGATGGTGATACTATACACTGAGACTTTCTTCTCCACTGCTCTCAGGGTGTTATTCCCCAATACAAAGACAACCATCTTCTTATACATCTGAGATAATTATCACCACAGCTGAAAGCCCCATCCTCTCTGCAATGTCTGTGTGGGTCTCAGGTTGGGGCAAGACAACATGATCATTGGGAGTAAAAATTTGCCTTAGACCCCCGGACAAAAAAACAAACAAACAAAAAAAAATTACCTAGATACTCAGGAGGAGCAAAGGAGAAAGTTGAAGGAAGAGGGGAACAGGACAAAGCCAACAGAAAGGACTTTTCTCTGTCCTTTCCCTTTCAAGGGGCAATAAACTCAGGAGTTTAGGTGTAGCAGGAGATATCATTCCTGGCAACAGCGACAGTGGTTGCAGCAGTTCAGGCAGTAAATGCTTGGTTCTCCTCAGCCCCCAGTGAGGCAGTAGGGTTTCCCATTTCTGTGCTGCTGGGGCCAGCAGGCCCTGCCACAAACACAAGCACTGGGGCAGGGCTTGTCCTTCTGTCTTGGCTGGCCTCTGTTGGGCTGCAGCTCAGTCTGCAAGGGGAAAAGACAGTAGAAAGTGCCCAGCTCACCCACACTCCCTGGGCAGCCTCCTCTATAGTTGGCATTGGAGACAGTGCACTGGGGTAGACGGATTGATCTGACCCAGCAGGGCACTCCTTATGTCCTTCATTTATTCTTACTTTTCAAAGACTTCCTATGCTTAGACTTAGATGTTCAGAAGAAAAAAAAGCCTCTGACTGCCTAAATTTCATGGCATCTCTGTGATACTGCTTCTGTGCCAGCCAACTCAGCAAGCAATCAGGACGCTTGGGCAGATGGAATTTACTACCTGAGGAAAAAAAAAAACAAAGCCAAAAAATAAAAAAATCTTGAGCATTTTCATTGGAAAGGTCTTGGTCCAGGGACATACTTCTCCATAAATTCTCATTTTCAAACATTTTCCTCCCTTTTTATTTTGACCCCTCACATTCGTATGTTGATAAAGATGCTACTTTTAACAGTGATACTGAAAAACCTAACTTTAGAAAGGCTGATATAGCTAAGTCAAGCCATTTCTTTTCCAGAGAGTAAACAAGGAATTAATGACTCTCACAGGGTCAAACTGAACAGGACTGCGTCATTACAATTAAACGTTAAACTGTTAAGCCACTGCAATGTTAAATACTTTAACTGGCAGGAAGGGATTCAAACTTTGGTTTGCTGCCTCACACATGCAGCTCAAGTGATTCATACGCATAAATTCATAAATAAATTGTCAGACATATTTCATATAAAAAACATGGGAAAAATACATGCAGTTCTGTATTAGGTTTTATTCAAAACTTATGACAAAATCCACCTACCAGGGGAGTAAAAGTTGGTTTTGGGCAAAATGCTCCAATCCTGTCTCTGCAGCAACACTGAGCACAAGAGCAACATTTAATTCAGTTAAATTATTTTATGGGGCAAAAAGCTGGAGACAATAAAAACCACCAACAAAGTTCTCAGTCCTATTCCAAATCAATCAGCAGCAAAGGGACTTAGAACAAAATGTTTCTGAGCTTAAGGCTTGAATTTGTAGGAGCTGTCCGGGTATATCTGTTCAGGCAGAAAAAAACAGCATGCTCATAAGTCCCCTATGACCCCAAAACAAAAAAAAAAACTGAGAGAAGCATATGGTTGTGAGCTTGAGAGAGAGCAGAAACAGGAGACTAAATCAACAAGAATATATATGGTACAATATACCTTCCTCAATTAGTTCTTTATTTCAAATACATTAAATGTAAATATTGGTTTTCAGCGTGATTTCATTTCACCAGAAGTGCCCTCATCACTGGGTTACAAAAGCATTACGACACATCTTCCTGGCTCAAAGTATACTTGATTATTTTGTGAAATAAAAGTGACAGAGAGAATGCCATCCTGACTCGCTGTGATGTACAGGTTGGGGGACTTAATCAAGGACAATCAGGCTCAAATCCTTTTAGAGGGGTGGGAAATAGAAACCTACTCTTTCAGATACTGACTGATTACGTCTTGTGGTACTGTGTAAAAGAAAAGGGAGTATGTATTTGTCTTTTCTTATATTTTTATGAACAGCCATATTGAAACAATGAGTATATGTGGTAATATCACAGAATCACAGAATCACAGAATCAATCAGGTTGGAAAAGACCTCTGCGCTCATTGAGTCCAACCATTGCCCTGACATCGCCATGTCAACTAGACCATGGCACTAAGTGCCATGTCCAGTCTTTTCTTAAACACATCCAGAGATGGTGACTCCAACACCTCCCTGGGCAGCCCGTTCCAATGTCTAATAACCCTTTCTGAAAAGAAATTCTTCCTAATGTCCAACCTGAACCTCCCCTGGTGAAGCTTGAGGCTGTGTCCTCTTGTCCTATCACTAGTTGCCTGGGAGAAGAGGCCAACTCCCACTTCACTACAACCTCCCTTCAGGTAGTTGTAGACTGCAATAAGGTCACCTCTGAGCCTCCTCTTCTCCAGGCTAAACAACCCCAGCTCCCTCAGCCGTTCCTCGTAGGACAGACCCTCCAGACCCTTCACCAGCTTGGTCGCCCTCCTCTGGACTCGCTCCAACACCTCAACATCTTTCTTGAAGTGCGGGGCCCAGAACTGGACACAGTACTCAAGATGCGGCCTCACCAGTGCCGAGTACAGAGGGACGATCACTTCCCTAGACCGGCTGGCTACACTATTCCTAATAGAGGCCAGGATGCCATTGGCCTTCTTGGCCACCTGGGCACACCGCTGGCTCATGTTTAGCCGGCTGTCGATCAGCACCCCCAGGTCTCTTTCCACCGGGCCGCTTTCTAACCACTCTTCCCCCAGCCTGTAGAGCTGCATGGGGTTGTTGTGGCCGAAGTGTAAGACCCGGCACTTGTTCTTGTTGAACCTCATGCCGTTGGTCTCGGCCCATCTATCTAACCTGTCCAGATCCCTCTGTAGGGCCCTCCTACCCTCCAGCAGATCCACACTCCCACCCAGCTTGGTGTCATCTGTAAATTTGCTGAGGGTGCACTCAATCCCTACATCTAGATCATCTATAAAGATGTTGAACAGCACCGGCCCCAGAACTGAGCCCTGGGGAACACCGCTAGTGACCAGCCGCCAGTTGGACTTTGCCCCATTCACCACCACTCTCTGGGCTCGGCCATCCAGCCAGTTTTTAACCCATTTAAGAGTCCACCCATCCAAGCCCCGGGCAGCCAGTTTGTCTAGGAGGATGCTGTGGGAGAATATCTAAATGTCAGAGACTATTTGTGTGAGAGTCCAATTGTTCTTCATTTCAGGAGGGTTTTTTTTGGCAAACAAAAAATGTTTTGACCTTTATACACTTAAGAGGCAAGGAGAGCAAATTAACCAGTTTTATAATAAACAACAGTTCAGAAATCAGAACAATTTCTTGTAACTTTCTTTTAAAATGTATCTTCAAAGTAATTTAAATCATGACATTTTTCTTTTTAATTATAACCTGCCTTCCATTCAGCCCAGCTCCCCAGTGGCCTGCAGCTCTGACATTTCTCCATTGGTTAAAATCTTTCTTGAATTTCATATTAGTTGCAGGATGTTAACTGCTGATAACTTTTGTTCATAGTTGACCTTGAACAAAATTAAACTAAAAAAATAAACTGTCTTAATCTCAGTTAGAAGCAAAATTGAAATAACTGCTTCCAATTGTAGAAGTGAGAAGGGGCATGATCGTGTGCCACTGAGCAGTCTGAGCAACCCAGGCTTTGAGCAAGGGTTAAGCCCAGAGCTAACGACCTTGGACTCCCCTTGAGCGGTGCAGGGCGAGGGGGCTCCGCGGCGTCTGCTTCAGCGGGGGGGCGGTCACGGCTCTGAGTATGTAAATCTATAGACCAATCACAAGTGCGATCGGGACGCGTGATTAGCATGTACTCAGCTTACAGACTATATATGCGCTGCGTGCTTTGCGAATAAACGGAGAACTTCCATACTCACATTGAGATTATGTTGTTACTCTGGACCGTCGCCCAACACCTGTGAGCGCGCCCCCCCATTTTTCCCCTCCTTCAACTGGTAGCAGAGGATGGTTCCCTTCGGTGTGCTCTCTCCGAGACTGCGGTAAGCAGCGATCAGGAGGTGTTGGGAAAAGGACGGCTGGGAGAGGTGCTGCTCGGGTCAAATAAGGCAGAGCAGACACTGGAAAAAAGGGCAGCCATGGAGACAGAGGCTGCAGCTGCGTTACTCGCAAGTATCCTCTCTAAGAGAGGGAGCGAGACAGCGGAGAAACAGCTAATTAAGCCGATAAAGTTGGGCCAGCGCTGGGGACATTTTAAAGACACAGTGCTTGTATTTTCTGTGGAGGAATGGAGAGAAATGGGAGACACTATGTGGGAAAAGACTGTTGAGAGGAACCCCGAGGAAAAAGAAATTAAGGAGGTGCGTGGACTCTGGCAAAATGTGATAGAGACTTTAAAAACTATGAGGGTAGAAAGAGAGGTCGCCCGCGCAGCTGCTCAGATGCGGACGGCCCCGGAGTCCACCCCCCCCGCTAAAAAGGAAAAAACTCCTGGGGCTCTGGCTCGTTTCTTCGGGTTACCGGCAGTCAAGGGCACGTCAGCGCCGATACAACCGTCTGTAGCCGAAGCCCGTGTGGTGGTAGAGGCGGCGGCCTCTCGGGAGCAATGGCGCAGCAAGAATTTAAAGGAGGAAGTTACAAACAAAGAGAACCGTGGCTCTCGGAGAGTCACGCGGCAAAGGGAGCGGAAACCAGAAGAGGGGGAGGAGAAGGAGGAGTGGTCAGCTGCTCCCGACTCTGCCCAGCTGGTGGGCGGAGAGGGGGGCCGGCTCCTCCCCTCGGCACCGCCGGAGTACCCGCCCCTTCCGCCTTCGCCCTGTCCGTCAAGATCAACGTCATCTACCCCACCTGACCGTGGGAACCCGGAAACAGACCCCACCGGCCTTTTACAGCAGGTCTTGCGGGAAGTAAAGGATTTAAAGGTACAGCAACAAAACGGAGACAACTCCAGGGATGCTCCGCTTCCACCTGCACCTAGGGCACTGAGGTGGAGTGGGGTGATTCGTGATGCCATATTAGAAGGACACTGGAGTGCTGCTGCGGATCTAGGAGGAGTAAGAGCTTTTCCAGTGCTACAACAGAATGGAGTAGCTACTTGGGAACCACATGATTGGAAAATTCTTCAACAAGTAAAAGCTGCAGTTACACAGTATGGAGTAAAATCAGACGCTACGAGGAATATAGTCTCCTGGATTTTTTCTGCTGATCTCTTATGCCCGCATGACTCCCAGAATTTAATGAAACTGTTGCTGACACCTACTCAATTCCTTTTGTGGGGTTCAGAATGGGCACAACGAGCAGCCAATGAAGCTGCACGAGGAACGAACAATCCAAATGATCCTTTACATGGAATTACTATGGACGTTCTCACAGGACAAGGAGCTTATTCTATGGTGCAAGCACAGTTACAGTTACCAGCATTAGTCCTACAAAAATCTGCACAGCTTGCATTTGAAGCATTCCAAACCTTGCCTGGCTTTGCGATCCCGTCATTCGGATCGGTGGTTCAAGGAGCTACGGAGAAATATGAGAACTTTATTAATAGACTATGGGAAACCGTAATGAATCATCCTGATCTTGATGATGATAACAGGCAGCAGATGTTAAAGATTTTGGCTTTTGATAACGCGAACAAAAAACTAAACAGTTGCTCGCTAGCATACCTAAAGGTGCAGGAGTGGAGGAAATGGTGAAGCGAGTCGAACATGCTGATGTGCAAAGAGCTAGCAATACCGTTGCTGCTGCCGTACAAAGTGCCGTTAAGGAAGTGGTTCAAACTTTGGCAGCGCTGGTACAACAAAGAGGGACACGACGACCAACACGAGCGGGACAATCCTTTCAACGAAATTGCTATCGATGTGGAGAGAACGGACATGTCAGAAAAGATTGCCGAGCTGCTGTCTGGTGTGATACCTGCCAGAAGAATAATCATACAACTAAGGCGTGTCAGGGAAACTTCCAAAGGAGCGCGGAGAGGGGCCGCGTGAGGAGACAAGTCAACCCATCATACGAACCAAAGGCTTTTTACAACAATACCAACCAGCAACCCGAGGAAGCCTGGGGTTCGACGTGGAAATCACAGTAGATGTCACCTTGCGGAGTCAAGAAGTACAGAAGGTCCCTACTAATGTACAGGGTCTGCTAAGCGGGGATTTTGATCTCATGGGAGGACTTTTGTTAGGACGATCTTCTGCTGGTATAAAAGGACTTATAATACTTCCAAGAGTCATAGATGCAGACTATACTGGGATCGTATATATTACGATGTATACACTTAATCCACCTATGTTTGTACCAAAAGGTAGTCGAATTGGACAAATAATCCCCCTTTCTGCCTATCAACAAGGTGCTAATACGACTACCTACCATGGAGATCGTGGATTTGGCTCCACAGGACCAGCGGTATGTTTTACCACGAGAATGGATGACAGACCAAATATGTCAATCACAATGTCTCAGAACAACACTTGTATAAAGGTACAGGCCTTGCTGGATACAGGTGCCGACATCACCATTGTCAGTCGACGCGTCTGGCCAAGGAATTGGACACTAGAAACACCTGATTCACATATTGCTGGCGTTGGCGGGAATTCTATGACAGCTGTTAGTCATCACCCTGTGACCTTACACTTTCCAGAAGGACAGCATGTAACTTTGAAAGTTTATGTTTTGTCCTTACCTGGGGTTTTGGAAGCACTCATAGGGCGAGATGCCTTAAGTCAGATTGGTGCGGTTCTTACAACCACCCATTTTTGATAATGGCCGCTGGAGAGCAGTCGCCCAATCCACCTTTGACTTGGTTATCAGATGAGCCTGTGTGGATTGACCAGTGGCCTATGACTGAAGAGCGACTGCAGATTACTAAGGGACTAGTAGAGGAACAGTTAAAAGCAGGACATATCAAACCCTCAGTTAGTCCTTGGAATACACCCATTTTTGTCATCCCTAAGAAAAGTGGAAAGTGGAGATTATTACATGATTTACAGAAAATTAATGAGCAAATGCAAGCAATGGGAGCATTGCAACCAGGTATTCCGTCACCTGACGTGTTACCAGCAGGATGGCATATATTGATTGTAGACTTGAAGGACTGTTTTTTCACCATATCTTTACATCCTCAGGACACCATGAGGTTTGCCTTTTCTATTCCTGTTATCAACAAAGCAGAACCAGCTCAGCGGTATGAATGGGTAGTTCTACCACAGGGCATGAAAAATTCACCTACATTATGTCAGCTCTATGTAGCATGGGTGCTGAAACCATTGCGCCAGCTATGGCCACAGACTATCATCTATCATTATATGGATGATATTTTGTTATGCCAGGCCGATCCTTTTTCAGAAGAAAGTCTCCACAAACTAACAACAACGTTGGCGGAGAAAGGTCTCGTGATTGCATCAGAAAAGATTCAATGAACTGATCCCTGGAAATACTTAGGATGGACAATTTCGGATGCTCAAATCCGACCTCAAAAGGTGGAGCTACATACAGATTTGAAGAACCTGAAGGATGTACAAACACTTCTCGGAGATATTCAGTGGGTCCGTAACTGTGTCAGTATCTCGAATACCGAGATCGCCCCCCTCACCGAACTGTTGTGACGATCACACCCTGCTGACACCATACAACTGTCTGAGACTCAACAAAGCGCGTTGCGGTCAATCATCGCCAAATTACAAACTGCATGGTCATCGCAATGCATTCGTGAACTACCTGTGTCTCTGCTTGTAATTAACAGTGAAAATATGGTTTGTGGTGTCATTTGTCAGTGGCAAAACAAAAAGGGGGAACTCCCCCAGGGCTACAACCAATGCCACTACAAATGCCATGATAAAGAAGAAGCTTTTTTGAGTGTTGGAATGGGTATTCCTTAGTGTACAACCGAAGACAAGCATACAGACTAGACCAGAAGCCATAGGGGAACTAGTGAGAAAGGGTAGATCTAGGATTATAGAATTAACGGGACTGGATCCAGCGGATATTAGTATTCCTGTTAATGCTGTAGACCTAGAATGGTGGTTCCGCAATTCTCAACCCATTCAGGAGGCGTTTTTGGGGTACGAAGGAAGAGTCCATTCACAGCAACCGAAAGGCAAATTATGGCAGATATTACAGAAAAATCAATGGATAGAAAAATCTAAAGTACAGAAAACACCAATAGTGGAAGGGTTAACAGTCTATACAGATGCGGGAAAGAAACAGCGCAAAGCGGTGTGCGTGTGGCAGGAAAAAGGGGATTGGGTACACCACATGCTGTATGGTCAGACCAATGATACCTTACGGACTCTGGAACTATCTGCCGTAGGCTGGGCCTTGACAAATTGGCTGGATGGGGCTATAAATATAGTCACAGATTCTATGTACATAGCAGGTGTCATCCCACGATTGGAGGAGGCATTGCTCCGAAACACACAAAATCCCCGCCTTGGGCAGTTATTCTTGCAATTACGGTCTATTATGCAACAACGCAGTGCACCTTGTTGCATAATACATGTGCGGAGTCATCAATGGGATCTTGGTTTGGGGAAGGGCAATCAGGTGGCAGACTCCCTGGTTAGTCCTGCTTGCCATATTCCTCCTTTAGATAAATTTCAACAAGCCAGACAAAGCCACGAGCATTTCCATCAAAATGCAAAAGGAATACAGAGACCATTTGGAATAACAGAAAATGAGGCAAAATCTATTGTTCAAGCATGTCCGAGGTGTGGGGCTCAGGGACCAGGCATTGGTATTGGTGTAAACCCGAAGGGTTTGGCAGCACTTGAGCTATGGCAGATGGATGTAACACATATTCCGGAGTTTGGGAGACAAAAATATGTACATGTCACAGTAGATACTTTTTCGAAGTTAATCTGGGCATCCGTGATGTCTGGAGAAAAGGCGCAACAGGTTTGTAGACATTTGTTGGCATGTTTTGCCGTTATGGGGGTGCCAGAACAGATCAAAACTGATAATGGACCAGCATACACCAGCCAAAAGTTTCGTGTATTTTTAAAACACTGGGGAGTGAAGCATGTTACTGGTATACCACACTCCCCGACAGGTCAAGGGATCATCGAACGTACCCATAGAACCTTAAAGGAATATTTGAGGAGACAAAAGGAAGTAGATACTGATCCAACATCGCGGCTGCATAAAGTGTTGTTTACTCTGAATTTTCTGTGTTTGACAGGGGTCCGAGAAGAACCACCGGTTGTAGTACATCACCAGCAGCTGAAATTTAATAATAACATCATTATACCTCAGTTACAGATGATTTATTGGGAACCTGCTACAGGGGAGTGGAAAGGACCGGTGCCAGTGATCCTTAGTGGCCTGCGATTTATGTGCGTGGCCACCGACCAGGGACCACTTTGGGTGCCGAGCCGATCAGTAAAACCACACCTCCCCGAGAAATCGGAGGGGCGAGGAGACGCGACAGATGTAAATGACTGCCTGTGAATGAGCCATTATTGGTGACGGGGCATGTCGCGTTTGATGAGGAGTGTGAGGATGAGGTAGAGCTATGGTCAAAAACTGAGACAATCTTCGCATCTATCTTTGCCCCCGGGGTTGCTTCTGCACATGCTATCTCGCAGATGCAAAGGTTGGCCTGCCGGAGTGGAAAAAGGGTCAATAAAACATCCCGGGTATTAGAAGCTTTAGCAAATGATGTAGACAGTGTTAAGCATGCAACTTTGCAAAATAGAGCTGCCATAGATTTTTTTTTGCTTATGCATGGACGTGGGTGCCAAGACTTTGATGGGATGTGTTGTATGGATTTAAACTATTCTTCTCAGTCTATTCATAAGCAGGTCCAGGATTTGATAAAATCCACAAACCGGTTACGTGAACACCATGGATTCCTGGATGACTGGCTTGGAGACCTGGGAATTGGCGGATGGGTGATGGAACTGGTAAAAATGGTTCTTACGGGAGTTTTTGTGATTGCAGTTATCTTATTGGTGTTACCATGTTTATTTTCTTGTTTGCAGAAAGCTTTAATGAAACTTATAAATCAGGCCTGGCTTGCTCACAAACAAGAACAGGGAATTGTAGAAGTGAGAAGGGGCACGATCTTGTGCCACTGAGCAGTCTGAGCAACCCAGGCTTTGAGCAAGGGTTAAGCCCAGAGCTAGCGACCTTGGACTCCCCTTGAGCGGTGCAGGGCGGGGGGGCTCCGCGGCGTCTGCTTCAGCGGGGGGGCGGTCACGGCTCTGAGTATGTAAATCTATAGACCAATCACAAGTGCGATCGGGACGCGTGATTAGCATGTACTCAGTCTATATAACCGCTGCGTTCTTTGCTAATAAACGGAGAACTTCCATACTCACATTGAGATTATGTTGTTACTCTGGACCGTTGCCCAAAACCTGTGAGCGCGCCCCCCCATTTTTCCCCTCCTTCATCCAGTCACTGTAAATACACAAGAATGACTTTTTCAAAGTAATATAATGATAATAAAATTATAGTTCTGTCCTCATGCAATCATTGTATTCAAATTCTAAAATGAAATTTTTTAAGCTAGTAACATAAAAGTAAAATCTTCATGCCATCTATTCACAACTTATGCATAAAAAGTTATGTTCAAATATTTGTTATAGAAATCACTGCATTACTTTATTTCATGTATTTAATGTATCTTTATAACCCAATTTATATTTGACTATTTACTTTTACAGACCTTTGTGATTACTTTTTCAGTTACTTGCGTGAAATAGCTGGTGCAGATGGTGCAGAAAAACATTTCTGCCATTTTTGCTCTTCATCATAGTGATGGATAATACATGATAAGAGGTATGGCTCCTTTTTCCAAAGGCCAGGAACTGTTGAGTGTTACCAGTATCTTTGTTAAGTCCTGTTCTTTGAAATATTTTTCAAGCTTCTCGAAGAGACAACGAGAAACCATGATTTTTGTGAACTCTGCTGGTGAAATACCAAAAGCAACAGATATAAATTTTTTTCTATGATGCTACAATGTCTAAAGATGACCAACGCTTCAATGAACAGCATGTTGCACAAACTGTGCTAGGGAATGCGTAGTAATGCCTGTTGATGAAAGGAAATGCTTGGAAATGCTACCACGTACATGCAAATTGTCCAGGCACTTGAATGACTTCTGATAAATGATATGGGATATTTATGCATCTTTTTACCCTGGTAAATCTGGCCATAGAAAAGCTATGTCCCATTGGTTCCTTTTGTCTGAGTTCTGTTTCCAAATTACCAATATAGCTGTTCTCTTTGAGAAGAAAACAGTTCACAAGGTCCTCAACAATGGACGTGGCCAAGACATTTTCAGCTGAAGGAATCCATCTATCAAAAGATCTCGCAACATTGGAATAATTTTGTTTGGATAAAGGTTTCCCACCACACCCAGAATAGCAGAAATACCAACACCCATTGTCTCTTTACTTCATTTGTTGTACTTGCCAGAAGCCTTTTGTGACAGTTTTTTAAACCTGACCAGGCAGAAAATCAAAAAACTGCAGAGACAGTTTGGGCAAAAGCTTAAAGTAAGGCTCTGAGCACAGTTCTTCCGTTTTAGCCATCAACTTACCGATGAATATCTTTGTTTTTTCTAGCGCTATGTATATTTAATTGTAAAATTGAACAGATGAAACAAGAGTCACCAAAAGCAAAATCAAATCAGACTGCACAGCAACATGGTGGGCATATTAGGTTCCAGCAAAGGAGCAGTCAAGAGCCTGCTCCACGTCAGGAAGTGATTAAATTTGAAAATTGCTCTCCCACGTTATAGACATGTCTCCTGAAACATCTTCTGCTTGGCCATTCTTGTGGGAGTCTGAAGCAATTTGACACATTGTTAGGACAGGTAGGAGGTGCCTGATTTGGGAACGTGACTGGAGCTTACGTGCCTGACAACAGGTTTGTGATATATGCAGTAATGTACACCTCCGGGGGTTGCACTTCAGGTGTACAGTGGATTTTTCTGGCAAAAACTGTTCCCATGATTATTAGTTGCCTATAGGACCAGGCAACAACTAAACACATTTTTTGTGGGTCTAATTTTTGGGAAAAAAAACCATGACACTAAATTCCTGTAATGGATCAGATTTTTCAATAGTTCTTTTTGGTCAATGCAGTGCTGTGATACTGTAATGTCAAGCAGCAAACCAGAAGGTACGTTAACTAAAGGTGTTTAAAATCAACAGAAAGATGGCCTGGATTTTTCTTCTTCCTTCTGTTTTCAGTTAAAATCCCATCTCTTACAATTTAGCAGATTTGCTAAGTATGCGTTTATATGTATTAGAGTCTTTCTCTCTGTCTCACTTGGTGGTGTCACTCTTTGTTAACCCAATTATCCACACTTGGGGGCCCTGTGTATTATTTCTATTAGGAAAACAAATTAATGATGAAGTAAAATATCTTTCATTCAGGTCCTTGTTTATTTACAATGACTGCTGGAATTCTGTCTCCTCGAACCCAGGAAGACTCAAATAGCAGAAGATATTCTTTCCCTCAAACTTTAAATATTTTTTTAACCAAAGTTTAGGCTAAAAATCTTCCTTTCCAGGATTTTCTCAGTGCCATATTCTCAGTGCTTGTCCAGCATGTACCTCGTGACCCCTTACTGATTTCTTTCAAGTGGATTTTTTTGTTGCAAGTGTTGGTGTTGCTGCTACAGCTATTCAGAAAACAGTTACTGAATCTGTCTGTCTGCATATGCCCTGTCTGCATGTGCCTTTGGGAAGGGAGGTGTCACGGTTTAAAGCTGGGCTGGCTATTAACCCGGTGGCAGATGCTCTCTGTTAACCCTCTCCCCCCCCACCCTAAGGGAAATGGAAAAGGGAAAGAGACTTATGGGTTGGAAAGTTAAAACAGTTTTAATAAACTATAGTAATAAAAAAGAGTATAATAACAATAAAAATAGAAATAATCAAATATATACAAAACCAAGATTGAGAGCTTGGAAGTCCTCCTCAGGCAGAGTTGCTCCCCCCAGCACAAGCATAGGGGAAAATGCAGTAGCTCCCCCTGCCATCCCACCTGCAGGCTTTTAACTGGAGAATTGGCAAAGCTGGTACCAATCAGTGGAAGACAGGAGGGCCCCTCCCTCCTGGGCCCCACCTCCAGGAGGCGGTGGGTTAGTGATAAATAGGAAAGTGAGAATGACGTGTATGGGATGGAATACCTCGTTGGTCAATTCTGGGCCACCTGCCCTGTCTGCTCCTCCCTGCAGGTGCGACCCCCCTTCAGCTCTTCACTCGTAAGCAGTGAGGAATTTAGCAGTGACCTTGGTTTCTCTAAGACTAATTGGCCTGGTTTGGGCCAAACCAGGACAGGAGGATAGTTAGTTTTAGTTCCAGGAGATGTAATGGTGCCTAACTGTTTATTATAACAATTTTAAATTATGAATGGCAGTTATATCCTCGGTGTCAGAGGTTTAAACCAATCCACAATAACAAAAAAGGGTCTCCCCCAAGCTGATTAAGACCAAATATCCAGGTAATTACATTTAATTATACACACAAAATTAGTGGATAGGTCAAAATATCATTTGTCAAACTCACAACACTTTTACGTGGTCACAAATTATACAACCATAAACCAATACAAAGGGCACTATCACAGAGTGTAAACAGTTCATTCACTTGCTGATAGACTGATAAACAAAAAAATCCATTTCAATAAGGCCTATCTCTTTTTGTATTAGTATTTATTTTATTGAATCTAAAACCTGCATTACAATATAGTACGGGCTTCAATTTGACAAAGACCAAATACGATCAAGTGCTTTCTAAAAAGTATGATGAATACTCAAAACGGAAGGTGCAAGGTGATGTTTGATCTATACTCTATTTGAAGCCCAGAAGATGTCCAGTGCAGCTACTGTACTTTCCAGTGATTGACAGGAACCCCATAAATATCTTCAATCCCTTAAAATTTTTCAGTTTCTTGTGTGCAACCATTAATGGCTATAACAGTAAACTTTTTCTGCTGCTTTATAATGAAATAGCTCTTGTGCCTGCACAGAGAATAAATGGCTCAGTATGACACGTATTCTTTATCAGGTGATGATGGTGAAGCTGTGCCTTGATGGTATAGAGTCTACATCTTGGCCTCCAGAGGTTTAAGGAGGATGTGAGTCCATCTAGGGAGACAAATGGGTCATGAGTATTATAAAAATACAGAACAGATGCGTAGACTCCAGCAAGTTCTTCTCATTTTTGGTTTCCTTCCCCTTCAAACTCTTTTGGATGTCCAGACTATAAGTAAGGCTCATTCTTCCATATCAAAAATGACAGATGTTAAGGCATCGTAGTGCATAAACACTGAAAAAAATCGCAACTAGTCTCTATATCCAGCTGCACAGTGTCATTTTACCTCACACAGTTTTGCTAGGAAAAAAGGTTAGTGCCTGATACTTGAGTGCAGAAGTCCACATCTCAGCATCGCAAAGAAAAAGTTGTAAAGATCAACCAATACAGAGCATAACAAATTTTGCATATTATGGTGTGTAAGTAACAGAGTACCCATGGCACCCTGCAAGACAGGTTAGGTTCAAAGTCTTCAGGGACATTATAACTAAAACTGAGAGAGTACAATAAGCAGCAGTGTGTTACTTGCACGGCATTGTTTCTCTTGGGCCCATGAAATTTGGAAGCATTTATAGAGCCAACCTGAAGCCAGCTGGATTCTGATGAATTTTATCCTCAGTCTCTCAGTTTCTGAAAATGAAAATACAGAAAACCTTTGCAAGCTCATACAGCAGTCCTGTGAAGACTGGAAGCTGGTCAATCCTGCCGTTAGCTCAATGTACTAAATTATACTAAATAAATGAAACATTGTCCTGATCAGCTTGCATAAAAAATTCAGGCCAGAAGATTTGATGCAAATACAACAAAGTAGTATATATCTGATGCCTAGTCTTGCCGGAAACAGAAATGAGTGGTCACAAACTCTTGAATTCTACTTTGTAAAGAGAAGTCTCGTGTGGCTGGTCTGAATCCACAATAAAATGCCTGTCCTGATACCTCCAGCCATATTCACACGTTCTGGTCATTCGAGGAGCTCGTGTGTGAACACCCAGCTTTTTCTCTTTGCCGTGTTTCAGCAGGAGCAGGCTGGCTTGGCATCCTCTTGCCAGCTACCAAGGGATGGAGGCGGCAGGAGACGGGCCCCCATCGACCTTTTCTGGGTGATGGCTTTTGCAGGACCGAAGCCAGCTTCTGGCAGGAGGCAGAGGTCCCTGCCAGCCCTTGCCGCCCGCGCGACTCGAGGCACCGCCCGGGGAGCTGGTGCGGGCTCCACCGCCCCCGGCCCTTCCTGCGCCCGCCCGGGCGAGGACGGCCGGAGAGGGTGCCGGTGCCGGGGGCGGGCGCGGTGCCCGGAGAGCGGCGCGGTGCCCGGAGAGCGGCGCGTCCCGCCCCGCGGGGTGCCGGGGAGGGGTGTCCGCCGCACGTCACCGCCGCCCGCGATAAATGCCCGGCGGGGCGGGAGCCAGAAGGAGAAGCGCGGCGCTCCTCGGGGCGGCGGTGACCCGGAGGCCGGCGGGGGAGGCGGCTCGCTTAGCGGCAGCCCCTCGTCGCGGCTCCTCTGCTGGACACGTCTGCACCCGCCGCGCCGCTCACACCGCGGCTGCCAGCCGCAGCGAGCGGGGCGAGGCCGTGCCTGCGCCCCTCGGCTCCGGCCCCGACGCGGGCCTGGCGAGGAGGTGGGCGGCGGAGCAAAGCTGGCTGTGAGGAGAGGAGGCAGCCGCCGCCGGAGGGGTAAGGGCGCTGGTGGGGGGCGCCCGGTGGCTCCCCGCAGCATCTAGCCCGCGGCGAGGAGCGGCCGGGGGGCGGCGGCGTCCAGGGCCCGGCGGCGGCGGGGCGCTCCGGTAGGGGAGCGGCTCTTCGGGGCCGGCTGCCCCACGGAGAGCGGCGCCGGGGCCGGGGCGCCGGCTGCGGGCGGCGCGCTGGGGAGAGCCCGGCTCTGCCCCCGTCGCCCTTTTTTGTTTCCCTCGCAGCGGCGGGTGCAGCGCGGTCGGTGTGGCGGGATTCACGCTTTTTCACCCAGAGTGAGGGAGTGACCGTGGCTTTCCTACCTAAAGCACTCGGTCTTGTAACAGGCGGTGTTGGAATGTTGGAAGCGGTGCTACTTTTTCTGAGAGTTATCTGTGCTTTCCTTTGTTTGGTGAATAGAATAACCCCATCTCCCCCCATTTTCTTGTCCGAGTTGAATCCTTTAGTTTTATTAGGTTTTTGGAAATCATAAAACAAAAGCTTTAATCAAAGTCATATTTCGAAATGCACCAAGAGGGTATATTTCATGTTAACTTTGTTGTGTTTTTCAGTTCACATTTTGGCAATGAATGCAGGCCTTTTAACTTTTTTTTGTTCTTAAAATTCCAATACTGGAAGACTTTATCTGCAGTCTAACCTTCATCGATGTCTGGCTTCTTTCAAGTAGATACGAAAAGCATGCTTTCTTGCATGCAGGCAGTGAAATGCGCTTTCCAGTGTACTGTATAAAACCACTTCAACAAACTGAAGTTCATAAGGTTGAAGATAAGCTATCTTCCCAAAGCAACAGTGTATACTTCTTAGAGTAAAAAAAAAAAAAAGTAGCATCCTGGTTTCTCCCCCTAAAACAACAGTGGCAAACTCTGGGCAAACTACAGTTTTTGTTGCTTAGTAAGTTCATACAGGCCAGTACTTCAACCTCCAAATTACATTACTTTCTCTTATACATTTACAGCCAACAGACCTGGAAGAAAGACTTTGTCTTGGAGCTAACTCCTGAGCATTCTGAGAACGTTCATCATGAAGTATGTAGTACAGGAATGGCTCAGAGTAACTACCTGGCTATTCATAGCTCAAGCAGTTTCTGCAATGGTTCTTCCCAATGCCACGCTCTTAGAGGAACTTTTGGAAAAGTACATGGATGAAGATGGTGAGTGGTGGATCGCCAAGCAGAGAGGGAAAAGGGCTATCACAGACAGTGATATGCAAAGTATCTTGGATCTTCATAATAAATTACGGGGTCAGGTGTATCCACCAGCTTCCAATATGGAATATATGGTAAGGAAAAACTGATAGCGACATGCAGAAAGAAATGTTTTGGAATAGTTACTGTCACTTTATAAAACAGCATACTTCCAGTCTTAGCTTGCTTGTTTTCTCTTTTAAAGCACTTGTTACTTGTCTTTGTTTTTTGTACAGGGGTGAACTTTGAGATAAAAATGCCTATTTGTGGGTTGTGTCATGTTCTACTGATATTAATGGGATTAATCTCTCATAGCTCTCCTGAATTTAAGTGGTAATTCCTCAGTGTTAGGTGCCAGTTTCCAAAACTGCATTACTCAAAATAGCTGATTGTGACCTAAGAAGTTACCATCTAAGAAGAGTGCTGAAGTTTCAAAATAACGTGGATTCTTTCCCGTGCTTCTAGGTTGGATGGAATTTCTGAGCAAAATGAGGCTCCTATGAGAAGACAGTCTTCTATTTAAATTGACACATGTTGCTGGACTGGAGTCCTGTATGTTCCTGTGTTTAACAGATTAATAATGTAATATGTAATTTCTGTTTGTGTTTTTCCCTTAAGAAGTCTCTATATTTGGTTTGTTATTAGTAGACTTAAATCTCCCATGTTTTTGAACTTTGATTTTATGCCATAGTTCAAGGCTAACTCTATCTCTTCTTGCTAATTAGATCAAATCAGATCATTAGAGCTTTTAAGAAGTCCAGAGGTCTGACAAGAATGGGCAACTTTTCTTCTGTATTCTTGTTTCTGCAGAAAAGCTCAGATCTTTTTCTTGTGTTCATACTGTGTATTATTTGTTTATCTGTCCAGGCACCGGAGAAATAGCATTACTACAAGTTGGGTTGTTTATAGCAAATATTACACAGGTTTCCCAACACTTTCCATTGTAATGTTATGACAGAGGATCATATTAACACATTTCAAGATGTAGATACCTTGGAGTGATGTCTCTCAGCTTGGAGATCTGATTGAACTGAGCATATGTGTGTCCTAGAGAAACCATGGTTGCTTAAACCATTAATAAAGGTAGTTTAACTTAAGTTTACCTATGAGTGTTACTATATTAGACTGAGAGCCATCAGAGAATTAGTTACCACATTTAGTCTCCAAACAAACAGATGACAATATCTGAAACACCTTTAACCCTTTCAGTTACAATTGTCTGCACATGTCCTTAAACTTTGGTTTCTGTTGTGACTTTTTCAGACCTTATTATAATATAGGTTGCCTTTTTGTTACCAATAACTCAGGTTGATTTATTCTAGAAACCTTAAGAAAAAGCTGTCAAGCCTTTTTGTAAAATGAGAATAGGGAAGACTGTATTGTTTTCCCTTGTTAAAATACTGCAAAACTTTTTCCTGAGATTCTGCAAAAGGGTAGCTTTGATTTTTAGTTATGTACCTTTTTCCATTCCTAATGCCATTCTACATTTGCCTGTGGTATATATCTTGGAAAGAAGAATTTGAATGTACTAATGGAGCTGCATATTTGACAGCTGTATTCAAGATTCTTCCTGCGTTGCACACACTTTGGCCTAAACTTTGTGTTAGGTCTACATCTGGAACAAGTTTTTTGTGGTGGTGGTGTTTTTTCTGTGCTCCCCAATGACCCCTCACCCAGAGTACAAGTAGCATGGAAAAGAGGTTACCCAATTTTAATGTTGAGGAGGTACTCTTTTGTCCTGTTATTCAGAACGGGACAGCAGCTTTCAAGAGAGTGGGATTCAATTTTGGCATAATATCCAAGCAAATCAGGGATTGGGATAGGCAAGAGTTTGGGATTTGTGAGTGCAAAGGGTCTGTGTAAAGGGTCTGGTCAAAGGGATGGATACATGTTCAGGGACACGGGCCCATGAGAAGGGCGTGGAGAGAGGCTGAGAGTCTGGTAAAGAAGTTGTTGTGAAATCAGGGGTATGGAAGGAAGGAGAATTTGATGAAGCAAACTCCATTCTATCATTTCATAACTTTGGACAGATATAGCTGTATAACTATTGCTGCATGCTTTTTGTCCATAATTAAAACAAATGCTTGTTTTGACACTTAATAGTCACTTTATTTTTCTAGATACATATTAACAATAGGACAGACAAGTTCTACTTTTCCAGGTAAAGAAATAAGCACTCTTAGATCTGGTTTTCCAAGGGTCTGTGACCTCTGGATCAGTTTTGTGAATGACAGAAAGTTCAAATACCCAAGTATTGATAGAATTAAAACTGTATCTGGCTATTTTTTGTAAAATAAAGGATGAGGATGAATGGAGATGTTTAATTAAAAAAAAAAAGTTTCAGCAGATAGACCGATACCACTAAGAAAACATCCTTGCAATGTGATACATTGGGTCTTAGCAAAGGTGAGTTCCAGTGCCACAGAATAGGGAAACAATCCCTCTAAATGTTTGCCTGATGTTTAGTGAGCTAGATAAGTGCAGCTGAAATACTTTTGTCTACTTTGGGGTGGTTTATTAGTATAGACATGCTGGCAAAAAAATCCCCTACTGGGGGCACAGTCATGTCATTGTAAGCTGCCCCTTGTACTAAAACGTTTCCTTGTAAATAGAGCTAGCTCTGCTTGTTGAAGTGAAGTTTTATGTCTTACTGAATCCAGATGGAGGTGATCAAGGTCCAGGTGCCTCACTGGTGCACCTGTCTCTCTAGAAGTCTGTTGTATAGTTGAGAAGTTTAATATCTCCAAGAGTGTTTGGAGCTGGGAGAAGGTATGTGGGGGCTGCGTGCTCTGGTTGCACTGTTAGTGTGTAACAACTAAGCTAACCTAAGAGGCAGCTCTGGCTGGAATGCCTCTGTTCTGCTCCTGCCACTGGCACATATCTGAGTTGATGATGAGATTGATCCAAGTACTTGAAAAATCAGGTGGGTTTTTTTTTAAATTTAATTTAAAAAATATATTTCCAGTCTGAGTCATGAAACTGGCTCCCTACATGGCTGAGTCAGATAAGTACCAGTGCTTATAAGAGAGGGTGGGAATGCATAGCTAAGGAATGGGAGGGATGAAGAACCACACTTTGGGTAAGAGCTGTTGGTCATATGCCTTACTTGCAATGTCCAGCCTTACCTTTTAGGGAACTGCAGGGCTAATGCCACATTTTAGTTTAAGTTGTGCAGAGGAGAAAAGCTTTTGAGGGTGGTCTCCAGCATATAAGGGTGGTCTCCAGCATATAAGATCTTGGTTCTATTTAAAAAAAAAAAAAAAAAAAAAAAAGGAAAACAAAAAGGTTGAATTACTGCACACTCTCCCCTTACACCTTGAAAAACAAAGAGGGTGCTGGGCTATCACAGTTCAGAGACCTAAAGTTACTAGCTGGAGTATGATTCACAGTAGATATGTCTAATGAGCAGAACATTCTCATGATTGGCTGAACTTACAGGATGAAAAGTTCATCTTCCCAAGAACTGTGGCTCTGGTGGTGAGCAGTAGTGGATTCCTAGGGTAAGAGGATAAGAATAGAGCATGTGAACAGAGAAACTTTTGCAATGAAACCCCCCAGCTTCCTGCAAACAGCAGCTTAGGGACTTCCTAAATCTGCTCTTGTACTTTTTGCATCCAATAGTCTTAGATGGAATTTTCTTTCATGAATCTGAATGCCTTTGGGTCCCGTTGTATTCTTTGAATCCATGGCATCACGTTGCAGAGCTCTATAAATTTACTTATGCTCTGTGTGAAAAAGTACTTTTTTTTTTCTTTAAATCTGTTATTTTATTTGACACCTTGTTTTTCTTTATTGTGAGAAATAATGATTTCCTCAGTGGTCACATCTCTTTCAGCTGAAGAGTCCTACTCCTCTTACTTGAAAGCTGTTCTATCTGAAAAGCTGTTCCATTTTGTTTTCCTTCTCTATCTGCTATGGTTCTACTGTTTTCCTTTTAATTCAAAGGGAACAAACCAAACTGTTGATAGTTATGGCATACTGCAAATTGATAGAGTTGTATTTTTTCTCTTTTTTTCTTCCTAATAATTTCTAACATTCTTTTACTTTTTGACTGTAAACTCAGCTGAGCCTGAACTCAACTCAGCTGAGCCTGAACTCAACTCAGCTGAGCCTAAACTCAACCTGACATTTTCATAGAGCTATTCACAATTACTCCAAAATCTTTCCAATGCACTGAGGTCATTTACTACACTACAGTGTATGTATAGTTGGCTGTAATCTCCAGCAATGTCCTCATTATTTTGCATGTGTTTACATTGAATGCTATCTATCATTTTGTCTTCCAATCATTTAGTATTAAGGAGTCTCCTATCTCTATCTTTTATTTTCCTGTCTTGTTTTTAACTACCTTAAGTAGTTAATACCATCTTGCATTCCCTTTTCTTGGGCTATTGTGAAGAAGGTATACAGCAGAGGACCATGGACACATCTTGCAGGGAATCTGAAAAATAATTTTGTATTCTTAAATCTGCTTTCTGTCTGTTTTCACTTTTTTCTTTATCTCATGATAGCTTGATTTTATGCATTTATTAATTTTTAAATAATTAGGAACTTTGTAGAAACCTTAACTGCACTTAAGCCTTTTCCATGTGTTGTTGACACCTTCAAAGTCTGATATATTTGGGAGGAATTCATATTATCCATATAATTAATATGTTTTCCAACTTGTCCTATGAAATCATCCCAGTGGAAGTCAGTTTTTAATCTGCAGTTTCTCAGGATCTACTGGGAAGCTTTTTAAAATATTAACACCCACGCACTGTTTTTTGTTACTGTGGTAATGAGGCCATTTTAAGAGAGGTTGTCCCCCACACAGTAATTCAGAAGTTTCATAATCAAGTTCTTCCTGATTCTTTAAGGATGTTGTCTCGTCCTGGCAATTTGACACTGTTAATAATTTCAACTTCATCTAATGTTTCTTAAGGCTGATATGGGTCCTCCAGCTTGCCTTTGTCTCTTTCTCTGTATAGGATTCTGGCGTGAGAACCTGCATAAGCCCCTCTGTAGGGAACAGCAGTCCAACAAATTCAGTTCACTCCTCTGCAGTGGCCTTATATGACCTTATGACTGCATGTTAGATCATTGTTTCCTAGACCTCTTCCTTCAATGCTGAGAGAGTTTTTGAATTGTCAACATTATGACTTCAATCGAAAAAAAAAAAAAAAAATAAAATAAAATCTTTCTTGAGGTTATGATGAGCAGTTTGTTGTGAAAACGTATGGCAGATGCAAACTGTATATATGTTTATCCCGCCATATGCTGTACACAATTGTTTCCTAGTAAAGAAAGGAGTAAGGAACATTTTCTTTTTGGTGTGCATAAGAATTTAACAGCACTGTAAAGAGAGCAGAGAGGGATGACGTTTCCCTGCTGCCCTTCCAAAGCACCCAAACAACCCTTATCAGTGTGTTGTATACAATATGCTTCTGGCATTTCCCATCCTGGGCCATTGACACCAGTGTAGCTTTTACTCCATGTACACACTTGGGGTACATCTGTATGGAAGAGATGTCTGAGCTAGTGCTGAAAACTGAAGCCAACTGCTGCTGGCAGTGGTCAGTCTGACCAGAGCAGTGTGCTGTTATGGCTCTGCTGCTCTGCAGCTGCTCCGGTGTCCCTGCCTATTCCTCTACTGTGCTTGAGCTGTCTGTGCCTGCCCAGCCTCCATTGGTGAAAACCTAGCCTTTAAGGCAAAAATGGGAACCATCGTGCTTTGTCATGTACTTGTCAATGTACATAATAATCTTGGAATATATAAGGCAATACATTCTTTCTGTGGTTAAAGTAGTTATTTGGCAGATTGACTTTAGACAACCTTATGCATTCTACTGCCATCAATCTCACCCTTAAATAAGTATCATACAAGAGACTGTGACCAAATTGGAAAATCAGTACATTGGTTTGTTGTTCAGACCAGATTGATGTGGAAAGCCTTATTCTATGTTACTCAGTTAGAAAGGGTTTTATTGCCTTATTAATTAATTCTTACTAGATTGTAAAGTGTTAATAAAATTTGAAAAACTTGTTTTACGCACCATAACCCTACAACTTCCTAACCTCTTGATCTTTTTTTTTTGTAAGCATTATTTGTGTACCATGGACTAAATTTGCAAAAACTTTTTTTTTTTCCCCAATAATTTCGTTGGCAACATTGCACCTTAATAAATCCAAACATGTTAATGAAAACTCAGATTTTTTTTTTTTTTCATGGTTATCATGGTCAACACTTTAAAAATAGTCATTGTTATTTGGATAGTGGAAGTTGTTAGTTCCTTTATATTCCAAGCTGTTACACTCTGCAAACTAAAAGGACTCACCAAGAATAAAATTTACAAAAGCAATTTTGATTAATGAATTTATAATGCATTCTATTTTAAACTGTTCTTTTAGTATTCATTCCTTGATTTCATACATATTTGAGATCCTCATTCCATGCATGTGCCTTTGCTGTACTGACAAGTGTTTAGGTTCCCAGCTTGATCGATAGCAATGCATTTCAACCTGGTATTTCTTGGCTTTTAGCCACACACTGCATTTTATAATTACTGTAATTGGAGAACACCAATGTCCTCTAGGGCAAGGAAGTCTTTTCTTATTGAATTATTTTTAGTCTTCTTTTGGCAAGATCATGCCGATACATGCTAGGGATGTTATCACAAAGCCCGTGCCTTGCTTCTATAAAATTTTATTTTGCAGACCTTGTGAAGAAAATACAGTCTTCTAAGGGGTACTTTTAAAAAAGTTCAGATTAGAATAATGGCTTTGGTATAGCTGCATGTTTCTTAGGGACAGTTACGGATGTGTATCTAACAGCAGTATTGGATCCATATTTTGTTCATGGGGGAAACAAAAGAAATATATTTATTCTTACTTTGTGTTGGTATATTACCTCTGAAGGTCTTGGTTAGAAAACTGTGATAGTGATGTGTTGAAAGTGCTGATATCATATAATTCCTTTGAAAACCATGACTGACTTGTGACTTCTCTGGGGCCTTATATTTTGGGAGGCTTGAAGGTTTGCCCCTCCATTTCAGTAACTTAATGAAGCCTTCAGAAGAAGAAAATGAAGAATAACTGTAAATATCTTTGTCACGGTTTAAAGCTGGGCCGGCTATTAAACCTGCGGCAGATGCTCTCTGTTATCCCCCCCCCTCCCCCCAGAGGGAAAGGGAAAAGGGAGAGAGACTTCTGGGTTGGAAAGTTAAAACAGTTTTAATAAACTATAGTAATGAAAAAGAGTATAATAACAATAATAGAAATAATCAAATATATACAAATATATATACAAAGCCAAGATTGAGCTCCCCTGAAGTCAGCCACGTCACCACCAGCACTGCAGGGCAGGCTGCGGGAAGGCCCAGGCTGGGCCTAGCGACGGTCGAGAGCTGGATTCAGGAACGCACGGATCGGGATCGGGGGCAGCAGGAAAACAGACGGAGTCCTCCTTGGACACCGGCCATAGCAGAAAAAGAGCGAGACCCTCGTGATCCCCCTGCTTTATACTGAGAATGACATGTATGGGATGGAATACCCTCGTTGGTCAATTTTGGGTCACCTGCCCTGTCCGCTCCCCCCTGCAGCTGTGACCCCCCTTCGGCTCTTCACTCGTAAGCAGTGAGGAATTCAGCAGTGACCTTGGTTTCTCTCAAGAACAAGTACAGCAAGAGCCTTTCTGCACAACATCCCTACCGGTGCCTCAGTGATAACTACAAACTTCGAGCGTTATCAGTCCTGGAAGCAGACACTGTCTGCAAAAACATGCAGTTAGTTTCAGAAAGTGCAGTTACTTAGAGGAGACTTAGCTGAAAGGAAAAATCACTGAAAGGAAAATCGGCCTGGTTTAGGCCAAACCAGGACAATCTTTTATTTAGATTTTCCTCAGGCAAATTCCTCCTGTATCTAAATACAGATATTTGGACTTTAGATCATAGGAACCCACTAGTGGATAGAGCTCTTGCATGGATAATAGTAAAATGTTGTTCATGTCATCATAGTGAGTGAATAGGGATTGAAATAAATTTTTGGCTATTTTGTGATGCTTTTAGATCCTATGACCTGCATAAGTCTGGATGTAGCAGTTTCTCTGTGTGTATCTGTCAGCTCCTGGCTGAAATTTTTTGTCTGTAGTATATTTAGGAGAACAGAAACCGCATTAGGAAACATAAAGGAAGGCCTTGTAGTGGACTTACACATTTTGGTGAATTTTTCTGTGCTGAATAGAAATGCCCTGTTAAATTTCCTAGACCTTTCTGACAAAGCTTTTTCATATCTCTGTTTAGTGTGTCTTGTCTGTTTTGCCAAAACTCTTCAGAGACGCTTGGTTTAAAAACAATTCCCATTCCTTTTGAGCAGAAGACTTTGGTTTGTGGAATCCCTTAAGTGGCTGGAGAGCACTTTGGGTGCCAAGAACAGAGCAGCCCTTTTCCAAGTGAACCTGCCTGCTTTCCCTCTGGTTTTCCACTTTTCTGCTCCACTTCAAAGGTTGGTGGAAGTGCTTCAGCTCCTTTGCCTGTGCTCAAAGGCTACTGACACTGCATCAAAGAACAGAGTGACGTTGACTTATCCTCTTATTCTCTCTGGCAGTTTTAGCAAAGGATTGTGCAAGTGAAGTGGGCAAGAAAGCAAGTGGATAAGTCCACGTTATGACTTACTCATGTAATGCCAACAACAGCTAAGCAACTTCAAGTAAAGAAATTGAAAGTGGAAAGTAGCAGAAAGGCTTGCTGTCTCAAAGTTTAAGGGAGCCTTCCCAAAATAAAATAATTAACAACACAGGACAGGCACTGTTCATCTTTTGTTTTCCTGTCAGAGAACTTCATCCCCTGTATCAAAAAGATTATTAAAAATTAGTTAGTAGTAGCAGAATCAGAACTTAAATACAAAATATGAACTGAACACAGAATCAATGAGATTTATAAAAGTAACTCTATGTAGCCTGTCATCTTCATGATATCTGCTTGGGAATCTTCTTTAACTTATGATTTTTTTAATTGAGAAAAAATTATTTCTTAACATAATTTCATTTAAATGCTAGATATTAATTTATCCTGTTATCTATAAATATAGTCCTGAACCTCAGATTTGGCATAAGTAGAGTGACTATCATAGTTAGAAAAGCGTGATTCATTAAGAAGACTATCTATCTTGTATCCATATAGAGAAGGACAATTTTTACCTTATTATGAAGGAAGATAACAGTTTCTTAAAATGAGGCTATTTCACTCATTAAATCCAGAATTTTGGCTGCCCAATACATATCACAATATATTTGTCCTGAATTCCCAATTGGATCTCCAAATGGTCAGGAACTTCTTTAATACATTTTCCAACTTTCTTTTTTTAGATTTTATTTAAACATATTTCTAACAGTAGTCCCAAGTCACTTATGATCAATAGGTGCTCTCTGGTAGTAAGTTCGATTCATTTATGTCAAATCACAGTAGTCATCTTTGATGTTGAGGTGTTGGAGTGAGTCCAGAGAGGGCGACCAAGCTGGTGAAGGGTCTGGAGGGTCTGACCTACGAGGAACGGCTGAGGAAGCTGGGGTTGTTTAGCCTGGAGAAGAGGAGGCTCAGAGGTGACCTTATTGCAGTCTACAACTACCTGAAGGGAGGTTGTAGTGGAGTGGGAGTCGCCTCTTCTCCCAGGCAACTAGCAATAGGACAAGAGGACACAGCCTCAAGCTTCGCCAGGGAAGGTTCAGGTTGAACAATAGGAAGAATTTCTTCTCAGAAAGGGTCATTAGACATCGGAAGGGGCTGCCCAGGGAGGTGTTGGAGTCACCATCTCTGGATGTGTTTAAGAAAAGACTGGACATGGCACTTAGTGCCATGGTCTAGTTGACATGGCGATGTCAGGGCAATGGTTGGACTCGATGGTCCCTGAGGTCTCTTCCAACCTGATTGATTCTGTGATTCACTGTGACATGTATTTGAGATATTGTGGCTAATTCACGTTCGAAGTCCAGGAAATTCTGTAGCATCTCTAAAACTGCTATATGAAAGCAATCAGTTACAGCTAGTTTATCGTGGTAATCACTAATAGGATTTGAGGTAAGGACCAGTGCTCTGGTCACTCTGTAATTAGCTATAAATATTTATGAATACTATTTGTAATGAATGTGTGTAATTCATACTTTGACAAAGGACAGAATGCAGAAATCAAGATCAGCTTTCACATCACTGTTGCTTCTCTTCCATTCGTGTCAGAATATAGAAGTGAATAGATGATATTTAGTCATGTTCTAATAGAAAGTCTTTATGCACTGGTTTTAAAAAGTAGCAAAGTAAATGTACTGTTTCAGAACACCTTGGAAAGCTGAATATTCCAGCAGAGTTTTTTTAACATGCTTAGAGTACACACAGAATTAAATGTGATTAGTCATGTCTACTGATTCCTATTCCTGGTTTTACTTTTTGAACACAAAAAGTTCAAACACATGAAACTGTAATAGGGAGATACTTCTAAATATTGGTGCAATTTATTCAGTGTTAGGGAACAATATTTTTGGCCTCATACCGCTTTCCTGTTTCCAGGTAAAAGCCACAGTTTTCCTGCTTTTTACTCTTTTCCAAGAGAGTAGCTGAAACCTCAAGGTCTATTCAGGGATCTCTGCCCAGTTTAAAGCTCTATAAACTCTTGTCTACCACATGGTAGCATGTAAGGTCCTTACCATTTCATTTCTAGACAGTCAGTAGTCCTCCAACAGAAAATGGATACCTAACTTTCTTGGTAGTGGAAAGTTTAAGAATTTTAGCTATCCTCTGTCTTTGTGCTTAAAAGATATTTCAGTACTAGTTAGTATGGTTAGTTTTGTATTTTCAAGGAGAGTTGTGTGGTGTTTCAGTACTCCTGAGTTTTTGTGGTCACTCAGCTGTATACTGTAAGGGTCCTCAGGCTAGTACGGAGGCTACATTTTTTCAAACTCAAATGACTGAAGGTAAGCATCTGAGTCATGTGCAAGTTATTGACTTTTCAGATGTGCTAATTATTATTAGTTTCCATGGACTTACTTCAGCAGCCTTGGTACAGATGAAAATGCCTCACCTAAGCGTAACTGAAAGCCAAGCTGATAAATACTGACAATGTCTGTTCATCAAGAAGAGATCATGTCAGACTAATCTATTTTACTTTTTTTTTGACCCAGTAATTAACCAGCATAGTGTATCAGAGGGAAGTAGTAGGTGTCATATTTTTGAGTCTGGAAACTTCTTGACACTCTCGACCCTGACATTTTTGCAAGTGAAAATTGACAGAAACTCCCTGTTAAACTGGCAGATTGAAGGTGTTGACAGCGTTGCAGCCCGTCCCTTTTTGGTTAAGCAGTTAGGTTATGACTTGTGTGAGCAAAGAATACACTTGAAAACTGCAGAATACATTAACATGGGCACAGGTTGGGGTTGTTTTAGAGAACACAATCAAAATCAGAAGAACTTGACAAGTGGAAGTAATAGCCTGGAATCAACATGATGAAATTTAACTGCAAGGTATGGAATAAGGAAGAAGCCAAACAGGTGAAATACAAGGAATCAAATGTGGGGGTAACACTGCAATAAAAAGATGCAGGAGTTGCACTGAGTTAAAAAATAACATGAGACAGCAGTCTTTGAAAGGAGACTTCTCTGTGTCGAACTGGTGAGACTTTGAAGTGCAATGCCCAGTTTTGGTCATTTTTGAAGAATGGTCTAGCCATTCTAGAGACAATTAATAAGATTAATGGGATTGATTGTAAACACAGAATATGTGATTTATGAGGAAGATTGAAGGAATGAAGCAGCTGAATTTGTTTAATCTGGGAAATAAATAAAAGTTGTTACAGGAAAGAGAGTGATTTGTTTTTTCTTGGCAATAAAACATCAGCTAGGATTGCAGGGTAGGAGGTTTAGGTTGCATACCAAGGAAATCCTCTTTAGTCTTGCAGTCATAAAACTCCAGGAAAAAATGACAGTAAATATTATTCTGAAACTACTATTATTAGTTTTCATTTTAAAAATGTTGATAGTACACATATATTTGATTCTGGCTCAGTGGAAGAGCCTAGATAGACTACAGTCAAGATCAGTCTCTTGAAGTAATTTTCAGCTGTACCTTTCTATCATTCTGTGCTGGTACCATGCAGCAGATTTCTAGTTCTGGCTTATTCGTTCATGGCATTTCTCATTCTGTGTTTCATCTTTCCTTTTTTTTCCTTCTAAGTGTCATTAGTCTTAAAGAATACAGTGGATTCTATTAAAAAGTAAATAAATACCCATACTGTACTGTGGTATTTACTTTACCACTTTCTCTCTATATTTAGAATGTATACAGCAATGAGGTATTTATACTATGCCATGGTAAATGTTTACTTTCAGTGGCACCCACTGTACTTACTTTTCCATCTTTACTGAGCTTAAATTTTAGCTCATTTTTTCTTTCCATATAGTCCCATCCCATATGATTTTTTTCTGCCTTACTACGTATATGAAAACCTCTCAAATTAAAATGTTGTCACTGTATTTTTTGTGTTTTACTGGAAAACATTTTTTGAGCTATGGGGCTTTCCAGTTCTGTTGCAATACCAGTTGGTATAATTGTTGGACTCAGTTATGCTGATCTGCCTTGGGTGACAATGTGGTCTTTTGATTTAACACTCACACAACACAAATGGTGGGATTCATCTCACTAAGCTTTTGATGTCTGTGGTATAGATGTCTGCGTGTGAGCCAGTCTCCTTTATAATTAGTAGAGAAAAAAGAGAATTTCCAACACACAGTTTATCTCAATTAAAGGTGGGTAGCTAAAATTATCTCCCTCTATAGATACTTATTTGTCTATGTAACTGCAAAGGTAATTTAGATAATTAGCTCAGATGTACGTATCTGCTTTGAGGCTGTTTAAATTCAGGAGAGGTTAATTCCACCCCATGTCATTAGTTTGGCTGTTGATGAATTGTGATTCAAGCTGCGGTATCCTCACTGAAACATCAGCTCCTCCATAAGCAGAACATTGGTTTCAGTCTACACGCTACTTGAACTCCATGTTGACAGAGGTTAAATACCACAATTTGTAGTCCAGTCTGTAAAGTTAGACTGGTGTTAGTTGTGGCTTATTTTAATGTGATATGTTGTAAACCAGAAGCATTCAGAAGATCCATATTGCATGCAAGATCCCTGCTGCAAAACTTGTAACCTTCTGGGGTAGAAGAAGAGTTGGCAGCTGGTGACACTAACTGCTACTACCATTCAGTTTAATCTGCCACCTGGGTTTTAGCCTCAGCTAGTCTAGCATATGTGAAACATTTGTGAAAAGCTGATAGTGCCATTTCTGTGTGAATGTCTTTGATGGTGCACTAGGTTTTAACAAGATACTGATGAAGGCAATGCCGTGTTGGCGAATGTTGTGATGCAATAGGAGCAGATTTGTAGAGCAAAAGCATTAGTGCTGAGGACCTAACATTTGTACTGTCTGCATTTCAGGAGTTTTTATTTTAAAACTAGGTCTAATCTGTGTGGACTGAATACCTATGAACAACTGCAAAGTGTTAGATGCACTCCTGGAGCACAACTCCTGGCATTTTATCCGGAAAGGATCCAGTTTGTACTCCGAGTGCTCTGTGATGCACAGTGAGAGTGATCAGGAGTTTCATTTCAAAAGCACATTCCTGATCTAGATTAAAAAAAAAGAAACAAACCCTTAATCCACTCTGAGTTCAGTCATGGTGGTATTGCAACCCGGTCTAAAAGATCAGCATCGTTTTCTGACTGCTGTCTTCATGAAAGGCAATGTTTTAGATAGTAGGTCTAAACTAAGGACTAACTAAGACCTAACTCTAAGAAATGCAGCAGAAATAGCATAACTGATCCTGATACTCAGATGATATGCGAGTTGTTTTCCAAAGCTGAAACAGGAAGACGGTAGATAAAATATACAACCCTGCTGAGACTCTAAGGCTGAAGTATGTAGAGCTAAATGTTTTCTCCTCTTACTGTAAAATAGATGCTTGCAGGGTCTGGAAGCTTAGCCAATGCTTCTGTTGTACATAGTGGCTGAAATACAAGTTTGAAATAGCGGTTTTACTGTGTGGGTATACTGGTTTGAATAGCAGAAGCGTCTGAGCTATAGACCATGCCATCTTGTCAGTGGTAGACTTTTCAGACTAGATGATGAAATCAAGTCTTGCAGCACTGAGGCTTGAACTAAGGGTTTTCGTGTGTGGATGAATTGTACTATGGGAGGAACGTGCTTCACAGCAATGATGCCTAAGAAGTTAATGTAATGTAGACCATTTTTGTCACACAGGAGGATACAAGAGTAAAAGGGAATTGGTTATGCTGGCACCTTTCTACAGAGAAAGATATGTCCTCTTGGATGGCTACAGAGAAAGATGTGTCCTCTGGGATGGCTAAGAAGCTGCTTTCCAGCATCTGGATTTTCTGTTCTGAATGTACATGTTTCATTAGAAGAAAAGATTGTTTGTCATAAAGAGGGGTATTACCTGAGAACTTAGTCATGTCCGCATGACCTAGGGGTTTTAGGAAGAGTACATTTGGCAAGGTTAACAGCTAACGTATAGTATCTTGATTAAGTATTGAATAAGCGCTTGCTTAAGAAAGTCTGCCTTGCAGAATGTTGATCTTGAATATCAGTAAACTCAATATTACCTATGCCTGTTTTGTTGTTTTTTGATCCTCTCCTTCTGAATTTGGAAATCTTTATATCAAAAACTGAAGCACAATGAGCATCTCTCAAATGACGTTTAGCATCAGTACCCTACCACTCAGCAATCTCTGCCAAATATTTCAGTTTTTCATTTTATTCAACAAAGCACAGACATGCTGTTGTGAATGCACCAAAAAAAATCATTAGAATAATAAAAGCATCATTTATTTCTATAGAGTAAGGTCTAGATTAATGAATCTCTCCACCACTTGGAACTATAGACCAGTAGGCAATAATGAGGGAGAGAGGGACATCATCCTTTGCCTTCCTAAGAACCTAGATGTCCAAAGTCACTTGTTGCTACAGTCTTCAGGAATATGTGTACTCAACACTCCAGCCGTCAGCTATCAGCATAATGGTACCCAAAACCCTTTGGCTGTTAGCACCATTTAATGTACCGGTTGTCTAAATGAGTTGTGTGAATCAGAAGAAATGTATACCTGTATGCTTACAGAGCAAATGTGGACAAGAAAAAGGATCCTTGCCTCTAGCTATGCAGAGGTTTCTTTTAAACTTTTTCTGTACTAATTGTTTCAAAGAGTTAAGTTCTTTTAGAAGTGTCCTTACTTTAAATCTGTAAAATACCAGCTGCTGCTGCTGAATGTTATGGAAGAACTTTTTGAATTAAATTTAAAGCATCAGAACTATGTAAGCTCAGTATATATTTCAGTAGCCAGATTTTAATATCACTAATGACATTGTGGTTAAAGCATGAGAAATGCCTACTTCTGGTAGGATGTAAAATACCTGTGTTGCTGTGACTCTTCATATTCTTTCATTTTTATTCTGGCTTTTTTTAAAATGCCAAGAACCTTGGCATTTTAAAGATTGACTAATTAGTTCTATATTTGTTTGAAGTTCTTCGTTGTGTAACTTGCTCTGAATGGACCTTTCTATGTGTTTTTGGAAACCTTTCCTTATACATTTGCTTTCCGGCCTTTATCTTTTTTCTTCATTGCTTTAAGGAGGAAGGGAACACTAGGAGAACAAAAGCCTTTTGAATTTTATGAAATTAAACATGGAAACATATATGTATATCTTTTTTTGAATATGGAGATGCTTTCATTGTTTGAAGCCAAAAGCTTGCCATTATGTAAGTGAAACAAGGGAATGCTATTAAGAGCACAAGAATAAAACTCGTGTTCCAGTAAGGAGGCAGGTTTTATATACTTATATACTTTATTTTACATGATTGTTTCATTAGCCTGCTATGTGAGCAAACACAGAGCAAAATGCATTATATTTAGAGCTAATCTGGCTGGATTGGTATGAAAATACTTTAAGAGTCTTCTAGTCCTTAGAATTAACATGCTCAGTTTTTCTTCATGTAACTTCAATCATAATAATTAATTTAGGAAGGAAATTTGGATCTCCTATTTTAACTGCTGGAGGAGAAGGACAAAACTAAAGGTGGCATCACTGATGTAAATCAGCTTCTTCCTGTTCTTGATCGTCTCTGAAGCAATGATTAAGCATGGTGGCAAAGCAGTAGAAAACCTTTTGAATTGTTTAAGTTCCAACTACATGTAACTGTAGAAATGACCTTTAAAAATACCTTTAAGCTAATTTACTCTGTTAGCTGTGATATGGGATTCCAATCTGTCAAATTTCTTTTACAAGTTTTTAATTTGTTTTGAGAAATTCCATACCTGTTCATAATGTTATTAACACATGTAAAATGTTTGTGTCACTGGAGTAGTCAGATATAAATTTAAGATAAAGTCTTCTCAAGAATTGCATCAGAAATTAGGATATCAGTTTCCCTTTTTTATTAAAAATCATTAGAGTGATCCTGGAGACTGAGAAAAACTTTTTCATTTCTACATTGTGATTTGGAGTTTTGTTGTATTGCTTCTGTCTTGGTAGGGTTGGAGACTTCTAATCCCTTCTTCCTCTTTTTGCTGACTTTAGGAGGTTATCAGTGTTTTATCCCCTTTTAAGTTTCTTTTGAAAATCTCTAGCGATGAAGAAGGTCACTTGGATCTCTAGGAAATTCTTTGGAACTGGAACATCGAGTCATTTCTTCTAGAATATTTCACAGATTTGATGCAACTTAGGAGAGATTTTATTTTAATTCTAACTTCAGTTACAGACACTTCAAGAAGTAGTGGCTTTGATGAGAAAAGGAGACAGCTGGATGATGAATACTGCAATTAAAGAAATGATTGTTTCCTACATGCAATTTACACTTCACAGTTTTTTAACATCTGAATATGTAATAGCTTTGAGATTTACTTCGTCACACCCCAAAACAATACTTAAATAATTAAAATAAAGAAAAAATTAAGCTATATCTTGGTAATCTACTTGATGTACTTGGTAATCTACTTGATGTACTTGGTAATCTACTTGATGATACTGTCGACTACAATTTGGCACTGAGATACCTTAAGTAGCTTTGAAATAACTGGCTCCATTAGCAACAATATTTGTTGATGGTCTTGGTGAAGAATAGGCAATGTTAAGCTGTACTGTAAGTCGATATTTCTTCATGATCTCCTTCTCATCCAAAGAAAAACCCTGGATCAAACTAAACATTGGCTGGCAGGATAATAGGAAGCATTTCCTGACAATAAACTATACTAGTTATATGTGCATGATCTCCATACCAGGTAGTTTTTGTATATGCCTTTAAAAATAAGAGATTTAGGTGTTAAAGGCTGAGAAACAAATGTATGAGTCCTTTCTTCTGTGGCACACACAGAGAATTTCCTGACCAGCTGACTGTTCTGAAGTGACTTTGTTGTGTGGTGCATGCACTGAGGACAAAAGCAAGACGTGGCATCATTTGCTGCAAAACCAAAATATATATGCAGGTTTTTTTGACATCTGATTAATTCCAGATATCTCATCATAACATTTTGAAGTTGGGGTTATCTGTTGATTGATCAGCCTACTGTGTGTTTGGGTTAGGCCATATAATTGGGTGAATTCAATCCTTACACAGCAGCAACTATTTACTGTTAGATTTCTGATTATTTTTATCATAAACTTTTTATTCACTGCTTTTAATCAACATTTTAGTGATTAAACTTAAATCAAAATTAATGAGTATATTAAATGTATGCTGTGAAATTTTATAGTATATTTTTGATTTAAAAAATGGCTGTATTTTTATGCTTGTGTTTAAATTCTGATTTACAAGACAGTTCACATGAGACAGTATCACAGACATTTTACAAAGGTACTGAAGTATGAATTATTCAAGCTTTAAAAATCATATTCTTTCTTGAGTGTTACAACAATTAGATTGCTAAAGCTGTTTTTAGAGAACAGTTGATAACTGAATGAATGATGCAAAGATATTTTTATATAAAAATTTACCATGCTAATTAATATCTCATTAGGCTAAATAGTTACTTTCTTAGTATATTTTAAAGATTTCTTATTTCTTTGACACACTAGTAAATGACAGTTGTCTAGCTTGTTAATGCTAGTTAGAATACTTTTTAATTTTGGATTAGAGAAAGGAAAATTTCAATTGAAACAAATTTTGGTTTTAATCCGCCAATGATTTGTTTTCAATGAAAACTGCCAAGAATTGTGATTAACTTGATTCTAACTTCCCTATTACTTAATTCCCTTCCATCCCTCTCATATATGTCATGAACTGATGACTCTGTGGAGTTTCTGTCATTAGACCTGTCATTGTGATTGACATGGAAGGGCAGTGAGCAAGGAAGGCTGATGTTATCACTGTCTTAGAGGACTCCAGAGTAGAATCATAAATGAAGCTGCTTCAAAGAAAATGCACTATGATGAAGCTCACTTCACCATAGACAGTAGTAAATAAAAACCCTGGAAAGCACCAATGGGACAGATTTAATCTCTAACTTAAGAAGAAATAGGGTGATTAACTCATGATGAGCCTTAAGTTATGACCTCTTGCCCTGAACTAATTGTGCAGATTCCTCTCTGAGATAATCTCACACACACAAACCCATTCTTGGGGAGAGTGGAGTTGGCTCTCCAGCTCATATACCAACATTTTCTGAAGTCAGGAATGACTGTGCAATGAGCAAAAATAGCCAAGCACCCCAAACTCCTCATTGCTGATATTGTCAGCAAGACAGGGCAGAGAGCTTCGCTGCATCCCATCTGCTCAGCCATGAAGATTATTTCTTTGCTGCAGCTGAAGTTGTGGCCTAGAAGTGTGCCTGTCTCTGGCTAGGCAAGCAGCGGGGAGTGAAGACCATATTTTATACTTGGATGAAGGCAGAGAAACACTTAAAAAGAAGTAACTTTTTGAAGACAGTATCCAATCTCAACAATACCTTGGAGTGTGGGTGTTCATCTGTCAGGAGGATTAACGATGAATATAAGTTTTTCATCAAAAGGCTATTCTTGCAGACTTCTGGATGGCTCTGTCATGCATAGCTATCATCAGTCTTTAAAAGAAAATTTTCTTATAGAAAGATAACTACTTCACAAGCTTGAGGAATTGATTCAAGCAGCTACTATTGACTGCCTAGCTCTGATCTTCCAAAAAATCATTATTTCAGTTAAAATAGCGGCATAAAATATTTTGAAACTTGCATGGAGAAAAAAACGCCACAACAACAATACAATTCCTTTAACAATGACCGCTATTTTCAGAGTTGAAAATGTGAGGGATGCTTTACAAGAGAGTATATTGTGGCATTTGTTTTAAAATGTTACAGTCTCTTCATTTCATTGTAGAATGATAAAGCAATTGTACTAGAGTTTCTAAGAAAAAAAATGTATGTGGAAGCAGTGTGTTAATCTTTATGTTTTTTACAATGGGTACAATCAGAAGAACTATTTATGATGGTGTGACAAGGAAAGGGACAAGGAAAAGATTTATACAAACTGTCATATAAAACTTCTTTATTTAAGATTAGATTATTTTCTTATGAACATTAAAGACTCTTATGGCTTATGACATTGAAATACAGGCCTAGTAGGGTGAACAGAAAATTCCTGCTGTTTCCTAAAGTCAGTGGGTTTTGTATCTGTATATGGGTTAAAAGCTTTATTCTGTCATTATTATACTGTTAGAGTAATTCTGTCAAAATAAATATTGCCTTTTGGGAGTCAAAATATACCCTGTAAATTTCTTATTTGCTGATAATATAAATAATAACAGACAAAATGGAATTCAATGTGTTAGATACTTCTGAAGTAGAGAATCAAGAACAGATATTCTAGGATTAACTGGGTGATATTGAAGTCTTTACATAATCATGGCCTTGCATAACCAAGGACACATTTGTTTTTAATGAGTAATCTGATTAATAAAGTGAAAACTGCATGTCAAAATCAATAGAAAAATAAATTCTAGCACATGGAATTTGTCTGTTATATTTCTTTATTCTTTGGCTCTGTTAAGGAGTTTTTTACCTTTAATCTGTGCCAAAAATTTGTAGACATGATCTCCAGTGTCTGCATGGGAATTTGGTTTTGGAAATACTGAATTAATGTTATTTAGATAACACAGTCTCACTATAAGAAACTTAGTCTGAACTTACGATGAAATAATTGAGCTTCTATCAAGAAATGTGTTTCCTTCCTGGAAATATTTCAGTTTCCTAACCTGAGCATTGGTATCAGAGAGTCAGATATCTGGAAACTACTTCTGCAACTATCAGGAGATTTAAAAAGTCAAGCAGCGGTATGGATACTTTGCACAAGAGGGACCACTTAGAGCAAACCCCAGCTTAATGTAGTAAAAACTATGCATACACAGTATGGTATAATTTCTTTCAAGAAGAGCAGGTTTTAGTATGCTTTTGAAAGAAAAAAACCTTGCATTTGCCTTTCAGCTACAAGCCTATTCTTCCATGTCCCTTAAAGAATAAAAAACAAGGATAAACAGTTCTGATAAACAATAATTCATAATCTTTAACTTGTCCTAAGCATGCCTCTTACTAACATGAATGCCTCTTTTTTTTTGCCAACCTAGCCATAAAACCAGTGAATGACAACCTTACTCTAGATTTCTTATTTTGTGTTTGCACTGTGTATTATTTCAAAAAAAGCTGATTATAGAAAAGGGAGAGAAAAACACTTTCATTTCAAATAAACTATTGGTTTAGAGGAAATAAAGCCTTATGTTGAAAGTGTGTTGGATAATACCCTTTTGGCTAAGAAAAGTGCCTGTTACTAAAAAAGAAATCTCACAAGAGAGAAAATGCACTTAATTTAGCTTGGAAAGTTGAACTAAGCCTTTCGGTTTCATATTTGTCTTTTATTCACTGCAACATGGCTACACATGCTTTTAAAGAGAATGCTGTGCAGAGATTAAAACTTTTTTTCTCTTGCTGAAAACATTTTTTTTTTGTCTTATGTAACACAAATGGTGCATACAATTGTAAAGTCTCACTTTTTTCTTCAGTTTACTGCCCTGGTAACAGAAGCTTTAAAAATGGACAACCTTCTTTTTTTACCCATCAAGTATTTCTAAGATGTCCCTTTCTTTCCTTTCAAATTTCAGACATGGGACACAGAACTGGAGAGATCTGCAGAGTCGTGGGCTGAAACCTGTCTATGGGAGCATGGGCCTGCAAGCCTTCTTCCATCAATTGGGCAGAATTTGGGGGCACACTGGGGAAGGTAGTTTAAAATACTGTTTTGTACTATATATGGTTTTTTTTTTAAATCTAACAAAATTTGCTTAAAAGTAGAATGATAGAAGCTGTAACTTTTGAATGATCTAATAGACTACTACTGGCTTTCATAGGTACAGACCTCCAACATTTCATGTCCAAGCATGGTATGATGAAGTGAGAGATTTCACATATCCCCATCCTCATGAATGCAACCCATATTGTCCTTACAAATGCTCTGGTCCTGTTTGTACACATTACACACAGGTATGTAAGTGGGTTTGTTTTTTGTCAGCTATGGAAAAGAGCGGTCAAGACCTCCACTTATGTTGCTGTATGACACGTAGAACATATTAATCTTGCAGTATATACCATAGCACTAAAGTGCAAAAGGGGCTTGTTGTTATTAGACTCCATAGTTACAATCACTGGATATTGGTGACAGAGTAGGGTTGTCATACAAATCTTTAGATTTCATCTTCATAAATATCACTTCCTTAACAGGATTAAGGAAAAAGCTCACAAAACCCGGTACTGAGTGTTACTGCTCAGTGTACTTTGCATAATCTAGTCTCTGTGCTGGTATGCTGGTAGTCCTTTCTGTAATATGCTGAAGAAACAGAACATTTAAAAAAAAAAAAGATTTTCTTAGGGGAATTCCTCAGATCAAACAATGGTTTTTAACATGTTGCTTTAACTTCAGCAAGATTTTGAAATTGCATAAGAACTAATTGATTTGGTACTTCTGAAATCTGTGTATCTATCTAGCCTGAATTTTTCCAGAGGGTTATCAGTAATTTTATCAGTGAATGAGAAATATGTGATCCTCAGATTATACTAAAATCCGCATATAGTATTCAATATAATATTAGAAAACTTCAAAACGATTAATTTTTAAACATTTATTTTATTTGTTTACTAGTACAATTTACAATTGTATCTAATTTTAAGACAGAATTACCTCCATATTCTTATTTACCATTTCTGTAAAAATACATATAATTACATTTATCCATTACATGTGAGATCTACAATACATATATTTATTTTTTTGTGGTACTAATTCTTCACAGTACCTATCTCTTTCAACTCCTAAATCCTTTTGTAACTACACAGTTGGCTTGTCTTGAATTAATACAAGTTTAGCACCTGTCATATTTGTTTAATTTGAACATTTCAGCCTTTGTCGTTCAGATTATTTTGAGATCTGCAATGAAAATGGTTTCAACAGATGAGTGAAGGAGCACAGCCACCTTAGATTGCAATGACATGAAAGCATATTCGTTTAAAATCCATGACTTGAGTGGTTTTGGTGTATGACTTTATTTGTGAATAGTTTTGTCGTTTATGTTACCTCTTTTCACTGCTGACAAATAACTTTTCTCTGTCTAACCAATCTAAACGCCTCTGGGTCCTTAGGTTGTGCTGAGAACTCCAGGGCACAGCAACCTAACTTCCTTCTAATTTACAATTTTCTATTACTTGTAATTCCAAGAATCAGTTCTTCAGATCATGTTTTGTAAATACATTGCTACACTTCCAAATACATGCTTAGACCATTTATATAAAATGAGAGTCATATCTTCTGTATCAAGGTAAAGCTTTTCTTTCTAATAAGGATATAACTGAATGGCCTTTTGACAGTTGTAATTAGGTCACTTCAACCCATTTATAACAGAGGGGAATATAACATCACATTTGTAATTTGAGTTTTATATGTTGAAGTTTGGAGACAGTTTTGATTTCATGTTAATCAGCTTTGGTTTTCACATGTCTTTCCTTTTCCATAGGTTGTTTGGGCTACAAGTAGCAGAATCGGTTGTGCAATTAATTTGTGTCATAACATGAACATCTGGGGACAGATCTGGCCAAAAGCAGTCTATCTTGTATGCAATTATTCTCCTAAGTAAGTAGGCTGACACCCAATAATATCTTGAGTGGGCAAGATACTTTATAATAATCCAGGAAATAATCTGAAAGGAAATCAGTCTGGGTTTTCTATTTTTTTGTGCTATTACAAAGTAGAGCATTGTTCCCAAGGCAGCCTTTGGCTGTACAAATACTCTTGTGATTTTCTAGAGCTTCAGTTTTCTGGCCTGTGTTTTAGCATACAACATCAAAGATCTTTGTCTGAAAAATAAACGTATCTCCCCATTGTTACTTTAAGGAATGTGTAACATGAAGCCCATGGTTAAGAACAAATTCTATAGAATATTCCATTTAGGAGAGCGGAGCCTGTTCTCATGTAATTGAGGAATTTAGTCTTAAGGTGCTATGCCAATCTAAAAAGATTTTACAGCAGCTTATGGCAGTATTTCAGTTTTTTCTTCATGAACTTTTCAATTACTTCCCGTACATGTGGTATATCAAAACTTCCTGTATGTTTGGTATATCAAAACAATGTTGCGGTCTAAGTGTTTGCTGTTTTTCATCATTTATTTGTCCACATATTAAATGATGTTTTATGTTAAAATGTTCATTTATTAAGGGATGTTTTGCTAATTTTTTTTTTTGTGTGTGTAAAGGGGTAACTGGTGGGGTCATGCTCCTTATAAACCTGGCCGCCCTTGTTCTGCATGTCCCCCTAGTTTTGGAGGAGGTTGCAGAGAAAATCTTTGTTACAGAGGTATGTACTATTCCAACAGTACAACTATAAATGGGCAGAGGAATGTAACCTTTCTTTTGCTTTCTTTCCTCATTATGCTTTAACATAGTGGAATAGAATATAATATGCATATGCCCAAAGACCTGGTAGGGGCCTGTTTTACTAGGATGAATGAGATCATGTGCTTATGATACGTGAGGCCGAGCCTCACCAGAGGGAGCGGAGTGTACTGAACTCCTGCTGATTTAAGTGCTGATTGAAGGCTTTTAGTACACAAAAATGTGGACTGTTGATGTGTGCTATTCATATGCCTTTCTGTAATTATAGTGGAAGTCTATGCAGTCACTTTTTTATAGGGAAACATGTTATCTCAGTGGCATAAGAAGATACTGAAACAGGAGTGTTAAAAGCATTTTCATACTTCAGTTGTGCTGCCTGTGCTAGAAAAAATCTACCTTTTGTCGGCATCAGAAACACATTTTAGGTATGTTATTAATCTTGATGTCTTCACCTTGCGAAGCAGTGGAAAGTTTTCCTTGCTTTCTTGCTTGTATGCGTCCACTATTTTATGAGAACAAAGCAATGTTACTGAAACATGGCAAGGGATTTACATTCCACAAACAATGATTTTTTTTTTTCCCGAGAGTTTATTTTTTTCCCCATTTTCTGAAACAGAGGATTCAGAAAGGCCTTATTCTCCCCACGAACCAGAAGAGGAAACCAATGAGATTGAACGGCAGCGATCCAAAGCCCAGGATGCAATGGCACAAAGCCGGCCAAGAACTCATTCACCTTCAGGCTCCACAGGCCCTGATGACAGTGAGAAAAATGAAGTAATAAGCACACAGCAAATGTGTAAGGAATTTACCTGATTTGAAACTGGTCAACAAATTTGAATTATATAGTATCAAATTCATTGCAGTGAAATTGCTTTTTGCTTGTTTTAGCTCAGATTGTTTCATGTGAAGTAAGGCTAAGAGATCAGTGCAAAGGAACAACTTGCAATAGGTATGATAAATTTTACAGTTGTCATTCTGAGATTATTCGAAAAGTCTATATTTGTATGCGAGCTGGAGTATTTTCCCTTTTTGTAATCCCAGGATTTAAGACCAAGTTGTATTTTGTTTTCTTAGGTATGAATGTCCTGCTGGTTGTTCGGATAGCAAAGCCAAAGTTATTGGAAGTGTACATTATGAAATGGTAAATGTTTTTAAATTAGATTTTGCACCAGTAGAATGTTTAATGAAATGTCTTTTCTGTTGGAATACTAGTTAAAATGGTATTAAGTATGGATTTTGAAGAAATCAGTATTCACCAAAAATAAAAGCCTACACCAAATGTTTAAGGTAGCGTCAGACGATCTAAGTTTGCATCTGCTATTCCTTATGTACTGTCCGAATGTACTTAATACTCCTTATACATGCACAGAAGTAGAATTTTTGTGTCCACATGTGAGGGCACGACTTAAGAAGAAATACAGCAATTTGTGGGTACACTCATATAAATTGTTTCAGTAAGACATCGACTTGTGTAAGCTTAGTGCTAGCTGAAAATATATCATTTAGTCTGTAGAACTGAAAAACAGTATAGGAAATAACAGCTACTGTGAACAAGTACGCTGTAAATGGATATAGTTTATCTCTGGGTAGGGCAAAGTAGTGTTTTCTTCATTTGAAATTAAGCCTATATAGACCACATCAACCTTAACAGACTATCTACCAAGTTTTTAATGACACATTGTAATTAAAAAATGATTTTCTCATATTAAATTACAGTGTAAAATAGTGGCTTTGTCTGACACAAAACTGCTTTTCCTGCTCTGTTTTCAGCAATCCAGTATTTGTAAAGCTGCCATACATTATGGCATCCTAGACAATGAAGGTGGTTGGGTTGATGTCACTAGGCAAGGAAGGAAAAATTTCTTTATCAAGTCTTATAGAAATGGCATTCAGTCAATTGGGTAAGTTTTCTTAAAATTAAAAAGTATGGAAAATTTTTCATACAAAATATATCACAGAAATAACATTTTTTTCATGCTTTTTATCATAAAGAATATGAAAATGCTATAAAAAGCTATGTGGATATACAGGTATTGTATCCATTCTGAAACTTTAGCCAGTGTTTAATGGTGGACAGAAGAGTGATGCAGTAATGATGCAAAAGAAGGTGAAATAATTTACAAAATCACTTGGGCAGTAAGTTAGTATTTGTAGTTAAATAACCCCAATATTTGGAGTATTCAATTAATTCATTTGTAAGTGTATATATGTGTTGTAGAAAACTAGTACATACTGGCACTGAAGTAGATTGTTTTACATGTTTTGGACAAAGCTGTTAATATTTCCAGGGCTGGCCCACGAGCACAGTAATCTATGACAGCTAACAAGGCAATAATCTTACAAGTTTGTGTTTGGAAATGACCCTCTTGTACTGTGCCTATGAACAATATGAACCAAGTAGCAAATATACCTGTTCCTATATGTTTGATAGTTTCATCACAATTCCACAATTTACATATGATATTTTGCACCAATATTTTGCACAATTTCCGGATTGGACAGTGATGGAATAATATCACATACTATGGAAGCTTCATTCGGAGGTGTACTACACTGTTCAGATGCTTGCCCTAAGACTGGTATGTGAAAACAGATCCAAATACTTGTTGACATGCTAAAAGAAAAACCAGAAAAACAGTGCATAAATGTGGAAAATACCTGGTTGTTTCCAAACGTAATAATCCTATGATAGGACAACATCAATATTAGTATGTGTGAATCTAAGATATATTAGTATTTGCAAATTAAACTTTACTATATCTTAAAGTACTCTGTAGAGCTGTAAGTTGCTGTCCTTATTTCTGTCTATAGTTAGTATATGTGTAATAGTAGTATGTGTGTAACAGTTAATGTATGAGTAATATCAAACTGAAAGGAAACAGGATTTTGCTGAGCAATATGTTTGGCTCAGGTGTGAACCTGAGGGTAAGGACATAGGTAATCCTTCGAGGCTGCGCTCTCACTCTGTGCTGTGCAAGCAAATGTCACATGCTATGACACCTGTCATAGTTTCTCTTTTCAACAGATTTACCTAATCCAGGATAGAGAGAAACACTGACTCGGTAGACTAAATTCAGTGGCCTATAATTTGGGCTGCCTGGGTGGCACTTAAGGCATTGATATCAATCTGTTTCTTTGGGTCATCGGATGATCTGACTGTGGTTTAAGTTACCCCCGCAAAAAATGAACGTACAGACAAATATCTCTTTTTAAAATGCTTTGAGACAAAGAGAGAAGTAAATCTTGATTATATCAATTCTAACATATAAGGACCCAGCTTTCTTACAAATGTAGGAGTAGTTAAACTGTAGAAAATCTTCAAACTAGAAGGAATTGATTTCGCATCACTTGAAATCTCTGTGTTTCTGTGCCATCTGAGGCAAAACTGTACGAGTGTCCTGTTTACAGAGTGTGTTTAGCACCTGTCCTCTGAGAATCAGAACTCAGAGCGAGGTATTAACACTTGGTTTTGTTTGCTATGGGCATGGATAATCATATCATTGCTGAACAGTAATGGCCATTTTGCTTTTGGTTTTGTGATTCAGATGTTGTAAAAAAAAATTAGATACTTTATAGATAAGACTGTTAAAGGACCAAATCTATACCTTCCTATCTACACGTATATTTCAGGAAACTCCTGATGCTACGTGTGCACACAGATAACATAATTTTTCATTAATGTCCTATAGTATTTAGGACATCACCTTTTAGAGTGAATTTACAAAATACTGTGATCAGGCATCAGCTTCATAAGTCAGTCTATAAATCAAAGTCTTTGGGATAAATAAAGATGATTTAACAAAGTTTCAAGCTTCAAAAGGCCCATCGATAAGGCTTGGGCTGACTCTCAATGGTGTCTCGAGGTGGAGCCTTGCATAAATTACATATCTATTCAATGAATAGATGAAATGAAGTGGATCTCACCTCTAATGCATACTGCAAAACAGAAAGACAGAAAAGGGAATGTCCATGCAACATACAGCAAATTTCCTAATCTTCAGCTCCTTTGATTTATAATCAGGATTGCTAATACAGATGTTTTTTCAACTGTTGCATTTTCATAGTATAGAATACCATTTTTAGCAATATCTCAGCAAGCTAATCAACAATAGAATACAGTGAACTATTCCCACATCAGTGTTTGACAATGCTAGCGGAACAGAAGTATGAGCTAACTCCGTGAAAGCAAACTGGAATCCAATAAATGAGCAAATGTGAAATTGGTGAGCCATACAACTAAATAAACTAATGCAAGCAAACAGTTTCTGAATACAAATTGCAGTGCTATGGAGCACGCAAGAGTGATTTGCTCAAGAGGTGAATAGGGAATCATTTCCTTGTTTTTTTTTTTTTTTTTAAATAATAAATAACTTTATGGGTGCCAAAAGCATCATCAGCTTCTTTGTTGCAGATGAAAAATATTAGAATCAGAGGCATATCCAATGAGTTAAAAGAGTAAAATAGGAGACAAAAAGAAGTAAAATAGAAGTGTTCATCAATTGTAATGTAACAAGGGAATGTATATACCTGACTTTATATAACAACAGGAAACAGATACATCTGGGTACCATATAATTACTGAGAAGAACAGACTGTTACATGTTATACTGGGTTTTTAGTGATGCTGGTGATAATTTAACATATACATGAGATCCAAAAGTAAAATTTAATGCAATTTTTCAAAAAGGCTGCTAGGAGAAACTCTTTTCAGTGTTGGAGTTGTTTGTAGGATTGAACCTTTAGGGGGAAGTGAATGATCTTTTCTAGTAGATGAATGCTTCTGAGCAACCACAGATTTTGGTTGCTACATTTTGAGGGACAAATAAGATTGCATAATTTGTTCCTAGCACACTTACTCTCTTAGCAAATTAAATTACTGAAAGAGTTTAACATGCATTCCTGGTTTTCAAACAGATTCACTGAGAGTACAAAGTAAATATGTCATTGCAATAAATAGATTCACAACTGGGAAGAGGGGGTGCAGTGAAAAAAAAATTAATTGGGGTCAGTGTCTTGAGTTTATTTCTAGATTCTCTAATAAAAATTCTTCTAGCTGAAAGAAATCACTGAGATATGTTACTTACTGACTATTGCTATTATTTCTTCTTCAGAAAATACCAGTCTGCTAACTCCTTCACTGTCTCTAAAGTAACAGGTTAGCGTTTATGTCTTATAAACTCAGTACTACTTTGAGTTGTGTTTTTGATAAATAGCACACATTTATTTTTTTCTGTTTCACTTTCTTCAGTTCAAGCTATAACCTGTGAAACAACAGTGGAACAACTGTGCCCATTTCAAAAACCAGCCTCACACTGTCCAAGGTAAAATTCTTTGAGTTTTATTAATTTAAAGTGCTGCCATATTTTCTGTCAGTTATAGTTGTAATTGATAAAGGTGACAACAGTAGCTGTGAAAGTGAAGCCAGAAATGTTTTACTGGTATTTTAGTCTTTGGTCTAAGTAGAAGACCAGTTAGGTAAAGATGATCTACAGGTTTTTTCATTAGCAGATTCTCACTTTCTTTTGTCCATAATGATCTTTCTTTGGTCCCTTGGAAAATCTTAGTGAAATCATCGGTGGTTAGACTAAAGAGTGTGAAGAAAGTTATGTTTTTGTTCTTCATAGTCCACTATTATACCTATGCACCTTGGGCAAAATACACTTTATTTCAGTTTATTTGCCTGTAAAACAGATACAATAAAAGGATATGATACAGATATTTATCATAGAAGTTATCAACTTGTTTGGGAGTTCTGGAGGATAGAGTGAGCAAATATGTTTGCAAAAAAAAAGAAATATATATGATCAAGGTAAGGTGTGGTATGCAGGTCAGTTAACAGCTTTAAATATATGTGCCATTTCTTTGAAGCCTCCATTTTAACTCTTCAAAAGGAGCCTGTGCCGCAATATTTTGAGGAAGGAAATTGGTAACAGTTCTTAAAACCATAGATGAGTCAAAGGTAAATACACTGTAGCATGATTTACCGCAAGCTAAGCTGGAGATATCCACAGGATTACTTTCATAGCAATCCTACAGCCAATACAGGAAACAAGTACAAAGCCAGAACTGCTAGGAAAACATCCCTTCATGTAGCGCTTGGGTCCATGGACTTGTTTGGTGTTTGGCTATGACTCCTGGCTTTCTAACTGGAAGATGTGGAGAAGTAAGCGAAGGAGTGGAATGCAGGAATGGATGGGTACAACCACCTACTTCTATCTTTTTCTTTTTTTCTTCATTATTAAAAACTAAAACTGGCTTCATTAAGAGAAAAATAGGGTCTGTCTTTAAGAAAATTTAAAAATAAAAATAAGGTTAAAAATTATGCATCAACTTAAGGAACTTCACAACAGCAGTGATTCATTGAAGATTCTGTGCATGCTCTTAACTTAATTCTGAAAATGTAGTCTCAGGAGTTACAAGCAGTAATCAGCTATGGCATTGATTGCACTACCTCATTTTTCCCTTTCATGCCCTAATCATAAATCAGCAGGTCTTCAAAAGGCCTCTTTGGCATCTTGCTTCCGTCAGACAAAAATCTCTTTCCTAGCTGCATCAGCCTGTTTGAATTACCCATCTGGTAAGACTGTAGCACGTGCAAGTGGTGTGACATGCCCAATATTGATTAGAGTGTGGATAACATCCCGGAGAAGAACACTTGCCCAGGCCTGCTGTGTGTAGGCTGGCTCCAAAGCCATTAGGGCATAAGCCATTTTTTAAATGAAACAGCTCAGAGTAGACCTAAAGCTGACTGACACTTCTTCCTTGTAGCATATCACAATTACCAAACACGATACTTGACTCCTTCTGTACTACTATTAGCTTCCCACATGGTTTTCCTGTGCATTTTGGAGCTACAGCAGGCACAAATCACAGAGTTTTTCTCAAAGGTTAACAAAATGCAGTTAAATAAAGACAGTCTTTGTTTCAGTAGCTTTCTGATCTCTTAGAATCAGCTTAGAATCTCATTACTTTCCAAAGTTTTTAATTTTAGCCACAGATGCCAAGTGTTCACCCTCATTGTAAGTTGCTAAATTGGCTTCCATCACCACATCATCAGCATCATAGCAGGTCCTCATTCAGATCTGCCTCTCCTGAGAAGGTATTCAACTGTACAGTTTGTGTAGGATGCTGTAGAAACAGATAATAATATGAGTGAACAGTCTGTCTTCTCTCTGGCTTTTCCACTGGCCTCACATACGTTGAACAAGAACACCATCTGCTTATCCAAAGGGAAGAAGACCAGACCTATTGAAGTATGTTTTCAAGCACTTTATTCTGAACCACAACTCACATCATCAATGCTTTCACCCATATTGTCAAAGCCTCAAAAACTGACAGCCTTTTAGTATCAGTATGGACCCATATGTATGCATCATCAAATTGGTTTATACTCAATAATGCTGATGTTGAATATGATACAGTAATACTCTGATGTCATTCTTCCTAATTGTGTGTTGTTTATTTTTGATATTTCAGGGTGTATTGTCCTCACAACTGTATGCAGGCAAATCCACACTATGCTCGTGTAATTGGAACACGAATTTATTCTGATGTAAGTATAGTGATTTACATTGCATTATATAATGAAATATAAAATCCTAATGTAAAGCTATAATGTAAAGATAATAAGACAAAATATAGAAATCCAGTTTTCCTCCATATGCTGATTTTTTACACAGTCTTTTCAAAAGTTCTTTTTCAGAGGCTCCCATTTAAGTTAATAGTACTCAGCTGCTGAAGATACAGAAAGTTATTTGAAAACTCAGTGTAGACTTCAGTAGTCTCTGGACCCATATTTTCAGTTTACATTTTTGCCAGTAAACTGTATTTTTTAATTGTCTTTTAGCTGTCATAAGGAATAGTATGGCAACCAGCTGAGTCAGATGATGATTTTCACTACTTTCCAGCACTTTGAAATGTGTGAAAATAGTATGCAAATATTTATTCATCATTATTTTGAAACTGACTAATGTCCATTAGATTACCTGAGTAATTTGTCCTGAAAACACTCTTGTCCGTAAGTAGTGTTACGTGTGTGAGAAGTACTTTCATTTCAGGAAGTAAATTGATTTGTGCGTGTGGAACTGAGTCCTTAATGTGTGTAAGAGGGGCAGTGAAAATAGATTTCATGAAAGTCCATTTTCTGGAAGTTGATTTTCTTTCAGTTCTGTGGTTTCAATCAAAGGCTACAGCCAAAGTTTCCCACTGAGTTAGAAAAGACTTTGTTGTAGGAGAAAGAAGACCCATTTCTGTTTAACTTACACAGGAGAACATCTCAGAATATGTATTTGCTTTGGTTGGAGAAGTCCCAGATGACTTTAATTAGTATTATAGCGTTATGCTTTAAAATTATTTTAGATATACTATCTCATTATTCATCTCCATTGTATAGAAATTGTGCAGCCATACTGCTTTTAGGAAAAAATGGACATAAATACAGGTAAGGAACCAGGGATGAGAGTCTTCTTATCAACTTCAGATGCTGTCAAGGTAGATATCTACACTGAAGGTGCTATTCTAGGTTATGTTTATAGTAGTTTGTAGTACTTACAGTATAGTGGTAAAGGAGATAAACAGGCACCTGCAGAGCAGAATTCATTTGACCTTTTCAGAGTGTCTACCTCAGTATATAGAGATGTCTATTCCTCTCCATTTCCTACAGAAGGGTCCTAGGGCACATAGCTTAGATGTACACAGATGTGTCCTCCCTATATTTGTACAGATGTTCCCATCGATGGTATCAGCATTATGTGGTTTTCTACAGTGTTCCTTTGTTACTAACATTTAAATTATTTTAAAACGAAGATACTTTTTATTGAAACTTTAACTAAATAATATGATTGGGTATTTTGTGCATTATAATATATTACTGCACTAGTTTCAGGTGAAGTATTTATAGAGAATAATCTATTTAATAAATGTGTCCTCTTTTGCAGTTTTTCATGTATTCACAGGCAGATTTGTTCATAGATATAGAGAATTTGTTTGCCCACTTGTCATAGCATGTATTTGAAGTTGCAGTTCATGATCTGCTTGATTATTTCGACAAAACAAATGAGGCTTTTGTGATGTTCCTGCAAATTCTTTTGTTTCAAAAATGCATATATATGTATGTGGATGTATGCGTATGTGCATATGACTATTTATTTGCACCACTGCTTAGGCCACTTGCATTCAGTTAACGAAGAAGATTTTGCAGAGATTCTTCTTAATAAGCAATAACATTAATAGATGTCTATAATGCAAAAAGATATGTTTACAAAAACATTTTTGTAGTATTCATGAGAATCTAGTTAAACTTCTTTCTCTGGCTTTGGTCTGCTCAGACATTCATTCTTAAACTCATTTCTTATTTTACGGTGACTTCATTTCCTCCCTGTTCCTGAAAAGGGTTGCTCTCTGGTTTATCAGTAGTGCCTCACAGAATTTTCACCCTTTTTTCCTCCCATTCTTTTTTTCCTTTGACATTGCAATGACTGGCCCTGACTCGATTGAAACAAAAACCCCCATTATTTCATCCTCGATTCTTCCAGTCTGCTAGGTATTGTTTCTTTGTCTGTGGCAGATAAATCACAGCCATGGTTCATATAGCCAGCATCTAGAAACTTATGTGTGTGGGGAGTTTTCACATAATACCCCTCCCTCTATGCTCTGTATCTTCTGTTTTTCAGTTGATCTTTTCTTTCACTTGTCTTGAGGTAGATTGCAAGCTCTTTAAAACAAAAGTATCTCTTGTTCTGAGTTTATGGTACAATTAGTTTCTTTTCTGAATACAGCTGTTATGGTGTGAATAACAACTGTAGTATGTGTCGTTCTCAGCAGACAGAAGTACAAATTACTCATTCTTCATATGGCCCAAACACATTGCCACCTTTGCGCTTTGTGTCTCCGCTGACCCCACTGCTAAGAGTTTCCACATGGCAATGCTTTGCCTTGTTGGAAGACCAGGAAAGAAAGTTTCCTCCTATCTTGTGCTGAAGAGTTGGTTCCACCTTTCAACTTTGGTTCATCCATTTTGTCTGAAACTTTTTGTGTCTTATTTCTGGAATTTCAGAATCGTGTCATGTTGACAAGCATTTTAACAATATCTGTATTTTTAAAGCACTTTTCAATATGACCTCATTTATGAAATAAAATAAAAACCTTCCCAAGAACTGAATCATGTCAGAAACAGTGTGATTGTCTGAACTCTGTCGGAGTTGATCTTGCAGCAGCTGCCTGTACAGAGATTGTCCTTTGTTGTTGCTGTTAGTCCTTGGATTGTCAAGGTACCAAAATAACAAGCATTATCATAGAGAGAAGGAGAGGCTACAATAGTTCAGTTGAAAATTCTTTCACTTGCAGATTTTTTTGGTAAAATTTTATTTTAATGGGTACATCTTAGATGTGTATATGGTAGAAGTTCTTAACCACATTCCAGTTGCCTTATAAGAATTTCTAAAGAGATTAAGGTTTATATTTATCCTGTTGTTTTCACAGTAGGCAACATTTTCCCAAAGGCAATCTCTTACCAGTAGTGACTCTATGTTATGGATGTTGATGGAGCAATTCTACAAAAAAATTGAGCCTCCTTTTGAGGGCTAGAGATCAACAAAAGTCTTTTATCTAAAGAATTTGATGGAGTTGTATAATTTCATACCATCTGAAAACTTTGGCCGTATTAGTTTTTGTTTCAGTAACCATGTATGGAAATATTTCCCTAATACTGTGCAGAAGTATTCATAATTCTCTGCTGTGGTAAAATATAAACAATATGATGTAAAAATGCTATTAAATAGTTCTATAGTCCTGTGATGGTGACGGAGAGACACTTGTGGTTAAAATGCCTTTGCAGAGTACTGCTACGCTGTGGTAGATATTTGGTATTTTGCTGAGTAGCTGAAGAAGGAAATTAGTTAAGCAGCTTGGTATTCAGATTCTATGACCTGTTAAATACTAACAAATTTCAGAGGGTTCACAGCACAGCAATGAAGTAGGGTCATGTAATGCTGTATGAAATGTTTATGTTAACTTAAAAATACTGTCTTATGTATCCTTTGGAGCGAGTTCATCAAAATTAAAGAAACAAACCCAAATCTCTGATAAAGACTTTCAGAAAGTGGCATAAAGCTGCTAATGTAAAATTAATTTACCAATAACATGCTGAAATTTGTGATAGACCTAAGTGTGAAATCATATTCTGCTTAAATCAACAGGAGGTTCACCTTAACAGTTCAAGGAAGTGTGATCAGGATGACATAATATTATTGAGTATAGGAAATATTATGGCATCAGTACTGGAATCTGATTCCATTTAGACGAAGAGTGCCAAGCCAATGAGAAGTTCTTGAAAGCTCAAAGCAGATAATACTTTCTCAAAAAAATATATTCTCTATATATTGATAAAACTATATGCATTTATTAATCTGTATTCTTATGAGCTTGTTCATAGTTGTGAATTTATACCCCTTTAATTGTTCATATATTCAAAAAGTATGCACATTTGTTCTTTAGTCTCATCTGGAAAGCAGTATCAGAATATCAGCTTATTTTTCACCTGAAAATAGCCTCTGAGTTGGCCTCATCAACCCCATTCTTCAGAGGTCTCCTTTTTCACATATCCCATATAAGCGTCTTCCCTTTAGCTTTAAAATGTTGTGCATTAGCCTAGCTGTATTTAATTAATCCAGTAACCAGTTGTGGTACCAACCCTAACAATGACCCCATCCTTTACTGGAAGTAGCTTCCAACAAATAGTCAGCCAGACTTCTGTCAAAATCTCCATCCCTTGACTTTTCCTTTCTTTTTTACTTGACCAGAAACTTCTGAATAACATTGTAACAGCCAGTATCTTAGCTACCCTCAAATGCAGTTATGAAGGTATCTGCCTATCTAATGATGTACACAAAATTGGCTACTCTTACAGAGGTGACAAACTTTGATGTTTCTTTTCCCCAATTGTACCTCTAGCTTTTTTTACATCTACAATGTGAACTGAAAACAAAGTTACTACTACATTATAGTACTGGTAATTAATACTGTTGTAGTTCTTCACTGTAGTTAATTGCTTGTGCATCTCATATTTTGTTTTTTTTAGACTGTAATCCTGTATTGCAGAGGTCATTTTTCCCCCTGTATATTTGAAATTGCATATGATCAATCTGATCTTAAGTTATTCCCATAGTATGAGTACATAAAGAATTATATAATCTGAAAAATAAGGTGACTGCTGGTGTTCAGGATATAACTAAAGTCTTGTAGCCGTGGGAGGAGGAGAAAAAGTACGGAGGAGCATAGACGGCATCCCTTCTGGCATGTTCAAAACCTGCAGCCAGCAGTGTGAAGAGCAGAACTCTAAAGCGTCTTTGCAGAAGATTCTTTGCATAAACAATTTCAAAACTTTGCTCCTGGAAATACTGTAATATTAAAAGACAAACTATATAACAGTGAAACTGGCAAGTTCTGTACTTGGAATGAGAGTAGGAAAATCATTGCTATTTTAATTTCCTGATTTTATATAGCATTGAGATTACAAAATAGCTACGGTAACAGATATAAATTATTCCAATTATAACTAGAAGAAATGCAGTTCTTGTTTAAATCGTGGTCTGTGTGACTAGCTATTGGTATTTATATTGGCTAGGTTTTAAGGTTGGTTGAGGAGAGACCTATTGCAGTGAAGACTTTTTCCATGAAACAACTTGGCTTCAAGTGGAGATTCACTGTAGCTGGAGCTACACTTTGCTGTGCTGTGTATTGAAGATCGAGACCTACATTCTGGAGTATCTAATAAGTTTCATTTCTCTGGTGATTAATTTTTTAAATACTGAAAGAGTAGCAGAGGACTGCAAGTTTAAATCAATTATTTAAATGAACATTATCAAGATTGTCACTGAGCAATACTTCTGTGGGTATTATTTATGTTACATAGGTTCATGAGAGGAATTAGTGGCCAGAGAATGTAGGTTTCGCTCGGACGAAACTGCTGTTAACTTCACAGAGAATTTTGCCTGCATGAAGTTTGTGGAATTAGACCCTGATTTAAAAATTCATCTTTTGAAGCAATTTTGAAGTCTTTACCTCCTGACTCTATTTCTTCATTCAGAGTTAAGGAGCTAAAGCCATCAGTCTGCCATTAATCAACTGTCATAGCTAAGGGATGATTTTAGACCTTTGTCTTCTGTTTGATGCTCAGATTATACCTTTAATCTAATTAGCTTTTAATATTTGCCCGTGCCTGGATAGGAAATTGTGGTGTTCCCTTTGAATACAGAACATTTCACTGCTGTTTGAGGTTTTGCACCTAGGGATGGAATTATTGCAGTCTATCCCTCACTTTTGGGGTAGGACATCCTCCTAGAAACATGACTGCGATGAGTCTTTGCTGTTCTATGGTTCCCCTGTTTGGTCTGACTGGAGATTAAACTGAATCTCCTATGTATAGTAAGTAATGGGACTAAGGTTTGAATTTTACTACCTCTCTGCTGTTGAAGTGAAGGCTGACAGAGCCTTTCACTTTGAAAGACTCAAGATTTCAAACGTGTTCCTGATCCTTGAACTGAAATAGCCTGAAAGAAATGATTTTGGGGTCATGCTGCAGGAGATATTTGAAGAGGCAGTGTGTGTACTCCTATAAATTGGCCTAATTCTTACAAAAGTGATTTAAATACTATAAGATTAATAAAATCAGTCATGCAATAAATATAAGTATTTTATGTTTCCTAGAACTTGGTATAAGTGTCTTTATTAGTTTTCTGCTAAACAATTTTGAAATAAAAGGATGAATGAAAACTAATGTTCTTCTCGTTCTTTCTTAGATATCCAGTATCTGCCGGGCAGCAGTACATGCTGGCGTCGTCCGCAACCAGGGCGGTTATGTTGATGTTATGCCAGTAGACAAAAGAAAGGTGTACATTGCTTCCTTTCAAAATGGGATATATTCAGAAAGGTACAGAGCCCAGTTTCAAACATTACACTTTACCCTTCACCTCAATAAGATTTACAAAGTCTTGCATCGTGTCTGTTTGTACCTGGGGCAGTGCTAGAAACCAAACAAATAGGTCAACATGAGTGATTTACAGAGCTTGTGTAAGAGCTGTGGTGACTTTGGAGAAGCTGTGGTACCAGAGCTGCCTGCCTCCTCTAAGCTCATAAATCATTACTCTAAAAAGCTGCTTATGAAATAAAATAACCCTCTTGTTTACTTTGCTGGTTCTGTTGCAACTAACACAATATTTGATAAGAAAATTGCTTTTGCTTTCTTTGGGATTTTTTAAAAATTAACATTAGTGCTTTATTCTGTCCAAGTTAGAGGATCTGCAATAGACGAGTACTGGTAGCTGATGCAAGTTCATTGGTTCATGATGAAGTGTTCATTACTGATTTACATAACATTGAACCAGTGAGCCTGGATCATAAATAATATTCATAAACATTAAAATTCACAATCATTAAAACATATTTTTAATTTCTTTTTTTTAATGGTTTGACTGTTTTTAACAGTGTTTTTCTGAAAGACATGGAGATGCTGTGAAAGTTCATTTAGTTGTATTCAGTGTATTAGTGCATTTTATGATGATAATGCATGGCTGCATGTTGCAGGCATTAAGTTTAATCCCTGGAAGAGTTCTCCAGGTTCTAAAGGAAGAAAGAGAAATTACCTTAAAAAAAATCCTGTAGCACTCTTTTAGTCCTGTAAAGCTAAGAATGCTTGTTACCTCTAAAACTATAGGCTTTCCAAGAAATTTGTGTGGGGAAAAAACCTCCAAAAGTTTCTGTAGTAAACTTGGAAGTAGGAAAAGATAGAGTATTTTTTTCTTATTTTTAATTGGGGGTGGGGGAGTGTCTTGCCTTTTTCCCTCAAACCTTTCAACAAACCTGGAAACTTGTAAAATACAGATTTCCTTTGCTTAGTGGATGACTTAATTTATGTATCCTTTGGCCTTTCCACGTGACCATCCAGTTCCCTCAGAAAGAGTGCTTCCTTACTGACACTTTTGTTCTCCATGGTTTTTTTTGCTTCAGAAGAGCTTTATTCTTTAAACCAGAATCCCTCATCACAAAGGATTGCTTGAATTTTTTTATGTTATTATTTGTTCCTAATAAGCTGCTTGGAAGAAAGATTAATCTGAAATTTATGTAATTTTTATTTGTAATAGATTTTATAAAAAATCTTAGATAGTTGAAAGTTATGAGTAGTCACAGGAGGAGTCGCAGGATCCTAGAATTATATTTAACAATTAAAAAAAAGTTGTCATTGGAGTGTTGCAGTCTTTAAAATAACATCAGGAAATTTTTTATGTTTCAGTTTACAGAATCCTCCAGGAAGCAAGGCATTCAGAGTATTTGCTGTTGTTTGAGTCTAGCAAGTAAAATGTAAAACAGGCAAGTGAAACCAGAGCACTTGGAAGAGAATAATAAAGGCCATTTCTTATAATTCCTAAAATTTGTATAAAGCTGTAACATTGTTGTACAGAAGATGTATACTGCTTTCCACCAAAAAGTTTAAATTACGTATATATCTTAATGAAAAAAAATCTGTAAAAGTAAACATGGGAGAAAAATTCATTTGAAAATTTGTAATGATATATAACAATATTTTGAATCCTGTGTTAAATATTGCTATATTTTCTTAGCAGTTACACCTATACAGTTAATTCAAAGCTCGTAAATGTTCTTTGTTTTCTTCATCTGAATATATTATTGTATGGTGCTTTCTATATGCCACTAGCAGTAACCTTAAAACTATACCATAGGGAGGCCTGAGGTTTTATTTCCAGTGTACATAAAAGAAGCCATCTGAATAATTCAATATAATAAATCATGCCTTAAAATAAAATAAAAATATATATAACTTTTTGATGATTTACAGTAGCATTAGCTGTGCAAGCATAAATGAAGAGCTAGACTGTTTTCAATTTCACACTAATAGTAAGTACAAATACCTATTTTGAAGTAAAGTGGAAAATATAAAGTATAGGGAAGTCCTGTGTCATATTAACATGTTTTCATCTAAAGAAATATTTTTAAGAGACTGGGCCATTCAAGTTTATTATTTCTTAAATATATTAATAAATAAAATGTTTATTGGATGCTGCTAAGCTCTTTAGTTCAAATAACCAATTCATTATGGCCCAGTCCTTCACAAATGTTCAGCTATCTTGGGATGGGTGAGTGAGAGATAGACATATATAACCTTGAAGGATCTGAGAAAATTTTCATATTGAGAAATGGACTAATGTAAAATTAAGGAATAAGCCATCAGTTCTGCAATGCATACATACATGCTTTATTTTTGCCATGTGACTCCTTCAATTTACCTAAATCGTGTTTCAGCAAAAACATAGAATTGTACACATATATAAAAATATCCAAGCTTAAGGCCTTAAGCTGTGCATGGTATCCGTATGCTATACGTTAATATGAGGGTAAATGTTCAAGTAAAACTTAAAGAAAATGGTAACAAAGGCTAACCTTGCTCCTCATGACCTGGCAAATACTCCTGCAGGCCAGGAAGTACAGTGGTACGGAGCCCAGTGATGATTATGTCACTTGTTGCTTCACCGTGTTAAAAAATTCATTTATGGTGAACAGCGTTGTGCATTAATTTTACCATATTATGGTATATGAAGAACATGTAGTGGTGATACTATGTTTCTTTCTATGAAAAGTGTATTGGTGCTTTAAGACTGAAAAGCTGTTAAACTTTATTTTTGGTATTTTTTGTTTCTGTTGTTGAATTTATTTCCTTCCAACTTGTAAACTTATACATATTCTTCATATTTCAGAATACAATATTCTGCCTTGTATTTTGCTACATGTACTACCTCATGTAGTTAGGCAAGCTTTGTTAGTTTTTTTAATCCGTTTTGAATAAAATTAATTTACATAGTAAGAGTACCTTTGACAGCCTTTATTTTTGAATTGTTTGTCCTGCCTCAAGGAGAAAAAAAATTTACTTTTTCTGTCCTGAACATTGCAAGTGTAGGACCAAGCAGCAGACATAGTCTGGCGTTCTAAAAGCTGTAAAGGCAATTTAGGCACACAACTTCCATTAATTGCATTGGGAGTTTTATGGATAAATCTCGTCGTTTTTTCAAGTTTTGACCACCGTCTTTGGGAGCAGATTGCTATCTCATTTTAATGGGGGCCTCTGTGTCAGGAACTGATTATAAAAAAGCTACCACTTTTTATTCAGTTCAACTCTTTGCTGTTGTGGTAAATGTTTCTAGTGCAAATGATCCTAGCTACATTTGTTGGGAACAAACGGGTTTTTTATATTACACATTCTTTTTTTGCCTCTTAAGACTAATGGTCAGCTTGGGAGTTCCATTTGGGAAATCTGTTAATTGATGAGGGAGACAAAGAGTCTTTGATGTATAAACCCCTTTTTTTTGAAGGTGGTGGCAGGGGGCCATTGAAAGAAGCTTTATGTAGATTTTGCAATACTGGCATTAACCATTTTTCAGAATTGAAACCAAAGTGCAAGTACACTTTGACTGTGATGGGACTCCAGGTCACTCAAAGGCTTGAGACAGACTTGCACCGCCTTTCCTTAAAAGCACCAAAGCAGTAACACAGAAAGGCCTTGCAATACCTACAGTTGTGGTTATCAGAACATAAAATGGAGTGAGGCCACTTCTGAAATTAGGGACACACAGAACTGCTGAGGGAGACATTTGAAACAGAACGGTGTGAATGCAACCGTAGTGCCCCTTTCCACACAGGCGGGACACTTTCTTGCAGCCTGGCCTTGCCATCCAGCAGCTCTCCATGTCCACTGCCTGGCCCTGCCTAGCAGTTGCCTCAGGAGCCCATGGAAAGCCTGTTGGGTGCTGCAGAGCCTGGACGGTGAGCTAGCTCCCTACTCCTCTGACCAGGCACTAGGGTACAGCCCTTTCTTCGAACAACGCAGAGCCTGGGGTGAGGGAACAAACAAGGCAGTCACAACTTCAGTCGAAACTACAACTTCCTCACTTTGAGTAGATGGATGATTTGGGTCCCATGTGGAAACGCAGTCACCACACCAAATTTCTGCCTTTTTTTCTCATTTGTTCCTGCTGTTCTTTTTTCTTCTGCTGCGTATCTTTGCTTCCTCTCCTCTGTCTCATCTGTAAAGTCCCCACCTACATTTGCTGTGAGTTCCTGTGCAAAGGGGCAGTGCTTGGTGGGAGGAGAAGTGGGGGCTACCTCAGCATGTGTGAATGGTTGCTGTGAGCAGCTCTACTAACCAGCACAGTGACAAGAAGAAAGGGAGGTGAGTAATTCTTCCTCCTCACATCTTCTGTTGCACAAATTTTGGAGTCCTGTTGCTTTTCCACATGGAATGATTCTATCCTATTATAGATATTCCAGCTAACATTGGCTTTTTGAGAAATTATCTTCCATATTTACTGTAAGTAATGAGTCAAAGAGTAGACATTTCCAAGCAGTTGTAGTGTGGGAGCTACACACTGGTATTTTTATGTGCACCAGCAGCAACTGTATGCCAGATGGTCACAACTAATCCACAGAAAGCCCAAGTGAGTAACTAGCAGTATCAGAAAATTTGTTGTAGCCTAATGAAAAAATACAGAAGTTAAATTTTAAATTCTGAAGAATTATTTGGTTAACCAAATGGTTACAAATCATGTTCTCAACTTGAAATAAAAAAAAAGGATAATGAATAAGAAAGTAAAGCTTAATTCATGCTGTTCATAATATTTAACTTGCCTCCCAGGAAAGACCTGTAAGTAGCCAACACGATTTATTACAACTGATACATAACAATCCTCTGCCAAAAAAAAAAAAAAGCTGTTTTAGTATGTCGATATCTGCCATTTATAATTTTGAAAGGGCTAAAATACCAAGAAATATAAGCCCACTAAATACAGTAGACCCTTGAAAGTGTATGTGAAGCTGGGAAGAATACATATGAACCTTGTCCCATGATCCTGTGGTATTTCCCATTGTGACTTGCTCCATGAGGAATCTTTTCAAAAGAAAAGCATAGGAATCATTTGGAGAGGAGTCAAGTATTTGTCAAGCATAATTCACTTGCCTGGTGAGCTTTTCGGTAAGGATCAATTAAGGCATTTCTCTACTGTGCTTGCATCCCTTCCAGCTGGAGTAGCTAATTTCAAAACTAAACAAGAGTTAGTATGAAAGAAAGTGGTTAGACCCAAACAGATAATTCTTTAACAGTTTCTCACCATTTTGATACCTATATGAGGATACTTTCGTTTTAGGGAACCTGGGACCTGTACTCATGTCAGCAGACAGCTCATAGTACTAGTTGGACATAAACTAAGGAAACGAAGAAACATTTCCTAAAGTTTGTGGATACTGAGGAATTTTAGAGAGTTTACAGACTTCCCTTGTGGTCTGTTTTCTGTATAGGGGACAGTCTGATCTAGAAATTATACATGAAGTATTTTTGGAACCAAGCCTGAAACACAGGTTGGGATAACGTGTGTAAGTTTGCAGGTTTTAACTGATGAAGTACACTGTTTGAAGTTTTATGTAAATGTCAGACTGTCAGCTGTCTGTGGATTTTCAGTGGATTTAAAAGAAGAAAAGTAACATTAGCTGTTGTGTGTGTGTTGATACTCAGGAAAATGCATGGCACTTCACTTTATATGGCAGAGATGTACATATATAAACAGCGTCCTCTATTTGGCAATTGCTTTTCAAGTACGTTTTGAATTTGGCTTAAAACTCAGATAACCCAGCTTCCTGTGAATACACAAGGGAAGGTTTATTTCCTGCAATTTCTGTAGTCATACAAAGGGTCAGATTTAGAAATGTAAATATTTGGAAGTTACAAAGATTATTCATACAGTGCGATATTCTGTTTGGAGATTTATATAAATACTGTATGAAACACTGTACTGTCACACTTCTATGTCTTAAGGCTTTTTATAGCATCTGTGGAACTCTAGGGAATTATACAAGGAAGGAATAACCTGAAGAGTTTTGTTTCATTCAGTGTATAATATGCATCTTACAGGGCTTTAGATATACAAATGTTAGCATATTTTAGTATTCTGAAAATTGCATATGATTTTGTAAAGACATACATTGTGCATATGGGAAAAGAAGCCATGCTGTCAGTCTTAGCTTTAGCCTGTCTTTGCTGTCAGGAATAAATGATGGAAATAGTATTTTAAATACGGTCACTATAGATATTATTGTTATTAAATGAGAAGTCCTTGTCATGTACTAGGGGGGTGTGAAAATACGATAAAATGTGATTCCTGCTCCATGTTAACATAGGATGGTAATGTGACACCTGAAATTTGCTATCAGCAGTTCAATGATCTGTGTTAAATGTCTTGTTCATCTTAGCCTGTTTGCTAGGAGACAGATGCCTACATTGTTAAACCATCATAGCACTTTGCAAAAAGTACTGAAAACAAGTCTCAAATTTTCAGAAGCTAGCAAAAGCCCCCCAGTCAGACCAGCTCAATATAATAAGGCACAGGAAAATACAAGAGACCGAAGGAGGAAAGTAAAGAACATACAACCAAATCAGCCAGTCGTGATGCTCCGTGTCGTATTAGTCACATTGATTTCTGCAATAATTACCCTAGTTATTCAATTCTGTATCTGCCCCCAGCGCTGTATCAAATATTGGTTTTGTCTTTACTAACAATGGGGTGAGTATCTGAAGGCTAGCAGCGAAATTGTTGGTTAAGAACTGAGGTACACTGGCCAAACAACATGAATAAGTTTGCAATACTATATCTTTTAATAGACACACAAAAGACTTTGGTTGCCAGTGGCTCTTAAATCCACTAATTTAATTTAAAGCATAAGCATTATAATAAAATAAAAATGTCAGCAGATGCTAACTGTTTAGTAAGAAATTAAGTTGTTCAAAGTATTCCATTTTATTTCAGCTGAACAGAAATTGCTGTAGCTTACACCAGCAATATTAGCAATAATATCCTTGAAATTTTATTTAATATAAGACTGATTACACAGTTTAACAAACTTTATTTGATGTGTTTGCAATTATTTCTGAATTAATGTTGTTTATGAAGACAATATCCTTATTAGGAGTATTATTTTAGAATAAATACAAGAACTTGCATTAGATTTGCTTGCATATCTTTTTGGAATTACTTCCAAAGGCTAAAAGACTCCTAAGAATTTGTAGTAATACTAATTAGTTTTAGGATGCTCAAGAAACAAAAAGTGCTAGGAGGTAGTAAGACTTCCAAACTTAACCTAGACGTTGAAAAACAAGTACTTCAGTTGCTTAATTATTCACTTAGGCTTGTTTATATGCAATGTAAATAGCAAGCTGGCTTTGACTTCTCATAAATTGCTGCTACTGTACATCCCAAAGATAAATTGGAAACAGTTGCTAAATAAATCTCCCTGTAGTCAGTTCAATCTTCGTTCCTTATTTATATGTCGAAATCCATCTGTTTCTTGGTGGTGGTGGGTGGTTTTTTCCTAGCAGAAGATCATGTCTTCTGAATAAGTGTTTCGTTTATTGTGTCGGAACGACTCCCAAGACCTTTGGGGCTGCAGGCTGCGCTAAGCACAGAAACAGAGCAATCATTTTATGCAGAAGGACTTAGTCTCAGATTTTGGATTTCGCCCAGTTCAGTACACAAAGAAGTACATTGTACAAATTGATTTAGTGCTTGCTGTACTGGAGGTGATAGTCCCACTCTGGCACAGCTATAACTGAGCCAAGGAATAGTTTTGTGAAATGCTCTGAGCCCCTCTCTCTTATCCAGTAAGAATTATGAGGCAAATGCATTTTAAAATAAAAGGAATAACAAGACAGATGGGTTTGGTGGCTTGCTGATAAAGCTTGCCCATCTGCCATTGAAAGAGGGTGTAAGCATGTTATATCAAATATGTTCAATGATGTCCAGATCGTGCAAATGCAGTGATTTTTTTGCTTGGTGCTAATGTTAAAACAATTTATATTTAGAAGCTCCAGCAGCTTCAAAACCCACATAATTTGAAAGCAGTTTTCTAAAAGTTACAAGGTAATTATTTTGGAATTTTTTATTATTTTGGAATTTTTTATCATTTTGGAATATGTAAAGATTTGTTCTAGAAATGAGCAAGTCACACTTTGAAGGAGATGTACTGTTGCATCTACTGCACCATAAAAATGTAATTCTTTGATTTAGGACTTCTTTTCTGCTAATGCTTCGGTTCAATTTGTAGTTTTCATTACAATGTACTGAATAAGTACAGTCCAATCAAAACAGCTAAAATATATTTAAGGAAAACCACCATCTGTACCATGGTCTCTCAGAAGACATTCATCTCTTATTTATCTCACATCAGTGCAGCACAAGCATAACAACACAGAACCACTCTTATAAAAATTGCAGTCTATTGCTCCCCAGAATTCTGAGTTTCCAGCCATTTCTTATTTAGCACTAGTCAGATGCATAGGCAAAGGACTTAATGTCTCTTGTAATATACTGAATAACTTAGCATCCATAGTTTGGCAAAGAATCAGGCCTTAACAAGAAAGGTGAGACTATTTTGCAGCTGAAGGCTAGAATACCTGAAGTCTCAGAGAACATGAGAAATGCCTCTTACAGGAAAGCATGGCACTTTGATGTATTAGAAAACAAATTTCCATGCCTATATCACGTGATATGAGTAGAACTTGTAGATGCTGCAACAATACAAAGAATAAATCTTCATAAAGATTGATCTCAGTACTTTAAAACTGTCTGGTTACTATCCCAAACAAAATGACTTTTGAATAACATTTCAAAGCTCATTTTTTTTTCTTAGGTATGTGAAAATAGGCAAATACCAAGGTCAATGGGGCTGAGAAGGAGAATTTGTCTGTAGTTTGACTGGTAGGTGGATAAGAGTTATGCTGAGTTATGCTGATGCACAAATGCTAAATCTGATGAAAATTTTAAGATTCATTCACAAGCACCCAAACTCTCAGTAAACAGTTTTCCAGTAAGCTTGTACTTGTGCAAACAAATCACTTAAATCGAGTGTCCATTTGAGTTACATTTACCTGTTTTGTAGGACTGGCAGAGGAAATCGACTTACAATAAGCTTTTGCAAATATAGCTTTAAAGTTATTTAGTGATAACTGTAAGGTAAAATAAGAAATATTCCTCATTGTGTTTCAGAAATACATCTTCATGCCTTGAAACTGCTTATAATACAGAGCTACACCTCTCAGTGTCCTCTAAAGAAATAAAAACTATTGGGGAACTGGTACCTTTTAGAACTGCTCTAAGAGTCTGGAGGTGATGGATCACGAAGGTCAAATGATTCAGAAAATAGGGCAAAGTATCCAGTAAGCAGAAACAGGGTGGAGGGTGGGTTGTTTTATAATTTTGCTGTAGAAGATTTCCCAAATTGCTTAGATTAGTTAGCAGGTACATCTTGTGCGGTCTTCTAAACTGAACAATCATCAAGTTTTTCTTAATTTCTAGAGCGAAATAATTCATTATTTAAGTTTGTAGATATAAAGGTGCCAACCCATCATTTTATTTTGAGTGAATTATCAAGAACTTAAAAACAAACTTAAATTCCTCTAGTCTGTTCAACTCAAAACTCATCCCTTTGCTTGTTCCTTCCAATCTGTAGTTCACTGTGTATCTCTACCAGTTCATTGATCAGCAATACTCTCCAGACATACAAATTCCTAGACAGCAATGTGTTAGGAGTGAAAATCCAGACAATATGCATTGGTGAAAAGTTATAAAAGGTGCAATAATATATGAGTTATCCTCACAGTGCAAGGAAGATAATCTGCTCCTGAGGAATGCAGTTTGTGTCCCCAAAAAGCCAGCGTAAAGGAAATAACTTCTTCCAACCTAGTGACTAAATGGTATGTGTTAGCTGAATGACTTAGACTTGTTATTCAGTACAACTTCCAGGTTTGACCTTGGAGTTACTAAAAGTATCTGCACAGTTGAAGTTGCTACTCAGCTCTTACTCTCATAACTCATGCCTAGTGACAGAAGTGACTGTGAAATAGAGGTAGTGTCTCTCCTCCCACCTAACCCAGCTGCTTTGAGTCTCAGCAAGAGCATAAATGCCTCTTTTCCTTCCTAGTCAAAAGTGGGAGTTACAAAGAAAGATAAAATCTTGAGATGTCTGTGGTGATACTGCACTGCACAGCGGGGCTAGAGGGATGGCAGACTCCTTGCAGGGCTCTGTCACTGGAAATGTTCATGTGAAATCACAGAGAGGAGAGGGAGGGAATGAGTCCTGCCGTACCATAGGCATGTACAAGGAAGCCTGGTAACAAAGGCACCTTCAGCACGTTAACAATACTGACAACAGACAGGTTTTGTGCATGGGGAAATTTAGCAAACTGTATTATGAAGCAGTCAGGCTGTTTATTGTTAGATATAATGCTGCAAATGTGATAAACGAAAGGCTGGGTTATCTTTTCAGTTAAACTGGTACAAATTATTTAACAGAATAATCCCACCAATACCTGTGACACTCCTCAAAAACTGCAGTAAGGATAGCTTTTCTTTTCCTAATTATAAGAATACTTCTGAAGGAAACAAGTTGTTCACCAAATAATGACATCATTGTAAAATTTTAGCTATGTCAGTGTTTCGAATGTTTTTAGTGGAAGAAGGATCAGCATTGCCTGTTCTGAATAATGTCTTATCTTGGTACTAGCTGCTTTAATAAGAAGAGACCTGTATGAAAAGGTAGCTAATATGTTTCTGGGACATTGAAGTCTAGGGTGATCACAGAATCACAGAGTGATTGAGGTTGGAAGGGACCTTTGGAGGTCATCTGGTCCAACCCCACCCTACTCAAGCAGGTCCACCCTACAGCAGGGTGCTCAGGACCGTGTCCAGGCAGTTTTTGAATATCTCCAAGGATGGAGACTCCATAATCTCTCTGGGCAACCTGTGCCAGTGCTTCATCACCTTTGTAATAAAAAGATGTTTCCTGATGTTCAGAGGGAACCTCCTGTGTTTCAGTTTGTGCCCATTGTCTCTGGTCTTGCCACTGGGCATCACAGAAAAGAGCCTGACCCTACTCTCTTTGCACCCTCCCTTCAGGTATTTATAGATATTAATAAGATCCCCTGAGCCTTCTCTTCTCCAGGCTGAACAATCCCAGCTGTCTCAGCCTTTCCTCATAGGAGAGATGCTCCAGTGCCCTAATCATCTTTGTGGCCCTTTGTTGGTCTCTCTCGAGTATGTCCATGTGTCTCCTGTACTGGGGAGCCCAAAACTGCACACAGCACTCCAGGTGTGGCCTCACCAGTGCTGAGTAGAGAGGAAGGATCACATCCCTTAATGTGCTGGCAATATTTTGTGTAGTGCAGCCCAGGCTACCATTAGCCACCTTTGCCACAAGTGCTCTTTGCTGGCTCATGTTCAACTTGATGTCCATCAGGATGCCCAGGTCCTTTTCTTCAAAGCTACTTTTCAGCTGGGTGGCCCCCCGCATGTAATGGTGCCTGATTGTTCCTCTTCAGTTGCAGGACTTTGCTCTTCTTGTTGTTGAAATTCATGGGATTCCTGTCAGCCCATTTCTTCAGCTTGTCCCTCTGGATAGAAGCACGAGCCTCTGGCATCACAGCCACTCCTCCCATATTTGTGTCATTAGCAAACTTGCTGAGGGTACACTCTCCCCCTTCATCCAGATCACTAATGAAGATGTTAAGCAGGCTTGGACCCAGTATAGACTCCTGGAGTACACTGCTAGTTACTGGCCTCCAACTAGACTTTGTGCCACTGGTCATCCCTCTCTGGGTGTGACCATTCAGCCAGTTTTTAATCTACCTCACTGTCTGCTCATCAAGGCCATAATTAATTAGCTTCTTTGTGAGGATCTTAAGGGAGACAGTGTTCATCTATTGACAAGAGGCATCCTCTTTGTGCCTTGCTTCTAGTGCTTCCTGCTAGTCTGCAAATAATCTGCTCATACAGTGGCTGCAGGATCAGGAAGTTTAATGCAGGGATTAATAGAGATTAGTTGGTATTTTTCATTCTTTAGGTGGGTGTTCTGGTTTTGGCTGGGATAGAGTTAATTTTCTTCACAGTAGCTAGTATGGGGCTGTGTTTTGGATTTGTGCTGAAAACAGTGTTGATAATGTAGAGATGTTTTCATTATTTCTGAGCAGTGCTTACATAGAGTCAAGGCCTTTTCTGCTTCTCACACCACCCCATCAGCGAGTAGGCTGGGAGTGTACATGAAGCTGGGAAGGGACACAGCCGGTACAGCTGACCCCAAGTGACCAAAGCGATATTCCATACCATATGACATCGCGCTCAGCATATAAAGCTGGGGGAAGAAGGAGGAAGGGGAGGCGTTCAGAGTGATGGCGTTTGTCTTCCCAACTAACCGTTACATGTGATGGAGCCCTGCTTTCCTGGGGATGACTGAACATCTGCCTGCCGATGGGAAGTAGTGAAGGAATTCCTTGTTTTGCTTTGCTTGCACGTGCTACTTTTGCTTTACCTATTAAACTGTCTTTATCTCAACCCACGAGTTTTCTCACTTTTACCCTTCCAATTCTCTCCCCCCATCCCACCAGGGGTGATGTGAGCAAGCAGCTGCATGGTGCTTAGTTGCCAGCTGGGGTTAAATCACGACAGTGGGGGCAGTGTACAGACACTGACAAACACTATTCTTGATGTTATATTATAATCATATTTTCATATTATTCTCCATAAAAAAAATCTTTCAGTCTCATCATATGACTCTTCAAGCTGGTTATATGCCTGTGACCTTCATCTAGCTCTAAGCAATGTTCCAAATTTCCACTGCCAGGAGCCCAAAAAAACCCACCTGAGAACATGTCCTTTACAAAATGGGACAGTATGCTGAAAGTGATGACCAGTTTTGCTATTGCCGGCGGGTGTTATTCAGGCTTGTAATTACTGGCAGACCTCTTCAGACTTAAAGTATTGTATCAGTCTATTCATACCTATCCACATCAGGTGAAGGCTCAACTCAGAAGATTTAATGTAAAAGTGGGAAGCCTTGCAATACCACAAGATGAGATAATCCTCTGCAAAAAGCAGATCTTTTCTACATTAGCTCCATAAACAAGACAGAGAGATTTGAGTGTGATGAATGAACTGATGTAAGAAAATGCTGTTTTGTTTGATGTCACTGGAAACAGCTCTGGTGGAACAGAGGAAGTCAAGCATTCAGGGTTAGAAATGTTTGAGAAGTGGCATGAATTATAGAACATTCAAAACAATCGGGGAGATTATTTCAGAGGAAAAAAACACTAAGAGTTATACAGATTATTCAAAATACTTCTCTTGGGGGCAGATCATTGCTTCTCTATCACATAAGAATTTGATCAGGCAGACATTTCCTTCAAACAGCCTGAACAGGACTGTTTATAATCCCATGAATAGGCTTAGTCTTCTCAGATCTTGCTCCATTCCCTCCACTACACACTTTTTCTCAACAGTCTCGTCCCCATACGTCTTTTTGGGGTGTTATGCTATGATCCAGTTGGGTATATCCCTCTGGATGCCAGCTTTTTTACACAGCAAGCTGACTAATCTTGGTACCTCCTACTTCTATGAATAGCATTGGTACACCAAGACAGAGGAAGGTAGAATTTACCCAAAGGAACAGAACAGAGATGGGAATGGTCTCATTGCAAGAGGCCTCTAAGCCCAAGATATGACTTGAGCTTGACATTCCCTGCCTTCTGTAATGTGGGCTTCTCTCAAGCTTGGCATGCCTGAATGTTTTGGGGATGAAGTTACAGTTCCTTTGGCCTTCAGATAATCTCCGTGCTTGACACAACTGACAAGTCCATTGACCTCTTGCTGTTCTGGCATAATGAACAGGGTTTATTGGTTTAAGGGACACAGCTTTAGTAAAACAAAATCTGCTAAATTTACCATCATGGGGAAGAAGCAACTCCCTTTAATGGCTCATTGTCCCAGTTGCCTTTGAGATGCATAGCTGAAACTTTTCTATCCCTGAAGCTTTTACTTCATTTTCCACCTTGGCAAACAATCTTACTGAAGAAAAATAATGCCAATATTTAATCACTGTGGTTTTCAAAAGCTCAAGCTGTATTTTCAACTGGTGTCAATCAGGACAGCTCTCTTGACTTCAAGGGAAATTTGCTAATTTACACAAGCTGGTAGTATAGTCTATACTCTTCAAAAAACAAACAGAAAATAAACATTGGCAAAACTTCTTAAGAGGACATCTAATTTGGATTCATAGTCTGTCACCTCCATAAACTTATACAACAGCTCAGGGTCATTTCCTGGTCAACAACACAAAATGGTAACACAGGAAGCAAACAAGACTTTTTAAATTGATGGCATTTTTAAAAATTTACTCCTATTGTAATAAATGTTTCATGAATACCTGGTTATACAATGGAGAATATCTCTTCCAGCATGAAGATTTCAGGAAACAAAGCAGGAGAGGATTGGATTTGCTGCATGGATGGGACAGAAACTCTAGCCTGCACCGCAAAGCAATTTTACTGTCATTCATTTTCTTTGACTGTGAGAGAGGAGCTCTTTTGGCAACTCCTGCAGAGCCCCCTGCACACAGCCTATTTATGCAGGCTGAACACAGAGCCAGAATTTAACCTAAGCACAGTAAAAATAATGGATAATGTAAAAAGCCAGCTGTTTAGAGCAGTGTCACACAAACTAATAGGTACTTGTTTTTAAAGACAAAAGGGATTCATGTTGAGTCAGTTCTAGATGATATTTTGCTTGGCCCCAAAAGTATCCCAAATCCCATGGAAGTGCTCTGATTTTTCCTTTGCATATGAATATTTATGGAGCCTGAACAAGGACTTCTTTAAATTAGTTGTGTGGATTTACTCTCTACTATTAGGTGGAATATAGATTACATCCTATGATTCTGTATGGCATTGCAAAACCTAAATCTCTCATATTTAGCACTGCATCAGGAACACTTAGGGGCAAAATATACCCACGTCTTGTTTTCTATTAATCAGGACAAAAATCCAATGACACAAAGGTTCCAAAGAGAACCTTAATGAAACAACAATGGTGGTTATTTTACTAAATAGGTACTCATGTCTGTTTGTTGGTATATCGCAACCTGTACATTTAGGGACAAATTTTCTTAAAAAGTCCAATTTCTGGACTACAGGGTTAGAAAATACAGATGAGGGTATAATATCAGAATAAAACAACACCTAATTCACCTAGTCCTTTGGAAAATCTGTCTCTTGTAGAAGGCACTAGATGAGATCAGAAATCTAATCATTATAATACATTTTGAAAATCTAATCTTTATAATGCGTCCTTCTGGGAAAAAATAGCTACACCAAATCATGAACACATTTAAACTGCAGTAATGAAACTAACAATGTGATAGTCGTATTTTTCCTGTTAATTTCCATCAGCCTTTCTTGACTGTACAATTTTTATTGGTAATAGCTAACCGGTATATGTATATCTATGCAGAAAAAATTTAGGGGTGGGGAAAGGGAGAGGATAAGACAAAAAGAGAAAAAAGGAAATATATCTTGTATATACTGACAACACTATTTCTATATTAAAAGATGTGTGAAAATTATTGCACTTTGTATTTTTGTGAATTGCCCACAAACTGATCGTGATTTTCTGTAACTCTCAAGAATTCTCTGAGTATTTTGTGACCAAATTTTGATCTTTCTGTTTTTTCCAACCCATCACTGTACCTTTACTCTGCAACTACCTTTCAAAGTGACAACAGAGAAGGAAAATTGTGAAGAGTCCTGAATATTGTTGTACATATGTGAGTAACCTTCACAGAAGGTTGATCTGATACTTGAGGTGAATTTTTATTTCTCAGAGTTACAAAGGTCAGGAAAATGCAGCATGCCAGTGAAACTCAGGCTAAAACTTGTCGTCAGGAGTTATCTCACACTGCATTATAACACTTGACATGTGTGGCTTAGAAGAAAAGAGCACTCCACACCTCCCTAAGAACTGGTGTGTGGGACAGGGCTGGGTAGCCAGTAGGCCAATTTCATAAGACCCTTCTCAGCCAGGAACAGCATGTCTATGGTTATGCCAGTCTCCCTTAACACCAGGCAGAAATGATGGTACAAGGAAATATGAACGCTACAATACGAAGCTGAACAAAGTAGTTGGCAGATTGAGAGATGGATATGCAAAAATGGAAAGAAAAAAAATAATTTATGGTTCTCTATAATTTTGATCAGTTCCAGGAGGCTGTCCATTAATTTCATGAAGCTGAAAGACTGTCAGCCTTTTCCTGTGGCTCTCACAGACGTGTTTTATGCAAAATTTTACCTCTGAGCATTCCTTTTCCTGAGTGCAACCTGCAGCTGGGAACCTGCCTCCCTGTTCTCTTTGGCTTTTGATTTTTTCTTATTCTTTTCCTTCTGTCATGGAGACTTATGCAACCTAATACTTGAGGTAGCTTAACACTTCTCTTAAGGATTATTGATTTTCCTCACCTGACTTCAGAAATGCTGCTGATCCTTGGGAATGATTGAGCAGAACTGTTTCTAATCAGACAGTAAATAAAATATGCTAAGAATTGGCCTGGCATTTATTTATTTGAAATCAAAGCATTTGACCACTGTAAAAAAAATACTGTTATCTGCTAAGGTGGTTTTCAAATCTCTGTAACAACTTTGTACATGGAATACTATAATTCATATAAGCACTATTAACCATCACATTTCACAGAATCACAAAATGGTCAAGGTGGGAAGGGACCCCTGGAGGTCACATGGTCCACCTGCCCTGCTCAGGCAGGGCCAACTAGAGCCAGTTACCCAGGACTACATCCAGATGGCTTTTTGAATATCTCCAGGAATGGAGAATCCACAGCCTCCGTGGCAACCTGTGCCAGTGCTCAGTCATTTAATGCAAACATACAATGGTAACAATGAACACAGGATGCCACTACTTTCAAGAGGAAAAACATTACAAAATGTTCTGAGGTGCTGGTTGGTTTCTGTTGAAGCCAAAAATTCGACTCATATATTTTTTATCATCTTGACAAATAATCCTGTGTTTTTCATAATGTCCTTTGTTATTAACATATTTTCTTTCTTGTTTCATTTATTGTTCATACTTTCCCAATGCTGCCATAATGAGATCAAAGACCTTCTTTAATACCAAAAATATGCATACACATTAACACATTGAACTTTTCTGACTCTACTTGTGGTAACCTTCCCGGGAAACTGTCTCATGTTCCTTAGCTATGGCCTCCACACCTTTAAAACAAATGTAATTAAATTGATTTGGATTTCTTTTATTGTTTCTTTTGTTGTTTTTGTTTTGTTTGTTTGTTTGTTTTGCCGTGGTTTTCCCTCAGATGCTTTCCAGTGCATCCTTTTAAATAATTCCCAGGATTCTTCCTTCCAAAATTTAGTAAACTGTATAGTTTCAATTTACTATGAATTGATTTGCTGCTGCTGAAGTATCTCAGTGGACATACGGAGCAGGATATCATTTCTTGTTCTGACTGCCTTTCCCTTACTGGATTTGAAAAGTGCTTAAATAGTTACCATTTTTGCTGACTACTGAGAAGAAAAATAGAAATCAGTAGAAAGACTGCAAAATACTGAAAATATAATTTTTATGCCTTTTTTTTTTTTTAGCAGGAGGAACTTGGGGGAATGAATTAATTAAAGCAGTTTTCTTGAAGGGGTTGCAATGTTTTGAGTCAAATGGTGGACTCAGTGAGTTTGAAGTCTCTTCCAACATGCTAGGAATTTAAAGCAGAAAATCTTATTCTACATTTACACTAAACTTCTTGTGGCTGGCTCAGAGAAGACTTGTGATGAAATTTGCCAGTTTTCCATACTGTTTGCTTTTATGGGAACCCTTTTAAAACAGCTCTGACTTGTATTTCCTGGGGCAAAACTCAGTGGGAATCTGGAGGGTAGAATTGACTTCAGGGCACCTCCACATACTCTGGCTGGTCAGTCCTTCCCCATGTATTCCATCCATTTTTGTGCAATTATGACAGGACTGATATCAGCCAGACAAAATAGTCTGAGTAAGGGGAGGGAGTTATTCTTGTATTTCTGTCTTCTGTGACATTGCCTGCTATGACAGAATGCCCTGAAAAGACAACTGGGATTTACAGGAAACCTAAGCTTAGACTTTTAGACTGCCAAAAAGAGAATGCGGTTGCAAACAGGCTGCTGGGTACAGTGCAGATGTAGCCTACTGATGTATGTCAGGGTGTGAATACACTTTGGGCCTCATTTAATTTTGGGTAGGTGGAGGCTTTTTGAATCATAATAGCTTACATGATTGTAACATTATTTCAGATTGGAAGTTTAGCATGGTTCATGATGCTGATCCTATTCTTACAAGTAAAGCTTGAAACTGGTAGTTTTCATTTGTTGGTTCTTGCAATTTTTAGCCTTTGGTTTCTGATATCTGGCAATTGCCTTAAGATTTTGCTTCCTGGAGTCATGAGAATTTGAAAAATTTGGAGGTCATTTAATGAAAAATGTTGTGACAAAATGTCATTGCAATAAAGATCTGCCCTTTTGGATATACATAAAGGATAAAAACCTAACAGATGTTAAAGATGAATCTGCCCATTGAAGGTCTAATTTTTCTTTCCTTACACTGATGTGTTTTGACAGAGTACTGCTTTTCACAGGAGTGAGCAGGGTAAAGTAAGTCATAGAAATTCAACTAGAGATTCCTCCTTTATCACAATTGTTTGTATCCATTACACAGAACATGACTATTATGATTTATTGGGTTGCCTTGTCTTTTTCATATTGGTGATGAAAAAAAGTATCAGAAAAACCCCTACATTTCACATTAGTGAGAGAAGCCTTGTGGAACCCTAGATGGAGCAGAGCCATAGTGCACTCTACACATTTTGAGCAGTAAGAAAACCCACAGAAAGCTCACAATCTAGGATTTAAAAATAAACTAGCTATATAAAAAAAGAAATAAGTATGGAGATTTCTAATAGCTCTTAGGATCCCTTTCAATTTGCTTTTAATGCAGAGCTATGTGAACATTTACAACATTTTCATGCAATTATATATTTGAATAATTGTTCATCTCTTAGAGATTAAAATTGTCCTGCTTGAGAAACAAGTAGGAGCTCATGATCAGTTTTGAAACAGAATTTACTTTTCCTTTCCATTACTGACTATATTCCCATGCCAACATTTGCTTTTTCTAAAATATCATCACCCACAGAGTCTTTTGTCCATATCTTGTTGTTTAACACCCTCAATATTTAAAGGCTCCTGATGAGGTAGTTTAAATTGCATATATTATTTCTATCCCCATAGACAGTGTTTCCTTTTTATTCATATGTATAAGTAATCCAATTTAATTTTGATTTTGTTGTTACTAGGCTCAGTGAAAATAGAATCAAAAATACAAAGTTGTATACACAGCAAAAATAGCCTTATTAATATGAGGTAAAAGCAAATAAGCATATTTGAATGTAGGCAAAATCATTTGTCAATACAGCAAGATGAATCTCTAATAAAGCTTGAGGGGGGAAAAAAGTATGGTTGCCTTTATAAGAAACTCTATAAAAATCTTAAATTTTATACAGAAGAAAAAGAAATCTGCAGTTGCTGTATAAACTACTGGTTGCTATTGAAAAAAAAAACCTATTGAAATCAAAACAGCAGTTTGACTGGAACTTGTCTGAGCAAAGTTTTATGGGCTACAACAATACATGTATATTTATATACTTGAGCTACTAATATCTAAATATAACCCTCCCACCCTTATCTGAGAAAGAGGTTCATGTTTTTGGCATAATTCAAATTACCTTCAATAACTTTAAAAGCAATATCTTTAAAGATGTTTGGACAGGAATAAGTGTGCCCATCAGGCATGTCATTTGAAGACACACCTTCTCTTATATTAGGATAACTCCCCCAGTTAGAAAAGACATCCTACACTGGTGGTGGATAAAAAGGCTTCACTGTTCACCAGTCCCTTCTCTAACTTCAGCCTGAGTTTATCAACACCTGGACTTTTAGGCTGTTGGGCATCCCACAGGCCAGAAGCTCCCAGGGTCTGGAAACCCAGCCAGGAGCAGGGCTGCTCAGGGGCACAGAGACAGCCCCAGTTTTAAAGCTGAATTAACTTTTTTTCTGCCACAAGAAAGTTTTTAATAAAGGTAACTCAGTAAAAATGAGTGAAGTGCCTTTGGAGATATTGACTTTTCCTATTCTGTCTGCTACAGCTTCTACAGAATGTCATTTTACAATGAAGTCCCTTGAAAAGTCTTTTTGTTCTGAAACTAAATCAAGTATGTTATTAAAATTTACATATACATCACATAAGACTAAGAAAATAGTTCCATATGTAAAGCTACAATTCTTTCCTTCCTTTCTCTCTTCTTCATTCTATCTATGCTCTAACATCATATGACTTAAATAGGTGTCTTCATTTAGCCCGCACCCAGGGCTAAACAATAACAAGTTGTTCTATCACCCAAGACCCCTCCCCAGCTGAAAAAGGGAATTGGGAAAAGGAGGGAGACTCACGAGTTGAAATTTAAACAGATTTAATAAAATAAGAAAACCAATATCAATACTAATACAAAAGACACAAAATTATACTCAGCCTATACAGCACTAGCAAGTTCCTCCAGCTATCACAACCATTGAAAATAGGAGGAAGACAGAGAAGATAGCAGAACAAAAAGCCCCACCCCAACAAGGTTTCCCATTTATAGTGGATGTGACGTTAATGATATAGAATACACCTGCGAGCCAGCCTGGGTCAGCTGCCCTGGCTTTCACTGCTAATGGCCTTGATCACCATACCACAGCAGGCCACAAGCTTAAACAAAATGTAACAGATAAGTGATTCTATAAATTTTATTCCCACAAAACCAGGACAATAGGGAAAAATAGGGAAGATATATGTCATAACAAAAATTTGGTATTCATGTTTTGTAGAATGCATTATGCCATGAGAGATGCAGTTACTTATTTGAATGTAAAAATGTTAAGTACTACATCGGGTTGTTCTTCAGGAGACCAATTACTGTCAATGTCATGTTCAGCTAGCAGAAGAGGTTTTAGTTTTTAAATGCTCACTGAGTCCTCTCTCAATGTAATGTTTTTCTTCTTAGTAAAGTTACTCAAACAATTATTTTGTCCTTTATGTTCTGGTCTTTAAAACAAAACAAAACAAAACAAACCCCTCTAATCCTGATGAAACTTCCATAAAAGGAGCTCTCACATGACACAGAAGTAAATGGGAGACAAATTAGACACTTAACTAATAGTTTTCCTTTTCCCCTCTTTGGTACTTTATCTATAACATACCCTATATAAATCTAAGATTGGAGAGTGTCTGTTAAGCAGGCATCCAGTTGTGTTCATCTCTATTGCTCTGCACTTCCTAACAAGCCAACTACTGAAAAATCATTGAAATTCCTGTCAGATCCATAGCCCTCTGCAGGCGTGGAGCTGTACACTAAGCACTTAACATGATCTTCTGGAAAGAAAAGTCAATAATATTGTCACAGACATTCATTTCGTTATGGTAGGGTTGGCTATCACCCATGAAACACATAATTAAGAACCATTTTTCATGAGTAAATTTCCTTGTAGTCTAGCAAATAAGAAGCGTACTTACTGATTATTGTGTTCAGTGCCTGTTTCAGAGTACTTTTAGACACAAATGACAAGTATGCAATACCTGTTAGTAAGACTTGTTTGTGATACAAGTTTATTTAGAAGTCATGAACAGGCTTCTTATTTAATGGACAAGGTCTTTGGGAGATAGTTAATAGTACAGCAGTTACTGCATTTAGTTCCAATATATTTGAGTGGTCCAGGGTGGCACTAAATTGGCCCTTTAAACAGTGATGTGAATACTTGGGGTGGGCACAGTTGTGGGGAGTTGATTCCCCTGAGAAGTTTTAGTGGTGAGTTAGCACTAGTTAATGGAAATGCACCAGCTGAGGAGCTGAACCTTGCTTTTGATCAAGACACTGACACCAGTTTAAACTCTTACAGAAAGATACAGAATCTTACATTTTCTAAAGGAAATGTCTAAAATGAGGTATTTGAATCCATACTTGGGCAACTGAGTGATTAACTCAACATTCACAGCTGTTGAGCACTGGGGGTTCTTGGTGAAATTTAATTTTTATGAGAACATGAATAAAGAATAAGTAAATCTAAATAAACATGTATTTTTCTTTGATTTTTGTAATTTACAAAATTTACAAAATCTGCATTATCAACACTGTTTTCAGCACAAATCCAAAACACAGCCCCATACTAGCTACTATGAAGAAAATTAAATCCATCCCAGCCAAAACTGGTACATTCTCCACCCCTTATTCCATATAATTTACGTCATGCTCAGGTCTCATGCTATCCAACACATCCTCATTAACCACCATCCTCCTTCCCATCCTTTGATATATACACAGATATCATTCCCTTAGTCTATGGACCATCACTGTGAAATGTTCATAAAATGTCCATAAATGTCCACAAAATGTCCAATGAGGGTTTTTTTAGTCCATGACTTTGGGCTCCATCTGGTATGGTTGTCGGTCAAGACAGGAGAGATGGTGTGTTTGTGGAGTTATTGGGCACCAAAGCCAGCTCAGGTCAGGTCACTGCTGCATTTGCACTGCTTCTTGTGAGGCTCATCCTCCATTGGTGCCTACTACATTCTGGCCACCCAACTAGTAGGCACTACACTAAAATTTTACAAAAACAAAATTCCTGCCCAGGAGACAGTAGAACTTGACCACAGCAATAGATATCTTCTCTATCCATGCAAAATGGACAAATATTTATTCTTAAGCTCTCAGACTTCTTTTTCACACTTGATTATAAAGTTGATTATAGAGGAATGCTGGCCCTCCAGAATGAATTATTTAGACAATATGTTATGATAGTTTGAGTTTTTATAAAAGGAATGTGCACAAAGGGCATACCTACATTAGTGCAGAGAAGGGTTATTTTTGACGTGAATTTGCCTTACACCTACACTCGGAGTCTTTCTGTATACACTGTAGTGCATTACTGGTGCTCTGAAGATGCACCCTCTGATGGAATCAAGGTTGAAGCCATGCACCTAGGTGCTATCTAGAATGCCCTGCTTGCAATGTATACATAAAGTTTTTCAGCAATTTTCTCATTATTGACATACAGTGTGAACTAGAACTGGCAAAAGACATAAAATTCCTTGCTGGTAAAAATGTGACATAAATATTTGGTCCTGAAATCATAACAGATCACAGGAAATCAAGCCTGCTGTCCTGCGTCATTTGAAAAGGGAGAGATACCCAAAGAGTACCAATGGGGAATTTCTCTTCTGTCATTCATCACTTCATATGTACATCCATTTTCTGCCTTGAAGATTTTTCAATAAAGTTATATGTCCAATGTTCAGTTGATCATGTGCTACTGGTAAAAAGCTCCGTCATATTGTATTGCTATACTACAACCAAATGACCGCTTGCAAAGATAAGGTCAATTCCTGCATGAAATTAGCAACCGACACTGACCCCAGCAAGACAGAAGTAAAGCTCAAGGTCAAACGAAAGTATGCTCAAATTAGTCATATTTGAGTGGGCAATTTTTTCTAACCTGATAGAGGAGTGGGTCTCGGTTTCTCATTTCTGCATCTTTGCAAAGGACTGCAGAAATCCAGGAAAATCAGCTCCAGGTATAAAGGCTTTAGGTTTTGGAAAACTCCAGCTATTGTGAATGCTGCTACATGTGAAGCAATGAAGAATACAGAAAGTACATCATACTTCTACTCTGCTTCCTATACTGGTTGCAGTAGTTTTAATCAGGTTCATAGAACCTTATATGTATATGTTTGTCTATAAATCCAAGACAGCTTGGATGTTGTACCCCTGGAAAGGCACTTCCAAAGCCCACCAAACAAAAATGCTTCTGTAACAAGAAACTCCACTTCTCTCTCTGGGGAGAATGAAAGAACATATGAAACAAAACAGATGTTAATCATAGTAGATGCTGATTGTATCACTTAATGCACAACTGGAAGATACTCGGATACAATGGGAATCATTATAGAACCTGTTTGAAATAGAATAGAAATAAAAAAATTAATCAGGTAGAATTCACATTTCTTAGAGGCACACAGAAGGTGACTGAGAAGAATGGTTTATTTTGTTGGGTTTATACAATTTTTTTCAGAAACCACCCTTGAACACTAACCATCATTGTTTATGACTCACACTTTGCCATGTAATTTTTAGTAGCCTCTGCTCTTGTTTTGTCAACAGCTTCGTTTAGTATCTGCCTCATTACTTTTCAAATTACAGGAGAAAGTAATTCAATTTAATGAAAGCTACTAGCACTTAAAAGTCAATATTGATGTAAAGCTGCAGGTGAAAAGTAACAAAATTTAATAAAAGCAGCAGTTTCTAAATTAAGCTCTGTGGCATCTATGCTTTTAAATTGTGTTATGCTTATTGTAGATGTAAAATCAAAGTTGTTTTTCAAGTACACTCCTGGATGCCAGCTCTGGAATAGAAAAATTCTAAACAAGGCACAGCAGTGCTGTTTTTTCTGGGTGAAGATTCTAGATGGAATTTAGTTCATCTGTAAAACTCATATTTTATAATAATATAATTGCTAGTACAAAAGGCCAAAGTTGCCTCCAGGTGAAATTCACCCCTGTTTAGACACCAAGTATAAAGACTGTATTGCTTGCACTACCAGCCTTAATAAGCAATACAATCATCTGTAGTCCTTTTATTGTCCCTTGAACAAAGGTGATCAGCATTAGCTGAATTCACTTCATTGCAGTTATTGAACATTTTTATTGGAGAGGACAATCAAAGCATAAAATTTTGCCTTTGCCTCTTGCCCTTTTTATAATAATGAAATATACACTAAAACATCATTGAAATCTTATTCATTCCGTAAGAGGAATGAAAGGACTCTTATACAAAACTCCCTACTTTGCCCCTTCACATGCTGTGGGTAAGGTTAAAAGATCTAACAAATATTATGATTCAATGCCTAACACTGACAATTTTACAAAAGAAATCTTCCACACCATTTTATGTATTTCTTTGACTATAAGCGAACAGATGCTAGAGTAGGAAAGAAAAGTTATAAGAAATATATTTTTAAAACCCTATTTATTTAAGTGCCCTCTGTGAGACTTACTTATATTACAGAATCACAGAATCACAGAATCAATCAGATTGGAAGAGACCTCAGGGATCATCGAGTCCAACCATTGCCCTGACATCGCCATGTCAACTAGACCATGGCACTAAGTGCCATGTCCAGTCTTTTCTTAAACACATCCAGAGATGGTGACTCCACCACCTCCCTGGGCAGCCCATTCCAATGTCTAATAACCCTTTCTGTAAAGAAATTCTTCCTGATGTCCAACCTGAACCTCCCCTGGTGAAGCTTGAGGCTGTGTCCTCTTGTCCTATCGCTAGTTGCCCGGGAGAAGAGGCCGACTCCCACTTCACTACAACCTCCCTTCAGGTAGTTGTAGACTGCAATAAGGTCACCTCTGAGCCTCCTCTTCTCCAGGCTAAACAACCCCAGCTCCCTCAGCCGTTCCTCGTAGGTCAGACCCTCCAGACCCTTCACCAGCTTGGTGGCCCTCCTCTGGATTCGCTCCAACACCTCAACATCTTTCTTGAAGTGCGGGGCCCAGAACTCAACACAGGATTCAAGATGTGGCCTCACCAGTGCCGAGTACAGAGGGACGATCACTTCCCTGGACCGGCTGGCTGCACTATTCCTAATAGAGGCCAGGATGCCATTGGCCTTCTTGGCCACCTGGGCACACTGCTGGCTCATGTTTAGCCGGCTGTCGATCAGCACCCCCAGGTCTCTTTCCACCGGGCCGCTTTCTAACCACTCTTCCCCCAGCCTGTAGAGCTGCATGGGGTTGTTGTGGCCGAAGTGTAAGACCCGGCACTTGTTCTTGTTGAATCTCATGCCGTTAGTCTCGGCCCATCTATCTAACCTGTCCAAATCCCTCTGTAGGGCCTTCCTACCCTCCAGTAGATCGACACTCCCATCCAGCTTGGTGTCATCTGCAAATTTGCTGAGGGTGCACTCAATCCCTACGTCTAGATCATCTATAAAGATATTGAACAGCACCGGCCCCAGAACTGAGCCCTGGGGAACACCACTAGTGACCGGCCGCCAGTTGGACTTTGCCCCATTCACCACCACTCTCTGGGCTCGGCCATCCAGCCAGTTTTTAACCAATCGAAGAGTCCTCCCATCCAAGCCCCGGGCAGCCAGTTTGTCTAGGAAAATGCTGTGGAGGAGTCTAGGAGGATGCAGTGTCGAATGCCTTACTGAAGTCTAGATAGACTACATCCACAGCCCTGCCCTCATCTACTAAGCGGGTCACTATTACTCTGCATACATCTCAGCATAAATCCTTACCTAGTGACTTCTTGCATGACTGTTTATATGCTTTTATATAGGGAAAAAAAAAAAGCTAACCCAGGTTTTTATTCAAAACATTTTTTCTTATTTGTGGATGGAAGACAGAGGAAGAAATCCTTCGGCTTCTGTCATTATTTCATCTGCCTGTTTCTGACGTTTTTATACCATCTGTTCCATGGAAGAGTGCCTTTGCCTCTTATTTTGTACTGCTGGTAAAGACTGATAAGTCCCGTTCTTAAACCACAGCAGCTGTTTTATTTTCTGTATTCTCTTAGGAAGATTTATTGTATATTTTAAAGGAGTGTGTTGGAAAATCAATTTATCTTTAGATTTGTGCATGAAATTCACCCTTATCTGCAATGGTGTCATTGTCCAAAACCACTTACACTGTACTAGCAGTTCTTAAGTGGGGCTTAAGTGTTTCTTTGGTCTTAGACTAATTTGGCACAGTGATGAATGTTGACATAATTCTAAGCAACCAACTCCTTTTGTATATTTACACCCTCATAAAAATTCTTTATACAGATGGATAATAATATTGACTTAAATTTCATTCTTAACTAATTTTATGTGAGGAATATTTATATTACAAACTGTTCACAGTTTTGACCATGTAAGAAAAAAAAATATAGTATGTACTACAATTAAAAAGAAAGTGTTTAAAAATCTGATATATGATGTGGATGTTGTTACTTTCATATTAGAACTGTCTCCACATACACAAAATGGGGAAACAATTCAGAGAACTGCAATTCATTCTGAACCTTTTTTTACAAGTTCTGGCTTCTCTTTTAATTTCCTCAAAATAGTTTTTGATTATTTTGGGCATAAAATAATTTTAAAAAAACAACACTTATATCAAGCCATACATTTCATATTATGTTTGAAAACATGCTCAGTAACCCCCATAAGAGAAATACTTAAGTCTGTTAAGACTTTTGCAATCAGTTAGCCAAATGGCTATTTATTCATCTTTATGTCGTTGACTTGAGATTGGTATTCATTTGACTTAGCATTACAATTCCAAAGGTATGCAATTTCTGTTGTCCAAAAAGATGTATTGGGCTGTACCATTTTATTTCTTTAGATGATACTCAGAATAAGAACAAGAAAAAAAAACCTATCTAGCAAAATCTAGATGCATTCAAGAATGCTGTATGTCAATGTAACCGACTGAACAGGCAAATCAGTACCAACAGCACATGCACTTTCTTAGAACACTTGTACCAACATAATAATATGAAACTTTGCAAGAGCAATGTGAGATGCTCCCTTTGAAACTCTGTCTTATGTACATATACTGTGCATACAATTTGTGACTTTATTGGAAGGTTGTTTTAGTCAAAATACCCTGGGTCTGAGGCTTCTTTTCTCTCAGTATCTGAACAAGGAAGGTGGAGCTAGCTCAGATATGTATAGATAAGATGCAGAATTACATTTGAATTGCAGTAGAGATGTAAGCAAAAGGGCTTACCAGATTTATCTAGCATTTGAAGCCTCCTTTAAAATTGTCCATTACCAATTTCCTCTAACAGAATACAGACATTTTCCCCTGTACTTTTTCCCACACATTTGTTTCCCAACTCAGACCTTGTTGTCTGGCTGACAGGGAAAGGCAATCATTATGCCAAGCAAATCCTCTCTTCCCTTGTGCACTGAGCAAATCTGTGACAGACGAATGCTTCAGGACATCTATATTAGAGTTGTGATGAGCCAGAGCAGGAAAGAGTGGAGAAATGTTCAAATAGGTCCAAAAGGTTTATTTGCTGAAGTACAAGCAGATATGAGATTTGGATTTTACCTTTCTAAGCAGTTATTTTTAACACATCAAAATAAGATTAATATAATATAACTGGTAATAACATGGATGAGTATCAAAGAACAAGTCCTGAAACAGGTCCACTAATTTTCCACCCATGGAAGATGATCCAAACTAATGATTAATTAAATAGCCAACTAATTTCCTCTAGAATAGGAAAGTAGTTATTTCCAGTGACCTTGACTGCTATTGGCAAGGTCAGGAGAAAAATTCCTCGAGAGAGAGCAGAAGAACACAAGTCTCCAGAGCTCACAGATGGAGAGGCTAAACCTGCTGACTGATTTCTCTGGTTTTGATATTCAAGAATAGATTTATTCATTGTTCATAGTGTATCTGTTACTACAAATCCAATTTTGAAGAAGATGCACAGAAACCTGGTAGCTTCCCCTGGATCCCCGTCTCCCACTTGCTAGCACCTGGGGATACAAGTCCCCCAAGCTGCAGCCCCACTCCAGTTGCTGGTACTCAGACCTCCTCACAGATATACGCACACAGTCCCTTGTGCACACTGTGGATCCCTCTAGTAACTGGCCTTAGACACCCAGTCTACCCAGTAGCCAGTCTTGGATTCCCTGGCCTTCAGCTGAATGCACACACACACACATGAACATGGGTGTCTCAATTGACCCCCAGACCCACAGTCTCACACAGCTGCCTTGGACCTCCCAGTCCCTTCAGTAGTGCTTCAACCTGGCTCCTGAGCCTCCTTTCCTACTTGCCAGCTAGGCCAGTGTGTCTCACTAGTGATCACACACTGACATATGTACCAAACCATGCACATACACTCTGCTCTCTCAGCTTACTGGCACCCCAGACACATGGGCCCAAACCACCTTGATCTCTCCCCTTTCCCACCTTTGGTTCCTCCCCTAACCCTTGCATAATAAGCCTTGTGCAATCCCAAAATGCTCTTCCTAGCATCTCATAAAATGTGCCACACCCCCCAGGTCTCTCATAACCCCCTGCAGTCACAGGGTGCTCTGGAGAGCATTGCGATTGACTACTGGTGCTGGGTGTCCCCCCAGCCCACGAGGCTGAGGCTCCCATGGGGCAGCCCTGGGGAGGGCAGGCAGGGGCTCGCGTTTTTGACACAGTTATTGGGTTCCCCCCACCTACCACTGTGCCTCTGGGATCCTCTGTGTGTGCGGAGGTGGGCCTTTAATCACATAACCTAACACTGGTTATTTTAAAATACCTTGTATAAATTAAAATACACTTAATTCAGAATTAATTGCTACAGAATTTCATCTGCTGTCTGAACTGGCTTCAGACACAATACAATTTAGACACACAGCTGAGACTAAATCAGAGATCAAATTCAGCCATTTGATACGTTTTCTAGTATACTTAGCCCATACCTTTAACAGCCTCCGTTAGAAGAAGAGCTGTTTATTTCAGTATTTTTCCTCTTATTCTTTCTTTTCTTCTTCTTTACTTCAGTTGGCAGAACACAATGGCCATTTACTGCTCATCATATATATACGAAACATACCATGTAGAATCAATAACTTCAAAATTAAAAAAAAAAAATTTGCTTTTTTTTTTTTAATTAAATGGGACTTAGTTTCAGGAGCTGATTGAGCTTATGTTTGTGCTTAGGGTGGAAAGACACAACAGGAAGCCAAAAGAAGAAACTGATCAGTGACTTTACACGTGAAAAATTGCTTGATGTTCCTAAATTTGAATTTCCCCAGTGTTCCACATATTGCTTTGCGTGTAATACTTTTTAAAATATTTAACAAATATACTTCACTAAAGTATTTTAATAACTATACCTGAGAATATCAGTAACGTTACGTATTTTTATTTGTGTGACAACTTTGAGATTAAGAGACCTCAAAATGTTCTGCAAATTAGATTATTAACAAAGTGTCCATATTAAAGTGTGACACAGAAGGAAAGTAGTGCAATTAGGACTAAAGCCACCTTTCCTGAGTCCCAGTCTATTACGCTGTTCTCCAAAGCTTGACTAGTTTTACATGCTAGTATGAGGCTTGATATCTCTTGCTAGTCACATTTGACTGAGTGTCGTATTGTCCACATAGCAATTTCAAGGACCAGAAAAGTTACATGATTATGAAAGGTTTCCTTTCAACCCATCCTTTTTCTATATTTAATCTATCTAAAAATATATGAAATTCTTTTTAATTCTTTATTTTTAGCTAATAATGCTGGAGCATTTTGTTACCATTTTTAAAATATTTTTTTTCAATTTATTATTTTAAAACTTTGTTGTTTTCAAGCATAAATTACTTTCTTTCACTTTTTTAATACCGTAGATGCCATTGTTGCTATAGAGTTATAGCAACATAGCTGATTATTTTCAAATGGATTTACTTATTTAATCCCCCACGGAAGGTGTGGCAAAGGTACATGGCTGAGAGAGTCACAAATTCCTCTCATTTCCTTGCTTGATCCAGCAGCAGAATAGTTCAGGCAGAAATTTTCCTGGGTGGGTGATCTACCAAATGTTTCCCCTCTTCAGAACAATGTGTTGGCAAATCTTGGCTTACTCTATACAAATATGTTCCTGTTTGTTTTACTTCATGGAAATATCTCCCATTTTTCATGAAAAGGGGTTTAGCGTGTTGTCTAATACAGTGCTCTACACTCTACCCAGTACGTGACTGATTGATTGATAAGATTTCTTTCTGGATTTTATATGTAAACATAGTATTTGGAGTTTGCTTCCCATTATGCTTTCCAAGAATAGTTATATACCACATTTTCCTCAGTCTGCCTTCCAGTTCCCTTCCCCTAGAATACTGTCTTCTTAAAATCTAGCTCATTAGAGAGATTCTATTTATGCCCCAGTCCCACAAACAGGCTTTTCTGGAGTAAAGGGGAGTTGCATTCAATTCTGGTGGAAGGAACTGGAATCAAACAGATTTGAGAGGCAGATAGGACAGGGACAAAAACTTCTAGAAGATGGCATGCCACTGTCACTGTAAAAGACTTAGCATGTAATTCCACCTGGAATTACTCAGGAATGTTAAGGTATAAGCCTTAACCTCATGCATTTATTCTTACACTAGAGGTGTCAATTACTGGGCCATGTTAGGGAGCACCCTGTATGGAATTCAGTACATTTCAGGACTAGAATACTCAGTATTATTTCCTGAATTTCAAAACCAAAATAGGACTCTCTGTTAGTTCTTTCTTATTTATTTTTACACATCCTAATGGAAGCCTTTTTATAAGCAACAGCAGAATCAAAAGTCGGTAAAATAGAAAAGGGATTCATCAGTGAATCAAGCAGCATTGTCATACAACGGAGCATTAAAAACCGTCCTTTGACCCTTCTTTTCAATAAGGTCTTCACTGATAGAAGGAGAGTTAGTCTGAATGATATTTAAAATAATGAAAGCTTTTACTGTTTTCAGAAGGGCTTTACTCTCAGCTGATCAAGTTTGGGGATTAGCCAACTTAAAACAACTGCAAACTGCCTCTGCTTTTCACATCTATATATGCAGGGAGAATAAATGGTTGTGCCATTTGAAGCTGCTGTTTGTCTTCTTCAGTCATCTGGCAAATCCCCGTCTAAACTGAGTTGATAAGGTGGCTTCAGTCTATCCCATTGTCTGTGTTTTTCCACTCAGGATCTCCTCTAATTTATGACACCATTTAATAACCATCTCTATTATGAACAATAACCTTATTGTGTGCTGCCAACTGTACACAAGGTCTTATGCAAGCTATGTGCTGTTATCTCTATACAACTAGATGCCTTCCATTAGTCATTCTATTCCCATTCAGGGAATAATCATCAATAGCAAAAACTGGCATTTTTAGACCAGAAGATTGCCAAAGGCTTTAACTGCTTAATGCCTTGTTCACTTTATCCAGCCAGATATGTGAAAACATTTAACAGTGCACAAAAATGCTGGATTAAAACAGTGTACTCCATCAGGTTTAGGTGGGTATGGTGCATTATGCCACCAAGCATTTTGCGCTTACACTTAAAGTATTTAGCACCTCCATCCTAGGAAAATAGGGTCAAACACACTACATACACAATTTAAATAAATTGCAGAAGTCAATAAAGTTATGATAGTTTACACCCTCTGAATATGTTGCCTAATTTTTCTCATTAGAAGGATTGGGGCCCATCTAGATCAGTGTTGCTTCCTGCCATATTGGGCCCCTAGTTTTACTAACCTGGGATCAAAATATCGTACAAGATGCTGGACTCAGGTTTCAAATAATTTTGAAGTAAATATTAATCAAAAAAACCCCAAAGTTAGGAACTAACTAAGGCGAATTTAGGAACTGAATGATAGTTCTTGAAAAAAATACAGATGCTTTCTTGAGAAAAATATTTGTTGCATTTGATGATTGCAGATTGGTCTCATACCTAGAACTTTCCAGCTGGATTTGAGGAACTGGAAGAAGCAGAGCATTCATTATCTTCATTGATAAAGCCATGAAGCAGTGATTGGAGTCTATATCATTCTGTTTGTCCTTAAATCGTGAAGAACTACCTCATGTCTGATGTCTTAGACACAAACCAGATAATCCTTATGATAATTATGTATTGGGTGAAATTAAATTGACCCAAACTTAAGTGTCTATATGTAGACTTCTACATACACTCCAGGTCCCATTACAGTCAATATAGAACTCATCAATATGTTTAATAAAGCCACAAAAGCAATTTTGTTCACCCCAAGTGCACACCTAGTGGCCTGTTCCCAAGAAGTCTAATCATTCACTTTTTGTGACACTTATGATACCTTGGGCTTCCTGGGCATCCTGCCAAGGAGGTAGAGGGTCTCCCGTAACTCCTGTGTCTAATCTACCACTATGACCACTATTATATTGTTACATACTATGTAAACTATAAAAATATTATATGCTATTATATACAAAATCGTATATGCTACAAAAAGTCTATACTGTTTTTACTGGTGTGTAGCTACTGTGGGGCCAGGTCATGGGCTCTAGAACAGCTGTTCCTAACAGTTGGTAGGACTTTTCTAGATATTACCTTGGCAAAATTTCAGGAATAACATTGTCCAGAGATTGTTCACAATGAGTGGTGAGAATAAGTCTGCCCTATCTTTTAAGACACAGATTCAGAAAACATATGAAACTATTTTACCAACAGGTCTCCGACAGACCTGTTGGAGAGCAGCATAGGGGAAAGGGACCTGGGGGTCCTAGTGGACAGCAGGATGAGCATGAGCCAGCAGTGTGCCCTTGTGGCCAAGAAGGCCAATGGTGTCCTGGGGTGTATTAGAAGGGGTGTGGTTAGCAGGTCAAGAGAGGTTCTTCTCCCCCTCTACTCTGCCCTGGTGAGGCCGCATCTGGAATATTGTGTCCAGTTCTGGGCCCCTCAGTTCAAGAAGGACAGGGAACTGCTAGAGACAGTCCAGCGCAGAGCCACGAAGATGATTAAGGGAGTGGAACATCTCCCTTATGAGGAGAGACTGAGGGAGCTGGGTCTCTTTAGCTTAGAGAAGAGGAGACTGAGGGGTGACCTCATTAATGTTTATAAATATGTAAAGGGCAAGTGTCATGAGGATGGAGCCAGGCTCTTCTCAGTGACATCCCTTGACAGGACAAGGGGCAATGGGTGCAAGCTGGAACACAGGAGGTTCCACTTAAATATGAGGAAAAACTTCTTTACGGTGAGGGTGACCGAACACTGGAACAGGCTGCCCAGAGAGGTTGTGGAGTCTCCTTCTCTGGAGACATTCTCTGGAGACATTCAAAACCCGCCTGGATGCGTTCCTGTGTGATATGATCTAGGTAATCCTGCTCCGGCAGGGGGATTGGACTAGATGATCTTTCGAGGTCCCTTCCAATCCCTAACATTCTGTGATTCTGTGATTCTGTGATATTTGTACTCAGGCTGTGTTGTGCAACACTCCCTCAGTGCTAGCGAATTCACCCTGGGTCCATGTTTAGTTTACTAATAAAAATGTTGCATTTGTCTCGTCTCTTTGAAGTCAGATTCACACGTTCATTGGAGATGATCTAATCTTATCATGTCATCTTCTTCTAGCTGTTTCAGGTTATTAAATGAAAAGTGTTGAATTGACATAGAGAAAAAACACGTTTCTAAGGGCAGAATCCTTGTAATGTCTCCGAATATCTATATTGCTGCTCAGCAGAAGGACAAGTCTCCTACTAGAGGATTTTGGAATAAAAATTTAAACATTTGTAATGAATACCATTAATGCCCTTAAAGAAAATTCTGTACAATTCTGTACTATTGTCAGCTTCCATAAGAAAACCTTCCTGGAGTTTTTAGTTGCTTCAAGCTTTCTGAAATGGCATAAACAAAGATAACAGGGTAAGTTTCTAGCTTTATGTACTTGAAGATTTTTTTTTTAAATATCAGAAAAATAGTATGTTGATATCACTGTTTGTTGTCTTCTAGTTTTGAAAGCTTGGACATCAGCAAATTTCATCTAAGCCTTCCTTAAGCTTTCTTTCACTGATTGAATCACTACTATATATAACACAAAGAACTGACCTGGACCTTTTCCCAAGATATAATTCTACACAGTCCCTGTTGAATTTGCATTTAACAAATCATCCTGACACCAACCTAGTTAAGACACGATGAAGTGACATGTGCACTTTATTTCAGATATTCTGCCACTTAGCTATTTCTCTGAAGATTGGACCTGTCTCTTCAGAAGGCATAGGCAAGGAAGGAGAAGCAGTGGGGTAGCTCTGTATGTTAGGGAGTGTTTTGATTGTTTAGAGCTTGACGATGGTGATGATAGGGTTGAGTGGTTTTGGGTAAGAATCAGAGGGAAGGCCAACAAGGCAGATATCATGGTGGGAGTCTGCTATAGACCATCCAACCAGGATAAAGAGGCAAATGAAATATTCTATAAGCAGCTGAGAGAAGTCTCACAATTGCTAGCCGTTGTTCTCATGGGGGATTTCAACTTACCAGATGTCTGCTGGAAATACAATACATCAGAGAGGAAACAGCCTCGGAGGTTCCTGGAGTGTGTGGGAGATAACTTCCTGACATAGCTGGTGAGTGAGCCAACTTGGGAAGGCACCTTGCTGGACCTCTTGTTTGCAAACAGGGAAGGACTTGTGGGTAATGTGACGGTTGGAGGATGTCTTGGGCATAGCAATCATGAAATGATAGAGTTTTCAGTTCTTGGAGCAGTAAGGAAGGGGGTCATCAGAACTGCCACCTTGGACTTCCAGAGGTCAGATTTTGGCCTGTTTAGGACCCTGGTTGACAGAATCCCTTGGGAGGCAGTCCTGAAGGGCAAAGGGGTCCAGGAAGGCTGGATATTCTTCAAGAATGAAATCTTATAGGCACAGGAGCCAGCTGTTCCCCTGGCAGCGAAAACAACTGGCCTGGCTGAACAGAGAGCTTTGGCTGTAACTCAGGAAAAAAAAAGAGTTTATGACCTTTGGAAGAAGGGGCAGGCAACTCAGGAGTACTACAAAGATGTCATGAGGCTATGCAGGGAAAAAATTAAAAGGGCCAAAGCCCAACTAGAACTTAATCTGGCTACTGCTGTAAAAGACAATAAAAAATGTTTCTATAAATACATTAACAACAAAAGGAGGGCTAAGGAGAATCTCCATCCTTTATTGGATGTAGGGAAACATAGTGACAAAGACTGAGGAAAAGACTGAGGCACTTAATGCCTTCTTTGCCTCAGTCTTTAATAGTAAGACCAGTTGTCCTCTGGGTACCCAGCCCCCTGAACTGGAAGACAGGGATAGGGAGCAGCATGAGGCCCGTATAATTCAAGGGGAAATGGTTAGTGACCTGCTAAACCACTTAGACACACACAAATCTATAGGGCCAGATGGGATCCATCCAAGGGTACTGAAGGAGCTGTTGGAAGTGCTCACCAAGCCACTTTCCATCATTTATCAGCAGTCCTGGCTAACTGGGGAGGTCCCAGTTGGCTGGAAGTTAGCAAATGTGACACCCATCTACAGGAAGGGCTGGAAGGAGGCTCTGGGGAACTACAGGCCTGTCAGTCTGACCTTGGTGCCAGGGAAGATTATGGAGCAGATCATCTTGAGTACCATCATGTGGCACGTAGAGGACAACCAGGTGATCAGGCTCGCTCAGCATGGGTTTATGAAAGTCAGGTCCTGCTTGACTAACCTGATCTCCTTCTATGATAAGGTGACCTGCTTAGTGGATGAGGGAAAGGTAGTGGATATTGCCTACCTCGACTTCAGTAATGTCTTTGACACCATTTCCCACAGCATTCTCCTGGAGAAACTGACTGCTCATGGCTTCAACGTGCGTATTCTTCACTGCGTAAAAAACTGGCTCGCTGGCCAGGCCCAAAGAGTTCTGGTGAATGGAGTTAAATCCAGTTGGTGGCCAGTCACAAGTGGTATTCCCCAGGGCTCAGTATTGGGGCCAGTTCTGTTCAATATCTTTATCAAAGATCTGGACAAGGGGATTGAGTGCACCCTCAGTAAGCTTGCAGACGACACCAAGTTGGGCAGGAGTGTTGATCTGCTTGAAGGTAGGAAGGATCTGCAGAGGGATCTGGACAAGCTGGATCAATGCGCCGAGGCCAGCTGTATGAGATTCAACAAGGTCAAGTGTCAGGTCCTGTACTTGGGTCACAACAATCCCAGGCAACACTACAGGCTTGGGGAAGAGTGGCTGGAAAGCTGCCTGGTGGAAGAGGACATGGGGGTGTTGATTAATGGCCAGCTGAATATGAGACAGCAAGTGTGCCCAGGTAGCCAAGAAGGCCAACAGCATCCTGGCTTGCATCAGAAACTGTGGCCAGCAGGACTATGGAAGTGATCGTCCCCCTATACTCAGCACTGGTGAGGCTGCACCTCGAATACTTTGTTCAGTTTGGGGCCCCTCAGTACAAGAAAGACATTGAGGTGCTGGAGAGAGTCCAAAGAAGGGCAACGAAGTTGGTGAAGGGACTAGAGCACCAGTCTTATGAGGAGCGGCTGAGGGAACTGGGGGTGTTTAGTCTGGAGAAAAGGAGGCTGAGGGGAGACCTTATCGCTCTCTACACTACCTGAAAGGAAGTTGTAGCGAGGTGGGTGTCAGTCTCTTCTCCCAAGTAGCAAGCAATAGGACAGGAGGAAATGGCCTCAAGTTGCGCCAGGGGAGGTTTACATTGGATATTTGGAAAAATTTCTTCACTGAAAGGATTGTCAGGCATTGCAACAGGCTGGCCAGGGAAGTGGTTGAGTCACCATCTCTGAAGGTATTTAAAAGATGTGTAGATGTGGTGCTTATGGACATGGTTTAGTGGTGGATTTGGCAGTGCTAGATTAATGGTTGGACTTGGTGATCTTAAAGGTCTTTTCCAATTAAAATGATTATATGATTCTGTGATTCTATTGCTAATGCATCCAGGGCCCTCTTAAGACAGTCTAGGATTAATATTAACAAAAAACAAACATCAGATTATAATTTTTCTAAACAAGAAATCTGACTAGGGACACCAGCATATTTTTCCCTGGAATCACTTTAGTATTACTGATGTAAACAAGTAAGACATTCAAGCATTTTGACCAAGGACTTCTGTCAATCTCTGCTCCATCCTCCACGCTCTACTTCTCATGAGTTGTCATACAATTAAAATTTTACCTAAAAATAATAGAAACATAACATGGATTGTGTATCAGTCATTTAGTAGTTGACTTGTGTCATATTGCCTTGGATTAACCTTCACAGCCTTCTTACATTAACCATATAGTTTAACCATATGAAGCAGCTTTTCTTTTACCATTTTATAGGCATAGCATTCAGGGTGTTGTGCTGTACTCACAGTAGAAAATCCTGTTGACATTTGAGTGTATTTCACAGCTTTTTCAGAGAAGATGGCTTTCAGCAAACCTACAATAATCTCTTTCAGTGACTATTATCTCTCTCCCAATAAACTGAATGGCATATTTGCCAATCATGTTTAAGTAGCTATCAAGAAATATTACAGTTCCGAGTAATTAATTGAAATGTGTCCTGAGTCTAGGCAATTTTGCAAGACAATAGGAATTCAGCTGCAACAGATACAGTTTTAGCCAGTTCCTCTGAACTCTTCAAAAAAAAGTAGACATCCTGAATGAAATTCCAGTGTTACAAATAGATCACATCTAATTATTAATTTGACGACTGAGTTAGGTGTATTCCTGTCTGGAGCTGTTCTGTGAAAAAAGTTTGTCTGTTTGCTGGAAGCTTTGTTTTGTAACCTGTGATGTAGTGCCAGGCCTTGGCACAGAAGCATGATCCTGATGCAGGCATGCTGATGTGTTTATATACCTATGAGAGCAGATAGTCCCAGACAGAGATGGCTCCAACTCTGTGAATACATTTTAATAAGGGTTTATTACAAATTAACTCTGGTCAGTTACTTCAGCAATGAGAAGTATGTGTAAAATTCAGTGTTCATTCTTGAATGTTTTGTCTTTATTTCTGTTAAAAAGAAAAGCTGGCTGAAGTTTATAAATCTTCTACCTAAAGCAGGCAGATATAAATATACTTGGCTCTGGTTGGTAAATAAAAAAGTAAACTATATGAGAGAAACACACAAATGATCTAAGGCTGAGTGTCACATTTTGGTTTACACCTTTACATCACTTCAAAGATTAATCATTGTCTCTGGAAAGAAATAAGAGGTCCTATTAATATGCATTATATATTCTATTTTCAATTCCTTTCCTCTAAGTATTAATGCTCATTACATACCAGGAAACACCACTAAGAAATTAAGTATTACTACTGCAAGGAGTTGCTAAGGACTAGTTTCTTGAAAGTATTTGTATGACTAGTTCTTAGGTAAGTGTTTAACTTCCCTTGCTTCTGTTGGAAATAGGCACTGTATGTAGGTATTAGACCTCTAAACATCACTGAGGCTGAAGGCCTCTTCCAATTTATCTAGCAAGCTAATTGCAGACCCTGTATTTTATTTCTAGCATACGAGTTAAACACTAGAACCTCTTTACACACCAAATACAGAAACACAGCTTCATGTAAAAAAAAAATCACATGCATCCCTAGAGTATATGATGTGTGCATCATGCTTTCTCACAGATATTTTGAGAGGATCATTCGCAAACAACGTTTCCATTCCATTTTAAAAATATTCTTACAGTCCAGATCCTGTCCCAGAACAGTCCTGCCAGAATGATTTTCTGGTGTCAATAAATTAATGATAATTTGCCAGGACACACAAGAAATTTAATTTTGCTAGAATTATTTAGGAGCACTCTTTGTAATGTGCTGTGTATGTAGCAATGAGGCAACTGAGGGGAAAAAAAAACCCAACCCCGAACTGGAAAATAAAAACTTGCTTAGAGAAGGCTTTGTGCACACAGTAAGAACAGAGGGAGCTGAAGCAGAAACATTCCCTAAGCTGCAGAGACCAACTCTGAGTAGCTTGACACCCAACCAAAGCTCTTTCAGCATGGTATTAATTAGCGACTCACTTAAGTAACAATGTACATGCTAGAAGCGTTACATCATCTGAACTTGTCACCAGCTGTTGAGCAAATAGCTGCAAGGACCGGATACTATTGCATTACAATTTCTTTGAGTCCTTTTATAAAATCCTAGGCATGGATTTAACAGGGAAGCTAATGGGCTTTAGCCCCTTCTCCCCCTCCATCTTACCTCCTCTCCTCATTAAGAACACTGTTCCAGCATACATTGAGTGTCAGGTGATGAGGGAAGTGGCAGCATCTAACTCGGCATAGAAATACCAAATTCTTTCCCATTTTCCTTGAAGCTAATAAAAGACTCCCAATGAAGTAAATGGGAGTTACATAAGACTTTTATACTCTGAAAGAGCAATTATTCTAGACAATGAGCAATCACAAAATTATCAGTTCAGTAGTGTTTACGCACATACTTGCCTTTAAGCAAGGGCATAAATACATTTCATTTTGTAATCCATTTAAGCATATGCTTTACTTGTAAGACACCAGACTTCACCATAACCTTCAGGCTCAAAGGTACTTTGCTGACTGGGTGCCACAAAGAACTTTAATGAGTTTGTCTCCTGCAGACTTTCAATAAAGACACCCTGCTTCAGATACGATCTATTGAAACAAAACTGTAAATATAAAGCCATTAGAGTATTTTTGTTCACTCAGTTAATGTGTTCATGGCATGAATATGATCTACTAGGTTTGATAGGAAGCTGAAGATCATCTTAGTGTGGTATAGACTAACTTTTTTTTTTTTTTTCCCCCACATGAAACTATCCTTGCATTTGTTCTATCAATAGAGAAGTTTGCAAGTTCTTACTGAGAAATCCAGAAGGCTCATGTAGCATTTACCACTGATGCCACTAGGAGTACTTTCTTTGGAAAGTACTATTTCAAAAGACTGTGAGAGAAAAGCACCACACCTGATGTGTGTGGAATGTAAAGTGCTACCCAGGATTCTGCAAGGGGAAGTAATTTTCTGGAAAGTCTACAGTATGATGATGGTGATGTGAGGAGGCTATGGGCCTGTTTATGCTGTCTTTCTTATGTAAAGAGCATATGTATTCAGAATTCTTATCTGTGTTTGTACCCGGTTAAGAAGTAAAATGTAACTCTGCAAAGAGATTCAGGTGAGTGTGCAAAAGCAGTTTGGAAGACTAACAAACTGACTCTAGTTTCAGATCATGAATGTTTCAGTGTGGGACTTCCTCGCGATAAAAGAGATTTGAAGTATGAGATCTGCATTGACAGACATCTAAAGCTAAGATCAGACCTATAAAAAAACCTACATACATTTGACATAAACTTGAAGGCAATCTTGTAATTATCTTTTAGAACCTGATTTAGGACTTTTTTTTACTCTGTACTGACAGCTCTGGCAAGATCAATGCAGTGAAGAAAAGACCTTGGATGTTGGAAAGTAACATTTTCTATCAGTTCTGAAATATTTTTGCAAGAAGTTTGCAACTTAATTGTCAAGCTATTTCAAATAACTTCCCAAAACCTACTTTAGAATTTTAGAATTTTTGTTTGCTTCTGTCGTTCTTTTCCTTAAACTATAAAAAACTTAAATAATTTATTGTTTAAAAAGCACTCAAAACACGTTTTTTCTTTGTAGCCCTTGACTGGTCTGAAAAAAACTCAGAAACTTTAGATGAACTAGTCTATCATTATGGTTCAGGAGGTATATTCTTTCCAAACAGCTATTTTCAAGCTCTTATAACTTTCTGGGAAGGTTATTCTTTGGGCTGAAATTCATCATGTTTATTTTAGTGTGCAGCCATTTCGGAAAGCATTCAGCAGAATGTCAGATGGATGCATATTTTCACACTTGAATCTCACATTGCACATTGAAACAAATGACTCTGTGCATTTATATCACTTTGCAATCAAGCAAGCTTTTTCTTTTTTTGCCTTGCTGGATTTATCTCTTTTTTAACATTTTAATACTGCACACACTCAAAAGAGACACAGAATGCTTTTCCATTTTATGTGCAATTACTCACCACAATTTTTAAGTGCAAGAGAATTTTGTGCAAATAATATATTAATGCAACATTAGTCATGAGATGTGTTGAAAACTTAGCCAGCACGACAGAAACTTATCAACCAAATTATGATTCCCATAGCAACCTTAAGTTAGCATATTTTGCATATATGTGAGACATAAATAAAAGAAGGTACAGTTTACAGAGGTATAAAGTGCTATATATAAACAAGATGATGAGTTATTTAAAATTAGAGGTCCTGAAGCATCTATAACTTATCTTGGATTAGTTACAGCTGCTTTGGGAACTGTAACATTGAAATTTGTGATTTCTGTCTGATTACTTTTCCATGGTAGTGCACATAATGCAGACTTTCCCCAAGTTATTATATACTGCAAACTTCTCTGAAAACACTTTTTGATGGGTTCATCAACTGACAGATGATAAATAATAGTTTAGTCTGGAAAATCTTCTACTTAATTGTTATGAGCATTTTACAATAATGAAAAATTCTGTGAGATTCAGAGAAGAAATTTAAATCTCCAGTTATTACCCATGTAAAATGGCACCTAAAATGAAGCAAGATTTAAATGCCTCATTAGCAAAAATTGATAATATTTAAAATAATATTTTAGTGTAAACTACACTTTATTCCTAGAATTTCTGTTCCCACGTATGCTTGCTCACTGGCTTTGACCAAAACCATGATAACAGCAAGTTGTTAGTTTGGGAAGAAATGCACAGTGAAAAGAGAAGTAAGCTGACAAAACTTCTGAGATTCTAATGCATTTTGGGGTCTATATATCACTCAAATGAGCATGTGATTAACTCTCACTTAGGTGGAGTGGTTTCCATTTAGGAACTATCTTTCCTTAAGTGCATTGTCAGTTTCTAGCTCAGTAAGGGCCACATTGCTATGATGATGTCAGGAATTAAGTACTAAATATATTTTGAGTAGTAACGGTAAAAATTACAGATCTTCCAAATATTTCTTATTGTGCGCAATTAATGAAAACAACCAACAAAGCTAAAAGGATAGTCAGAGGCTTTTTATTTTGCTTCTTTATCTACTATCTTACTTTTGAAATATTATTGATTAAATTAATTTCATAACGTTGGTTTCTTGATTCTTTATTTCTTGTGTAAGCAATTCATAATCAAAAAAATGAAATGAGATGAGACCCATAACGGAGAGGACAATTTGTGCCAAAAATTAGCAGTAAATTTTTTTCTTTAAAAAGGTCTATAAATGTAGTGATTTTGGGGAAATAATAGGGAAGTTCTGTTTATCCAAGTGATACTTACTTTCTTAGGACAATGTAGTAATAACATATAAAAGGTGATCACTCTTTATGATTTCTTCCTTAGGGGGGTTATTTGAATGGCACTGAATAGGATTCCTGCCTGTTGTTATTGCTGTTTTTATTTTCATCTTTCAGTTTAGCAGTAAAAACAAGCCTGAAGGAAAAATCGTTTAACCCATCCAGTTTCTGTGGTTTAAATATTTACCAAGTGTCCAACCAACACTTCTTGGCTTGCTCCAATAGCACTCAGCATCCCCTGGAGCTTTTGATCTATTTACTAATCTGGGTTTGACCGCTTAGCAACCATGGTTAGATAAAACACTTTAATTGTGTGACCATAGAGTATTTTGAATGCAACTTCCATGTAAAAAGTGGAACTCTGATTATAAAAGCTTTAAAATATCAAATTATAATGGAAAAAAATAGTCAAAGTTAGAACTTTTAATGGTAATTTATATTAAAGTAAACACTAATAAGGTTTAGCACAAAACAAAAAAATAGTTATTGAGAACACAGAAACAGGACATTTTCAGTGTATGTTTGTTTTCACAGTTTTCTCAACCATTGTGTGCACAAGAAGATTTATTAAATTATAGATGGGGCTAAAAATGTGTTAGCTATGGATTTACAATTTGGTGACACAAAATTTTGAAGAGAAAGTGAAAACACAGCTAGACTGAGTGTTAGTAAAGAAAAATGGAAAAGAATGTTATAAAAAGAAAGCAGTATGAAGGGTGTATTTCTTCAGTCTTTGAAATCATGTAAATACTGACACATTTTGATAAAAGTATTTATGTATCTCTACATATGATGTATACATTCATTCTTGTTTACAGGATGTATTCCCAATCTGTAGGATGACTTTCTTTTTTCCAGTTTTGATCTATATTATCACGTTTCATAGAATCATAGAACAGTTTGGGTTGGAAGGGACCTTTAAATGTCATCTAGTCCACTCCCCCTGCAATAAGCAGGGACATCTTCAACTAGATCAGGTTGCTCAGAGCCCTGTTCAACCTGACCTTGAATGTTTCCACGGATGGGGCACCTACTGCCTCTCTGGGCAACCTGTTCCCATGTTCCACCACCCTCATTGCAAAAAATTTCTTCCTTATATCTAGTCTAAGTCTCTCCTCTTTTAGTTTAAAACCATTACCCCTTGTCCTATTGCAACAGTCCCTACTAAAATGTTTGTCTCTATCTTTCTTATAAGCCCCTTTTAAGTACTGAAAGGCTGCAATAAGGTCTCTCCAGAGCCTTCTCTTCTCCAGGCTGAGCGACCCCAACTATCTCAGCCTTTCTTCGTAGGTGTTCCATCCTGGTTTTTTTTTGTGCTGTCCAATCTCCCCTGTTAGTTTAAATCTAGTACCTTTTATTTCCAATGAACATAGAAAACAATTAATGTCTTTCCTTTCTGTGGTGACCACATTTTTATATGAAGATATTTCTTGTCTCTCTCCTATGCCTGTTGCTCTTAAGCTGTATCTTTGCTGATTTACCATATTTTCTAGGCATTTGATCATTCTTCTAGATCTTTTCTGCTTGTGCTCCAAGCAGGACTCCACTTTGAGGCTCTTGTCTCTGGTGACTACTTCTTAAATGTAGTGATGTAGATTTAAGGTCTAAATTATATTATTCTTTATAGAATTTAGATTTTTTTTCACAATGGATATAGTAGTGATGTCTCACATTCCTCTACAACCCCTCCTGATCACTGTCTGCATACTTGTTTCTCATTGTACATTTATTCAGCTGATTATTCCAACATAGAGGTAGCATTTGGTTCTCTCACTGAACTGAATCCTGTTTTTTTCAAGCCAGTTCTGTTGAGACAACTTTGAATTCAAATCCTGCCTTGCCAAATATTTGCGGGTTGTCCCTGCATGGCATTTTTTGTAAATTGAACTAATATGCTATTTCATCATCTATGTCCTTAATCAAAAATAGACTGCACCCAGGACAGGCAGCTATGGAATGATACTCAATGTATCCTTCTAGTTTGATAGTAAACTACCAGTAAACTTCTAATGAGTTTACATTCATGCTCATGTTGTACTCATATAACACAATACTCATTCTTAGCTGTTAAATGCAATTTTCAGTTTGTAAGACTTTTGTTGAGTTTCAGTTCCTGGAAGAATGCTTCTTTCTATCCAATAATTGCTTGCTTTGTTTGCCATTCTAGATCACCTCCCTTTAGTCCACGTCTGTGGGCTTAACTGTAGCCAGGCGTTCTGTCACCCAGTGACCCCTAATCGGCCAAGAAGGTGAATCGGGAAAAGGAAAGGAGACACATGGGTTAAAATAGAAATGGATTTAATAAAATAACAAGCCTAATATTAATGTTAATGCTAATAATAAGTACTCGTAATTACACCCAGCCCAATGAATGCTGGATGTCAAACACTGCATGACAGTCACAACAAATGGGAGAGTAGGCCTTGGGAGCAGAATGACAGAAGAGACCCTCTAGGGATGGCAACCATTAGGGACAAGGCCCATCCTCAGTAAAACTCCCAATTTATAGTGAACATGACATTTATGGTATGGAATACATCTGTGGGCCAGCCCGGATCAGCTGCCCTGGCTTTTGCTCCTCCCAGTTTAAGCACCTGGCTAACTCTAAAACTGCTAACACCCTTGAACACCATGGAAACCTGCATACCATGGCTGGCCACGAACTTAAACAAAGTGTCTTATCACCTTTGTTCTGGCTGTATTGGGTGCTGCAGTCTTCTCAAAAATGCAGCTTTTCTGAACAGAAAATTGATTCTGTGATTCAGTCCCAGCGAAAACAGGACATAGATATAGTTCAGAATGTCCCCAAATGAGACAGTCTCTGTCCGGTAGATAAAAGGTTAGCGGCATTCCATATTGCTACAAAGGCCTGTGCTCTGGATGACTCTGCTGTATAAATGGGCCTTGCTTATTTTATTTTCTCGATTTGATGAACAGTAGTGGACTGTCACCTCTAAAGTGCCTTTGATCTTTCCTCTGTGTCGTTTCACAGAAGAAAGTAATTCAATATACCTTTTGAATATATGTGGCAAATTTTGGTATTTTCTTTAGAAAATACTTTTTTCATAGTTCATTGACGATATATTCAGACAGGCCACTGCTAACTCAGCTGGTTTCACTTAACATAGCTGGTGGAGGAAAGAAGCAAATGCTGAAAAATATTTAAACAAAGCTTGAGGATTACTTGGTAAAAGCAGGAATAACTGTGTCCCAGTTGTGAAATAGATGTCAAGTCTTAAAATTCTGAAGTGAATATTTAAATTTTAGGCTTTTGTGGTATACTACAGATCCTTGTGATTATGGCTAGAAATGGATCCTTTCTTGCTGGCTGCGTAATCACAAACGTCAGATTTACACCTGTTTAAAATTTTGAAAATAATAGAGTATGCAAAGGACAGCTTCAGAATGGGAAATGAGATTTTCTTTTTAGATTTGCCAAATTGTGACAAAGTTTAGAAGCTCCAAATATAATGCTACTTGCTGACTTACGGGTAAGTTATAAAATAAAGGATTTAGTTAAGTTTGAATTTGAACTTAACATGGTACCTCTCAAGAAAGTGCTATAATAGAGCATTGTCTTTTACTTTAACAAATGAATCTTTACTTTAGGAAGAAAAAGGTTGCAAATCTGGAAATGCATTCTTAAAGTAATGCAAATAATCTTGTATCTGCTTTGCACAAAGTATATGTATATTACTATTGGAAAAGTAGCATTTTATAGTTATTTTGCAATGAAGTAAATGAGTGTCAAAATGCACCATGCTGCAGAGATTGACGTTTATAGAAAAAAAGAAAGGGAATTTGCTAAGGCTAGCCAATTTTGTTTATACTGGCAAACTTTCATGTAAACTCAAAATATTTTTGTTTATTTTTAGGGTCTTAAACAAGGCAAATTTTATGTTCTTAAACTACTTTATGCATATTTGCAAAATTTGCTCATGAACTCTGCAAGGGCTAGGTGTGTTTACAGTAAGGTCATTTTGTAGATAAACATGCATAAACATAGCAAGTAGAATAGTAAGTAGATGTCCCTGAGCTTAATCTCAAGTGTGGTAAAAATTTGTTGTGTTACACTGCTATATACCTAGTTTGTCTTCTTCCATGTGTGGTCTCTTTATGACAGAGAGTTTGGAAGGAAGATTGGAGCCTATAGTGGCATGTAACAACGCCTCTTATTACTTCACTTTTGGGCTACCTCTTCCATGTCTATCTGAAAACATTTACAGCATTATTTCAAGTTGTTATTTAAGCCATGTACAAAACACTGAATGGTGAATTTTTAAGAGGTTGTAAGGCTTTTTCTCTTTTCTTGATGACTCATTTATAGGTTGAGAAATTTCTTGCCTACTTTATAAATGTATAATTAATTTTTCATTTTGAGCATGCATAGTTAATATTATAGGATTAGCTGCATAGCTGACTTTAATTTCTCTTTTCTGTATTGTTAAAGTTGTTTTCTGTTTCTGTGATTTTAGTCTGAATTGAGAATATTTTGATATCTAGCCTTCAATGAACAAACCAGCACATTGTTTAAAACCTTCTGATTATACTACCAGTCAATACTACTGACTGAACTCAAAAGAATGTGATATTTTTAGGCCAAGTTATTTGGTTTCGAGCCAGAAACATTTTGGAAACATTCCAAGAAATTAGAAATACCAGAAATTCCAGTATCTCAAATAGGAAACAAGTAACAGCAGATCACATTTAAAAACATCTCAGAAACTGCTGTTCCCTCGGAAAAACTAGAAGAATTTGGATATCAGAATCCAATATATAGTGGGACGGTAGTATTAAATGTAGTCAGGAAGACATCAATGCCCTTCCATATTTAGATATTTTACTTGCTGCACTTCTATTAAAAAATAGAGTAAGCCCCCTGCATTCATATCACATACACATATTTTTTCTTTCATGAGTCCACAACCTGAGCTTAACTGGCCAAAACTGCCACTGAAATCAGAACTGTATCCAAGACCTCTCTTTTTAATATGAAGGCATTCTTTTCTTTTTGGTACATATATACAAACACGTATATTCCCAGTTATGTATATATTACTCTGTGTGTCTATTATATGTATAAGAATTCCCTGTTCTCTTAAACATGGTGTCCTACTGATGTAACGTGGCCTACTTGACATAAATAGATGGGACATGTCACCACATGATGCGTCACTGTGGACACAGGAACAGATGTGCTGTTCAGAAATCTGTGGTTAAAATGTCTGTAATATGTGATTAAAAAAATATTTATTTTTCAAAAGTAAAAGATTTACTCCCCACAAAAATGTTGCTCTGGTAAAGTTCGCATCTTTGAGTACTTTATGCTTTTAATAACTATGGTGAATACTGCACCGTAAAGGTCCTATTGGTTAAAATGTATTGGAATCACGCTAGTATCTTTCAAAAAATTAAAGCCACCAAAATATATTTCAGACACCTGTGTAGTCATTTGAGCCTAGTAGCAGCTTTTCCTTAGGAAAATCTTCCTTCAAAGACAAGGCAAACTTTGAGCAAAAACTGTGGAATGGAGTTTAACTGGTACACTTAGACTTCTAAGGAAACTTTTGTCCATTGCTTTCTAAAAAGAAGGAAAAAATTACTGTACATTTTCAGTAAGTAAATCTTTTTTGCAAGATCTAAACAGCATAAAACAAAGGGGTTTTCACACTTATTTTCTTTAATATTTCAAAGTAATTTTACTTTGAAATTGAAAAAAGCATTCACTGTTGAAGAGAAGCCAGGATAGTAAAATTTAAGTGATAGAGTCTAAGCCTTTGAGTTATTGATAATAAATGGATTACTATAATGTATTTTATAAATAAACTCGAGATTATTGAGAAAAAATGCAATCCTTGCTTCTCGATATGTATTTTCTTTATTACTCATAAGTAAAATTGTTACTTAAACGTGGTTAATGATGGAGCAAATAGTAGCTTATCTAACTATGGTTACTTTTGGAAGTAGGTGAAAGGACAAAATTCGAAGGGGAAAGAAGGTGAAAAACAGGTATTTCATATCTGTTAGAGGAAGAATATTGAGCAGGCCCTAAGCTCCCAAAGTGATTATAAAGAAAATTATTAATGTTTTTTATTCAAGGCTTTTAATACCTTACACTCTGTTTTGTTTGCTGTTTTGCACAGAAATACCAAAATACAGACACATGGTTTGTGAGCATAGGAGTAAAGAGATGTGACCAGATCATGATGGCAAATATTATGTTCCAAGTTTGGCAAGACCTAATGTAAAATAGTTATCAAGATTTATAATTCAGAGTGCTGTGCTGGAAACAAAAAGAGTTTTCATGTCCTTTGCCACAATGCTTGTTAAGTCCTGAACAATGGAATTGTCTTGCTTGGCAGGCAGAATAGACGATCTGAGTTGTCTTCGCTCAGGAATGAAATTGAATGTTTCTTGCTGTGAAGAGTTTTCCATTTACTCCATTGTTCAGACTGCATTGATTCAGACAAATTGATTGTCTCTGTGGTAACAGAGCCATGCCAAGGGATGACAAAAGTTAAGTCATCTGTGATTAAGATTCAGCCAGTTTTGAACACTGAGTTTCTGGAGCACTTGGACAAACTTGTGGAGGCATTGTAACTACTGAAATACAGAGAGTAGACAGTGGATTTCTTAATAGTACTGGCTATGAAATGGGAATAATTTTCTTTTTGTAATTTAGAATTTTTGTCATGTGGCTTTAATTTATGAAACCATGTGCAGATTAATTCCTGGATATGAATTCTCCTTTCCAGTTCCAAACTTTTCTTTTATGCATAGACAGATGTTGGTCGAATGACCTTAAGCTTTGCACTTAGTTAGGCAAGGTATTCTCCAAAGACTGTATTAGAGTTCATTACCTCCATAGATCAGCATTATAAGCATTGGCCTGTGAGGTTCCTTCCACTTTTAACCAAAAGTTTAATGTATTTTTCCTTCACAGTCTGTTTAGTTTGTTCTAATATGTGTGTTTTTCTTGCTAAGCATGTACTTTAAATAATGATAGTTACATGAATACACTGTAAAATAAACAATAAATGTAAAAGTTTCATGTTGTAACAGTTTGCTTACAAACAATTTAGGTTGCCCAGATGTGGATTTTGATGTTTACAAGAAGCACACCCTTGATTTTTTTCCATTGAGGGAGCAGGTCTGGGGATAGTGAATGTAAGCTTTCAGTAGGCATAGTTTTCTCGGTTACCTTTTGTGGACCACTCGTGGTCCAGGGCATTTCGCCAGGGATCCTAGGCTATAGTTTGAAAACTGCTTATTTTAGATGCTGAGAGGTTGTGCCACCGAAGAACTTAAAAAGAAGGCTTTGAGAGGATGGTATTAGCTTTCTGGTGAAAGAACATCATATGTTTCCTTAGGAAGAAAGAGGAGGAAGAACAGCGCTGTCTGGAAATATTCTGTTGTGCACAAAAATATGTAACATCAACATTAAATTTTATTATGTGTCTGGGATTAAGCACTGATGATTTATCTTTAGAAATTCTATTTGCTGTTTTATTTTTAACCTATAGAATAATTCTGCCTTCTTTGACCAGACAAAAAGAAAATGTAACTCAAAAGACAGAAAAACATGGAAATGATGTTAAATCTTGGAATCTGAAAAGTAGAAAACAACAGAAGTTCCCAGAAAAAAACATATAAATGGGAGAAAATTACACATCTAGACCTCAGGCCAATGATTTAACATCTCATTTTCACTGTTCACCCAGCTTTTCCTGGATGTAATCGTTACAATAGAGGACAACATGGAACAGAAAAGCTGAGTTCTAGTCTTTCTTTAATTAGTGAAAACATTTCATCAGAGTTTTCTGGAAATAGAATTACAAAGTCTTACTAGCTCTAAAACACGTAACTCACAGAGATTTTGGAACTGCGAAATTCTGTGAACCCTGGAGATGAACGACTTTTGCTTAGGAAAATTCAGAGATGAGAGCTTTGCAAGGGAAAAAAGGACTTTTGGAAGGTAACTGAATGTCTTCAGCAGTTTCAGTGAGTTGGTCTAGAGAAAGGTCTGAATGACTGTAGATTTCTTCTCATCCTCAGTGCATCCCAGAAGAGGGTTTTTTTAAACCTTTTTGTTTGAATGATTGTCTAACCTTTCCAGAAAACCCCACATAATCATATTTTGCAAAGTTACTGCTTCTTTTCTTTTATAGCTTAAAATTAAATTACATTTTGAGTGTTTATTTATTTCTTTACATCATTCTGTTTGTTGACTTGCTTGCCTCCTGAGTGTAAGCATGTGATTTCTTTGTCATTTCCCAGACAACCTTCTGACATATTAAGAACCAGAAGTTCACGGACCATACTTTGAGAAAGAGTATCCTGAAAGAACTGTAAAAAAAATAAGTTAGTTTTCTGTTCCAATAACCCTTTTTTCTATGTTGACACACAGCTAAAGAAAGAAACAAACAACCCAGCATACTCTGGCAGTATCTTTTTTCCCAAGTTCATTCTCACTCCTGGAGAGGTTGAGCAGTTGATTCTGAGGAAGACAGCAATGCAGGTTAATCAAAGAATTATTCTGATCCTTTGTTAATTAAAATTATGTATGCAGGGAAAGTTAAGAGTGTTTTAAGGATTAAATTGTTGTTGATGTAAAGGGGACTTCAGCTATAAGCTTAAAAAAACCTGCAAAGGGAAAGGTTCAGAAGTCTATACTTTTTAGATTAGTAATGAAAGAGAAGAAATTGAAAGATTTTCTTTTCTCTGCTAAACATTGAACAAAGATCACCTGTCAATATGATTAATATTCTAAAAGTGACTAGAAAAGGATGGGCTTGAGCATGTGGTCACTTTTGCATGTTTTCTCAGTCCTGTAGTTTATAGGTTACTAAAACAGTTATAACAGGTACAGAAAACAGTAGCAGCTACCACATGATAATTTTGGTTACTCTCCTAAGGTTCTGAACATCCTGTTTAGCTTTCAGAAAAAGAGATAACATATCTGAAAAAAATAAAACCCCTCAGGTACAACTGCAAGTAATTTTTTTTTACCATATAACTATAATCAAGTTATATAAAAGTTATCACATGCAATTCAGAAGTTAAGCTTCTAAGTTAAACAATAAAAAGATATGCAATTAGGAAACGAATTGTTTTATAACCTTGACTGTGTGGTATAATATCTCAAAACAGATTTACACAGTTATTTGTTTTGCTTCAGTGAGAAATTTGACCTTGCTCAGCAAAAAAATTATGTTCTTTACCCCACCTGTTTAGAGGTCCATAGACGTTATAATGTGACCTAGAGTGTAAGTGAATTTTTTTTTCCTTTAAGGTGCCAGAATGAAACAGACCTACCTTCTCCCACATGGCCTTTTAAGATAGTTCTGTCAGCATCCTCAAGATGCAGTTTGTATCTTTAGCTGCTCATTAAATGAATGCTTGTTCCTGGGAAACTCAAACTCTATTGACCTCTTTAAGCCTTTGTTCAGATTATAATCAGTAAATTCATTCATTCAGGAAAAATAACATGTGACATAGGAGAATAATTACAATTAACAACACAGCTTTAATTTGGATTATCTAAGACTGAAATACTGAATGAATTATCAATCCCTGGTAGGTAAATTCTCATCAAATAAATGTGAAGTATACTTGAATAATGAGTAAATCAAGGAAATTACACTTAACTAATGAACACTAGCTGAACAGAAAAATATGTTCAGTATGTGAGACAGTAAATAATTCATTTGGGAAAATGGATGTTTAAGGATGTCTGAATAATTCGAAACACAAACACTATCCTGCCTGGGCCTTATTAGAAGATCGCCTCTTTAAAGCAATAATTTATCTCATCCCTTCTTTAAAATAATTTTCAGTAAATTTATATTCTATCCTATCTTATAAAGTTTATTGTCTCTATTTAGTCTGACCATATTCATTTAATGGCAAATTTCTGAATGAATTGTGGAGAGGAGATTTGTCATGTGGACAACTTTAATTTTGACAATTTGAGACTAAGATACTCTTTTCCTGTTAGAAGATTTGGTACAATAGATACAAGATATTCTCTTGTGCTTCGAGAAGGTGGCAACTGTGGAATAGCAAGTTAGTGTTTTCAGTCAGTCTATGGCACAAAAGACATTGTATACAGTAATAGTGCTTTGTCCTTTTGCATATATTGAGTTCCTTACACTTCTGTCTGTGTAAATGCTCTCCCGTCAAGATCACAACAAAAAAGTGAATCTCAGCTTATCTCAGAAGTTCATGTGGTTCCCACATTCAAAAATAGGCCACTCCAGCCAGCAATTGTTTATTTTACTTTGGAGTTCATAATACTAAGAATTCAGCACGGAAGAGAAATTTTGCTCGTATCATTATCACCAGTTTGTGAACACAATTACTACTGACTCCTGCTAACCATACATTGCTTATTTACACTTATAAACTCTTTATAAGTGTTCTTAGCAGTCTTTTGAGTTACAAAAAACAATTAAACAAAGTAGCCTGAATCTGTTCCCCAGAAGTTTTACTTAAAAGTAAGATTCAGCTCTTCTCAAGCAAAGAAATGCATCACAACTAGTGCAGTTGTACTGCATGGGTCAAGACAAGGACAGTCATTGTGGGTGTAGGCAGGCATATATTTTCTTTGAGGCATGAAGATCTGCCCTCTGAGACTATGTTTTGTGATGGAGAACGACAGAGATGTTGAAGGAGTGGGAGGGATCCTCAGCTGTTGCCCCCGTGGAAGCATAGCTACTAATGTATATATTTACCAGGCATTCAAGTACTACACTCCATGAAACATTCATGTCTTGTGACTTAGTCTGTATAATAAAACTAATCCATAAAGAATTTGCGTAAGACAGACTACTGTCATATGTATCTGGATCCAGGCAGATCACTTAGACTTATCTAGCTTACTAACACCCAAAGCGGCAAGTTTGGAATTAAGTAACATAAGAGAGACTACATGAGACTGACTACTTAAGAAATACTTTTCAAATTAAAGGTTCAAATACATATGGAGTGTGCAAACACTTGCAAAGGAGATTTGCTTGAATCTGACTCTTGGATGCTGCCAGGCCCTTTCTTCTGAAGTCCTCGTCCTGACTCTGTAGTATCCAAGGAAGGGCAGCACTTTCAGGGAAAAAAAAATAATTGCCATTGCTTGATTACAGATATCCATCTGGCACAGTTTATGTGCCCTCAACACTCACTCTCTGCTTTTTTATGGGTACAAAATGCTTTAACCCTGCACTAAGTCCTCACCAGAGCTGTGCTATCCCTTTGCAGGGGTACGGTGCTGAGGAAGCTGGAGAATGCAGCCAACCTTTCTTTAGATTGTCATCATAAGAGAGTACCTCTTACTTGCAAAGCTGAATTATTTTAAAAGTAATGAAAGTAGGTAAAAATAAGATTATATCAGCCCTTGAAAGTAGTGCTTGTTGATAACTCAGGTGAAGACAACACACATGCTGTACAGTGTGTTTCTTCAGTGCTGAATCATCTTTTATCAGCACCCGTTAAAAAAAAACAGAGCTGGTGCCAGTTACTTGAGACAGACGTCATTGGGGTCTTCAGTTTAGTAGGGTACAAATATACCCTAAAATTAAAACCCAGTGCTCTGTTTGTTTCTGCTGTTCACGAAGCCGTCAATAAACTCACAGCAACATGGTCTCTCTAGTAATGTTCCAATGTCAGCTGCCTCTGTGGCCAACTTTAACCTGCTGTGAATGGATTTCATTTAGTTTCCCCATCCTCTGTATACAGTAGGCTGACTATCCAGGAACCATATTTTATTTCCAGCTTCAGTTTCTTTTCCACTGAAAATAAAAACCAAAAATGTATTCATCCCTCTGGGTTCCAGTGTTAGCATGCTTTAAAATGATATAATATTTTGCATTTATATAATATCAACAAGAGGGTTTTGCAGAATCTAATACAGAGGTACCTCTTTACACCTCTCTGAAGAACAGCCAGTAAGCTGAAAACCAAGAACGGTTTAACTGGGCACAGTAATCCTATACAATAGTTCCACTCACTGCATCCTGTGCTAATGAGGGGAGTATGAAGTCTTAAAACAAATGAGTTGTATGGAAAAATACAGCATCCTCTGGGGGGTGCTAAATCTACAGGGCTATGAATAAAGGGCAAGGTGCTTTGGTAACAACACATACAATGTACTTCAGGCTCGTACCTCAGAGTCCTTCCCTGTGAGCCCCATTCCTGCTGGCTTCCTCCTTTCACTGTGCCTCATTTAGGCATTTCATGCCTTTTGTTTTCTGGGACTGGTTCTTTCAGCTTTACACAGCCAGGTCTCTATAGTCTGTTTTATGCAGGGCTGGTTCCTGCTTTCTAACTTTCCCTTTGAGCTAGTAAGAATTAATATTTAGATAAAGCATTCCCTTCCTTATAGGTTTAAGAGAGGTATGTTCTCATAGCAGGTCTGACTCTTGCCTTAGATTATGAAAAATAAATACAGAAATTAGAACAATAACTTGAGGGAGCTGAGGTAGGAAGCAGAGTATAAACTTTCACTATAAATCCTGTCTCAAGTGGCAGCTACAAACAGCAGGGTCTGATGTGTAAAGATACATCCATACATGGAAAAAAGGTCACATCTCTAGTATAGATGTGCACAACTCCTGTGTTTTGTTGTGGTTTTGTGTCAATTCTATCATGACTATTGTATCTTTTCAAGACAAGAAACTGTGAACTTCAGCCTGTGCCCATACATTGCGCCACATCCTAAGCAGCAGACAGTCTTAGTGTCAATGGGAGGGGTTTTACAAATCAAAGAAACAGTAAGTACTCTGTGGTCCCTGGTGTCTACAGGAAGATACTTGGTGGAGAGGCTTATGGTGTCAGCAGACACACGAGCTGTGAGAGCTGGCATGAATAGGGGTTAATGGGGTCTGGGTGTGAGGGATTAATGCTAGGGTGTGAGGGGCTGAGACCTGGGGTGACTGAGGAACTGGTCTTCACTGTGCAATGTTGGCTGTAAAGTTGCTAGGGCAGAGGAAGATTTCTAAGGATGACTTCTGCTATCACTGACTCCTTACCTGTGCGTCTGCTCATCACTACCCTTACCCTTCTGTGGCCCAACAGACAGAGGAGGGAAAGGAGAGACAGAGGAAGATACTGCAGCTGTGAGGCCAAATGCTGTTGCAATCTTTCATGACTATAAGGTGCAGCGGCAGAAATTCCTGCTGGGTACATGACTGGGTAAGTAGGATATAAGAATAAGGAGGGGCTACCAGATTGCTGCTGTCTTGCAAGCACTTAGCAGCCCTGCATGAGTTACAGAGGCAAGGCATGGTTTAGGAAAGGGAGCTGTTCCTGAAACTGGAACAGTGCTCCTGATAGGGATAGCGAAATACGGCCATGGCAACAAATCCAGTGTCAGGGAAGTACAAGCAACTCCTTCGTAGTCTTCATAGTGATTAACACGTGTGTCTGAAAGATAAGACACTTCTATATTGATCCTTAATAACCATTTTCCCCTGGCTATGACAAAAAGCCTCTCAGCTGCAGAAACACAAGTGCAGGTCATATCTATTCAATGCCGTAAAAAGCCACAGCTTATTTACTGACTGAAAGAACACAACATTACTTGCAATCACTTATGCCATTTCTTGCAGCCCTGTTCTACACTCAAGTGTATCTAAAGGTGGCATGTTTTCCATGTGCCTTGACTCACATCACGTCTTGGCTGAGAAACCTTGTCCTCTGTGTTTGTACTGTTTCATCCTCACTTGTGTGATGGCTTTCTTGTGAAAGCCTATTGCATTGTGCCTTGGCATTAACAGTCACAGATCTGAATGATCTCTGATCCCACTGTCCATTGAGAAATCTACTGAATGAAGGAGTAAATTCAGGCAATTGGCAAACATGCTTGATAAAACACTCAGAAATATAAAACCACATGACTGATTTAGACAAGCTGTATCAGAAGTAATACTTTTATTGACAGGCAGGGAGTGGTGGTGAAGGTGAGTGTCTCTGAATCTCATGAACATTTAATTAAGCACAATTTTTCCTTACACACTATGGTACACTAACATCAATATGCTGACTGACTTTGTCAACTTTTAAACAAATGGCTTCAGGCTTTTTTTTACCTGTCGGAGAGTAGTACAACAGGCATTTGTTGACCTAAGTTTACCAAGCTAAATGCACATTGCTATGTATTTTGATCATAAATACGGTGGCTAAGGATGACAGCAAGATCCTGTAGACAAAAACAATACTTATCTCTCATTGATATGAGATAGATAGGAACAGTAATATGTGTTTCAATAGAATAAACAAAGTCTGGCAGAAAGGACACAATTAAAATTTCCTTTCATTGCATTAAAATGTTCTGTCTGCAGATTTTGTTCAAAACAAATTTGATGTGCTTTACACAGAAGTAAGGATTCTCTGCAGCGCTTTGGAGCTCTAAACATTTTTGGGTTCCTTCTACTCAGTAACATCATCTATTGATACTGACTTTTATGAGAGGGAGAGGGGAGAAAAACGCAGTGTGTTTGGATGCAACCTAAAAATCAAGCTGAGAAAAAGTTCTGGCAAAATCTCTGATGGACACTAACAAATCAAAATAACAGTAAAACTTTTTCCCCGAAAATTTCCATTAAAATTTGTATACCTATCTTTCAAAATGAAATTTATTTGGTAAAAATGTTGGAAATTTTATTTTCTAACCTTTGATTCCAGAAAGAAATCAAAGTTTATTTGACTCATCAGCTGTCCCTTCCAGATCCTTTTGATAGAGTAACTAACAATGGCATACCATGGTGACAACCTGTGTTTACCAAGCCAGCTTGCAGCTATACTTGGGAATCGCCATGGCTGAGAATATGAATGGTGCATCAAGTTTTACGGGAAGACAACACAAGGAATGGGTCTGAGTTCTTGCAGACTTTTATTTTTCTTTTTGCATTGTTCCAGGTGACTCACCAAAAAAACTTTATATGTAGAAATATTCTGCATTTGGCAGCTGAATTTCCTCTCTCCTTTTTCTTCCATCACAAAATATGTTGTCCTACATTTCTGTTAAGTAATTTGCATATTAATTCCTAGTGTTAACTTAATTTCTTACATCAGGGAATATTAAGTAAGTTTTAATTGCCTTCTTTTTTTGTTGTTCATTTAGAATGATTTCAGAAAAGTGGCCTGGTAAGAGCAAATGCCAGTTCTTTGGTGTATTTGTATTTTAATCTGGTTCATTCTTCTTCATTTTTTATTCATCTACTTCTATTTCTTTTATGAAAAAACAATAGGAAAAGTCAATGAAGCTTGGTGATGTATTTATTGCTCTATATTTTAACTTCAAAAAAAATCTTTTAGAAAAGATCTCAGTTATGAAAAACTCAGCTCATTATGGAAAACTCCTTTATTTTGAACTGCATTTCCATCATTTGTAATAAGAAATTCTTAGGTAGAATGACATTGAGAGAGCTTCTGCTAAGTCTTTGGAAATACATCTAGTGACTTCAGATTTGATTCTTTACAGAATGTCTAATGGCTGTTCCTGGAGATAAAGCTAATAAAAAAGAAAAAATTCTTTCTAATTCTTACCAATATTCAGTGTGACTTCAGGAGATAAAAATATTTTCTTTTCTACCTGAGGAAAATTTTAATACCTCGAAGATTAATGCTAAAGCTCTGTGAAATTCTCTTCTGTGTTTCCTATTGGTGTGTCTGAGATTAAATTTTCATAGCTAGAGGGATAATGAAATTTGCAATAGGAACATTGGGTTGGACATGTAATATGGGGACAGCAAAAACTTATGCAGAGTTCTAGAGTGTAGAGAAATTAAAATACCAATGAAACTTTAAATTAGATTTTTTTATTTTTTACTTTTTTTTTGTTTGTTTGTTTTTCAGGATGCATGTAAAAGGTTGGCTAGCCTGAAATCCTGAGTATTTTAACTACATCTCTAAGTGTAATCTTCACAAAAGGTTGCCTACTCTGAAATTCTGGTCATTGGTTAAAATTCAGAACTATTGCTTGGAAGAAGAAATGAGACTCTTCTCAAATGAATGCCCCACTCGCTATGCAATTCACTCCTCTCTTGCTTAATTCCCTTCCTGTGGCGGTATAATTTTGAGAAGAAGAGCAGAGCATCAGCCCAGCCTTGAACAGCCTATAGATGGACAGTGACAGGAGTGCTTCACTGGATATTGGTGATGTGATTGGATTTTCCTCACAAGAACTGAATTTTATTTAACACACACCATTAGGTAGGCCTTATGTGGAGGAGGCCAACAGCATTGATAATATTTCTTCTACTTGTATTTTAAAGAAAGTGGGTGGAAGCATTTCAATAGACAAGAAATCCATCCTTATTCCTGAATTAAATTGTGTCCAGAGGATGCACAAACCATTCAGGGTAGTCAGGCTGGGGAAAGTCTCATTTTTGGGCCCCAGCTAGGCGTAGCCCTCTGAGCAAAGTGCAGAACTGCACTACTCTCTTCAGAGTGGGTGCTTCTAAATGTTCACAGATATAGGCACACAGGAAATTTTATCTTAAAAAAAAAAAAGAAAAAAGAAAAAATATTCCTGCAGGTTTAGATAGTGCTGAAAAGAGTTTTTCTGATCAGAGTTTGGATTTAGGCATCTTCTTTCACCTAAACTCCACATTAGAGACCTTTGTTTGGACCAAGTCTCACAGAGTGTGGCTGAGCAGGGAGACGAGTGCTGCCCTTAGGCTGGCGTCCTCAGCCAGTACCCCAATGACATCTACACAGTAAGTACAAGCTGCAGTGGGATAAAAGGATACAGAGTATAAAAAGACTGTAATTTGAATTTAAGATCTCAGGGTAAATTTGCTAAGATTTAGCCATGAACATCACAGAATCACAGAATGTTAGGGATTGGAAGGGACCTCGAAAGATCATCTAGTCCAATCCCCCTGCCGGAGCAGGATTACCTAGATCATATCACGCAGGAATGCGTTCAGGCGGGTTTTGAATGTCTCCAGAGAAGGAGACTCCACAACCTCTTTGGGCAGCCTGTTCCAGTGTTCAGTTACCCTCACTGTAAATAAGTTTTTTCTCAAAATATGTCTCTCATGTAAAATTATCCCAGTGAGGAGCATGGACCTGGGCCTTGAACAGGGTTACCAGAATTTTAACATGTCCACGTACAAAATACAAACTAGATAGGCTTGCCTTCCTAAGCCCATGAGTACCTGAAAAATTCAGTCATTTATTTTAATGCCTGCATGTTTTGAAAAAGTAATTTCTGTACATAGGGAAAGGATAAGGAGACTAATGCAAAGTATAGAATGAAAACTATGTAGCAGTCTCATCTCTGCCCATTTGCATAGTTGCATAAGGTTAATTTTTTCTTATTAGGGTTGGCAGTAACTATAGATTGGTAGGCTAACTTACCAAGGTAGGTGTAACTTTGGTTGTTTACACCATTTAATATTGAATGATGGCATATTTAGTCTTTTTCTCTCAAATGTTTTCAACGACAAACAATTTCTGAGTTGTTCTGATCCAGCAACTGGGAAACACTCCAAGCAGAGAGATTAGATGTATCTGGTTTACATGAGTCTCTTAGAATTATTTGTAAATACATGAGTGAAAACATCAGAACATCATGTTATATAAATACCCTGTTTAGGCTTCTGTTGTAAAATACAAACTGAAAACAGTGTTGTGGATCTTTTATATAGAAGTTTAATTCCATCTCTTTTAAAGGTAAAGTTACCCCATCATTCTGCTAAAACATTCTGCTTTTTTTGATGTCATGTCATCATTGTCCTATAGGAAAGCCTTCTATTATCAGATGCCAATATAATATTAATCTGTGCTGTGTATCACTGTGATAGTTGTGCCTGTAGCCTGAAAGCCCAAGAAATGAGAAAGGAAACAATATAAAGTATGTAAAAGACTTACAAATCACTCAGTCCATAATGGTAAGAACCTCAGTACAGAAGGGTTTGCTCTCTGTAAGACACCCTTGGCCGTTTTAATTACGTTCTCATCAGTAAATTGAAAGTTCTTTGAAAGGGTGAATGTTGTGGCACTGCATAATCACCATGACTTTGATTTTTCAATATTGTATTGCTCTACCTAGATCTTACCTACCTGTGCAAAAGCAGAAGGCTAGTCAAATTAACCTAACTCTGCAATAAACGTCAACAATACCAGAAATGTCAAAAGAGAAATTTGAAAAATAAAAATGAAAAAAACACATACAAGCAATTATAACAGACAGCTTTTTTTTTGTTTTCCAAGTTCTATTTTCTGCTTCATCTTATCACTGTATTTTTCAACGCTGTAGCAATAATTATTGCTTCTGAATGTTGTGGTAGGGAAAAGAGCAAAGGAAAATATGGTGGAAGAATAATCATGAGTCTTGGAACTTGGAGAAAGATGTGGAAAGAAATTCAGGAAAATTACATCCCTTCCCTTCCCTTCCCTTCCCTTCCCTTCCCTTCCCTTCCCTTCCCTTCCCTTCCCTTCCCTTCTTTTCCCTTTAAATAATTTGTCCTTGTCTTCTGCTACTTAATGCTTTTTTTCCCTGCAGTATTTCCTTTTTTTTTTGTTTCTACTCTAAAAGCTTCTTATAGAAGGACAAAGACATTTCAAAAAAGGGAAGGATTTCATGCTCTAAGAGATCATTCTTCTGTGATATGTGTATTTTTCAATCAACATTCAGCATTTTCTTTAGCCTGTACCTGCCAGGTGGTCTTTCTTTTCTAAACTGTTTAATCATGTATGACAGTTTATTGAATTATGCTTTTGCCTTTCCAATGAGGTGCTCTGACTTCATATTTCAATCTTCATATCTCTTGTAAGGTCTCTACAGTGACAGATTAAAACAGATATATATTTATGGCCTACATAAATGATAACTTATTGTAACATTCTAAAGCATCTCAAGCATGCAAAACCAAGGGTGAAATTCTGGCCTTAAAACAGCAAAACTCTTATAATTTCTGAGGGGCTGAGATTTCACCCCAAGGATGAAGATAAATTATTTATGGTGGCACAGGGGAATATAACTATGAATAATTTGATGAAACTAAGATGGAATAAATTCCTATCAGTGAGATATATTATGTCAGGGATCAGTATATCAAGGGAAGTAATGGAAGATCTATAGATTCAGACATTTTAAACTAGCTTTGAAGAAGGACTAGATAATAATGCAGTGAGAAACTTACTTAATGGATTGCTTAATAGATTCAAACTCTCTCCAGTTCTTACAGTTCAAAAGAGCTCCTATCACTGCCTGCTTATCCCATTTCAGTTAGTTTTCCTAATAAAATCAAACTCATAGTCTGCCTGATGCATTTTTGTATGTGTCTTTTTGGAATTAAGAAATCAGATTGAATCCTATTTCAAAGAAGGTTAAGGATTTATAAGCTTAAGACTTACTATAGGCATTGAGAAAAGAGGCAACTAGATAGGAGAAGACAGGCACAATTAATAGCCTTGATGAAAACCTAACAAGATAACAGAGAATCCATATGGCAGAGAAATTCTGGTAGCCAAGTTTCGTTCATACCATCATTCACAGAATTTTTTCAAAAACTTTTGTGTTCATAAATGCCTTAAGGACTGACATAATGAAAAAAAAAGAAAGCGATTCAAGAATACAAATTCAAGGTCATGCATTTAAGCTTGCTAAGAATTTATGCTTTAAACTGGGATCTTCTCTGTTAGAAATAATACAAGAGAAGAAAGGCCCTGATGCGTCAGCTAAAGTGGCTATGAGAGATCAGAGTGGTGTAGAAGAGAAATGTAATTCTAGCATATATTATTTAACTTGTTTTTAGTACAGAAACTTCTACCTTTCTCTTGTCATAAAATATCAAACAACTATCAAACTTTTGTGGAGTTTATGAAGGTCAGATCTTACTCAGACCTGCCAGAACTGAACAGCTCCTATGAATTATCAAAACCTACGTCCAGTCTGGCATTGTTTCCCAATGATAGTCCTATACTAGCTATTCAGAGCAAATAAAATCTAAATAGAAATGTTTTAATCTTAGGGCTGTTCCCTGCCTTACCAAATAGAATAGGCTAGACAGCATGAAATGAAAACAGAAAGTGGAAGCTTCTGAACAAACAAGAAGGAATATTTTTTCACATCTGTGGAACTCCTTGTGACAGGACACTGCTTGTAGATTTGTAAAGCAACTAGAAAAATGTATGGAGGAGAAATCTGTTATGTCTACTACTTGCCAAGATACCACTTTGCTTCAAAAAAATCACGTTAAGGGTCAGAAACATTCTGTGGAACCACTAGCACATTCTTGTCCTAGTCATACTCTCCCCTGGCCTTCTGTTACTGACCTGTATCTGTTACACTGTCCAGAGACAGGATGCTGAGCTCAGTGTACGCATCTGACCTCTAACAGTCCTTGCAAATGCTTTTTTGTTCTTCCTTTTCTCCTTTGTCATGTCCCTAGTAATACTGCGGAAGTTGTGCTTTATAATTATCTTAACATAGTCTCACCTGCACAAACACAAAATAAAACATTTTCCAAGAACACTGTGTAACCTATTCAGGAAAATGTAAATAAATAAATAAAATAATATAAATCAAACTTAAATTAGGAACTGGCAATTTAAGTTTGCCTGATGTCCAAAATTTCGTATATTGATCCTTAGACCAGTATCAGAAACAAAGGGACAAGCAATTGTTCAGTCTTCTCGTTCTTCAAGGAATGATAAGGAAGGGAAAAGTGCATAGTGGTTTAATGTGCCATATATAGTAATTTTCTGCTGTAAAGATAAGAGCAGGGGATTTCTGATCTCCAGATAATAAGGGCTATATAATTGATTCATACCAAATTAAAGTTGAAATTCTTTCTCTCTAAGAACCTTTTTTTGGTAAAATAAAATTAAAAGATCAAACAATTAGAACTGTGGAGGATCCCATCAAAGTCAAATATTATTTATCGTGCGAGCACTATAAAGCTCTCATCAATCATCAAAATCTAATTTCAAGCCAAGACAGTTTCCAAACTCTAATCCTAGGCCAGCAAACTGCTAATGACTCAGCTCTTTGACATTGTATTTTAATATGGGCTTCTGATACGAAACATGAACATACGCTTCCTTTGCAGTCTTTGATAATTTTATATAGTAGATTTGGCATTTTAAAAAACAGAATATATTTCCTGTTTTTTATTCATCGTGTTATTACACAAGAAACAATTGTGAGTATTGGTGACGTCCCCACTTGTACACGTGTCCCACAAGCAGCCTTTCAGCCTCCAGAAATTCCCCAGAGTACCCATTATACACTGATACCAGGAAGGTCACTGGAGAATCTGAGTCATTGAAGACATAGAGCAAGCTATGAAAATAAGGTTGTTATACTCCTCAGAGTAACTGTGTTTTAAAATGAGTGTCAATAGGACCCTATCTTAAAATACTTTAAGAAAAGATAAAATGCACAAATGAAAAAAAGAGTGATCCTCAGCAAATCCATACTGATGTAAGCATGACCTTTTATAAGCAGTAGAGACATCGGAGTGTTTCTCCTTCACACCTTTCTCTCTGGTTTCAAAGATATTGTGTTCACTCCTCCTTCTCCTTCTCCTTTTACATCCCAAAAGAACGATGTTTCTTGCACATAGCCTGATCTAACTCCCATGGTTCTCCATGGAACTCAGACTAAGTCTGATAGCCCAGGAACAATGAGAAATTTTCTAGGATAGTATACGATTTGATGTCAGAAGGAATTAGACCCTTAATCTTTCTTTTGGTTGAGACGTTAATCTTTTCTGGTGGCCAGGATTTGTCAAGTCCTTCTGGCAGTGTACAACTGAAATTTCTTCCATGTTCCTTCCTTGTTCCAGTTTCAAACGTCAGACGACTGTTGTTCTCATTTGGGTTGATTTCTTGGGTCTTGTAGTTTCTTAAGGATGACTTTTTTGCATGTGTGGTAGTCATAGTCCTAATACAAAAAATGAATGGTGTAGGTTCTACTTCCAATCGGCAGTATGTCTGTTCTCCCTAATGACTCCTACTGTCTGAGCATATCTTTGAAGTTTAAGACTTGCACTACAGAATTTGCAGACTCAACATCAAGAACATACTGTGGAGTATTTCCTATTTCAATATTTCTTTGCTGAAAATTATGTCTGGCATGCATGCAATCTAGACAAAGGCTGGAAATGGAAGAGAAGGAAGGAAATCATAAAGTAACCAATGCTTGAAAAATCTGCAGAAGTCTGGATTTTTTTATACCGCACATAGAAAATATGAGATATGTGTTCCTTCACTTCATTGCTGTATTGGTACCTCTGACAACAATAACCACAGAAACCTCAGAAAATAAATGGCAAGTCTAGAATTTCTATGAATAAACTTTGGGAAAAAATAACATGTGGAGACACAACTGTGTGTGCATGCATATAGCCATGTTGGAAAGATACTTTGATCTTAAAGTAGGGTTTTTTTACTAGACTATGTATCCGTTACCATACTGGTATGTAAGTAAAAATTTAATTGAAAGACAATCTTTTTGAAAACTGATATTTCCCTTACAGAGTGACTCCCCTAGGACCTAGGGCTTATTCAAGAGTTTTAAATTCCAGATGAGGAGTATTTACTTTGACCTATTAGAGCAGTGTGTTCAGAATAATTTCCTTCTATTTACTACATTTCACATAAAACAGGCAGTGCTGTCAGTTTTTTAACTTTGCAGGACTGATTTCAGAATTTGTGTTTTAATAAACTATCAATACATTAAACCATTATTTCTACTGCTACACTAGTGACAGTTGCCTTTGTCTGACTTCACCCAAGTAAAACTTATGCAGGAAAGAAAGATTTCTGCTTGTTTAGGGATTGAAGGATTTTGCTTCTGTTATTAAAAAGTCATTTATAGAGAGCTGTAAATGTACACATCATTTTACAAGTGTGGTATAAGATACATTCCTTGCCCTGAAGTGCTTATAGTCTAAGATAGGAAAAAGATAAATGAAGACCAGACTCAGGAAAACAATTTATAGAGTGTGGTGTGAGGAATAAGAATGAGGTGGGTAGGAAGGGAAAATTGTTAGAAGAACTGCTCCTTGTTGAAAGCCAGATATTGAGGAAGATGGAGATAGTGATAAGGATTGGAGAATGATTCAGTGCATAGTCTGACTAGTGACACATACTTCTGTCTGAGTAAAAGGGAGACTCAAAGTGGAAACAGAAGACGACAGAAAGAGTATAAAGTAAAGGGCCTGGGAAGAACACAGGCAGTGAGTGAGAATGGCAGACCTTGGGGTTTTGGTCAGGGTCATTTTACGTTGCCTTGTGCCCATGATAATATCACATAGGTGTTTTTTTCTGTATATTAATTAGGCAAGTGACAAAGGATTTTTCCAACTTGACACTAGAAATAGGGGTGAAAATGTTCCTTACAATGTCAGCACTGCCTGTTTCTTTACCAGACAATTTATTTCAACCAGTGTGACTTAATTTTTCCAAAAGACACATATTATCATTCTAATAATATGTGTATGTCTTCCTCCCATCATTGCTAGTTCTGCCTTTGAAACCCATTGCTGAAACTCCTCTTTAACAAGGCTGAAGCCAGAAAATCAGGGCGCAACCTTTACTCCTTCAGTCCAAAGATACATCCTAGCACCTCTTCTAACCCTTTTTCCTGTCAGTCAGCCTCTGTCTTTGGGTCCAGAATAATAATGAGCCCTGAAGGACGCAACATGTCAAGAGTACTTTATTTTCTCAGAGGCACACTTTACCCCAATTCTGGTGCAAGTGTTGACACCTTATTCTGAGAATGCCTTGTGCTCATTCTGGAGGCCCCATGCAGGGACTCCTTGAGCTGTGTCCACGTGTGACATTCAGCTGTGACTGCACTGCAGAGGTGTCTGTCTAACCTAAGCACCCAGCAGCACTCTGAGCATGTTGTGCTGTCTGCCATCGTTGCTATCAAAGTGTTAATCTGTACATTGCATATCAGCTAGCTAAATGTAGGCCCCTTATATAGTCCACAAAGCAGCGCTGGCACTTTCTCAGGAGCTGAGAGCTGGCCTTTGGAGCAACACAGATCTTTCCAGGGACCACGGCTGGAGCCGAGGCTCCCTGATTGGGACGCATACCCCAAATGCAGATAGTCTGTTGGCATGAGTGCCCTGCTGCTGTGTGAAACAGTCAGACCTGTCATGGCTTTCTCTTCTGCCTGTTTCTAATAACTTGCTGAGTAATTAACATGACATTATTGCTATACTTTGTTAGTGTTATTACAGTTTTATGAACTTATGAATGAGATATTTACTGGCAATGTAGAAGATTTAACATTCCTACATGCCTAATCTGCTAGAAAATGTTAGGTTTAAGCAAAAAAATGTGCTTATTCATGTAGCTGGAACATAAGAAGGGTATTTGAAATATAAGTCTAGACATTTTTGCAAACTGTTAAAGAAACGTACAAGTAAAAATATTGATTTTGGAATGCAAACGGCCTTTGAAGAAAGCTAACCTGGAAATTATCTTAAAGAACAAAACTGCAATCTGCAACCACAAATACCAATTTTTATTTTTTTAACCCATTCATGCAATACTTTTTAGCTGCGGTACATAGTTAAGAATGGTAATCAGGAAAGGAATGTTTGTAACTTGTTTTCCTATTTAAACTGATATTCAAGACACTGTTTTCCCTTTCCTTTTTGGAAGCAATAGTTAGACATAATGTCCAAAACCATGTTCCAGTTTCAATTTTCAGACTCACATCTTGACATTGAAAATAAGAACCTGACCAAAATCTATGAAACTCCATCACTGATGTTGAATATTTAAGTTCTCTGAATCAAGCTTTTCGAGTTTTGTAAAAACACTATAGTAAAAGGTAACAATATTCCCATTTACTTTCTTTTCCATGTCCATATTTTAGCTTAATTTTTCAGCTATCAAGAACAATTGTTTTTCTGAGAAGCCAGACTGAACAATGTAAGCTGCTAATTTTATGGGAGCTAATAATAAAGTAATATACATTTTCCAAGTACAGAACCTTTGAGGTGTTTTCTTCCCTGCCATCTGATTTATGTTTTTAAATTAGCTTTGCCCAGCAAAACTAAATTATAAAACAAAGAGAAACAATATTTTAAAAAAAGATAGACATGTACTGTTTAACCTGGCTGTATTTCTCACTAGCAAGTAAATACTGTTATAAAGAATTACTGTTTACATAGCTGACTCCAAAATGAAAACAAACCGACTCCTGCAAAACTGGCTGGGACATTAGTTACAGAACAATCACTGACTATGACTTGAAAACACACAGAGCCTCTTTTTTCTCAAAGCAATTGGCTTTGAATTAACTTTATTTTACTCTTTTTGTCTCCACTGTCTATCAGATAATACAGCATCGAATTTCTGTAGTTTGCTATTTAGTTGTTAGCAAAACAAAATATCTTCAAAGACAGTATCTTAAGGCTTGCATGATTTGCCGGATCTTCATACAAACTGCAAAACAAAGAGTAAGTCACAAACTGGATTCTACTTCTGGTAAACTGATGGAACTATTATCTCAGCAGTGACTGTAAAAGCAAACATCACAGCCATCCCATCCAGGTAACTGCATGCAGTAGGCTTTCCTCAAACCTAACTCTGGTGGCAAGACTACACAAATTGACTGAAAGATTCAGATGCTAAAGGGTTACAGGTGGTGCTGCATGAGCATAGCTTGATCTGTTATCCAGAGACTAATTCTGGACACACCCAGGCCAAATTGCAGCACACAATAAAACAGACACCAGCAATTTGTGTGCGCGTGTGTTTGCATTAAGGTAATCATTCCTCGGTAATAAACATTATATTGGTGCTAAGACTAGCCAAAATCATGAATTTATCTGCAAACTGGGCCCTTTGATACATCTGGAAACCACACTGTTATATATTATAAGCACCAAAGAATTTGAGACCAAGTTTCAATTTTTATACCACAGTCACAGGGGAGACAAATCTGTAAAGACCTGCTTTCTTATTGTCTGTGGGAGGCATAGAAGCCACACATCACTGCTGTTTTAACTTTGGAAGAAACTGGAGAGAGCGACTCTAAAACAAACACAGGCACATTGAGTTATATACAGGTAGCACAGGAACATACATTAGCTAGTTAGGCAACCCTTGGGAAAAAAATACCCCTTTCCAGTATGCATAGCTGTCATCTGTAGTCATGATTAAAAAAGCTTATAAATGATTAAATAAGCTTATAAATAACAATGACTCAATACACCCTTAACACTGCAAATCAAATAATGAAAGTTTTCAAATTATATAGTTGTGGATGTTTTCAGATTATGTAGTTGAGTAGTAATTATAAGAACAACATTGTTTTGTCTACGGTATCCTGAGCTGCATTAGGAAGAACATTGAAAGAAGGTGGAGGGAAGTGATCCTTCTCATCTTCTCAGCAATGGTGAGGCCACACCTGGAGTATTGTGACCAGTTCTGAGCTCCCTAGTTCAAGAGAGACATGGATATACTGGAGAGAGTCCAGAGCTGGGCCACAAAGACGATCAAGGGACTGGAGCTTCTTTCATACTAGGAGAGGCTGAAGGAACTGGGACTGTTCAGCCTGGAGATGAGAGGGCTCAGGGAGATCTTATCAGTGCGTATAAATACCTGACGGGAGGTTGTAAAGAAGATGGAGCCAGGCTCTTCTCAGTGGTGGCCAGTGACAGGACAAGAGGCAATGGGCACAAACTGAAACACAGGAAGTTCCACTTAAGTGTAGGAAAAAAATAATAATTTCACAATACAGGCAACTGGAATAAAAGGCTCTGTGAACCAAAAAGAGCCAATTTTTCACTAAATACTTTGATTCAGGAGTTCAAGGCCTTGAATTCAATATAAATATTAAGCTCTCTGTTCTTATCTTTGTGAAGAAGTGTGTCAGAAGATGGGCGTTTCTTACTTGTTGAATACCCAGAGCTCCTTGGAACCAAGACATCCACAGAAAAACATAAATGGGAGATACATGGCTGTAGATAGAACTGATTAATGTTCTGTAAAGAATTTCTCCACTGGATTCACTAATCTTTGGTATCACCTTAATGTCTTCACTGAATCAGAACTGGTTTGTCAGTAAAACTGCCCCAGAATAAAAGAAAAAAATATCCTATTTTAGTAGGAAAGTACTAAGATTGTTGCTGATTTTACATCAGGCAAGCTTTTCTTTTTCATACAAAGACTCAACAGTTGCCACAGGAAGACAGAAAATCTGGGAATAACTCTGACACACAAAGTCTTTCAAGGATATAAAACCTAGACTGAGATACAGATATTAAATCAAAGTTGGATAGCCACTGAAATAACAATGCAGTGGAGAATTTCTCCCTGGTTTTCTGAAGGCAAAGCCAGTAAAATTTATAAAGTGATTTCGGGTACACACTAGAGACTCAAAGATGAGGAAGGTAAAATGCATATCGGAGGATAGAAAGAGCATAACTTGTGAATCAGTCAAAAATTTAAATAATCCAATATTAACAGCAAATCTAGATCAGGGTTTCTCAAATTTTCTGAAGCACAGTCCACAGTCAGCCCTCTATATCTGCTGTGGAACATGCGGTGACACACGACTGTAGCTAAGACCTGGTGGGAAAATCTACTTGTCTTTCTCCCATCCTAGAGAGGAAAGAAAATTCCTGCTCTCATCTTGGTGAAGGTGGGAAAGAATGGCCTATAGTTATGAACCATAATGAAACCATCACAAATATAATGCTAAGGATATTCCTGTGGGCTACCTCAGATGAACTGGAAGATACTGACATCTGTGATCATAGTTTGAGACTCAGTGTCACACAGATTTGGTAGGCTGCAAAAGATCCAAGACGTTCTTTAGCTCCCAGGTATTCTTACTGTCCAGAATTAGCTCAAAATGAACTTTTAAGGTACCAGAAACTTATCTTTCTTCATTATATGCTTTATCCCTTTGCAGCTTCACAGGAGGTTCACCAAAGCTTACAATGGAGAATGGGTCTAACACCAAGCAAATGTGAATAATATGTGGGCTGCATATGACACTTAGGGTAGTGAGTTTAAGCTCATTCCAACTAAAAGGCTGAAGTAAAAAAGCTTTAAATTTGGTTAAGGGGAAGCTGTCAGGTTCCAAATTAAGCTCGTCAGCAGTTGCTCAGCCCTTGGCCCTTGACAGTAACCCCAAGTAAACCCAATGCAGTCAGTCCCATGTGGGACCCGCCTTTGCCGGTGCAGCCAGTGTCACGTGGGACCCGCCTTCAAATCACACGGTATGCTTTACCTGCCTGAAGGTAAAGCACCCCCAAAATCCTGACCAAAATAAAATAGATCCATGATCCTTGAATTTGGACAAAACACAACCGAGGCACGGTATTGATAAACTTAACCTTTGTCTTTATTGCTTCCAATGACAGGACAACTTCTTAAGATAAAGAGAATGAGAGAGAGAGAGAGAGAGAGGTAAATAAAAACAAGAGGGAGAAAGAGATCAGTCAAGAAGAAAAAAGTAGTCACCACCCTGGATCCCGCGGCATCCCGTGGGTCCTCCATTGATTCTTGTCAGTCAGGGGTGGGTGCGCACATGGTGCGACAAAATGGCGCCTTTTTATAGAGGATTTTTGCACAGTCATACTGTCGTGGAGCCGCCAGTCACAGTTCACACCACTCACAGTCCCGAGGGCGTGACATGTCTGGTTCCCATGCTGTAGGATTGGCCCATCACCAGGCTGTCGCCCGATATCCCAGATGGGTCTCTCAGGAGCGGGTGGAGGGCTGTAGGGAGGGGACACCATGCGTTATTCACTCCTAGCCGGTAGTTAATTCCTCGCCTCAGAAAATGTCGTCCACGTCAGGTAGGCCTTCATCCCAGGAGATGGTGTCTGAGCACATGGGATAGGACAGTTTCTGAGACAATGCTGAAGGGGGAGGCAAGGTGTATTGAGGAGCAGATCCCCACAGAAGCAAAACTGAAACATATTGAAAATGGAAACCACCATACTTTAGAGGCCTGTGCTCCACACACTGTATTTCTAGGAGTTTTTATGTTGACAGTTTAGTTCCTATAGGCTATTTCATAGTAACACTAAGAGTTTAACATTTAAATTGGCTTAAGCTGGAGAAAACCACAATTGAATCTAAAACTGTACATTGGGCACTGCTATAAGTGTTGCATCTGAAATCTTTAAGTGTGAATATGACAGAATCATAGAATGGTTTGGGTTGGAAGGAACCTTAAATATCATGTAGTCCAAGCCCTTCTGCCATGGGCAGGGATACATTTCTACTAGACTAGGTTGCTCAAAGCCCCATCCAACCTGGCCTTGAACACTGCCAGGAACGGGACATCCACAGCTTCTCTGGGCAACCTGTTCCAGTGTCTCACCACCCTCACAGGAAAGCATTTCTTCCTAATATCTAATCTAAATCTATCCTCTTTCAGTTTAAAACTGTTCCCTCTCATCCTATCACTACATGCCCTTGTAAAAAAGTCCCTCTCCAGCTTTCCTGTAGGCCCCCTTCAGGTACTGGAAGGCTGCTAGAAGGTCTTCCTTATTTCAGTTTACAACTACCTGAAGGGAGGTTGTAGTGAAGTGGGAGTCGGCCTCTCCTGGGCAACTAGCGATAGGACAAGAGGACACAGCCTCAAGCTTCGCCAGGGGAGGTTCAGGTTGGACATTAGGAAGAATTTCTTTTCAGAAAGGGTTATTAGACATCGTAATGGGCTGCCCAGGGAGGTGGTGGAGTCACCATCTCTGGATGTGTTTAAGAAAAGACTGGACATAGCACTTAGTGCCATGGTCTAGTTGACATGGTGGTGTCAGGGCAACGGTTGAACTCGATGATCCCAGAAGTCTCTTCCAACCTGGTTGATTCTGTGATTCTGTAATTCCCAGAGCCTTCTCTTCTCCAGGCTGAACAGCCCCAACTTTCTCAGCCTCTCTTCATAGGAGAGGTGCTCCAGCCCTCTGATCATCTTCATGGCCCTCCTCTGGACTCGCTCCAACAGCTCCACGTCCTTCTTATGTTGGGGGCCCCAGAGCTGGACGTAGTACTCTAGGTGGGGTCTCACAAGAGCGAGAGTACTGCTCATATATTCTGATATTTCCTGTTCTAAGTATAGAAGACAAAGGTTCTATATAAAGTGAAATTCAGAGTGGACAAAATCTGTTTTGCAAATTACCCAAACTAGTATAATAATTTAATTGATTGCACTTAAGATATTTTTGTTCCAAATGGAAAACTGTATCTTCTGATAGATTCTTGTGTTACATTTCACACTTTGTGTTCTACATTGATTTGCCAAAATAAAGATATTTAAAACTATTTGTCCCATGCATTTTTTTTCCATTATTTATCCTTTATAGCAGAAAAAATAGAAGGAAGCAAAACATTGCAGTATTATCTCTTGTATTCTATGGGTAAACAAGCTATTTTACCATACAAATCCATTTCAGAAATTTTATGAGATTAAATTTTTTCAAGCATATCGATGAGACACACTGATTAATTAAGCTTTCACTGATTCATTCACTCTGGTTTTAGCATAATTGAGATAAGCAGTTACCCTAAATTTTAACTGGGCAAGAATTGGATGCATTTTTTTCTAAGGATAAGGTCTGAGCACAATTTTTTTTCCCATCTTTTTCCAGGTCAGTCACAGTCATTTGAAGGAAAACAAAAAAACAAACAACTCCTCTCCCAACTACCCTACAGGCAGACTCTCTTCTTCCATCTCATTTTCCAGTGACATTTTAAGTGTCAGCTACTGGGAGTAAAATTTTATTCTGGTTTTGTTTCATCTGGTTTTGTAGTTGTTTCAGTCTCTGTGGGAGTGCTGCATTCCTAGTTCACTGGGCTGCTTGTGGAATATATGTGCAGCTGAGGCACGACAAAGAAATGTGTGTTTTTATGTTCCTTCTTCCTTTAGAAGTTGCAGAACAAAATACCTGCAGAATCCCAAGTATCTAGGAGTGGCTGTTGCGCACCAACAATACCAGGGCACAAAACTGGTTAATGTTCCACTGTCTTCAAAAATCCTCTGCAGATACAAGGGGCTATTCCCTCATTAGTTTTAACACTCTACGCTGAGTTTGTATCCGATCACATCAGTTGAACGTGAGTTGTGAACTAGAGTTGGTAATTTGAGGGTGTTATTTTGGACTAAGTTCATTTGGCTAACAGGATGCAAGACTTTGCAATAGATAATGTCTTTGAAGAGTATGGGAAAACTGATACCTAACTTAATCCTATTGAAAACAGTGAGGCAGACAAGAATTCTACAAAGTTTTTCTTTAAGTGGTAGGAGTACTGGCATTCCCTGCTGTCTGAAGTAATCAAGACCATTCTAAGAAACTCTGAGCTTTGCTGTGCATATTGTGTTTTGTTTAAGCATGCAGCCAGATTTCCTTCTGTCATCCAGTATAACTTTTCCCAAGTTCATTGAGAATTCATATCTTCATTACTTTACTATATCCTTAGAAAACTCCATGCTGAGGAATGTGTAAGCACAGAAGGCTGTGACTAGATAAAGACACCTAACTTATGAGGATGGGACCTATTAGGGAAGAAAGTTCCTCATTCCTTTGGCAAGGCAATTCACAGAAGGAGCCTAATACACTTCATTATACTAAAGGCCACTTCTCCTTTTACTAATTTAAGTAATTTCTTTTAATAAAGAATATATTTTTAAGAAAATTTCTTTGCCAGAAAGTGGCCAAAGTGATAATGTATTTTCCTAGTATGGCTACTGGGTTAATAGAACCAGAGTTTAGGAAATTGTGGGTAGTCAGCACTGCTCTGCCATGGTTGTGCAATTCTTGTCAAATATGAAAGTTCTCCCTCTTTCAAAAACCTGCTATCTAATAATGAATTACATCAAATGAATGGCATCAGAAATGATGTGATGTGCAGCAATCTGCTGAATCTGCTAAAACTATGGGATTTTTAGTTATCATTGGTAGTGCGATTGAAGAGCTGAAAACACCAAACTTTAAAAGGCATGTTTTCATGAACAGATTGACTTACCTTATAGGAAATTCAGCTTGGTTTTGAGTCAGTTTATAGAAGACACATTTAGGATGTTGTTTCAAACAAGTTGTAGAGCATTTATCAGGAAAAGGCTTTGAGATTTTTTTGGGAGCTTCAACCTTGTGTTTTCAAATAGCCTCTGCAAAATTGTTTAGCTTCAACCTTGTGTTTTCAAATAGCCTCTGCAAAATTGTTTTTGAGAGAATATGTAAGGATTACTTGAAAAATATATGTTCACCTAATATGAAATATCAGAGTATTGGCTTGCTGGGAATAGTCTGCAATAACTGTAAGTCTTGGAGTTATCTATTCATGGCTGGATGCAACACTCTATAAACTACACCCAGTGTAGTTCCATATGAATTGCTTTATCTATCTCACACAATGTAGTCCTACAGAGCAGTGAAGGCGCAGATGCTGGACACACTGAGCACAGGCTAATGAATACCGTGCCTTGGGTCCCTGGGGTTTTGCTTTGCTATCTCTTCATTTTCCTTCACAGGCATCAATTTGGTTTCAGATTCCCGTACATTCAGGTAAAAAAATTCAAAGAAATGGAGAACTTTCACCTGTGTGCTACATATGAAGCAGAGCCCCGAAATCACATCTGTGTTATTTCAAATTGTGTGTGTGTGCACATAAGGTTTTAACACGATGATGTGCAAGACTGCTTGTGAAAAAGACGAGTCAAAAAATGGGCACAGCATGCTCTTGATTTTAGACTTGAATTATTGAGAAATTGCCAGGAAATTAATAGGGGAATGTGTAATAGATTGTGATTTGTTTGTGTTTGAAATTGTTAAGCATTTTGTGACAATAAAATATATCTTTCAGAGGTATCAGGTTATAATGAAAAGTCTGTTATAATTTTTTTAAAAAAAAACCACTATAGAGCATATAGGATAGACTGTATTTATTTTATAGTTTCATACTGTTTTTATAATGAATTTTGAGGGTATGTATTTAATATCATCTTGCAAACAGATACACAAAAAAGTGACATAACTATGAAGAAGAAAAAAGAAAGAAAAATTTTTTCCAGTTCCAAATGGTGAGTCAAAAGTCAAGCATTAATGCATCATAACCGTCTAAAATTAAATATATTTTAACAGGCTTAACACTTGAGGATTCAAAAACAACACTGAGGAATTATACATGAAGTGAGAATGTAAATTACAGAAATTTTCAGGCTGATTTAGAAAGTCTTTTTTCTCTGGAGAGATCATGAGGGACTGCAGTCTGGCTCATATAGTGTCATTAGTTGAGAAAGAGCCTGAGGGCAGAGAAAAAATACAGACTGCTTAGCTGAGAAGAAAAATCTTTAAAACATTTTATAGCATCAAGTAGACAAATACCTTAGAGGAATTATTAAAGTCAAAATATTTAGCAGGTAAGAAAAAGTGAAAGTTTTATTACAAAATTGAAATTCTATTTTTGCAATAAGCAAGGAAAACATCACTGACAAAACAGGCAATTCTTAAATATTAAGAAATCACCTGATACAGTGTAGCATCAGAGATTAGTGTTTTGAAATCACTGTCAAAACAAAAGTTATCTCACTGAGATGTAGATTGGTTAAAGAGCAATAACCATAAGTGTAGCAATTTTTCCTAAGATTGAACCAAAGCAATGGAACATCACTGATGTCTGTGCTAGCCAAGAAGATGCTAAGTCTTTTCTTGTTACAAGAAACTTGCATGAGAGAACTTTAATAGAAAGAAATGATGGAATGGGAATTGGACCAGACAGGTAAAGGTAAAAGCAGAAAGAGTCAAACATTTTTCAGATCAAGACTGAAGATTAGAAATTACTGTGATAGTTATTATTGTAATTTCAGTAGTAATTAAGTCTATTCTTTAGTCGGGATAGAGCTCTCTTTAAGACATAAGGTGATGATATAACATGGCCAACACTGGTAACTCCAGAGGCAGACTGACCAAGACTGCAGGTATAGTTCTGTGAACGCAGTGAATTTGCCTATAGCACCAGGGAAGAGTTGAATTAAAATCAGGTTCCATCTCTGATACTTCCCATACTTTTCTGCATCTAGAAGGAGATTCTTCTTTCCTATGGTATGTTTTCCATGCTGTTGTCTTTACAACACTCAGTACAAGGATCTTACACTGCAGAGAGGAGGAAGTATTCCTGTAAGTCACAGTGTTACGAAAAATTTATGGGTATTTTAAACAGGGGGCAACAGTGCTACAGATTGAAGAAAATGCCCATGAAAACTGGGGTGGATGGGGATATGTTCTTAACTACAAATGTTTGGTGTAAATTACAACAAACTCAGAATTACTCTGATTTACACTGAGAGTTGCTTCAGACTCTGGCATCCTAGAAACAAAACAACAGGTTTGTCCCTACCTCTTCCCATGTGCCTCTACCTCTGCCAGGTGTGCTTTCTAGGTAAAATACACACAAAATAAGCTTACTTTTCTTCTAATAGGTAAGAATACATGCAAATGGAGAAGTGGGTAATTTACAGTGTCCTCTCAGGGCTCTGAAATCAAATGGATTACACCAGCAGTTACAGTGGAGGTAACTCAGGTTGAGAAATCTCAATTGATACCACTGTCTTTGATAAGAGTGGAACATACAACAGCTCATAGAAAAGTGCAGACAGGGCAACTGAATGTGTAAAAATAGATTGTGAGTTTAGGAATTAAAATACTATCAAGCTTTCTATTCTGATTTTCCATTCTGAACAATTAGGCAATGTCAAATGACTTAAAGGCTGTTACTTTTAAAGCAAGCTACTGACAACTGAGTTACTTATGCCTCTGATTCCGGTCTTCTTATTTACCAAGATTTGCAGTTCTGTTCCCCTGAATTACTATTTTTGTGCTTTGATTCCTTAGTGTCTCCTTCCAGTATCCCAGGACTCTTTCTAGTGAGAACTCTTCTCTGAAGCCCAGAGCTAGTCCTCAAGTCCTAGCTTTTTCTCAGTCATACTGGGAATGCTTTCAGAGGCCAGCGGCCCTGAAGTCATCTTACATTATGTCAGTTATGATTCTGTTCTTTATTCATCATGAACCCAGACCTGTAACAACACCCAGATCCTTGTAATTACAGTGGACAAATGAAAACCTTTCAGAGAGGTTCGTTCAGTCCCATTCCATGGTTGCATGCAGACAGTATTTGGGAAGTGGATCTTACTATTTCCAATGAGTAGTTGTTAATTTGTTATTCTGAATTAACCCATTCGTCAGCTTGAGTGACAACTGTCCAATCTCAAGAAATTAAAATATTACCTGTTTCAGTTACATCTTAATTTTAAAGGCAAATCAAACTGGCTATATCATATCTCACCCTGCTACCCAGCATAATGGAAAAAAATATTTCAGTTACTTGTAATTCAATGTTCCCAACTGATGTATGTGCATAGTGAGTTTCTTGCAAGAGATTTTAATATCACAAATCCAAATGGATTTTACTTCCATTAAAAGTGTGTTGGAATACCCCTCTTCTTGATCAATTTTCTTCCATTTACCATGGAGAGGCCTTTCTTGATATGCTTCTAAGTGTCTCTTATCTCTGTAAAATACGATGTCTGGAACTTTAGCAGAATTTCTGCTACTATTAGAGCTTCTCTGTTTCCTGTTGCTGTTATGGTATAAAGTAGTCTTGGTTCCAATAAATATTGATTGGTCAGACTTCCTTCTCAGGTTAAGGGCAAAGCACATCAACCACAAAGCCCTAATCACTCTAAATAAATGAGACCTAATTACTTCATCCTCAGTGGCATCAAAACAAAAAGACCTCAACACACTGAAGTATGGGTGATGAGAGAATCTTTTTTTCTGTAATACAGAAGGAAGAAACTTTCACATAAAAATCAGTTCTAATATCAGGGATTTTTAATTAATCTAATTAGAAAAAGGGCAGTAAGCATGAAATGGGAATAGGTGCAACACGAATTTACCAAAAGTAGGTCATAACAAGCCAGCTGTATGGCTCTCTTTGATAAAATTTCACTTTTTGTAAAAGGACAATGCAGACAGTCTAAGCTCTCTGGACTTCACATAAGGTATTCTAAGGGAATCTATTAAACTAGAGAAATTGGAAATTAGTATGAAAACTATTAAAATTACTTTGAACCATCAATAAAGTGCATCTGAAAAGGTCAGATGTGGTACTAAGACATTTCCAAACTGTTTTCAGTAGGGTGGGAGAATATGAATGTGAGTATGCAAGGCATAAGAGACAGAGATCTAGAGTTTTGTCTACAGTTCTAATCACTGACATTCAGAAAGACGAGCTTGAGTTTAAATAGGTACAGAGAGGAGGTGCATAATCAGGATTATGTGATACCTTTGGCTGCAGTAGGAAAGAAGAAAAGAAGTGGATAAAGAATGTTTCAGAAAGAAATTTATACCTATTCATTTACAGTAAATTCAAAGACAGTATGTGGACAATCAATCACATAAAAATCTTCCACATTTGAGAGAAATATCAGCATGAGTGGATTCCTGGATCATTGCAAGAAACTTTGTCCTGTTTTCAGACCTTGTTGGGTTAGTGATCCATAGCCAAAAGAAACACACTATGAATCAGAATGCAGAACAAGACCATCTCCTTAGCTGAAATACTTGGTGGTACTGGTAGGTGACACTGAGCTTCCCATGACAGAATCGTATATCAAGTTTGTACAGCTCAAGTTGAAGCAATAAAGATAAATAGGCTCTCTGCTCCTACTAGTTGTTAGTTCCAGTCAGATCAAACTATAGTTGTCATTGAATTATTACCATCTCGGCTCTGGAGCCTAAAGGTAGACACTTCTGCTGATTATTGCTGGGAGACATATTATTATTAGTTTATTAAACAGAATGTTTAATCTATCATTCAAAATGCTTCTTAGCTATCAAAAATCCTTATGCAATGAACCATAGAATGTTATCTACCAGTATGGGAGCTGTGAATAAACTTATTACTGAAAAAAAAAAGAAAGTAGTAGAAACTTCCTGGGATCTGTGCATCAGTTTATTCTAGATTAAAACTACATGATGCCTGGAGGCATTATCAGAGAAGACCTCTGAAAAACAGTAAGAAAAAACCTCTCAGAACTCAGGTGTTACCTCATACCTCCATGCAGATAGGTCATGGTGCTCAGTCCTGCTCTTTGATGGAAGAACTTGTCATGTCCAAGAGCTCCTGATCAGGCACATGAGCTGTTTTCGTACTTCTGTCAAGAAAAGATTCTTCAATGGTTGATACAGTAAAATAATTACTGTAATATGGTATATTCACTTATCATTTCAAGGATAGCACAAGACATTCTTTTCTAGCACATTATTTTAAGTTGCCAGAATGGCTAATACCATGGTATTTATTACTTTTCTGCTTCTAAAGCACTACTAGCCAGTATTGCTTCTGAGGTTAAATTTAGTAGCGTTATATGAAGTGTATCCTGTTATTTGTGTAGATAGTATAAACTTTGTGACTGGAACATAGCAAGCTTCACTGTTTCCAATAGGAAACTGGAGACAGGAACTTGAAAATAGCACCATAAATGATCACCCTAGAGTATTTTTACCTATGACTAACTCATATTCTTAACTATCCACTAAAATTTGTATTTCCAGGACAATTAAATCAAGTGAAATAGTTGCCATCACACTGACTAGTGAATAAAATTTAATTGTTTCTTAAAAAAAAAAAACACCCAGGAGATTGCCATTTTACAGCAAACAATCTGGCATGCCAGTGTTGACCAAAGGAAGCCATCAAAATTAATTACTTGGTTTGGTGAAATATTGTTACAGTAGTAAAAGCCTCTCTTTCATAGTTTCTATTACTGTCTGCATTGTAGCAGCAACTATGAGAACCAATGGACTGAGCAAGCTTTATATCAGTCACAATCGTTATGTTTTTTCTGCATTTGCTGTGCCTTATCTATATAGTTACCTTCTAGACAACCTGCAGATAACCTGTCTAAGCATAGTCAATAGTTTGTTAAAACCTTAAGTCCCTATCAGGTACATAAGGTACCATGTGCCTCCAGAGCACTCCGTATTCACCCCCAAAAGACTGCACAGACAGACCACTGTGCTGTCCTGTACAAAGAAAGAAGGAAGAGGATAGATTGTAAAATGTGACAGAACATTGATCTCCTGGAGATGGAAAAAGAAGCAGAACATATAAACAGAAAAATGGAAGCTAAAGCATAAAGTAAATATAAGGTGGATTTTTATACTTAGGTATTAATAGGGAAAATGGGCTAAGGAGCTGGGGGAAGATTCATTAGAAGGTATTGAATATCACTTCATAGCATGTGACATGATCTATCCTCTAGATATGCTAGCCATCAACAACTCACTATTGAGCACAGTTTGCAGACTTTCAGCTAGTCTTTGGGCCTTAACACATACCAGAGTGCATGACTGAGAGGCACTTGTATTTTTTTCACATACCTTCTCAGTTTCCAGAAATGACAAATAAATTTGTGTCAAATGACATGAGGATGAGCCTTCACCAGCTGAGGAGTGGGCCACCGTAGTTTGACTTGAAAGAGTCCTGAATATTTGTATGTTGCAGGCTATAGACTCTATAGCTGTTGTGTAGCTTCCCTTTATTCTGTCTTCCCCATAGAAAGACTTAATTTGATAAACATTTATTCTGAAGAAGAATGTTGAGAGCCTCACTAAGCCCGTTCCTGCTCTACTTATATCAGCAGGGCTGCCAGCATTGATAGTAGAGCCTTCCCAGCACTAATTGGGCTGCATCAAAAGCAGCATGGCCAGCAGATCGAGGGAGGTGATTCTGCCCCTCTACTCTGCTCTCATGAGACCCCACCTGGAGTACTGCATCCAGCTCTAGGGCCCCCAAGATACGAAGGACGTGGACTCATTGGAGCGAGTCCAGAGCAGGGCCACGAAGATGATCAGAGGGCTGGAGCACGTCTCCTATGAAGAGAGGCTGAGAGAGTTGGGGCTGTTCAGCCTGGAGAAGAGAAGGCTCTGGGGAGACCTTATAGCAGCCTTTCAGCACCTGAAGGGGGCCTACAGGAAAGCTGGAGAGCGACTTTTCACAAGGGCATGCAGTGATAGGATGAAAGGTAACAGTTTTAAACTGAAAGAGGATAGATTTAGGTCAGATATTAGGAAGAAATTCTTTCCTGTGAAGATGGTGAGACACTGGAACTGGTTGCCGAGATAAGCTGTGGACGCCCCCTCCCTGGCAGTGTTCACGGCCAGGTTGGATGGGGCTTTGAACAACCTGATCTAGTGGAAGGTGTCCCTGCCTGTGGTAGGGGGGGTTGGAACTAGATGATCTTTAAGGTCCCTTCCAACCCAAACCATTCTATCATTCTATGATTCTATGATTTGTCAGTAGTACTGGGTAGCTCATTCACCATTTCATTACCATCTTCTGTAATTAGAGATATGCTATTAGTTTTCTTTCAATAATATGATAGATGTGTACATTTATAATTGTATTGGTTCAGCACTGAGTTCTTAATCAGTTTGTTCCATTTGCATACCTTCTGGTACTGTATTTTTTATTCATTTGCTTCTATAGATGTGCCTCAAGATGAGCTAAGGTGTACATATATCCAGAAGGAACATTATTCTAACAGCAGTTGTCTACTGCTTTGTATTAATAATATTCCAGCTATTGCTGCTAGCTGTAATGTTTAGCACAATTCATGAAATCATCCAGAAGGGATAAAAGATTCAGACTGGAAGCCTGTAAACCCTCTGAAAAATGGATGAATAGATACTGAATTTATTCAGAACAGGAGCTATGAGCTATTAATTAAATAATTAAAATCATAGAAATATACAGTAGTTGCCTGCAGAAGCTTTAGTAAAACCCACTATGCTTTAGAAAGCACTTAAGCATTCGGGCCAGACAGCTTACTGCCTCCAAAAGACCGAGTTTTGGAGGATAGCTGGCATTTGGATAGTTGGCAGTATAATTTACATTAGGTGTAAAGTGGAATTTTATGCACAATGAATCATCCTATGGGAAAACTGACAGATGAAAGAAATCTGCATTAGGAGGGGAGAGGAGGTGATTCAGGTTGCAGCCAAGCTGCCTGCAGGGTTTTTCATGAAAATAACACTTCAGATCTCAGGAAGAGTCAAAAACCCACACAGCTCTAATGCACAGTGCCGTCATATCCTCTGAATATTTACTTCCTCCTGTCACCAAGGAAGGTGGGCCATTGGCCGTGGAAAAGCCTGTGGCTGATTTTATCCTGCTCTGTCCTATCTCTCTCTGGAAACATTAATCACAGGTTTTATTCTTGTGTTCTGGATTTGCAGTAATGAAGAGGTGGAAGAAAGATGTAGAAGGAGAAAGAAAAAGCAGAGATCACTGGCTATGATATATTGTGTTGAACTGCAAAATGATTTTAGGATAATTATAATTCCTCAAGAGGCAACAAACCCCATTTCATTATAACTCTAAGGTCACTTTAAACCCAAAGAACCTGAAGATTTGCTTTAGCAACAGGAGAAACTTAGATTCTCTCTTACACAGTGTGTTTTTGTCTGATAGGATAAGGGGTGTCTAAGATTGTGAATTCTTAGAATTATTGACTTATAAAGGCATATTGAATATGAATACAGAAAACACAGATGTGTTTGTATATATGTGTGTGTATACATATTTTTTTAAATATATATATTTGTATGGGTGTATACGAACCTCTGGCTTTGCTCTGTGATGTATAGACTGTAGAGAAGCAAAATGAACTTTTTTAGGGGAGAACTGTATTATATATAGTTTATGAGGCTGTAACATTGTTTACAAAGTGGGATCTCTGCTCTTGAGTGATTTTGTCCATAAGAAGCACATTGCTGTGGAAGTGGGAGATCAGTGTTATGGTGTTTCATGTATTCGGAGTGCGCAATGCTGTTTCCAAATATGAAAAAAATCACCAAGGCAACCTAAAAGGGCCAAGACACATAATCTAGAAAAACAGTCGTTGTCCCAACTACCTCCCAGTCTGGCAAATACTATACTTACAATCAGGAAATAATTATGCATTCCTTTTAGGAACACTTTCTTTTCTTGCAAACCTAACTACAGATGGTTAAATCATAACTCAGACTGAACAAAGGAATGATGAATGCTTAAAAGAAAAAGTCCCTTTCCATTTTTTCAGAGTTAGGCCACAAGAATTTGGGGTTTAGATATAAGACAATTGGGAAACTGAAATGAGAATAATGCAAGATGCAATATCTGAATTTCATGGCTCTTAAAAGGATACATAAGCAAAGGAAGAGTGGGAAACTATAGCCTTTAGGAGTCTGAACTCCAGAATTCTACAAATCTTCATAGATAGAAACTGATTTATGCAAGCTGTCTCAGATACTAAGGGTAACCTGCTAACAATCACTGCACTTTGGGAGAGAGCTTATGACCTAGCACAGGCCTAAGTTACAGGAATTCTTGAATTCTGGTCTCTGACCTGTAAAAACAATTAACTTGTTGAAGTTTTCACTTTTCATATCTATAAAATGAGAGTAGTGATTAGAACTGTTGGGCCTATGTAGGCATACATAAGGCATAACATGACACTGCAATGACAGCTCCGCTTGTCATCTTCCGACACTGTGGCTAGTTATTGAAAAACTGTGCTGTGCTGCTGTATATAACCTGGTCCCTTACATACTAAGATATTAAGGGACTACCAATCTCCTCAGCACTGCAATGTGCCATATAAACCTTAGGGGGATCTAAAGTCGTCTTGAAACACATTCTAACTATTCTGGTGCTGAATTTTACATATTAAGGGACATGATTTTTTTCTCTCAAGGTAGGTAAGAACCCTCTTTCTGATGTTTGTTGTGTATAAGATACATATATTTTGTTTGACAAAGGTAATTTTCTGTGAATTTTGGCATTCCTTTGAGAAAGTAGAACATTTTGAATTGGAAAAGTAGCCACAGATTATCTACCCGCAAAGACCTTGGAACAGTAAGCTGAGCATTGAGGGCACTATTTCACAAGAAGGTGCTAAGCAGCACTGAGATTTTGGAAGATTCAGGAAAGAGATTTTTCCTGCCAAGAAACCCATCCAACCATAATGAAGTCCCACTGCTTGCTGGGACAGAATTTTTGCAACGCGTGGCTTGTGTAATATAGAATCTCTCTGTGTGAAAGAACATATTTGGTAGTTACCTTAGTGCTGAGTCTTCGTGCCTTCTTTCCAGTTCTCAGCAACCTGAAAAACTATAAATTTATTTTGAAGTATCTCTGCCTGAACTACATTTAGAACTTGATTCCACAGCACACTGAGGAAGTAACTTTACCCCCATAAAATTTGAGATCTGTGGATGCCCTGTATTCTAGCAGGCAAATGAAAGGTATTGTCTAAATCCACAGGACTGTTTCTAATTGCTGTCCAAAGGTAACATTCGAGGATTTTTTTTAACTTGTATTCATCAACAAAGCATAAACCAGTTTACCTGTAAAACTTATACTAAAAATATTACATGTCAGTACCTAGAAATAAATTTTTTTTGTGCTTCTTGAAAATAACCTTTTTAATTCTTACAGCCTGACCTGTCAATCCTAACGTTAGTCATACTTCCTGCTCCTGAGTGCCAAAATCCACTGCTTTTATGTTGTTTGGCTTGTGGTCAGCCCTCAGAGGCAGAAATCTGATGTGAAGTAAATGATCAATCTTTATTCTAAAAAGTGTCTTGCATTTCTTACAGAGAGGTACAACATCACAGGAGGTTAACAGGCAAGATCATTAATTCCAGAACCTTTGCAATTTTTCCTTGCACATGATGCGCACTTCTAAATGTAACACCAGATTTGGCACGAGAAACACAGGAATGTTCCAGTTTCAATACTTCTAAACTTCTCTGACCACTCAGATATCCAAGAAGTGCTGATCTATGACATATCCATCAACAACACCTACTATGTGAGAATTAAATGCATTGCACAAGAAAACATCAGCTGCAGTCCTGTGTATCTTGCTTAACTGCAGCTCAGATTGCCTTTGTTCTGTAAATCTTGTTTTAAAACATACTCTCATAAAGCCAAAGTATGCAAACAAATGTAGTTTAAGGGGCCTCACTGGTGGATTTGGGGCTACGTTTTTCCGGACTTCATCATTTTTGCAAGGCACATGTTAAAATAGCATGAAATTAAATGAATGTTTTGCCTGATTTTGGCTTTCAAATAATGATTTTAGTTCATGTAAATGGACCCCAGCTAGGGCACAGCTAGGAGGATGAAAAACACATTAACGCCAGACTTGCCCCAAGGTAAAACCTCAAAGATAGACTTAAAAAAACACAGGTTTTTGTTTTTGTTTTGTGTTGGGTTTGTTTTTCCTTTCTACATTGTAACTGTTAAGTTACAAAATAGAAGCAAAAATTAAATAGGTTAAAATCTGGTTATCTGGTCAATTTCAAAAAATAATTGTCAATAATAAATCATCATCCTATGAGGACTGTTGCCAGTGGAGTACCACACAGATCTGATCCTGTTTTTTTGCCATATCACGTGCTCTTACCACTGACTCAGAGAAATATACACAATTTAATTAGCTAAGGGTTACATCAATACAGATATATACATGTAAAATTTGAAAAGAACTCAAAAGCTGTTACAATAGTAAATAAGACTGAAGAAAATTGTAGGGAAGGATGTAGCTCTGTGTGGTGTTATCAGGACATATGTGTGTAATATATTACATACATCACTCATATATCTGCTATGTTTGTTGCATAAATGTTGGGGCAAAGGCATCCACTCCCTCTGTTTCTTCATATGTTAGAAACACCCTTTGTATGATCATACTACTAGTGCTCAGTTACCAGTGCCCATCGTACTGTCCTGAAATGGGATGTACACCTGGGCACCTCGTTTGGTCCTGGTTGCATATATAGAGAGAGTAAACTTGTACTGACAACATTCATATTTGTGAAAATAAGATTACACTTGTAAACTTATAAGATTAAACTTTTCATATTAATACAATTAAACTTGTAGGAACAAATCATGTCCCTTGTAAAATCATCTATGGAATATGGTGTATTTTGGCTGTAGTTTGAAAAGTAGTGAAAGTACATTTGGTAATGAATAATTGTTTGAATGTGAGCTCCCAGTTGTAAACTTGGAAGAATGAGATTATTAGTGTGTAAGCAAGGAAATAGTGAGTAGCAGAAAATAGAAGCCATTGCACTTAAATGATCCCAGTGATGTGTATGGAAGCCTTTTGCTCTGACATCCAGACCTTAGACAACAATGTAGAAAAATTGACAAAGATTCAAGACAGCTAAAAAAATGTATAAGGTCTGGAACTTTTAGCTTATAGAACACTAAAGACCTATTAGTAAATGGAGAAGTAACTCGCTATGTCTGGAAGAACTGGGATTCTGATAGCAGCACTTTAATCTAGTGAATAAACTAATGGTTGGTGACAAACTAGATAACTTGAGGTTAGAATTAATAGCACGTATTTTATAGAAAAAGCATCAGACATTAGGATAAGTTAGCGAAGAATGCAAAAAAAAATTATATCTTTAAAAAACAACGGTTTGATTCAGGAGCTACTGAAAATGTAGTTTGTGGTAAGTGAAAGGTCAGATATAATCATGATTTCTTCATGTTCTAGAGCCAATGAATACTCTACATTTGTCTCCATTTTGATCTTTGGACTTCTGTGTAATATCCATGAACATAAATCATCATGTTTAAAAACAGCTTGCATTTCTTGAAGTGCCCAGGCTGTTTTCCATTAATGCATTACATTTAATGTTTGTATTTTAAAATTCTAATTATATTATTTTGTGACAACTGTGGAAGAAGCTTAACCACTCTGCCTCCATCTTTATAAACCTGTTTTACACCTCAGAGGGGCAACGATGAATGAGGAAAACAGTCCAAGCAGCATTTTGGAGATGAGGAAGAGGATTTTTTTTCCAAACATTAGATGGAGCTCACAGGGAATCAATGCCTGTGTGCATTAACAGGCATATTCTGAGAGAGGGGTGGAATGAAATCTCAGTAAGTACAAATGAATCCTTAGACAATTCCCTATATAGCCTTGACATTTTCTGCCATAATCATTTCTCATAGAAGTACTTTCCATGAAATCAGAATCTTCTATGATAAAAGTTCAATTTTTACTTCCAAATGTTTGGAAAATAAATGTATTTCATGTATTTTTTACTTGGATTGCATCACTTTTTCTATTGAGGTACAGACAATCAAACAAAAAAGAACCCTGTGGGAAAAAGTTCTGAATACCCCGACCTCATTTCAGTCAGTAAAGTATATGCAAAGGTAATCACAAATTATTAGAGGAAATTTGTCTCAAAAGTCTGTGGAGATTTACCATGCAAGGTCTTAACACCAGCAAAAGCACCAGCAAAAGGAGTTAAAATTTGATTATGATTAGTTAACAGATATATCATGGATATTTTTTTTTCTGACTGGATGAGGATTATACTGGTTAGGTTGTTGCTGGAGACACTCTTGGAAGGAAAGTTTTAATTTTTAATGTTAATAACATTATTCGTATAAAATGTCACAGAAAGCTGATATATGATTGGAATTAACAAAAAGGGGAAAGAAAGAGATGTTATCATTGAAACTAGATGTTTCTTTGAAAATTATTCCAAATATATTTTTAAAGAAAATTAAACTGAGGTGTTCACTCATGGGCCTTTTAATTCTGTATTGATAATTCATATGAAGAGTAGTAGTAAAAGAAAGGAAATAACTGACAGTCCAATGCCAATCTGACAATTGAAACAATCCATAGGAATAGTCAGATGAGTTTGATAGTTTCCAATAGATATATGCATTGATCAGAATATGATGACAATTAGCATGACACACAAAAAAAAGAAAGATGCGCTGCATATTGGCAAGTCCATTCTTATTGATGTTACAAAGAAGGGCACTGAGGGATGTCAAGCTATATGAGACATCCACAGTAGTATTTCAAAGAATGCTACATAGACCATCAGATTTATATCTTCTCTCTTAATGTGTCTTTTCATTGTGGAAGACAGACTCTGTTCTTCTCTTCTGGAGATTTTTAAGGGAAATACTAAGGTTGGTATAAATGAAATATGAAGAGAAATGCCTGTGTGTTTAAGCACTAGAACCACAGAAAAGGGTTAAAAGAAATGGCTTGTATTTATCATGAAAAACACCATCCCCAGGCCATAGCTTCCAGGACACTCTTCCCAGCAGATAAATTGAGGAGTGTGTTGCTTGCATGAAGACCAAAGGCCTGCATGACTTATCAGTGGAAGACCTGCATCTGTACACCAGGAGCATGGCAACAAGACTGCAACACTTCACATACAACATTTCTTTTCCTGTTAGCTCACCAGAAAAAGAGACTGTCAACATATACATTTTCAGTCAAGGAAAAACAGGGGCAGCAAACTTACCTAAGATTTTTAGAGGCTGAAATAGGCAATATTCTGTGGACCACCCCATTAAGTCCAAAACTGGTTTGTTGTCACCCATCAAGAAGAAGGTGCTGGTGATGGTGTATGGGTGTGTGAGGTCATGAATTATATGAAAAAAAGACTGCAAGTGAGTAAAGTTGGCTTGGAGATCTTGTGAATAAGTATCACCTTCCCCTTCCCTAAGTTCTCTCACTGAATTTTGCTTGAGCTGGGATGAGACTTTTACTGACATTCTTTTCGTCCGTTCCAGGAGGCAGGCAATGTCAGGAAATATGGGTAGTGTGATAGACTTGGCTGCACTTAAAAAGAAAGAAAGAAGCTCATTGACACTGGTTTGTTACTATTTGTAGAGCAAAGGTATTTAACTTGTGAGAAAAATGTTTTGCACTTAAAATTTTCAAAAAAATAGTCTAAAGTTGTAAAAATCTTTTTTCCATGCAAATATGTCTATTTTATGTGAGACAAGAAAGGATAACTGTATTTTTTCTCTCTCTCTATACACAAATCAAGGTAAAATGTCCTCTAGAAACACAAGTAATTCTGAACAGCGACCATCACATTTTTGTTGCACTTTATATAATGCTCAACATGAGAACAGAGTTCTCAGCAGCTACCATAAATACAAATAAAATTATGCTAATGAAAGGCTTAAAATGTGAGATTGTCGGAATAGAAGAAAAGTAAATATAAACTGATTTCCAGGAAGAAAATTCTTAAGTCCGAAGGTCTAAAGCATTATGTGATATTAAATATCAGGTTCTGGTTTTGACCTCTCATCTGAAAGCTTTTTTTCCTCAGCAGTTTTATGGCATTTAGCTACTATTTTGACAGATGTCTTTGAAATGTGAATAATAAATAATGCATTGGTATGGATGTTCTGCTTACAAGGACTCTGCCTGAACCAGTTAATTTAAATTTTTTATTTCCATACTTTACACGCACATCCTTATCTTATCTCTTTTGAGCCCAAAGATATTTTGGGGAGAACAGCAAAAATCATAAGCAAATACCCCTCTTGGGAGTGGATGTCTGAAGAACTAGTCCAAAAGATTTAACCTTGTGGGCATTTTTGCACAGAAATTATTAGGTCAAGATGTCTGACTAATGGTCTGTGTAAACAAGAAATAATTTTAAGTGGTTTTGGGGGGTGTTAGCTCTCTATATCATTCTGGATGTTGTTTTTTACATACAATGTATAAAAGAAATCATGCTTTCAGAGGTAAGAGTCTTGCATACTTTCTCGCTTAGATTTAGAAACTAAATATTTTTTAACAAAACTTTCGTATTCAAGAGTTTATAGTTTTATTTTCCTAAAAATGGAGCTATAGAGATTTCAGAAGAATGTTCTAGAGGATTACTTTAGTATTTTAAAAGACTCTGTCAGTTTGTAGGATTTAGCATATAGTGTTCTATTATATCACATTTTATTGGCATTACAGGAGACGAGCACTATAATGATGACAAAGAAAGACTATGATGCCATTTCCAAGAGTAAACTTCATTATAATCCGGCATCATTGCTATGACTTTTGCCTTAATAAGCTCGCTGATATACTAAAAATGCAACAATAAAACATGCTTTCTCACATAGGATCTAAATATAGAATTTAATTTTTATTTAACAAGCTGTATCTACATCTGCTATGAATCAGAGGTACTGCCAGTCTACTCATTGCAGTTCTCTGATTTGTACCAGGTGACAATCTGGCCTTGTAAGTGTTCTCATGAAAATGAGGCTGGTAAATACACCTACAATTTGGTTACCCTACTGATTGTGTTGCAAGACTCCCTTTTCAGTTGTTTACAATTTTGCCAGACTTTAAACATTTGTACTGGAATTGATAATCATGGTTATGTTCTTTACTCTGAATAATTTTGGCAGTGAAAGGAATGTTTACATCTATTTGCCATCAGCTTGAAAATCTGCCCACATGGTGCCACATTATAAGCATTTGCAAAATTACAGTCCATGCAGCCTCAATTTATAGTTAAAGTTCTGCCAGGAGTGATTTTGGATAACTTCTCTGAGACCACAGTTGCCACATGGAGTCATGACTTGAAGGAAGAAGATACTGCATAATTCAAACTGAAAAAGTACAATAGTTACAACCATGATTGCAGTGCACTGAATCAATACAAGTGTGGAAGGGACCTCATAAAACTGAGACTTCGAGCTGGGGAAGTAGACAGAGAGATGAGAAATTAACTGAGAAAAACTGAGAACAAGTGAGACTGGGAGTGGCTAAACGAGAAGTCTGTGGCAGGGACCATGTGCAATAGTAGTAAGAGATGTTCAAAATAATCAACTGTACTATAGAAATGAGAAAGACAGGATGGGCGGAGATTTGTTGTAGAGTCTAGAGGAGAAGGTAAGGACTGGGATTCAGGGGTTCTGAGGGAACAAAGGGAGAATGATGTCACATGGAAGGAAAGAAAAGAATTAGACAAGGAAGAACTAAGAATTCTGGAAGAAAACTGGGTACATGTAGGTGGTAGAAATAGAATGGCTGGCTGGTCAAGTAGGCCAGATTTGGGAGAGAAGGAGAGTGAAGGACCATTATGTGGTGAGGACTGGGAAGGAAACGAGGAAAGGATGGATATTTATTTTTGCTTGCAGTACTAAAGAAATACTCTTGTAAAGGTACTCTTGTAAAGGCAGTACTAAAGAAATACTCTTGGAAAGGTATCAGTAGAAGTATTCTATGGTGGGTTGGCCTTGGCTGGCTGCCAGATGCCCACCTAGCTACTCTCTTATGCCCCCTCCTCAACAGGGCGGGGGAAGAAAATAGGATGAAAAAGCTTGTGGGTCAAGAAAATGACAGGGAGATGACTAACCAACTACTGTCACAGGCAAAACAGACTCAACTTGTGGAAAAATAATTTAATTTATTGGAAATTAAAATACATTTGGATAGTGAGAAACAAATACAAATTAAAGCAACACCTTCCCCCCACCCCTTCTTCCCAGGCTTAACTTCACTTCTTCGTTCATGTCTCATCTACCTCCTCCCTGCTCCTCTCTGTGGCACAGTGGGGGTGGGGAATGGGAGGTTATGGTCTGTCCATAACAGTTCCTTTCTGCCACTCCTTCCTCCTAACTCTTATCTCCTGCTCCAACATGCGTCCTCTCCATGGGATGCAGTCCTTCAGGACTTATCTCCTCCAGCATGGGTCCTCCACAGGCCACAGTTCCTTCAAGGAATATCCAGCTTCTCCACTGTGGGGTCCTCCATGGGCTGCGCTGTGGATATCTGCTCCAGCGTGGTCCTCTCCACAGGCTGGAGGGGAATCTCTGCTCCATCACGGTCTCTTCCAGAGGCTGCAAGGGAATATTAGCTCCAGTGCCTGGAGCACCTCCTCCCCTTCCTCATTCTCTGACCTTGGTGTTTGCAGGGTTGTTTCTCACACATTTTTCTCCTCACTCTTCATATTGCCATGTGGTATTAGGTGCTGCCTGTCTTAAATACATTTTCCCAAAGGTGCCACCAGCTTGGCTGATGGGCTCAGCTGTGTCCTGCAGTGGGTCCGCTGGAACCATCTGTCCCCAGCATGGGGCAGCCACAGCCTCTTCTCATAGAAGCCATGCTTGCAGCCCCCCTGCTGCTGACATTTTGCCATGGACATCCAATATACATATATGTCTTGAGAAGCACATTCCAGAACCAGAATAAAATCTAAGATTCCTAGGTCTCAATATTACCATGAATATTGTCATAATAAGCTTACTGGTGCATTCAAATTTACCTGCTGGAGTAAAACTCAATGTATGCCATGGTCCTAGTAACAATGCAGCCCTGTTTGGAGCACAACTGGAGCCCACTCAGGCTCACATCCAACACAGCCATGTGGATGACCTTCTCCTGGAAACCGGAACACAGAGAAGGAGGGAGCAAGGGAAAGGATGAGCTGCAGAAGCATATCTCTCAACCAAGTTTGAAGCAGTTAGGGGTGTACATAATGAGAGTATGTGTTATATGTGCTCCTCTTACTTACAGCTGTTGCAGTTCTCTATGCCTATGCAAAGTGGTTGCCTAGAGAGTGGTAAATACAATCACCCTTTTAACTAAGTAGAAACATGTATTAACCTTAAAATTACTCATTGCAACATATGCTCTTAATATAACCACTGTCAAACTCATAACCTCCAAAGTGTACATTTCATGGGAGTTTAACTAGCTGGATTTGATCAGCCTTTTACCTTTCTCTGGATACTTGTATTCAGATCATGAAATTGATTGCTGGCAAATCCACTCATTGATGAAGCAAGTTAGTTTTCCCAGAACTAAGAAGAAATCACAATCCTACATAAGCCAAATTGCAAGCATAATCTTCATATTCCAAAGCATACTTATGAAATCCATTCTTGCATCAGCAAATTTGTTGGACTGTCTGCCACAAAACAAAAGGCCCACACATTCTGAAAAAAAAGTAGCACTCTTCTTTTTTTGCACAGGGCATTTTACATAGAAAGGATATTTCCACTTAATTTTTCCACGTTACTAAGGTAAAAAGATTTCTTTCTATTCCAAAAAATGAGTTCTCACACATCTGACTTCCAATGTTAACAGTATTACGAGTATGATCAGTATCCTCATTTGGTTTAAAATCTAATAAACTGCCTTAGTTCTGCATACACAATAATTTAATTTTCCTGAATGCTTTGTATTATTTTCCTCAAAATCCTTTCATCCAAACATATTCTCACCATTTATACTAATTATATCCATTTTGCCCTAATGCAAACAACTATGGACAGTACGTGCTGGGGCTGCCCAGCTGGAAAGCAGCTTTGAAGAAAAGGACCTGAGGGTCCTAGTGGACCACGTTGAACATGAGCCAGAAATGTGCCCTTTCAGCAAAGAAGGCTGATGGTACCCTGGTCTGCATTAGAAGGAGTGTTGCCAGCAGGTCAAGGGAGGTGATCCTTCCCCTCTACTCAGCACCGGTGAGGCCACACCAGGAGTGCTGTGTCTAGGTCCCTGCTCCCCAGTACAAAAGAGATGTGGACATACTGGAAAGAGTTCAGTGAAGGGCCACAAAGATGATTAAGGGACAAAAGCATCTCTCCTATGAGGAAAGGCTGGGAGAGCTGGGACTGTTCAGCCTGGAGAAGAGAAGGCTCGGGGAATCTCATCAAGTATATAAATACCTGAGTGGGGAGTGTAAAGAAGATGGAGCCAGGCTCTTCCCAGTGGTGCCCAGTGACAGGACAAGAGGCAAAGGGCACAAACTGAAGCACAGGATGATCTGTCTGAGCATCAGGAATCTTTTGTTTTCTGTTAGAGTGACCAAGCACTGGCACTGGTTGACCAGAGACATTTTGGAATCTCTCTCCTTGGAGATCTCAAAAGCTATCTGGACATGGTCCTGGGCAACCAACTGTAGATGTCATTGCTTGAGCAAGGGGGACTGGACCACACGATCTCCAGAGATTGCTTTCCACCTCAGCCATTCTGTGATAACAATGGAGAGTAAGGCCCATAAAGGAACAGTTATCATTACTCCAGAGGAGAGGGATTTGTACTGTATGTGGAAAGAGAGAACATCTGCTCCCTTAAGGGTGTCTGGTCAAGGACCTTTTCAGTCCTTTTCAGCGGGGACAATAAGAAAAGGAGGAATCCATAAACAAGAGCATACAGGATCTCAAACCTGACCAACAAATAAGGGAGGCAGTAATGAGAACAAAACTGGTCAGTCACACTAACTGATGAGTATGTGGAATGTGGGAGTGTTTCTTTCATTAAGCTTATATGATCAAGGACCTTATCAAATGGGGTGATAAAGAAAAGGGGGAAGACATACAGAAAACGGAGACACAAACCTGACAAACATAATGGAAACAAAGACAAGAAACAAACCTCATCAGTCACACTAATTAATGGGCTACCAAGAAACTGCAGGCAACCAGGACTTTGCTACTGATAAGGATGTAAAGTTGAGGGTCCAGGATGTTGGAAGCAGGTCAGTGGAACTGTGCAAACTGATGAGAGAATGTGCAGGAGAAGGGGATGGGGAGGAACAAAGCAGGGAACAGACAGAAAGGGACATAAAAGGGGCCAGTTGCACGTAAAACGGGGCTGGTCAGCACTCTCGTCTAACCGAGCCCTGTGTCTGATCACCATAGTCTGTCCTATCTTCTTATTAAATACTTTCTTAACTACCTGTCTGCATAATCTCACTTTCTATCCTGCATGTATGTGTGCTGTGAGGCTAAGTGCCAGCTACTGGTGAGACCTCTACGCCTATGTGAGTGAAATCTGGCGTCAACAGCTGGAGTCAGACTGGGAGCGTAGGCACCCCTGGCGTATGGTGTCAGCTGCTGGAGTGAGGGTATATGTCGCAGCATCAGTGATTGAAGTGAGTGGGGGCCTTAAACGTCCAGCCACTGGGCTGGGAACAGTGTGTGTCCCGAAAACCAGCTACTGGGAGGGACTGGCATGAATGAGGTGAGTGAGGAGCTCAGTGCTCTTGGCTGCAGTAGGACCACAGGTCACAGCCTGTGTGCCTGGGTGCCAGCTTCTGGTGGGGTGTATGTCTGTATCTTCCCCAATTCAGGCATGCATAGAGGGTGTGTGTGTCATTCACTAGCAAACCTCAGGCTGGACCATCCAGATCATAGGCAGCCCTGGGTCCGAGCAGGGGTGTCAGGCAGCTGGAGGGCCCATGCTGGTATTTGGGGAGACCTGTGAGTTTTGGGTTCCTGTAGGACAAGTGTGCGAGTGCTGCATGTTTGCTAGGGAGCATCAAGCTGGACCAGCCAGTGGGTAGGGGGAACCCAAGAAGCAGGTAAGAGTGCCTGGGATCCAGGCAGGGATACCAGGCAGACAGAGGGTCTATGCCAGTACTTAGGATACCTGCAAATATGTGTGTGCCTAGAGAGTGAACCTGGAGAGTGTTGTGTGTGTGCCTGCACTAGTGAACGACTGTCTCTATGAGTTGAAACAAGCAAGGCGACATGGCTGGCTGTGTTCATATTTTATGTGGGTCCTGTGTGTGGGTACTGTTGGAGGCAGCATCTTGTAAGCAGTATTTTAGGGTGAATATTTAATCTTACAGACAGCTAAATTTTAGATTTTTTGAAGTAACCCTTTTGGGCTTCCAGAAAAAAAACAACTCATCTGTTAAGGCAGAGGTTTACTTAAAAGAATATGATCTATTCACACAAAACCCTAAGCGCCAAGCTGATTGCCCTGTTGATCAGCAGTTCCTTCAGCTGTGTTGCCTTTCCGTTTGTGGGATCACAGGACTATCTTCCAGCAGGACCCTTCTTACTGAAGTTCAGAAGAAGATCTTAGCTTGTGCTTCTTGTTGAACTTCTTGAATATTGGTAAGCATCATTCTCTAATTGTTTATCTTCCTTGCTAATTTTGGTAGAATATGATTATACCTACATTCAACAGCCGAACAACTGAAGTCAAGCAACATCAAAAAAACCATGTGCCATTCTAGTCCTGACTTCAGGCACATACAGAAAAAAACCGTCCTCCTTTTTGCATAGATGTAATTGTTTCAAGGACATTTATGCTAGTAAGGCCAAGACTTGTGCCAGTGACTGCATTTTAAAAAGAAGGAACTAAATTTCTTAGTGAATGGAGGAGGAAACAGTACTCAGTAATTTGGGATCACAATGTCTTGGCCAGAACAATAGAGAAAAAGCAGTGGACAGGCTGGACAGATCTGACTTCTCCAAGCAGAGGTGCTTTTGCTGGAGTTCTGTCAAGGGAGTTATAGCTGTGAATTGTAACCTTTTTTATAAATCCAGAAGAAATTCCACTCATGAAAATCAAGTAAGCATTACACAGAGTTAAGCAATATTAAGTAGGCATCCTATTGACAAAAACAAATTAGGCTCAGAAAAAAACATTTGTTAAATTTAAATTAGGGTCTCTCTGAAACAACCTCCATAAAATATAGGAAAGTATGCCTCCACAAGCGTAATACGAAACAAAGGACATACATCATATGTGGCAAAATAATTATGGAATGCAACTTTATCACATGTGGCCAATGTTTCCAATTATTTCTGTAAAATAAAGCCATTTTTTTCCATTAATGATGTTGCAGATAACTCACTCAGAGGATCATTATTGGGAGGAGAACTCTCCATCTCTTTAATGAGGAGCTCACAGGCCTTGAAATGATACTGAAGTAATTATAAGACTGACTCAAAAGTGGGAGTGAAAACTTCCGTGGAGACATATTCCAAGCTAACATGGAATTGAAGAGTCCTCCAGAGGGTGAACAAATGTAGGATGGCCTTAATGCGCTTTCACTTCTTACTGAATGTTTAATTGTAAGGATATGTTGATAAACTGTTGCCAATTTCTTCACTGGAAAGCACATCCTTTTCTCACCCATGAGAAAAAATTATGAACATGTACAAATATGTGGGGAGAAGTAAAAGGGTTTGAACTTTGACAGCAAGATAATAAAAAGAGTGCATTTCATTTGTTTATTTCAATTTACAAACGTTAACTGTTAGAAGAACCTGAGTGAAGAGACAAGTCAGCATGCCTTCTGTAATCTAGAATGGTTTCAGGTCAGCAGAATAATTCACAGTGACAACCTATTGTTTTATTTAGTTTCCTCCCTCTCTGTCCTTATACATAATCCTGGAGTTAAGTTCTTAGTAGTCTAAGGTATAGTGCAACAGATGAAGCCATGTCAAAGGTTTCACATGAATGCTGTGTTCACTTCTGATATTCATATCTCAAAAAGATGGAAGGGAAACAGAACATAGTCAATGAAAATAACTAAAATGTTGAAAAGAATGGTACTTAATTTATTTAGGAAATACATATGAGAACAGAAAATATGGCACTGGTGTACCGTTGATTCAGACACATCAGTAAACAAACATGTACGTAAGTGTTTGAAAGGTAGACTGCAACTTCATTTCTAACAATGGGTGTATAAACATACAACAGACATAAAACCATTGCCCTGCTGCAGTTTGTGACCACATGGTATCAATATCCCTTGACTCAATTAGAGACCATATTGCTAACATGGGAGTATACCTAGTCTTTGCTAACCTAAGCATCTCCATTCTTTTCTGCCATCGCACATAGCACCAGCCTTGTAGGAGCTCCCTTGAGCTTGTCCTTGTGTCTGAACACACTAAGCACAAGTAGGTTTCCTCCTTGGCTGTGCCTATTGTAACAGTTTGTGAAATTAGTTCCCTATGCCATGCTGAGAAGAAAATAAAGCACAAATTTTGGCCAGTCTAGCCTTCCTAGGAGAATTGTTTCTTGCCTTCTTGCTCATGGAAGCAATTGAGTAGTCTGTAGCATAAACTCAGACTCTTTAAATCAGCCCAGCTGAACAGGAGTGGGTTAGGTCACTGCTGTCTACTTCAGATCTAGCCAAAAGGATTTAAAGAGCCTCCTGTAGCTTCCTTTGCACAATAAAATCCTTTCTAAAACCCAGGGAATGGATGGTGTCAGATCCTTTAAGGACAGCCACAACCTTAAGCACTGTTGCATCTTACTGCTCTAGGAAATGGCATTACAGCACTAAGGATGTAAGCTTAGAGACTTTCTATATAGAGGAACTGCAATCTAAGTGAGAAAAAATGACATTGGACTATCTTCATATTTTATATAATAAAGAGGAGCAAGGAGCCTGCCTATGTCCTAATGCAAAATTTTAGCAATATCAGAGCTTCCAAGGTGGACCAAGCTCTGTGCACATGAACTGCCCACATAGTGCAAAGCTCTCTTAGTGTAACAACTCTGAATCAGAGCTATAATGTCTCACTGCAGGAATTAAATGAAGTGAATATCCATTCATTTTTATGAGAATACTGCAAGCGTTATGTTTGGAAGGTTAAGTTTGAAATAGTATGCTGGTAAGTGGTACTGCAATGACTAGACTTTCTGGTCTACTAAGCAAGACAGCAATAGTTGGGGAAATTTTTCTCTTCAATCAAGAATTTGCAAGCCCAGCAATGCATGCAAGAGAACAATAAGTATATTGCCTCATTGTATATGACCTCTTGGTAGCCGTAAGATGCAATGCTGAACAATGCACAGCTTGGGCCTAATTTACTGGGAATATTATTACAAGTTAAAATAGTGTCATGGGAAGCTGAGGTGTCTGGTCCTTTATAATAAAAACTGCTCTTATAAATCAGTCATAGTATCAGACAACTTATATCGTCATGGATTTTAAAAATGCAATAAAAAGTATGTTTGAAAGAGTTAATGAGGGAATTCAAGAGCAATAAAAGATCACAAGACTAGCTGTTTAGCCCAGCCAAAGAAAATGGTGGTAAATTGTAACCAGGTGTTTTTATTTCCTGATTCACAAAGTATTGCAAACTCAGCACTCTGTGCTGGAAAGGGCAAGATGCAGACTCACATACATAGAACATTCTTCAGATTCACCTAGCCCTTATAAAACTTTAAACTTCCCAGCTTAATTTCATCAGTTAAAATTGATATATGTCCCAAGACTCTTGGAAGTGGTGTGACTAGTAAGGGAAAGATGTGATGACACAGGCGATCCCATAGATATAGCACAATTTATTTATTTATTATTGCTATGTAGTTTTGCATATGCTGCTACTTTGTCACATGGATAACTAAATTTTACTTCAACCACTGAACCAGAATATCTTCATACAGTGTGACTTCCTAGCACCAGGCTGGGGACTGTGCTGCAGTATCAATTCTAAAACTCTACTGTACTTTTTTAATGGCTTCTGACATGAGAGATAAAAGTATAGAAAGATTTCAAAAAGTGGTTGATAAGTATTTCCTTTAGACAAATTGCAAGAGATTCTAAAGAATCTGAGCTTTAAAATGTTCCTTAGCTAACACTTCTCCTTATGTGGAAATTGCACTGAAGATTCTTTGATTTCCTTTTCAGCATGGTGGGTATTTTCTTTCCGGTTGACCTGCTTAGCAGTTAGAACCAGTTCATATTTAAAGATACTTTTACTCCCGTCTTGGGAACCCCACCTTGTTGCCTGCTGGCAGACTGGGTGGACACAAGTCTCCTATATATCTTATGTCATATTTGACAGGTCTGTGTTTATGCCCTGGCTAACTCAGAGCATCTCAGTAAACATCAGATATCTATGTAATGATCAGTAAATATCTACTACAATCAGATAGACATCTGATTATAATGGAAATTTCACCTACAGCTTGATTCAGTCAGGTCCTTACAGCCCATGTAGGTAAATAGATAATAATTATAGGTATCTTAAGCATGAAATGACTCCCCAGGGCTTGAATCAGTCATCTGCACAATAGGTGCCTACTGATTGCTTAGAAGCTCTAAGTTTTCCAATAATTCTTTATAAGTCTGTTAGATATGGTGCAGCATTTGCAAGGTATCTATACTGTTCAGGAGCACTAGCTGCAAACCATGGCATCCTGAAACATCTCACATTGCACTAGAAAGCTATGTGTGAGCAACCGAATCAAGACTTTAATTACTATATCTCAGTGGGGTATTTAACTGAACTGCTCAGCCCTGTCAAGAGAGAATAGTTTCAGCCATGTTCAGAAGCACATCTGTAAATGGAAACTTAAAAGAAAAAACCTCATCCCTCAACAGAAATTAGATATCAACTGGGAAGCAGCTCAAGTGAAGGGATATTTCATTCATCCCTAATTTGCTTCTCACATTTTTTATGAGATCTGGTTCTTTAGACTGAAAAGAATTCATCTTGACTGACGCACTGGCTCTACAGAAAGACGGTTTTGCACTGTTAGGCTGCTAGAAATTTGGTTTCCATAGACAAAAGAATATGGGTCTGTGCACATTAAGGAAAAGATCAAGAAAGAAGAAGAAATATACTGGGGAACCAAAAAGGTGATTCAGACAAAATAGCTGTTTGAACTGAATATTGAAACTGCAAGTTTATGCCATCTGCAGTGATGTGAATACAGCACTGGTATGAAACAAGCTGATTAATTTCATATACTTGGTTTAACACCTGTCAAATTGTAAAAACTGTTGGTCATTATTCCAGAACAAAAAATGTTCGACACAGTGGGTAAAAAAAGTCCATTCAGAAACCCATGAGTTATCTGGTACTTAAAAGAAACCCAAACCCAACAGATTAAAATAATATAGTTTTGTTGCATACAAGAGCAAAAGTGATATTTGGGGAGATTACAGTCCAATCTCTTATCTTTTAAATTTATTTTCCTTATTTAACCTTCAGCTTGAGGGAAAAAAGTTAGTGTCATTTTCTTATCACATATGCAGAAAAAAATCCACAGACATAAAGATTGTTTAGATTCTGACACAAAACAATGAAAGCAAAGAATTCCACAGTCTTGAGTAAAGTCTGCCATATGTTCCTCCACACAGCATCTGTCTTCTCAAATTAAAGACACTTTAGTCAGGAATCCTGAGTGCTTCAGAACTGGCATTTTATAATTTAAGACTATGAATGATCTTGTTTGCTTTTGTTCTCCTTGCATTGTTCATCTGAGAAGTATGTTTGGAGGAAACTGAACTATAAATAACAGAAGAGGCACTTCTATATCTTTTTAAAGATAGGTGACTTTTTACAGCAAATTGTCTTGAAATAAACTCTCTTTACTCTATTAAACCAGTTGGGGTTTTTTGTTTTGTTATGGGTTTTTCTGATTTGGCTGAATTTTTCAAGCAGCTTGAGCAGCATTTTCACATTATGAAAGAACCTTTTAGCAGTGATATCCACAGAAGTGCCGCTGTGATCTCCTTCACAGGATCACATTCTTTGCTGCCTAGTTGATACTGAATCTCTTCAGTGCAGGTTCTCCCTTACAGAGAAACTTAGGTTTTTGTTGGATGTCTTAAGGAATATCAGGAAGGGACTAATTATCGTTCTGAAAAGACAATTTTGGAACATAGATGGGCTGGTTGCATATTTGTTTTTTGCAGTTCCACAGGATATGTAGTGAAGGCATACATCTGAGTTCTGATATTACATTAATTGTAACTATTTTTTATTGCAGTGTGAAATTCTTCAAATAAAATTATGTCTGTGAAGAACCACAATTTTCCCCCTAGACTTTTAAATTGCAGAATCCACCTATCCCTTCTTTTTGCTGAACCATGTCATCCATCAAGACTGTATGCAGCTATATATGAATACAAAGACTGTGCTTTGTGGCATTAGTTAAAAGAACGAGGAGGTCACAACTTCTTTCTCTTTCTCAGGCCTTCCAGATAATCCTTGTCTGTTCAAAGAAAATATAAATCCATATGTTAAAGTACATAAGACAAGACCTAATGGAGCGTAATAAAAATTCCCTACTATAAACAAGTCATTCTATAGATTTGCACGAAGGTTTTCTTTGTGTCTTCCTCTTAAACATCTGTCTCAAGATGTTGTCACAGACAAACTACAGAACTACATGGACCTGTGGCCTTTCTTAAGTTACTGTGCATCATTCATTGAAAAAGGAAGTACTCCACATAACTACTCTTGTAGTTTTGAATAAATAACCTCTTGTCTGTTTTGAATAGATAATCATCAAAAAAAAGTTTGACAATGTATATTATGACTACTTGTTTACTGCTGAGACTTGCTGAAACATTTGCTGATATTCAGAGAGTCAGGGTCAGCTTCATACAGTAGTCCTGAAACTAAAATTTTAGGCACACACTTGCACTGGTATAAAAGCAAATTTCAGGCATTTTTGATTCTACTAAAAATATTTTAGATGGTAATATCTGGCTCAAATTCCTGTATTCCTATCACTTGACATTGCTAACTCTGGAAGAGGCAAGAAAATTTTTACATTTAAATACCACAATAACCTAGGTTTTATATGTGGTGTGCTGATTTTCTTGAAAAATGGAATAGCATAGAAGCAACATCAGTGTTTAAAATAAATATGATAAATTACTTTTTTGTTATATATTTTGATAGCTTTGAACCTAATGAGAATTGAAAGTAGTCAGATAGGTGTAAATTAAACACTGTTCTCAAAAGCCATACTAGTTTAGTTCTTTTTTTCTAATGATTAAAATAATAATGATCTGCATTTTAATAACTATACTTTTTAATATCCGAGGGAAAATTTATAGTAGGATATATGTATTAAGATACAAACAGGCTTTCCTTCATACAGGGCACTAATAAGAAGTCCTGAAAGTAGACGTTTACAATATAGTAACTCTGGATATTAAAGTCTGGGACCAAGAATCAAATAGAAGTATGATAACATCTGCAAGACACTGAGCACTGAACATTATCGTCTACCCTGATTAAGACACAGCATGTAATTAATCTTTCTGGTGGTTTGGCATTCTTCAAGGTAAGATCAAAAAAAAATCTACAATATGTAAGTGCAACATAGAATCATTTACACACCTTCAAAAGAGCAGTCTACAAAAATCCAGACCTTCTACTAAAGCAACAAAGCGTCAGTAGATGGTAACTTCTGACTGGACTGACTCCCTTGGACCTACAGTGTTGTCACTCGTACCCAGGAGTGCTCTGCTTAATTACATTTTTGGGTTTGGCACCAGAAATCTGTTGTTTCAAAGAGACAGCCCTTATTTACTGACAGACCTGGCACTGCACAACACATGATTTTTCAGTTCCTCTCCTTTAGGCTTCCTGTCACTGGGAAGATGGACTTACTACCATGTGATTGCCAATTCAGCATCCTCTCTCTTTCCTCAAGATGACCTAATATTTAATAAATACGTTTCTTGATTGTTAAGTTATGTGATAAAAACTCATCTGTACACCCACAAAGGAGCACAGAGAGGCAATGGCAAGTGGGCAGGTCAAATAATCCCCTGCCCTGGACACTCCCAGGCCCACCACAGGAGCCATCAGTTCATCACAGGCCCAGCTCCACAAACCCAGAAGAGCACAGGGACACTGTAGCAGGCAGGGAACCCAAATGAAGGACTCAGAGGAGTCTTCTCTGAGGCTGCTGGGTTCTGCCTTATTCACTAACACTGATATTTGGAATTGACCCATTATCTATATTTTTCTAATAATCTATCACTAATCCTTTGAGAGGCTTGTAATGTCATTTGGACTTGGGCATCACTGTTGAAGTCTTACCATTACGGCGACAAGGTCTGTTTTCTTCCCCAGTCTTCTGTCTAGAGTTAAGCTCCTTGACTTGCTCTGCTGTTTAGCTGGGCTTCTCTCAGGCAAAATAGAAACCTCCATTCCCTGATACCCTTCTTTTCTGGAAGCTAAAGCAGATGTTAATTGCTGCTTTGGCACACCATTTCGGCTGTCATCGCAACCAGCTGAGGTACTGTTATGCCAGCTGTAGTGTGTCTGGCAATCACATGTAGCCTCCTCTTTACTTGTAGCTTTTGTTTCCCAGGAGAGCAATAGTCTCAGTTAGCATATGTTAAGATTTTTAATGTTAATATGCTTGTTTCTATTTCAAATAATGCAAATAAAATTACTGCTACTTTCCAACAGGGAGGTGTAATTTCTGTGAAGCTTTCTGTTAGGAGCTAGTTTGGTTGCATTATCAAGAACCTTAGTAAATCCTTTTGTCTCTCTTTAAATGCGACAATTATAAAACATTCATTACCCTTCTCAGATTTTTCAATGCCTACACAACAATTACATTTTCAACTTAATGTTTTTATTTTTTCTTCAACATTTTAAGGCTCCTTATCTCGCTTCCTTAGAGAAACCACGTAAGTTCTGACCTGAACTGAGAGGAAAGCTAAGTGAAGGATTTTATTAATTTCTTTAGCTGTAGAAATAAATGACCTGTGAAGGTTTTTAGCTAATGTTGGCCTCCTGTAAAAAAAAGAATGAAAAAATATACCAAGAGACTACAGCCAACGCCTCTGTTTAAATAGTCTGACACTTGAGTTTTACTTAGTGTTGTGAAACACAAAGCAGTAGCCTCCAGTTTGACCTTACTGTTGTAAAAAGACAACTCCAACCTTGATTTGGTCATTCACTCATCTAATACTAGAAAATCATTATATACCACTTCCAGTTTTGCAGACAATTCATTAAAATTTACATTCAACATTCACTGAACATTCTTAAATAGCAGCACTTTTAGAAGAGACCCAAATTAAGTGGAAGTGTCCTACTGAGTTCATGGTTTCCAGAAGTCTCTGAGAAGCGGTCTGTGTGGTGCCAGATCACCTCACTTGCGTTCCCAGTGCAGTGGCTGAGAAGGTTGCCCTTCTCCAGCTTTCCTGCAGTACTGGCAAAAGGTAACACGAGCACTTTGTGCCAGTAACATCTCTTCTTTTTCACGTGGAATTGGCATTTTTGTTCCTTCTGCTTTAGTCTGATAACATGTTCTCTCTTGAGGTTTGCCCAGTGCCTCTGGTGAACTTTTCTACCATTTCTCTGCATGTCAACTTTGTAAACATTAGTATTTTGTAGCTTGTCATAGATTCAGAAGAAGCAACTCAGGTACTTGTCATAGCCCCAAGGTTGTTCTCCAGGAAAGTACCTCATTTGCCAGGATTATATCGGATTTTTATTTTATTTCTGAAAGAACCTTCTGTGCTTACACATTTTAGCACATGAAGATACTTAGCATCATCCATGTCTTTTAAAATGTCTCATCTTGTGTCTAGTAAAAATATTCCTATCCTGTATATGAACTACATTCTTTCAAACCTGCAAAAAAAAGAGAGATCCATCTTTTTTTTTTCTTTAGAATGATCACATTAAGAGTCTCCACCTTCAGGTTTCCTTTCTATTTCTTGTTTCTAATGTAATAAGGATATTCAGTTCCTTGTGGGACCTTTGTTTTGGGGTATGAAAAGTTTTCCAAGAAGCATAATTAGGCAGCAGAAAGCTCTTCCTCCTTTGTAAGGTGTTGTATTTGGTCCTTTGAGTCCTTCAAAGGGCTTACAGACCCTTTCCCACTTATTTTGACACAGTATTCTTTAAAGCAATTTGATTTCCTGAAAAAACGCATTTGATACTCTCTTAATCTTCAGTGCATGCTGCTAATCATCAGCACTACTGTGAAATGCGCTGTTTCCTATTTATTTCTGTTTCCTTCTAACAAGACTGTAAGTTGGACACCATCTGTGGGTCCTTTTTTGTAATGCTAATGATGTTATTTTGGCCTTATGTGTTACACACTGCTAAACTCAGATGTTAAATGCCTTTTATTATGCTGTAGGATAGATGCTTGGCTTCTGCCTACTGCTGTAGAAAAACATGAGTCTCACACGGATTCTGAATTATGTCTGCTAGGTCTGTGTGAACGTCTCAGATACAGCAGTTGTGCTAAGCACCTGTGTTAGGGCAACTGAATTGAACACCTAGTGTATAATTCAGTATTAATAAATACCCTACTTGCTTTTTGGTTTGTAGTTAATTCTCTTTCTACTCTGTGTTCATTGCTACACATTTTTGGGAAGTCCCATTTCTCTATGTTGTGTACAAGTGACTTTGCAGTTGAAGATTCAGGTGAGGTCAGGCAATCCACGGTATTTTTCTCTCCCTCCTAACATGACAGGTATTGTCCTAATTTGTCTGCATGATGTGCATTAAGTGCACTGCTAAATTTGATTTTTTTTTCCCCTCAGCTCTCTTCTCTTGACGTATTTGGAATATTTTAATCACATTTACCATGTTCACCATCTGTAAACTTCATCCTGAAATAGAGAGGCTTCCATTGCCTGGAGTGGTCTTAGTAGGGATTAATTCTGGATCCTCCAAGAGTCTCTGTGCCTGGAATGCAAACTAAAAGCTTTTAATAGATCCCACCTCTTTCCAGGAAGTGGAGTTTCTAGAAGCATGGATCTTTGAGGAGATCTGAATATCCAATTCTATATCATGCTGCAGGTGCCTGATCTCTATTTCTCTTACAGAGATACCACTCCTCAAGACTTGCTTTCCAAGCTGAAATAAATCACAAACATTCCTATAGTTTCACTTTCCTTTTGTACATATGCCATCAAAAACAAGTGTCATGTTTCAATTTTAGATAGGTTGTAGACATTATCCACATTTTGTTATGCAGTTTCCAAGCTAAGGAAAAGCTTTTAATTCAATTAAGTATATCAGGGCATGAATCCTTCCCATCCTTCTTCTTTTCTCTATGACCCTTTCTTCGAATATTCAAATAAAGTTCCATTTTAATATTCTTGATGTTTTTCATATTTTCAGAGATATTGTTCTCCAGTTGTTCTCTGATCTGTTATATTCTTCTGTTCTAGATATCTGTTTGTATTTTGATGAAGTATTATTTTTTTCCGGTTCATCAATCACAGTGCCTGATATAAGTGTTCCTTATTCCATGACATCATTCCTTCAGTTTTTCTTAACAAAAATAAATTTCTCCTTCATTGCCTCACTCCCAGACTTCTTATACGAGAGAGGCTAGATTGCTTAAAAGTACAATCCTTAGTATCCCAGGTCTTTCAGAGGACTTTCGACCACATGATGGTTCTCGGTTAAACTACTCTAATACTATGGGGTGAAAATGACTGCACGTGTGTATAAACACAGCATTTTCAGGTGTATGCCCCAACTTTGTTCCAGTGTTGCACAGGAGCAAGATTTGGGTTCTTATGTGACATGCCCTGCTCTCTAAAGATAAGCTATAGTTGCTTAATCTGGACAACAGAAAGATCAGGCAAGAATCATTGTGGTTGGGAAGTCAAAGCAGGGAAGGTTATTATGGTGTATGCTGCTCATGAACTCAAGTCAATAGTTCTTGCTACTTATTTTCATACCACTCTGAACTTCTCCAGGTATGTCTCTATTCTCTCTTTAAAACATCATTCCTATTGCCAGGTGAAAATATAAAATTATATCCAAAATGACAGAATACTGTGAAAGAGAAGGGCTAACTAGTGCAGTGGTTTATTCTTTTTATTGCTGAACCAGAATGCCTGAGCAGAGCTTCTTTCCAAGCCTACAGAAAAATTAACTCCTCCTGTGTGGAAAATAACCACAAAAATACTGCATTTAATTAGTGTGTGGGAACACTTTCTGGCAAATATGTTGAGAAAGAATGAAAATTCTCCTCACCATTCTGTAAGCACTTCTTCTGTTTCAATTTTTATAATTAATTGTGACTAAAATTATGTGATTTATAAGCCCCAGCTTTATTTTATTGGTTGTTACTACTACTGTCTGTGGGTGGGTATCTTTCATGGCAAAGGATGTATTTTCTGCTTGGCTACAGTTCTATTTCAGCTTTCAGGTGTCCTTGCCATATTGCATTATTTATTCAAGAGAAAAAGATTAAGATTTTCCCTTGAAGAGTTTTAAATAACTTGTTAAAGACTGAGTTATTTTCTTTCTTTCCCCTTATTTTTTTGGCTTCATATTGCTCTTTGTAAGTACTTTGCTCCATAGAGGCTTCTTTATGATAAATTGAAATTTAATTTTGGTATACGTTCTTCCATTCAACCATCACCTTAGGAATTCACATTTATATCACTTACATTGTTATGGATTCAATTCTAGGCTTTCTCTTTTCTCTTGAGCCCAATTACCACTGGAAGAAAATATATCTGTAAGGAAGTAGGGCTTTTTGAAAGTGTCCTGTCAGCTATATGGAGAGGGCCAATCCATTGCAGGTCTTATATATGTTAAAATAAATATATATATGTGTATGTATATGTGCATGTGTATGTAAAAGGAATGTAGGAGGGGGTAGAAGAGTGAAAACAGGAATTAATAAAGACAAATGATAGGAAATCGTATATGTTTGTAGGGGGGGGAAGTGAATGAGTCAGGGGTGGGGAAGAGAGAGGGCAAGGAAGAATATAATAATTCAGTCTTTGGTTCTGGAAGTTTCTCCTGAGCAAGCAGATGCTCTTCTTCTTGCTATCAACAGGGATCTGAGTGCATACAAAGTGCAGACCTGATCTGACAGATTGGGAAGGAAGTTGTATAGCTGAATTAAGTGATCTTAATGAAGGGGAAAAATGTTCTTTTATCTTGACTCATAAATCTAGTCCTTTCCTCATCCACGCAAAGCAGCCAGTTTCAGGAGCTCCTTTCAGCTGTGTTTGCTGTTTGCAGCTGGTGTTACCATTCCTTCACTTATGCTGCAATTAGGAACACGAAGGTTCCTAGGTCAAAGCATGCTTTCCCAGCATACAATACCTACACTAGAAATAAATTAGATGTTTATTTACATGACAGCATGGGAATTTTAATATATAACACAAGCATTCTACAAAATACTCATACTTAGCAGAACATCCTACATTATACCTCAGCAAAATTAATCAAGGACTATTCTTCATGCCAGAATGAGTTTATTATCTTCAAATGCTAATAACCAAATAACTTCTGAGCTCTGGGCAGAAGTTCACACAACTATCGAACATATTTTTCCTTTGCCATCTTTCTAAGAAAATAAAATTCAGAACACTCTGCTGAAGACAAACAATGCTATAGCTCAGGTTTTTAAGACGAAAAAAGAAGAGAAATTTAATGCTATTCATTTTCAGAGCAGTTTTAACATTGTACATGCACTTTAAACTGAGGAATAAAAGTTGACACTATGTACAGAGATAGACATAAAAGACAGAAGACTTAAAGTTGCTGTGAGAATCATAATTAAATTCTCCAAGGCTTATGCAAAAGAGCACTTACAATTGTAACAGTTTTCACAGAATCACAGAATCACAGAATCACAGAATGTTAGGGATTGGAAGGGACCTCGAAAGATCATCTAGTCCAATCCCCCTGCCGGAGCAGGATTACCTAGACCATATCACACAGGAACGCGTCCAGGCGGGTTTTGAATGTCTCCAGAGAAGGACACTCCACAACCTCTCTGGGAAGCCTGTTCCAGTGTTCGGTCACCCTCACCGTAAAGAAGTTTTTCCTCATATTTATGCGGAACCTCCTGTGTTCCAGCTTGCACCCATTGCCCCTTGTCCTGTCAAGGGATGTCACTGAGAAGAGCCTGGCTCCATCCTCATGACACTTGCCCTTTACATATTTATAAACATTAATGAGGTCACCCCTCAGTCTCCTCTTCTCTAAGCTAAAGAGACCCAGCTCCCTCAGCCTCTCCTCATAAGGGAGATGTTCCACTCCCTTAATCATCTTTGTGGCTCTGCGCTGGACTCTCTCTAGCAGTTCCCTGTCCTTCTTGAACTGAGGGGCCCAGAACTGGACACAATATTCCAGATGCGGCCTCACCAGGGCAGAGTAGAGGGGGAGGAGAACCTCTCTCGACCTGCTAACCACACCCCTTCTAATACACCCCAGGATGCCATTGGCCTTCTTGGCCACAAGGGCACACTGCTGGCTCATGGTCATCCTGTTGTCCACTAGGAACCCCAGGTCCCTTTCCCCTCCGCTGCTCTCCAACAGGTCTGTCCCCAACTTGTACTGGTACATGGGGTTGTTCTTGCCCAGATGCAGGACTCTACACTTGCCCTTGTTATATTTCATTAAATTTCTCCCCACCCAACTCTCCAGCCTGTCTAGGTCTCTCTGAATGGCTGCGCAGCCTTCCGGTGTGTCAGCCACTCCTCCCAGTTTTGAATCATCAGCGAACTTGCTGACAGTGCATTCTATTCCCTCATCCAAGTCATTAATGAATATATTGAATAGTACTGGTCCCAGTACCGACCCTTGAGGGACTCCGCTAGACACAGACCTCCAACTGGACTCAGTCCCATTGACCACCACTCTCTGGCTTCTTTCCTTCAGCCAGTTCACAATCCACCTCACTACCCGATCATCCAGACCACACTTCCTCAGTTTAGCTGCAAGGATGCTGTGGGAGACCATGTCAAACGCTTTACTGAAACCAAGATAGACCACATCCACAGCTTTACCATCATCTGTCCACCGGGTAACATCCTCATAAAAGGCTATCAAGTTGGTTAAGCATGACTTCCCCTTGGTGAAGCCATGCTGAGTGTCCCTAATGATCCCCCTATCCTTGATGTGCCTAGAGACAGCATCAAGAACAAGTTGTTCCATCACCTTTCCGGGGATGGAGGTGAGGCTGACCGGTCTATAGTTACCCGCGTCCTCCTTCTTGCCCTTTTTGAAGACTGGAGTGACATTCGCTTTTCTCCAGTCCTCAGGTACCTCTCCCGTTGCCCACGACTTAGTAAAGATGATGGAGAGTGGCCTAGCAATGACTTCCGCCAGCTCCCTCAGCACCCGAGGGTGCATCCCATCAGGGCCCATGGATTTATGGACGTCCAGATTGCTTAATTGGTCCCTGACCCAGCCCTCATCTACCAAGACAGGTTCCTCCTCTATCCTGACTTCTTCTGGGGCCTCAGGGGTCCGGGGCTCCTCAGGACAGGCTCCAGCAGTATAGACAGAGGCAAAGAAGGCATTCAGTAACTCCGCCTTCTTTTTATCCTCTGTCTCCAGGGCACCCACCTCATTCATCAGTGGGCCTACATTGCCTCTAGTGTTGGCTTTACCTGCAATGTATTTGAAGAAGCCCTTTCTGTTGTCCTTGACCTCTCTTGCAAGGTTTAATTCCAAGGAGGCCTTAGCTTTCCTAGTTGCCTCCCTACATCCTCTGACAACAGACTTATATTCCTCCCAAGTGGCCAGCCCCTCCTTCCATGATCTGGACACCCTCTTCTTCCACTTGAGTTTGCCCAGCAGTTCCCTGTTTAACCATGCAGGTCTCCTGCTACCCTTCCTTGACTTCCTACTTGTTGGGATGCTCTGATCTTGAGCTCGGAAGAAGCAGTCCTTGAATGCTAACCAACTATCTTGGGCCCCCTTACCTTCTAGTACCCTGTCCCATGGGATTTCCCCTAGCAATTGCTTGAAAAGGCCAAAATTGGCCCTCCTGAAGTCCAGGGTTTTGATTCTGCTAGCTATTCTGTTCCTGCCACATGACATCCTGAACTCTACCATCTCATGGTCACTACAACCAAGGCTGCCCTCAACCTTCACCTCTTCAACCAGACCCTCCTTGTTAGTGAGGATAAGATCCAGCAGCGCTCCTCTCCTAGTTGGCTCATCCACCATTTGCATCAGAAAGTTATCATCAATGCACTGGAGGAACCTCCTGGACTGAGGATGGCTGGCTGAGTATTTGCCTCCCAGCAAATATCAGGGTAGTTGAAATCCCCCACAACAACCAGGCCCTGTAATTGCGAGACTGCTCTCAGCTGCCTGTAGAAGGCCTCATCACCCTCCTCATCCTGATCCAGTGGCCTGTAGTAGACACCCACAACAGTATCACCCCTGCCAGCCTGCCCCTTAATTCGCACCCACAAACTCTCGACTCGCTCTTGATTCGCCCCTGGATAGAACTCAATACATTCTAGCTGTCCACTCACATAAAGAGCAACTCCACCACCTCTCCTTAGTGGCCTGTCTTTCCTGAACAGGACATAGCCATCCATGACCACATTCCAGTCATGCGAGGCGTCCCACCAAGTCTCTGTAATTGCCACTAAATCATAGCCCCCCGACCGAACACGGATTTCCAACTCCTCCTGTTTATTCCCATGCTGCGTGCATTGGTGTACAGGCATTTCAGGGAGCGAGCTGAGCACACCGATTTCACCCCAGGGGGATGGGGGGCCTCCTGGTCTGCCTCAACACTAGAGCGTTGCCCCAGTGGTGCAAGCCCAGCTACTACCCCATCCCCCTTCGAATCTAGTTTAAAGCTCTCCGAATGAGCCCTGCTAATTCCTGTCCCAGAACCCTTTTGCCCCTACGACATAAACCTTTCCCATGTATTACCGTCACGCCTGGTGTCTTCTAAAACCAGCCATTATCAAAGAACCCAAAGCCCTGCCTGTAGCACCAGTCTCATAGCCAGGCATTAATAGAGAGAATAGCTACAAGTCAACTGACAGGTCAATTACAATGTTTTCATGGTAGCAGCTCCACCATTGGGTTTGTGAATGTGAAGTTGTACAGCATGCAGATGCAGTGGTTACTTATGAATGCTCCTGTACCTTGATGAAGCCTCTCTGTCTCAGCCACATTGTATTCCTCCATTCAGAACCAGATAGAAACCCAATTCCATAGTATCCTACCAATACTTGTAGAATATTTTTAGTTCTTCTTGTGCACAACATGAATTTTAACTGATCCAGATAATGAATTTTTTAATAGCTTTCAGAGCAGCATGGGTTGGAGAGATACTCAGATCTCAGCAAAACAGAGATGTATTTTGGCAATTACTGAGGCCACAAAATGGTTTTAAAATGAAGGTTAGTATTTTGGCAGCAGGAAGTTTATATATGAGATCATGCAAACATGTCACAGAATAATGTCCAAACTAATAACTGTTCTATTCATTGTAGTAAGGAAAAAAAATGGAAGGGGGAAAAATGGCAAGGTTCAAGGATTCAGTCCTGCAGCCTTCTCAAAGAAGACATCCCTGAGTCATAGCTTTGGGACTGAATATTCATAATAAATGCTGTATGGGTGGTTTATATGGCAATATATGTTTGGTAGTGAGAGGAATCTACTCGTCCCTTGAAAGAAAGCCTACATTTTGGAGAAAGAACAATGTTTCTTTGTAGAAAACATGGAGGTAAACCTGAAAGAAACTGAGATCTGTTTCTCATCAATTTCCTCATCAGTTTTCTTAGACCCTCATTCAGGCAAAGTCATCTCAGGAGTTCAGTTAGCAAAAGCAATTGCTTTGAGGAGAAGTTGAGAGAGATATATACCAATGATAGCCCAGAGAAACACTAACCTCCTGCTTCCACCAGCAAGTGCTTCACCCAGGCCCCTGTAAGCACCAGGGAATGACTCTTCAATATGTCATATCTTTGACCCATGCAACCGTCAAAACTTGTTCCAAGATCCTGCAGGTACAGACCTGTTAGTATAGAAAACACTGAAAAATGTGATAAGGATCAACTTTCTTATATAAGAGAAGAACATTATAACTAATACTGTATTACAAGCTACCTCACTGACTGCTGAAAGTTGGCAAATCCACAGTTACTTCAGTTTTATTATTCACAACAATATTTCAGTCTTTGACCATGCCTACTACTACCTGCTGTGGGAAGAGCTGTCACAATCTAATGGTGTGAAGAACCAAGTGATACTCCATATTTTCACTGACTAGTGGGATATGAATTTCCTATGGATAGTCTGACATTTCCAGGTGTGGTTCTGAAAGGCGACTTCTTTCAGACAGCAGAAGTGTGTCTTTCATTGACCACTTCCAAGTTTTAAGCTTATACCAATTGAACCAGATAGTATCAAATACTTTTTTTCTCATCTGAGTTACAGTGCTCGAGCTAGATGTATGTGGGTTGCACCATCTTTGATATCCTATATAAAGTCCCACCATGTGTTCATTAGCCCTCATGACCTTCCTTTAAATCATTAGTCTACAAGAAGAAATATAGAATGGAGAAAAAATCTCATGCTGTTTTCTAGCAGGTTTAAATTTAGTTTCAGCGCCTGTAGTTCTTTCAGACATTTCCCACATTAAAAATGTTAAGCTTTAAATAGGTTTGTAGGAAATGGCTCCTTGAACAGTTAAATGGCTGTACTCTGGACACTATCGAATTGCTTCAGTTTGTGAGCACAACTATCCACAGCTGTGGGTAGTTTGTATCCAATAATGTCCTCAAGCAAAACAAACAGGGCAAAAGAGTTATTTCCTAAGCAAATAAATGGTTTAGGTATTTCTCCTTATTCTGACCTCATTTGTGGCTATTTGCTGCATCATGAAATTTCCTATTAAAAATAGTTTTGTTTACACACAGCGAAAAATGGAAAGATCACCACCTCCAGTTGAGAAATTTCTAGTTTAATTTCAAAATGGAAGTTAAGTATTCAACAGAGACCGTGGAACATCCCAGGTGAAACAGCAATTGAGCTTAACCAAAATGCTGAAGATTTACCTTAGTCAGTCATAGCCACTGGCTCACCACTCCCTCTTTTTGCTTCAAAGTGAAGCAAGGAAGAGACAGAAGCAATCTCTGGTATTAAGGAACAATATGTTACAAATCATTTACTGAAAAGTGTAACAGTTCAAAAGTTATTATTTATGAAATTTGCAGGAAGTGCAAGTGTTAGGAGGAAGTTCAGGGTGATAAAGGAGGCTGGGGAAGGGTGAAGATGTCAGGTAGCACCCTTCAGTTGTTCCCCAATAGCGTTAGGAGGAAAGCTGTTGTGGCTCCTTTGCCCATGTGGGAATGACAGCAGTTCCTTTCTGACTGCAAAAGCAAGTCAGACATGAGCACAGTGGAAACATCAGGTTTATCACTCTGCTCCAAACTGCAGGGCTGCCAAACAGGGACTCCCAAACTGCCCTGTGATTTGATTTGTGACCCCTTATGTTCTCTTTTTACCCCCTCCCAGAGTCTTCCTTTTTGACACCCTCATCCTCTCCTAAATAAACATCCACCCCAATTACTTTTTCCCCATTGGTCCTAGTTTTGTGACAACTATTTGGTATTTCTGATACTTTCTCTGTATCTGCTCCATGAAAAGTCCCTGATATTCCTCTTCAGCTATCTGTAAAGTCTGGCTGTTTCTCACATAACACCCCTTAACAACCTGTACAATCCAGCTATTCTTTATGACATTATAAGTAACTTTTTTAGTTCCTCACACAGTTGTTTGTTACACACAGCAGTTTTCTTGTGTCATGTCCAGTAGTTTCTCAGATCCTGCTCAGTTGGCTTAGCCTTAGGCCAGGGCCTAGTCAGTGACCTATTCATCTGCCTGCAGCCTTAACACATGGGCTAAAAATGATTTTACAAATCTATATTCCACAAAAAAACTTGAAAGAAAACAAGCATTTTTTTTTCTGAAACGTGCAGTTCAGTACATTTTGAATTGCCTTGGCTGAACTTTCCATTACACAGTGCATTGTTTTAGATGTATGCAGTTCTGGTAGTTGTTATGGGCAAGGAAAATTTTTCTGTACTGAACATTTTTGTTTAATTGACTTAATAAAACTGGTTTTACCAATTACAAACACATTTTTGCATAAAGGAATACCAAAGAGTAAGAAGTGAAAAAGTAGAAGTGTAGATTTGCGAAGCAGCACAACTTGAAAGACACTATGAACAGGAAATCATGAAAAACAGACCTATGGAGACAAGAGGAAAGTCTTCTCTGCCCCTCCCTGCCCCGCCCTGCCCTTCCCTGCCCTTTGACGAGGGCCCTGTGAAGTTTTACCAAATTTTTATCAAAGTAAAACTTGTGCTTTCTGTTCCAAACCTGAGTGTTCAACGAGCACTTCTGAACGTGTAATAGGCAACAGAAAATGTGAGGCCACCACCTTTGATACGGGGAATAGTAGGAACAAATTATTTGAAACAGTTAAAGGAGAGTATTCTGTAAAATCTGCTGTAAAAGGAATATAGATAAAAATTGGATAAAAGCAGCCCTACCTTTGAGTAACAAATAACTACTAACAAGCATTTAAAGAACAAACAGTACACACACAGAAAAAGAATCCCATTTGCATTACCTACAGTTCCTCAGTGAGGGAATTAGAAATTCAGGAGCTTAGATGCAGAAATAGTTAAGGAGATTCATAAATTTGTTGGCTGTTATTTGAAGCTGAAACTTCAAAAAAAACCCCTCAAGCTGCTTCTCAGTAACTCTATGTGGGTAAGGATTAAATTATACTTATGATTCACTGCCCACACCTGGCAGAGATGGAGATCTTGAAAATCCCTTTTTATTCCAACTGACAACTCTTCTTTACAAAAATGAACCATTTATCTTCAGGAAACTGAAACAGGAAGCTGGTGAAATACTGTTCTGTTGTTTTGCTAGATTATCTCATCTCGCACTTAAATGTGATTTTGCTGACTTGGATCACAATATCAAACTGCAAATTGTGTAACATTGTTCCCCAGTCAACCTTCAGCTAAGCAGAACACTTTGAGAGCCAAAGCTTAACCTGGATGAAATTTTGGACTTAAAGCAAGAAATGTAAATGGATTTTACAAGCCTTAAATTTGTTAGACATTGTACTACCTGAGCGCACGTTAAAAAAATTCAAACTGTCTTGAAGGACTAAAGCAAATAACATAGGCTGAATTCTCACTATGCATATTCTTAGCATGTCCTTCATTTTTAAGTCATAAGGAAGGGAAATAATTTCTTATGGACAAACAGACTCGTAGCCAAGATGCAGATTTTTCAAGCTGTGACATAAACTGAGGATAAGGCACCTTTGTGAAGGGAGGCTAGATGATAGTCTGCAATTACTCCAGTGGTCTGAAAGTAGTTCTGAAGAGGGAAAAGGAAGAGTAGGACAGCAAAGGAAAACACACTCAAAATAATTTTTTTAAATATGCTCAATTCAGAAAAAGTTGAATAAAAGGGGGTCCCATGATGATCGTAGAAGTCAAAGTGAAAATTTACAGAAAAATTCATCTGGAAAAGACTTTGGGAGGTCACCAAGTCCAGCTTTCCCCTCAAACATTTAAAACTAGAAATGAAGAAAATACCAAGACTAAAATAACAAGTTGCATTCTGTTGCTGTAGTGACATAGATACATTCGTGAATACATTTTGGATTTTCTCATTTGCGAACACCGAGGTAACTACTAGTGCTATGAACAACAGGCTAAGGAAGACAGGTTTTTAGTGAAGTTGTGATTATTTGCTTTCTTAACTGTGCCATATTAAGGCTATATCATTAAGTGGTCCCTACTTGAACACTATAGAATCCATTTTGCAGTTAAGGTTATAAGATCTAACCTTACATGACACCAGATAATCCATGCAGGAGATGATTCACTTTTTGCTACACTGATTCTCTCCACCCTAGTTTAGGTAGAGCTCAAACTTTAACCTGCCCTTTACCCTTCAACATATTTTGAGAAACTTATAGAACCTTTGTGTGAGATTCACTTCAAGATTAAGAAACCTTAGATGCTTACAGAAAAATATCTACATGTGCACTGTGTCTAAGCTTCCCTGATGATCAGTGGAGATGCAGGACTTGAATAAGCTGCCCATACACATGTATCAAGTGCTATTTTATATATCAAATGGACACCAGCTGCCTCAACAAAAAAAAAAAAAAAAAAAAAAAGGCTGCAAGACTTTTTTAGGTCTTGTGGCATATCTGCCAAAGCCGTCTCGATTTCTCAAATACCCTAGTAAGTATTACTAGACATCTATGCATAGACAACTGACTCAAAACCTTAATATCTTCAAAACCTCTAACATTCTCACAAATTTTGTCTCATTTGCTGCAGATTTAAAATACATCTTGGCTAAAATATACACACGTGTACATACCATTATAGGCAGTGAATCCCCTAGGGAAGCATGCTGAAAAATAAACACATCACTTATGGAAGAATGAGTTTCTTGAAATTGTAAAACAATTCCTTAAGAGCAAGATTGTTAATAGGCTTTTCAGTTCATGTGTATCTGCTGCGTAATAACTTTTGAGAACAGGTCTTTTCAACGTCATTTTCAGCAAAAGAAGACAGTCCATCCTTATAACCTGATGATGGTAAGAGGAGGAGTATGGGGGAAAGTTTATGTGACTGTAAAAGTCAATAGTGATTTCTGTTTATTAGTCTTTAGTAGGTTTGCAGAGTGCACAGAAGTGCACTAATATATTTATGTGAGGCTGTCAAGGCAGGCAACCTGAGAACCCTGCAGTGACAGAGAGCTGTTCTAGAAAGCAGCTGTTAGGGCATAGGGCAAAGTGCAGGAGCTCTGGTCATAAAAAGAGATAATAGAAATGATTTAATATGTATATATGTTTCTGAATAACATGACACTTTCATGTAACATATTACTGACTTATAGAGGGGAAAAAAGCTTTTTTGAGGTGCGTGTGGGTTTTCTCTTATTCAAAAAGTCAGATACAATTTTCAGACATACAATATCTTATTATGAACTTCTGGCACACTAAAATAGGAATAATCACTGTTCCAAACAGCTTACAGACTAACCATGATATTAAGCATTTTCTTGAAAACCTGACAGCTTAATATAAACTACTTGAATGAGGGAAGTTTTTCACTAATAATTATGTCAAGCTCAAGACCTAATTATTTTACAATGAAAAGACATGAAATCAAATCAGAAGGTAGAAAGGTAAGAAGGCCAAGCTGAAATGAGCATATACAGCCTATAGGCCTTTTCAGGCAGGCAAGCTCAGCAGTGGACATTGCTGACATGATTCCATCTGCTGTACAGTAGGATAAGACTATTTGTGTCAATCAGTTAATGACTGAAGACATTTACTTTGTCACAAAAGAAACTGCCACGATTTTATCTTTCTCTTTTAAGTGTGATCTAGTGGATAACACTGGACTGGGATTATATTAACTTGTTTTCTAGTACAGGGCACAGATCAAATCATGTTCCTACTTCGTGCTTCAGTATGGTGATCTCAAAGTACTTTGAGACCTAAGGAGAAAAAGCAAAAGATTAGAGAATATAATTTTTATTGCCGTGAACTCTTAACTGACCTATTTCTATATAAAATCAGTATCTGATACCTGAAATTATTGTTCTCCACAGCATGCATTGATGATCATACCAGCCTTCCCACTTATGTATGTGTTAAACCCTGCATTGGAGAAAACTTTTATTACTTTGTGCTGCTTTGGTAAGAGTTAAGCCTTATTTAGTTTTTCCGTCATTTTTCCTCTCTGTGCCAGTGTCAGCAGGAACACTGAAACCCTCCTGGCTGATCAACGTGTTTATTTAACTTGTTTCCAAATAGATTTTTTTTAAATAGAAAATTAACACGAAGTAAAGGAAAACAGAATACAATTTACTGCACCTACCTTAAGTTATTACTGGAAAAAAGTTACTATGGCATAAATTACTATTTTTCCTTCACTGCAAACAGTTTCAGTTTGTCCCCATATGTTTTTGAGCTCCAGAAAGTAACTAAAATCTTTGCTTTATAGTTTCATTGGTACAAAAAATAGCACAGCAGCATGAGAAACTGACATCTGTGCTGAAGCTGAATGCACAAAGAAACACATAAAATTATGAAAACACATTCATTTTCTCCTTATTTGCTGGAAAATGTTGAATGCTGAAAAATTTGATCCTCAGGATCTCAGAATGGCTGGAATTGGGCAGAGAGGATAGAAAGAGTCCATAGTGCTGGTTTTCCCTTTAAACCATCCTTTGCAACTGCCATGAGAAATTGAACTGAACCTAGTGACATTACTCATATGCTCAAAATTAAGGGAGCATATGGAGTTTGGAACAATAGTTTGTTTGGGAGAATATTTTGCAAGTGAGAGGAAATGTAGAAGCTGAGAGAATGGATGTTGCAACTGAATATTAAGAGGCTCTTGGCTGTAGTTCTCGACGTTAGCCCAGCCATGAGGCACAGAGGAGGAAATAACGAGAAGTTAGTATAAGATCATGGAGGTGTAACACCCTTCTCAGGCAGGAAGAGGACCAGCACCGGCTGCCTGTTCTGGGAGGAGAACAAGGGCCTGAAAAACAACTCATACAGGGCTTCACCAACGGGAAGTCTTGCTCAACCAACTTGATAGCCTTTTATGAGGATGTTACCCGGTGGATAGATGATGGTAAAGCTGTGGATGTGGTCTATCTCGATTTCAGTAAAGCGTTTGACACGGTCTCCCACAGCATCCTTGCAGCTAAACTGGGGAAGTGTGGTCTGGATGATCGGGTAGTGAGGTGGATTGTAAACTGGCTGAAGGAAAGAAGCCAGAGAGTAGTGGTCAATGGGACAGAGTCCAGTTGGAGGCCTGTGTCTAGCGGAGTTCCTCAAGGGTCGGTTCTGGGACCAGTTCTATTCAATATATTCATTAATGACTTGGATGAGGGATTAGAGTGCGCTGTCAGCAAGTTCGCTGATGACACAAAACTGGGAGGAGTGGCTGACACACCGGAAGGCTGTGCAGCCATTCAGAGAGACCTAGACAGGCTGGAGAGTTGGGCGGGGAGAAATTTAATGAAATATAACAAGGGCAAGTGTAGAGTCCTGCATCTGGGCAAGAACAACCCCATGTACCAGTACAAGTTGGGGACAGACCTGTTGGAGAGCAGCGTAGGGGAAAGGGACCTGGGGGTCCTAGTGGACAACAGGATGACCATGAGCCAGCAGTGTGCCCTTGTGGCCAAGAAGGCCAATGGCATCCTGGGGTGTATTAGAAGGGGTGTGGCCAGCAGGTCGAGAGAGGTTCTCCTCCCCCTCTACTCTGCCCTGGTGAGGCCGCATCTGGAATATTGTGTCCAGTTCTGGGCCCCTCAGTTCAAGAAGGACAGGGAACTGCTAGAGAGAGTCCAGCGCAGAGCCACAAAGATGATTAAGGGAGTGGAACATCTCCCTTATGAGGAGAGGCTGAGGGAGCTGGGTCTCTTTAGCTTAGAGAAGAGGAGACTGAGGGGTGACCTCATTAATGTTTATAAATATGTAAAGGGCAAGTGTCAAGAGGATGGAGCCAGGCTCTTCTCAGTGACATCCCTTGACAGGACAAGGGGCAATGGGTGCAAGCTGGAGCACAGGAGGTTCCACTTAAATTTGAGGAAAAACTTCTTTACTGTAAGGGTGACTGAACACTGGAACAGGCTGCCCAGAGAGGTTGTGGAGTCTCCTTCTCTGGAGACGTTCAAAACCCGCCTGGACGCGTTCCTGTGTGATATGGTCTAGGCAATCCTGCCCCGGCAGGGGGATTGGACTAGATGATCTTTCGAGGTCCCTTCCAATCCCTAACATTCTGTGATTCTGTGTGATTCTGTGATTTTCGCAGTTCTTCTAAAAAAATAAGAGGCTAGAACTGTAAAACTGCAGGCTTCCCGGGTCAAGATGGAGACTATAACTAAAGGAAAGGCTTTTTTATTTTCAGTATTTCTTTTCTGTTGATCATTGAGATTTTGATAGAAGCACTCAAATCTATATCCTAATGAAATATAAGGAGATACCACTTCCTAAAATAGTATAATGTCTATGAAAACAATTAAAAAGAGGACTGTAGGTCCTCTCCCAGAACTTTGGAAAAGATTAAATATGTTTCCAATGAAGGCAGATTCCTTACTGTCAAGAGGTGTGCAATACATACAGCTAGCAATAAACTGAGATATACAGGCATGGAATACTACAGCACTGAGTGTTTAGTCCTAAATCCAATTAATGAAATACTATATCTTCCAGAAGTTCCACTGATTTCCGTGGATGAAAAAGCAGACCTTAAATTCATAATTTTTTTTTGTTGGCTGATTAGGTCTGCACTGTTGTCGAATTTGCCCCTGGAATTTGCACCTAAAAAACTTAGAAGGGAATATAGGAACTGTAATTCCCAGCCAAACCCTCACTGTATTGCAATAACACACAGCATTATGCTAGCTGCTACAACATTTGGCACTTCTACCCACAATTACAGCATGATGTCAAGACTTGTAGCACAGAGAGGGAAAACCACTAACCAATACAAACACCAGCTATGAAAAAAATGCAAGATTGCACTGTACATTGTGTTAACCAACCTAACATGTATCCAAAATGTGATTTCATTCTTGTGAAAAAGAAAGATGGAAAATGTATCCAATCTCATATAATCCTTTGCAATAAGGATGGCTTCATTTTCTTCATTTTCTTTTTAAAATTCTAATTCTTAAATACATTTTTAAATTTTTGCATATGTGAGTATCTTGATTTTTCGTGTAAGAAGCTGACAAGGTTACTGCTGCTCTTCTGTTGATCCTGGTAGCTCTAGCAGCTCTAACCAGGAGGAAAATTTTTGATTCCAGGAGACTTCAGGACACTGCTTCATCTGAGCCACAAGGATCAAGGTGATAAAAAGAATGAACTCTTGCAACATTTTTAAAGCCTTCTCCCTTTTCAGCAGTCATTGGAGCACATCTGAAATTGGAAGAAACAGTACATGCTTCCTGCCTGGCTATACATGTGAATGTCATCCTGATGCCTACTTCTGATGTAAGTGAATCAGTTCCTTAAACAGTCTTTAAAACTACTACACACTCTAGAAAACAGTCATTTTTCTTTTAAATACATTTAATTTCCAGCTGTTACTTCTGTTTTCTTACAGAAAATGTGCTGGACTTTAAATAAATACAGGTATAGCAACTTAAACTGTACCAAACCCCCAGGATTTAGAGAAGTATATCTTAAAAATTTGAAGGAAGAGCATGACATACTAAATGTTGAAGAATGAAATCCATTGTTGTGCAGAGCTAATACTTCTACATTAAAAATCCCTAATTTAAACTCCACATGAGATTTAAGCAGCATATATCAGAAAGCCTTACATTGGTATTCTAGAAGCAGTGGCCCATTTAAAACAAATATATTTGAGAATGAAAGGAGAGAAAGGGGGCTACCCACATGATATACCATTGCTATTTCTTCCATTTTACCACTGTATTTCATAAAAAAGAGATATTTTGAAGGAGTCAAGTCAAGTAAGTTAAGAAAAATTTCTTCTCGCAACTTATAAAAAAGCCCTCCAAACTAAATCAGCAGAGAAGTCTCTATTAGTAAGATAAAAAGTCAAAAGTCATGCCATTTTAGAAACTGTCTTAATTAAATAAAGCTGATAAACAGGTGAAAATAAAATAATTAATTAAAAATGTAATTTCATATAACTGTGAGAATAGGTACTCTAGCATCCACCTTCTCTTACGTCTGGAGTGACTGGACTAAATACTTAAAATATTTCTGAACATCTTTTTACTTGTTTGATTTCTATATAAATCTCTTATGAGTCAGGAAAAAAGTGTGCAAGAGCAGAACTGAATCACATGGTAATCGACCAATTGTCCAGTTGCTAATGGGATTCCAGTGTGCAGTTAAGATCCACCCTACACAGTAAAATTTACTTGGGCTCCAGCAAGCTACACTCATGAGTGGAGTTAGAATTTATCCTTTACTACTGTTCAATTTTTCTTTGTGTCTTCTTCACCGACTGATAGTTTTTCCCTGTAGCTGAACGAGTGCATTGGTTGCACAATGTTCAAGAAAAAAAAAAAAAGAGAACATCTGTGGTAAGCCTCCAGGCACTGAAATATTTGGGTGGAGATAAGTCAATTGTACATCTGAGTGAGTAATTTCTGCCCTGGCATAGGGATTCGCCTTACTCTGAACACTGAAAGGAGCTATACGACTTTTAACCTGGACTGAACTTTAAAGAGCTGCTGACGACTACTGGAAAACCTTACAAAACCTTATAAAGAAACAATTCTCCTTGTGTCTTATTGTCTCTTTAAATGTATTATTGAACAGAACTGTTCAATCTAAAACATGTAGCACAGACTTCTTCCAGTCAGAGAAGTAAAGCATCAGGCACTTTAAATGATGCATATGTAAGCATTAATAGGAAATTATCATTGTATTCATTTTTGCATAGGCTTTCAAAAAGTCTTTCCTTGCTGATGAAACCAGCATTAAATGAGGTTTATGGCACAAAAATGTAGCTTCATTGCTTCAAATCCCTCCTTTTTTGTCCCAATACCTACAAAAGCTTGGCAGCTTAAGCACTGAGAACTTTGTCTACAAGGCTGACTAATATCTATCCCATTGTTTCATTGTACTTTCCATCTTCTTTGTTCTTAATGGCTCACTTTTTCACATTTAGACAATAAAGTCTTGGGCCAAAGTCCATATTTTTATTCCCTATTTGTCTTGATTCAGGCATCTGAAGCTGTATTGAAACAAACAAAAAAACTACAATACAAGTGTGCAATAACCAGAAGTAGAACAAATATCACAATTTTCACTGAACAAATGGTAGAATTAATTTGCTTCAGATATGTTTGTGAACTTGCTGGCTTTTGTCAGTGTCTAAGCTGTATACAGAAACCTTCATTTATTTTCACTCTGTATGTCTAAACAGTAACATTATAACTGCCTTCACATCCAGGGGACTAGGATAGAAACCTAATGAGCTGTGCTCTGTATTTTTCTTTCTTGTGGTGAGATGCATATTTACTTAAGTAAGAGGAAGTTAGAAAGCTGATACTATCGATGAGTGTGGCACTTGCTATTAAGTCATATTATCTGATTATGCAGCTACACAGATCACTTTTTTATTTCTTCCCTAAATGTAGATGAGTATTGTTTAAACCCTGGCTCTTGTCCCATTGTGATTTGGGAACCTGCCATAAAGCGATGTCTGTGTGGTACATGTATGTCCCCTAAAAGGTTGGAATAAAAATTCGCTAAAGGGGTTGTGCAAAACAGACCTTTGTCCATCTGAATTAAATGGGGGGAGACTGGCATAAAAGGTAGATTTTAATTTCGTGCCTTTGATTCTTTAAAAAGACTCCATAGCTACTTTTACATTTGAATTTAATTTCTTTGAAGGCAATACTTAAATTTTCCTGCTTCAAACTTGTGTAGTAATCACAATATAAGATCTGTCACAGAATTTCTTCTCCAAAGTAGAATTACGGATGCAGTTGTTAGGTTAAAGTAGTTCTGAATATTTTTTGAAGAAAACTTCAGGTAATGTACCCATGGATCTCAAATGTGGAAAAACTTTATGGGCATTGGGTGCAATGGCATTTAGCGTGAGGCCTTATATGGTGGGTCATTGCAAGACTGATGTCTAACACTTAAACATATCTTGAAGTTCATTGCCTATTGCACCAAGACAGAAAAAAATATTCCTGTGACAGCTGTAGAAGTTTAGAGCTTTGCAAATAAGGCACTGCCTACATAACAGGGTCATTTTAGTAATCCAGTTTTGAAAATGTTGGCCTTAGTCAATAGATAGGTTACAGTAATTTGTGTAATATGAACTACTAAGTAAGTGTAATTTGGAAAGGAGGAAAGGGCTAAAATTTTTAAAACAGTACATTTTAAAACAAAGATGTAGAACAATATACTATATTGTACAAGACAATATAGTATATTTTCTGTTTAAAAGATAATGTGTGATCAGATAATTCGAGACAAACATGTTTCCTAGCCACACTGTATTCTTCATAAGTTCTAAACTCTGGCATTTACGTTAGAGTTTAACTCTGTGAACTTGACATTCCTTTGTATGGAGTACATACAAACACAGATGGCCTTAATACTGTAACATGGTACTGTACGTTGGAATGAGTGATTTAGCAAATTTAGCAAACATGTTCTTTCAATTATATGGAAATGCTAGGAAAAAAAAAGGGGAAAAAATATTGCAAGGTATTTGGCCTCCATTGAATTAGATGATTGATACCCTTGCATAAATATATTTCAAAATTTTGGGCCCACTCCAGCAGAAAATATCCATGGCTTTCTGGGTCGCTGAAACCCTGCTGGCTGCAGAGGAAGCCAAGGGTGTGGGAGGGAAAAAGGGAAGGGAAGGGAAGGGGGAAGGGGGAAGGAAGGAAGGAAGGAAGGAAGGAAGGAAGGAAGGAAGGAAGGAAGGAAGGAAGGAAGGAAGGAAGGATGAATATTAATGGTTAGAGGCTGCAAGTCTCTTCTTGAAGGGAATTGTTATCTCCATCTCTATGCCACTGTGTTTAGCCACCTGTTTTGAATAGTTCAGATTATTTGTCTCTACCATATCCTCTACATTAGACACAAAAAACCTCTGCATGTCTAAGCAGGTCGCAGGATACAGTAATTGTTCTGGACTGGATTCAGGGAATGAAAGGGCAGGAGAAACGACATCTGCCAGAAACAGGGTGTTTGAAAATACTCAAAGTTTATTTTCAGGCTTTTTAGTTTGCTTTGTTCTTATGTCAAACATAAAATGTGAAGCACGGACTGCTAGGTCTGAACATTGAGGCTTGCTTCCATAGGCAATTAATCATATTCTTACCTGAATCAGTGTCAGGCACTGATGTGGGAGTGCTTCAGTACTCTGTTGAATTGAGGCCCTGGTTTTGGTTTGTTACAAAGGGAAACACAAAAGTCTTTGATCAGGTAAATGACTTTTTTCTGCTCCTTATCTGTCAGAAGTAAATAGTGGCTTTAAACTGATCTTTAGCCAAGCTGTCCAGAAGGCTGACCACCTTCCACTGGACTGTTTGCTGGAGCAAGGTTAGAGCATGCAGCCAATTGCAAAATCTTGTTTTGGTGATAGATCTTCACCCTTTTAATTCTAAGAACACGTGAAGTTGTATACAGCTCAATGCTACTACCAAACTTCTCAGTGCTACTACCAAACTTCAGAAGCATTTCTGAATTCAGGTCAGAAAAGACCACTACATACATCTAGTCTGACTAATACAAGCCATAAAGCTGCATCCCTATCATTTACCGATAAGCCTATTTATTTGGCTTATTAGCTTTCTTAGCAGCAGCATTCTTAACTATTCGGCTCAAGATCCTGAATCCTCTTCTTACAGTTCATTTAAATCACTGTCCTGAAAAAAAAATTACTGCTCAGTCATGGAGAAGTCACATAAAAAAGAAAGTAAACGTTCATCTTTATGAATGCATTCAGCAAAGTTTACAGAAAAAAAATTTGCTGGTTTTATTGAATACTCTGCAACAAAGAGGACAGGTGGCATTTTATAATGCAGATGTTTTATAGTAACAAGTTAAATGAAAGCCTAATAACTTAACCTATTTAATTCTTTAGGTCTTGGTTCAGGAAAGAAAAATCTTTGATTTCTGCACTAGAGACTTGGAGAAGCAAATAATCATTTTTCTATGAACCTTATGCAATGTGAAAGCCCAACATTTCTTTGAAAAATCTCTGTATATTTGTATTACAGATATCATCCATCTGCGATTTCATCTTAAATTGTTCAAAATAGATTACATGCTGAATCATTACAGTCTTATTAGTAATTGCTAGATATATTATGGAAAAGATTTCTACAGAGATCTTCCCATTGGTTATAGACATTATCATCGTGTGGTAGCAGCCGAAAAGTAGAGATGTGGTTTAGGCTCTGCTATTCTATTCATAGGGCTCAATCTCAATAATTTTTGTTCGAAGAGCAAGCTAAGATAAATAGGTCAAGTGGAAACTGGAAACACCAGGAATCTCAGAACAAAGACTGTTCTTATGGAAGCTTCATCCAAAACAAACTTTAGAGTATTTTAGATTTGCCCATTGATATCCTCCCACTATGATATGAATAATTATTTATGACTGATCTAATATGACTAATTATTATCACTGTTATTCAATGCTACTGTTACAGTAGGCACAAGTAATTTAATTACTTTACAATACAAACAAAAGGACTAAAGTTCTTAGTCAAATTGGAGGCATACCAACAAGAGCTGAGTAACACCACTGAAGTCACTTGGGGTTGCACACAGCCACATTAAGAAGTTTTACATGCACTATCTGTGCCAGCTGAAGAGTCTATGACTTCTGGCTCCCTGTTACGGGCCACCACCTGGAGGTTACTGCCCTCACATGTCTGCCAGCAGGCAGGAACTTCTCTCTTTAATACACTTATGGCAAAATTGGCCAGGTGAATTCAGGTGACCTTTTGCAGCTGGCTTTGCCAGAAGTGACCAACGTGATGTCATCTGCCAGTAGAGCTTCAGGGTCATTAACTTCCTACAGAAGAGTAGTGCTAACATTTGCAATGACTATGACTCTTTGTGAAGTAAATTTCTATCCATGGGCTGAGAAGACAGTCTAATAATAGACTTGATGAAATAAGTGATTAGCAAGTAAATGAGGGAGTGAGAGCAAGATATACTGAACAAATTGCTGAGTGAGGCTGAGAATAGACAAAGTCTCCCATTTTGTTTCTGAATATTAGTAAGATAGCCTGTTTCTACCTAAAAAGACAAACTACATATCATCAATAGAAAACCAACACCCAGATATCCGAAAACACATTCAAATTTACTTTCCAATTCTTCTTTTCTTTAAAATAAAACTTCTTACTGTATCCTACTGTATTTATAATCACAGAATCACAGAATCACAGAATGTTAGGGATTGGAAGGGACCTCGAAAGATCATCTAGTCCAATCCCCCTGTCGGAGCAGGATTACCTAGATCATGTCACACAGGAATGCGTCCAGGCGGGTTTTGAATGTCTCCAGAGAAGGAGACTCCACAACCTCTCTGGGAAGCCTGTTCCAGTGCTCAGTCACCCTCACTGTAAAGAAGTTTTTCCTCATATTTAAGTGGAACCTCCTGTGTTCCAGCTTGCACCCATTGCCCCTTGTCCTGTCAAGGGATGTCACTGAGAAGAGCCTGGCTCCATCCTCATGACACTTGCCCTTTCCATATTTATAAACATTAATGAGGTCACCCCTCAGTCTCCTCTTCTCCAAGCTAAAGAGACCCAGCTCCCTCAGCCTCTCCTCATAAGGGAGATGTTCCACTCCCTTAATCATCTTCGTGGCTCTGCGCTGGACTCTCTCTAGCAGTTCCCTGTCCTTCTTGAACTGAGGGGCCCAGAACTGGACACAATATTCCAGATGCGGCCTCACCAGGGCAGAGTAGAGGGGGAGAAGAACCTCTCTCGACCTGCTAACCACACCCCTTCTAATACACCCCAGGATGCCATTGGCCTTCTTGGCCACAAGGGCACACTGCTGGCTCATGGTCATCCTGCTGTCCACTAGGACCCCCAGGTCCCTTTCCCCTACGCTGCTCTCCAACAGGTCTGTCCCCAACTTGTACTGGTACATGGGGTTGTTCTTGCCCAGATGCAGGACTCTACACTTGCCCTTGTTATATTTCATTAAATTTCTCCCCACCCAACTCTCCAGCCTGTCTAGGTCTCTCTGAATGGCTGCGCAGCCTTCCGGTGTGTCAGCCACTCCTCCCAGTTTTGAATCATCAGCGAACTTGCTGACAGTGCACTCTATTCCCTCATCCAAGTCATTAATGAATATATTGAATAGTACTGGTCCCAGTACCGACCCTTGAGGGACTCCGCTAGACACAGGCCTCCAACTGGACTCTGTCCCATTGGCCACCACTCTCTGGCTTCTTTCCTTCAGCCAGTTCACAATCCACCTCACTACCCGATCATCCAGACCAAACTTCCTCAGTTTAGCTGCGAGGATGCTGTGGGAGACCGTGTCAAACACTTTACTAAAATCGAGATAGACCACATCCACAGCTTTACCATCATCTATCCACCGGGTTATGTCCTCATAAAAGGCTATCAAGTTGGTTAAACATGACTTCCCCTTGGTGAAGCCATGCTGAGTGTCCCTAATGATCCCCCTATCCTTGATGTGCCTAGAGACAGCATCAAGAACAAGTTGTTCCATCACCTTTCCGGGGATGGAGGTGAGGCTGACCGGTCTATAGTTACCCGCGTCCTCCTTCTTGCCCTTTTTGAAGACTGGAGTGACATTCGCTTTTCTCCAGTCCTCAGGTACCTCTCCCGTTGCCCACGACTTAGCAAAGATGATGGAGAGTGGCCTAGCAATGACTTCCGCCAGCTCCCTCAGCACCCGCACGTGCATCCCATCAGGGCCCATGGATTTATGGACGTCCAGATTGCTTAATTGGTCCCTGACCCAGCCCTCATCTACCAAGACAGGTTCTTCCTCTGTCCTGACTTCTTCTGGGGCCTCAGGGGTCCGGGGCTCCTCAGGACAGGCTCCAGCAGTATAGACAGAGGCAAAGAAGGCATTCAGTAACTCCGCCTTCTTTTTATCCTCTGTCTCCAGGGCCCCCACCTCATTCATCAGTGGGACTACACTGCCTCTAGTGTTGGCTTTACCTGCAATGTATTTGAAGAAGCCCTTTCTGTTGTCCTTGACCTCTCTTGCAAGGTTGAATTCCAAGGAGGCCTTAGCTTTCCTAGTTGCCTCCCTACATCCTCTGACAATAGACTTATATTCCTCCCAAGTGGCCAGCCCTTCCTTCCATGATCTGGACACCCTCTTCTTCCACTTGAGTTTGCCCAGCAGTTCCCTGTTTAACCATGCAGGTCTCCTGCTACCCTTCCTTGACTTTCTACCTGCTGGGATGCTCTGATCTTGAGCTCGGAAGAAGCAGTCCTTGAATGCTAACCAACTATCTTGGGCCCCCTTACCTTCTAGTACCCTGTCCCATGGGATTTCCCCTAGCAATTGCTTAAAAAGGCCAAAGTTGGCCCTCCTGAAGTCCAGGGTTGCAATTCTGCTAGCTATTCTGTTCCTGCCACATGACATCCTGAACTTTACCATCTCATGGTCACTACAACCAAGGCTGCCCTCAACCTTCACCTCTTCAACCAGACCCTCCTTGTTAGTGAGGATAAGATCCAGCAGCGCTCCTCTCCTTGTTGGCTCATCCACCATTTGCATCAGAAAGTTATCATCAATGCACTGGAGGAACCTCCTGGACTGAGGATGGCTGGCTGAGTAGGCCTCCCAGCAAATATCAGGGTAGTTGAAATCCCCCACAACAACCAGGCCCTGTAATTGCAAGACTGCTCTCAGCTGCCTGTAGAAGGCCTCATCACCCTCCTCATCCTAATACTATACTGAAGATACAGACTAGAGTGGTCTTCCACTGCTTTAGTGCCATCTGCAGTCATTCCATTCTGAAGTGCTACTTAATCTCAACTTGGAAAATTGATTAACTTCAAATCTTATATATGCATGGTCGTATAAGAAATTATGGTACAGAAAGAGAGAATGACCAAGTAGAATAGTAATTCTAGTTTTTCAGCTGAATCAGTGAACCTGTAATTGGTATTCAAAAGACTTCTGGTATAAAATGATGGAGAGTTGCCTCTTGAGGGAAGGGAAAGGAGATACAAATAAATTCGTGTTGTTTAAATAAGAATGGTTTACTGCTTTGGACTGGATTCAGCAGCCATGGGACTGTCCTGTGGAAATAGTCAGTTAACTATATTCAAGGAGAATTTAAAATTATATGTAAAGCTCTGGAAAATAACTTCAGTTCTTGTTATTCTCGCTGGTACTTGTTATGCTCATTGGTAGAGACTGGCTTTGTTAGAAGTGTAGGAACACGCACTATTTCACCCAAGACAGTCTTCATAGGTAAACATTATTGTTCTTTTAGTAACAGCAGCCCTGTCTTTCTGGCTGTTATGAGCAAGCTGACACCTGGTCACATAATAAGAACCTGGAAGGTGTCACTCAGTGGTCTCCAGAGCAGGAATTAATCTGCTGCTGGGGACAAATGTGAGATGAAAATATGTTAGAGAGATAAGCATGGAAAAACGACAGACTCAAAGCTCTAGAGAGGTAAGCATTGTGTTTTTCTGACGTAACATAGCTTCCAAAAGAATAGTCTATTGCAGGAAAACAAATAAATAATTTTCCTGGGAATGTGTCTGCTGCATTTATTTTTTGAGCAACCTTAATATCTCTTTCTTTCCTTAAAAAAAAATAATTATGTAATGACAGGACAGGAAAAATAGGATCTGTACCTAAGTTTTAGGCAAAGACATGTAGCATAGTAGCATACCTCTGTTCAGAGCTATCTAGCCTTATTCAAATTGGGAGATGATAAGGAGAAACTTAAACTTCACATAGGACAGGAATTTGAAAAGGATTAAATATTTTAAAAGCTATAAAATAAGCCAATATAAGCCAATTCTATAGTTTAAATATGGGAAATATTTTATTACTGATTAACTGAAAGCTAAAGATACCCCAACATACTGACAATCACCACCTTGATTGACATACTATGGACTGAAACAGGGATGTGTAGAGCTGTGAGTGAACTGTTACACCTTATGTTAAAAAGACGAGAACCTGAGGCCTGGGGCGGGAGCAAGTCATGTAATCTCTGAACTGGCAGAGAAGGGGCCCATCACACATTTTCATACCCAAGTGACATAAACTTGCTGACTATATATGTAGTCATCAGTTAAACCACTGAACTGTTCTGTATGTAGTAAATAGATTCAAATAGAAGTCATGCTGCCACTGATACTGTTGAATTCAGCCTTTTAGTCCTGATAATCCTGATAATCACCACAGATTTATCAGTGCTGGGCTATGAGACAGTATTTGTCACTCCAGCACAAAAATGATTCCACACCATTTACTTGCTTTTCCAAAAAGTGACTTCTGTGAAAAAAACAAATAGACAAAATCTCTTCCTCCCTAAAAGCTTAGCTCTTTTGACCTTGGTTTTGTAGGTGTGGCACATTTCTCTCTGCGTTCCGAAACCCAGTCCATTGTTCAGTTTTCACAGATTATGGTGGCTACAGTCAGTTTATAGAAGGTCTGATATGGCAAGACTTCTATGTTATCATGGCATAGAACTGAATTTCATTAAAACTATAGAAAAATATTCCAAACCCAGCAATATTTTTCCCGATTTTAATGTTATTTTTAACATTTAATTTGTGGTACCATGCAGTTGCTGATCAATCTTTTCTAAACTATACTGTTAATATGTAATAATTAAAAAAAAAACCAATAACTTTGCCTTAATAAACTATATATTTATTTAAAATGTATCTGACTATAATATATTCTAATTGCTATTATGTATTACAATATTGTAATATATAACTCAATTCTTTTTATTTGAAAGTTCCTGCAATGTGATTTTTAAAAGTGTTTCTGTGAAGACTACATCAGTATATCTTAGGACATAGCACACCTTCACAGAATCACAGAATCACAGAATGTTAGGGATTGGAAGGGACCTCGAAAGATCATCATCTAGTCCAATCCCCCTGCCGGAGCAGGATTACCTAGATCATATCACACAGGAACGCGTCCAGGCAGGTTTTGAATGTCTCCAGAGAAGGAGACTCCACAACCTCTCTGGGCAGCCTGTTCCAGTGTTCGGTCACCCTCATTGTAAAGAAGTTTCTCCTCATATTTAAGTGGAACCTCCTGTGTTCCAGCTTACACCTGTTGCCCCTTGTTCTGTCAATGGGTGTCACTGAGAAGAGCCTGGCTCCATCCTCATGACACTTGCCCTTTCCATATTTATAAACATTAATGAGGTCACCCCTCAGTCTCCTCTTCTCCAAGCTAAAGAGACCCAGCTCCCTCAGCCTCTCCTCATAAGGGAGATGTTCCACTCCCTTAATCATCTTTGTGGCTCTGCACTGGACTCTCTCTAGCAGTTCCCTGTCCTTCTTGAACTGAGGGGCCCAGAACTGGACACAATATTCCAGATGCGGCCTCACCAGGGCAGAGTAGAGGGGGAGGAGAACCTCTCTCGACCTGCTAACCACACCCCTTCTAATACACCCCAGGATGCCATTGGCCTTCTTGGCCACAAGGGCACACTGCTGGCTCCTGGTCATCCTGTTGTCCACTAGGACCCCCAGGTCCCTTTCCCCTACGCTGCTCTCCAACAGGTCTGCCCCCAACTTGTACTCATACATGGGGTTGTTCTTGCCCAGATGCAGGACTCTACACTTGCCCTTGTTATATTTCATTAAATTTCTCCCCACCCAACTCTCCAGCCTGTCTAGGTCTCTCTGAATGGCAGCACAACCTTCTGGTGTGTCAGCCACTCCTCCCAGTTTTGTGTCATCAGCGAACTTGCTGACAGTGCACTCTATTCCCTCATCCAAGTCATTAATGAATATATTGAATAGTACTGGTCCCAGTACCGACCCTTGAGGGACTCCACCAGATACAGGCCTCCAACTGGACTCTGTCCCATTGACCACCACTCTCTGGCTTCTTTCCTTCAGCCAGTTCACAATCCACCTCACTACCCGATCATCCAGACCACACTTCCTCAGTTTAGCTGCGAGGATGCCGTGGGAGACTGTGTCAAACGCTTTACTGAAATCGAGATAGACCACATCCACAGCTTTACCATCATCTATCCACCGGGTTATGTCCTCATAAAAGGCTATCAAGTTGGTTAAGCACGACTTCCCCTTGGTGAAGCCATGTTGAGTGCCCCTAATGATCCCCCTATCCTTGATGTGCCTAGAGACAGCACCAAGGACCTTGGGACACAACGCTTGGTATAGAGTCTGTATCACGTAATTCCTGTGTACAGCAGCACTGAAACTTTTTGACTTCCACAACTAAAAAATATACACTGTTGAAAATCACCTGGGATTTCATCTCAGCAAAAAGATTCATAGCCACTACCTATAGATAATAAATTTAATACACATTTATAGGCTTTGAGATATATTTTTCTCAGCCTCCACTAGCTGCAAGAAATTAAACAAAAAGGAATCTTGTATTTTCCATTTGTATGCCTTCAACTTCACCTGAAAGAAACTGGTGACTTGGATTAGTAGTGGTATTTGGTCAGGTTTTGGGTAGTTTCCCTGACAACTTTATTGCTCAGTGCACACAAATTAGATTCAGCACGGCTTGCTTGTATTTGATATGGTTTTTGATATAAGCATGTGTGCTAATCTGTCAAGTAAACATGGAGCATACACTGGTTTGGCCAGGAACTGACATACTTTGAGCTTGACCCATGTCACCTCACTGTTTCCATTTCTATGTAATTGCTGAGGACTCAGCAAACAAGTTCATATGTTATTTCATTCTAAGGCTGTTGCAAACTCATTTTTCATCCCAACCTAATTAGCAGTGAGTGAAATCAACAGTCTAAGAAGACTGTAAAAATGGTTCACTAGTAATTATTCATGCTTCTAATGGGGAAAAATAATTCTTTCAACGTGTTTTCTGGTCTCATGAGTCTGCTACAACATATTGCATTCCGCTATCCAATAAGGTAAAGCAGGATAATTTCCTCACTCTGTTTACACCCTTGGGAAGCCTGTGGGTCATGACTACATTGTACATTTGGCCCAGACCCAAGTGCATGGCCTTATCTTGGAAAGCCTCTGATACTTATGTCTGTGTGCCTAAATACTAGAGGCCTGCTACTTCCATGTTCACACAGTTTAAGAAACAGCCTCAGGCTATTGTGTTCTTAGATTGCTACAGGTTTTGACATATCCTTGTCATCAGACAAGGATGCCTTCGCTGAGCTGGAAGGCACACGTTGGTAATTGCAGCCATAGAAGTACTGCCTGGCACTGGGCTGCTCCTTAATTTTTCATCTGGAACTTAATGTCATGGAGGAGGTCTCAGGGGCACGGGTGGCCCATTTCAATGCGATGACAATCAGATGCTGTTTGGCAACAGTTAGCTGAGTTAAACCAGTTCCGCTGAAATGGAACAAGGGTTGCTTACGCACAGTCATGATCCCAGTTAAGGAACTATTAATTTTCTGCTCCTCAACCCTTTATTTCTTCATGGCTTTCCATTTGTCACCTGCTGCCCAGTCTGTCTGTAAGAAGGCATTTGAGGTCACCCAGCAGAGCTGGTTGTTCTCTGACCTTTTTGATACTGCTTCAAGATGTGATCATGAAAACAGTGTAACTTGTTCATGAGAGGTTGTCAAGAAGTTCATGGTTTGGTTAGGGCACAGGTTTGAAGACTCAGGCCCACAGAAATGAAGAAACATAGTATAAAAATCAAGAAACATTAGAACAAGCTTTGAAATTTGACCTTTGTATATAGAGATACTATATTATGGAAATTACTATCTTGAATAAAACATTAAGAAATAATTGGAATTTGCTGGGTATCTTGCTACATGATTTTATGCGAGTGAGACAGATTTTGCTTTCCAAGTCTGGCTATGGAATTTTGCCCCCATGACCATTCACTTGACTGGAAATTGGGTGGCTTCATTCCATGATTTTGACAATGTAAACCCTCATCTCATTATTTCCCAATTTACGGATACACAGGACTTATAAACTATTATGGAACCAAGAACAACATGCCCGGTTGGTGGGACTGGACCCACTGACAACACAGACGAGATGTACCGTATGGGTTGTAAGACAGGATGGATTCCTGAGTCAGGTGGAAGATTTCAGCCAGAAAGTATCTTTAGCCCCGCAACAAGCCAACTTTTACATCCTCCCTCCTTGGCATGACATTTAGAGTGCAGTTTCCTTCAGGTCCCCTAAAGCTTGTAGGTGTGATTGAAGAGTAAAAAGAATTTCCAGTGCTGATCTTAAAAAGCTCTGAATGCCAGTCCTTGTCTTTGGGGCAGGGTCTACTGAAAGAAGAGAAAGGAGCCTTGAGGACCATAATATTCCTCATTGCCCACTCTTAACCTCCAATACCTCTAGAACTCTAATTAATAGATAACCAGAATCTGACATTAATCATTTAACGTACTTATTGGTCAGTCATCCATATAACACTCAGACATATGAGATATAAATACAGAGTTGAGCAATTCAGACTGGATAGCATCACTACATTTTTACCTTTGCATAAGCCAATGGAATGTTTCAAAGTAATTAAAGGTTCACTTCAGCCTTTTTGGCACCGTTTATCTTATTGTTTAATAAAATCATGATAACAAAGTCACTGCTTAATCGCTGTACAATTGCAGAGTACCCTATTCCAGAGCAAAGATTTATGCATACAAAATAGGAAGCGTATTTCCGACTTTTAGCCAAAAATCTGTTGTTTTTCAACACTATCCAAAAGATTTAGACAGTTCAAAGCACCTCAAGAGTGGTGATCAGTATGTCTATATTTCCTAGAGCTGGTTGAAACACGTTCAGTGAAATTTTAATTTGATGAAATATATTATTATGTTAAAGCTAAAAATATTTCAGTAATGAATGACTTTTGAGAGAGATCATGCTGGGAGGGGAGAAATGAAGTGTTAAATTCTCCAGCATTTTAAGTGTTAGGAAACCAGGTATAAGGGGGATTTGAACTGGAACCTTTGGAGAGTGTCCCAGCCATCACCTCCTATCCCAATAATGAAGTAGGAATTCATGTGTCAGTTTGAAATGTGATAATTCAGTACCATTCCAGTGATAGAAAATACATCCAAAAGATTTTGTTTGCATGCCAGTGTGGAACAAAATACATTCAAACTCCACAGAATGTTGTCACAAAATGAAACCACTATTTGGTCACGTCTGATATTTTAATGCTGATTTTTTTTTTCTCATGGAAAAACTGGCACAGTGATTAGATACTCAATTTGTCTGTGGTTGAGAAAAAGTATGGGGATAAATCTACCTACAAAGGAAATGACACATTTCAGGAGTGAAAAAGATTTTTCATTTGCAAAGTCTTGGATGTAAGATATTGTGCTCCATAGGTACAGTTCCCTGAGTAAGCAGCAAACCTGCACTACAAGGGGCTTAGTCCAGTTCCACAAAGACTGCTGATAAACTCTTAGAATATTACTGAATTAGTTATTTGGAAACCACTTGCTGCAGGGTCTGTTCTTTGCCACTGCTGTTCATTCTCCCAGGAGACACAGTGTGCGAGAGGCTCTTCTTTTGCTCTTCTCATCTTTGCTTTCTCCCACCTACACAGCCTCTGCCTTAGAAGACAGTATCTATTAGTTTCATCCCAGCACCACAGAATTGAGTTTTACTAGGTCAGTAGCTTCTTCTGGTGTGTAAAGATACAAGGCCAGCTCATAGCAAAAAATGCTTACCATAGCAAAAGAAATTGTACTAGTTTACATGTACTAAATGACATAGGTCCTCCTCAGTGGAATTTCTAGGGCAACCTCAAATTTCCATCTTCACTCAGAATTCCAAAGACACAAAAGGAAAGGTTTTCTGCACTATTATGGTTAGTTTTTCTTGCTTTTAGAATTCCACACAGAAATGTGTTTTTTTCCCTTGAACAGTGGATACTTTTCATGGCTGCTCTCTGAGGTGACCTCTGGATGAACACACACTCCTGCACTCCCTTGTCCAGTAACAACTGTGCTGTGAGTACGGTGATCACCTGGCAATGATGTTTCACTTCTTTCAAAACTTCAGTGGGGTCTAATGTGGTTTGAATTTTAAAAATTTTAAAGACTTGTAAATCATTTATTTGAAATTACATAGCACTGACTTAAGCTGCAAAACAAAGCCGTGTTGATGCAGTGTGCTTTATGCAGGCTGTATGTGATGGGAGGAAACTTGTTCGTTGTAAACAGCAATATTCCACAAAAAAAAAAGAAAAGGAAAAGAGAAAGAAGAAATAAAAGACAAAGAAAGATGATAGCACAAGAAAATTTAAAAGCTGTGTCTTTCTCTAGTTTAACTTGGTTTTCAAAGCATCACTTACCACTGTCCAGGATTTCATTCTTTCCCCTAAGTGGTTCATGTTGTGGGAGAACTGAGTGCTTTCAATAAAGCCACTCCTGAATAAATGTGTTTTTGCCCCTGGCTGAGATGAGCTTAACAAATCAGCAGAAGGAGAACAACACAAGTCTGCCCCAGTCAGTCATTTCTACATGTCTTCTTTACCCTGAAAAATTCAATGACAATTACTGAAAATTCATTCTAGTGGTTTTTATTAGATGTGTTAATCTTAGCATCAGTGCATACAGAGTTTTTAAAATTTGTCTGCTATATAATCAGGGCTTTGTTTTCATTTTGTATGTCCTTTGTGTAGAGATGCTGTGGTCTCTATGGCAAGAAATACTCATGCACACCAGGGCCCATGCCTGGATGCTAAAGGAAAAATTATCCCTAAGGCAATCTATAGAGTGCATCTGCAGTGCAAGTAAGGTGTAGAATCTCTCCTGAGTTCACCTTCTCATAATTGTGGCCTGTATGAGGTTTATAGGAAAAAAAAACTGAAAATTGCCATTAGAGGGAGCAGGTATGGTGCTGTACAAACACAGCCAAAAGATCTGCAGCATAGAGGGTGCCACTGAAGCCCTTTTGAAACAGCTTCTGTGTTCTGGTGAAAGTACATGGGAGTGTCCTAGCTGATTAATGTGTTTTCTACAGTGGCAATGAGGGCAGTGAGGTATAACTCACTGGATAACTAAACATCGACAAACAAAACATGTGAGAAACAAAGAGAAATATTAATTTCCAGTGTCAGTTGAAATATATATTCCACGTGGAAGAAAAAATTGATCAGTTCTTAGTGATACAATAGCACTGATGAACTGGACATAAAATAAGCAGAAAAGGTGGTGAGAACCTCATGATTTCGTTTTACTTCTAGGTTTGTTCTTCTAGGTACCAATCACACAAGTGTTTTAGTGAAGTTGGTCCACACTTTATCTGAAATAAGACAGGACATCATTCACAAAGCAAAAATCCAGAGTGGACCTAAAGATCTCCCCAAAAAGTTACAAAGTAACAAAAACAGGCTTCAGAGAATACTCCATGAAAGGGTATTATGGAAGGAAATTCAGAAGTAAGGCTGATTTCCTCCATTATCTCACTCTATTTTCACTATAGTATTTATGTGTTTAATACTGAAGGGATAAGTCGGAGCCCTGACAGAAGACTGCTAAAACAATCTCTTGCAGATGCAGCACAGCTTGTTTCTGCACACAAACCCTTTTCAATGTTGCAGCATAGGAGGGACACGGGGGCATATGTGCATTGGTATAGCTCCAGGAGACAGCACATGTTATGATTTACTACAAGGCCACATCTTTATTAAGCTGTTAGTATCATCTATGCACATATTATAGTAACATCTATACTGCCTATCATACCAACCAGTTTCAAATACTTTACAGATGTCTGTATATAATTTTTATTAAGGAACTGTGCATACCTTTGTTGAAATTACACTGTGTTGTTGAATGAGGGTATGTAGGATAGCCATGAGACTGCAACCCTACTTCATGTCAAGGGTTTGATTTAGCAAAGCATGTAAGCCAGTGACACTTTTCAGGTACTTTAAATGTAGTAGCCCTAAGGTTAGATGAACATGAAAATGGTTTGTTTACTTGAAAAATACTGGTGAAAACAAACAAAAATAGGTTTTGCTTTCATCACTTTCATAATTTATGAATCTAAAAACCTAAATTCTTTAACAAAACTGTTGTAAAAAAAAGGTATTGGTTCTAATAAACCTTATGAATAAATTCAACTGTTGACAGCCAGCATGGCTCCACTAAGGGCAAATCATGCCTGACAAATTTGATGGCCTTCTACGACAGGGTTACAGCACTGGTGGATAAGGGAAGAGCGACTGATGTCATCTACCTGGACTTGTGCAAAGCATTTGACACTGTCCCACACAACATCCTTGCTTCTAAATTGGAGAGACATGGACTTGACGGATGGGCCACTTGGTGGATAAAGAATTGGCTGGATGGTTGTACTCAGAGCTGCAGTCAACAGCTCAACATCCAAGTGGAGACCAGTGAAAAGTGGCATTCCTCAGGGTTCAGTGTTGGGACTGGCACTGTTTAACATCTTTGTCAGCGACATGGACAGTGGGATTGAGTGCGCCCTCAGCAAGTTTGCCGATGACACCAAGCTGTGTGGTGTGGTCGACACACTGGAGGGAAGGGATGGCATCCAGAGAGACCTGGACAGGCTTGAGAGATGGGCCTGTGTGAACTGCATGAAGTTCAACAAGGCCAAGTGCAAGGTCTTGCATGTGGGTCGGGGCAATCCCAAGCACAAATACAGGCTGGGCAGAGAATGGATTGAGACCAGCCCTGAGGAGAAGGACTTGGGGGTGATGGTTGATGAGAAGCTCAACATGAGCCGGCCCATGTGCGCTTGCAGCCCAGAAGGCCAACTGTATCCTGGGCTGCATTAAAAGCAGCATGGCCAGCAGGTCGAGGGAGGTGATTCTGCCCCTCCACTCTGCTCTCGTCAGACCCTACCTGGAGTACTGCGTCCAGCTCTGGGGCCCCCAACATAGGAAGGACACGGAGCTATTGGAGTGAGTCCAGAGGAGGGCCACGAAGATGATGAAATGTCTGGAGCACCTCTCCTATGAAGACAGGCTGAGAGAGTTAGGGCTGTTCAGCCTGGAGAAGAGAAGGCTCTGGGGAGACCTTCTAGCAGCCTTCCAGTACCTGAAGGGGGCCTACAGGAAAGCTGGAGAGGGACTTTTTACAGAGGCATGTAGAGATAGGACGAGGGGTAACAGTTTTAAACTGAAAGAGGGTAGATTTAGATTAGATGTTGCAGATGCCCCCTCCATGGAAGTGTTCAAGGTCAGGTTGGATGAGGCTTTGAGCAACCTGGTCTAGTGGAAGGTGTCCCTGCCTGTGGCAGGGGGGTTGGAACTAGATGATCTTTAAGGTCCCTTCCAACCCAAACCATTCTATGATTCTATGATGCTAACTTTCTTTCAGCAGTCACCATGAACAGGACGCTAAGGCTCCCTAGTATGGAAAATTCAGAACTCAGGCTAGACTTGCTAATGAGATCGTAGTCTTCCATATCAATGCTAAACAGTTCAGAGCACTGCCATGTGAGCAGATGCTACTGAACAGCCTCTAAATGTCACCATTGCCATGGCTTTCAATCTTGATATATTTGTTTCCAATTCCTTGCACAACTTCAAGAAGTGACCCAGATAATTCCCAGGTGCCCAGCTGACTTCATGTAAACTAACTAAACACTGTCTTCTTTATACCGAAGCCATCTTGATCGTCCTCTTCATGATCACTTTCTGATTTGGCCTTAAAATGGATCTCACCTCCTAGAAACCTTATATTGGCAACAAACAAACAAAAAAAAAGCAAATACCAAATTATTAGGTTTAATTTCCAGCTGTTGAAATTTTATCTCTTGAGCTTAATCCATGAGGCAACCTTCTCAGAGGTATTGCTATATCTAAAATCTCACTCTAATACATGTGTATTAGGTACAAACTTGTAAGGGAAATAAATTCATGACTAGCTTCTTAATTGCCATAGACTTTGTATCTTCCTTTTCACATTTGAAAAATGGGTTACAAATTGTGTGAGTAAAAAGTGGGTAAAAGATTTCTAGTCTGATGTGTTTGTATTTTATGTTCCCTTTGGACAAGCACAAAGCAGCAAAGAATAGGGCCCTCAGCTAAAGGTGGTACTCACTCTCTGCCCTGCCAGTTTATTCACATTATAGAAATCCTTCAAGAGAGGGAAATATTATCATCTGCCATGTAGAAGAATATAGAGAGAGAGCACCTTATATAAAGAAATGAGTGTCAGAATCATCTTTAACTGTCCTCTGGTTGACTATAGAAACTGGCTCCACGTCCCTGCTGCTGATATATATTTTCTATGTATGTTGTTATCAGTTAGGAGAAAGATAATGCTGAGTACTCTGAGGTGCTAGAATTACTGTCTGAGCATTTCACATAGATTTTGTTACTATTTGTTTTTATTCTGAATTTTCTGTTCAATTTAGTGCTTTGGCATCTTAGTACATCGCACCCTGGGGTGCCTCTAGGCTATATCCTTAGCCCATTCTGCACAAGAAATTAAATGAAATGAAGAAAATGATTTGTCTCAGCCAGCTTGTGCTATCTGGGAAATGGGATTTCCACCACCATGCTGGTATGAAAGATGAAAACAAAAGGTTAACCAATATGAAAGCTAAAGCTTGAATATATTTTCAGCTCAACTCTTTTTGTAGAACAAAATGTTCTTTTAGAATTTCTTCTACATATTGACTTATCTGAGTAAACAGCCCTTAGTTAATAACACAGGACACATGGTCATGTTTTGATAAGCACATCCCCAGGGATTTGTGCTATTCAGTTTGAACAGAGCTACTAGTCATATATTTTTGTACCAAAACCTGGGCAGCTCATGTTAATTTATGGTCAACAAAGACTTTTTCTTAGTCCTTTGCTCATCACTATTGAAGTGAAGTGCGAAGTACAGTGATTTTAAGGACTATATGAGGCCTGCCCTATCAGATAATGTTTAAAGCTGTCATTCAGGTTTGGAGATAGATAGAAATAAGAAAGTCACAAGAGCAATGCTCTTGATCTCATTTGAGTAAAAGGACGGAGAACACCGTGTACGTTTCTGTTTCATACTCCTTAACACCAAGATACAGATCAGAGTGTCTTAATCAGGAGACGGGAGTTAAAATTTCTTTGAACACAGAAGGAAATGGTAGTTATACAACACTTCCTGGGCCAGTTAAAAAGTGGAGATAAAGGGTGTGGCTGCCATAAAATAGTCCAATGTTATTTAAAGTGCAGTAGCATGAATTAACTAGCAAAATGGGCTGTAGCTAATTCAGCCTATTACAACATTCTGCCTGAAATCATCCAAGATTTCACAGCTGATGGGCAATGCACCTGATTCACTGCCACAGTGTCATTGCAAATCATTGCCTTATAAATGTGATTAAAGGCTGTTTATTTTTTTAAATGATGAGGAAAATTCAAGGAGAAAATGTTAGAGATAAAGCATTTTAAGTCAAAGAAATATTCACATTGCTACTGCTGTAACTGAAGACTTAAAGAAAGCACATTTGCTGTATCACAAACAATCAACAGACTACTGCATGTTTCAATACTATGTTTTATTTCTGTGAGCTTTTGTCTAAGTGACACTGAGCAAAACAGAAATACAAATGCCTCTAGCTTAACTCCTGGTTACTAGAATAATTATTTTCTTTCTTTCTGATAAACAGGAAGCAAAAACATGAGCTGGTGGTGAAATGGAATGAATAGTAGAAGGAAAGGTGTCAATTTAAAAATAAAAATAAAAGTGGGACCATGTGGAGAGTGGCAATGACAATAATTATTTGTATAACACAGCTTATCTATCTTGCTGTGCAGGAATATAAGGTTTCAGAATATTTCTGCTAAAAGAGAGATACTCCCATAATTCTCACTTTAATGGTCATCACTTCAAAAAATAGAAAAAATAATCTGGTCCATATATTCCCAGTTTTTCCAAATGTTTTTTATTGTTCTTATTTATTTTCCCTTCCTCCTAACGATTAATAATGTTTTTAAAAGAAAAAATCGATGGAAATCAGTGGACAAAATTCTAATATACTTGCTCAAGCTCATCTGGAAAAATAAATTGCTAATCAACATCAAGAAAAAGATCACAATATTTTCTAATCTTCCAATTTTCATTTGTTGCAAGGACTAGTTGCAGTTTGTCTCCTTTTTTCTCAACAATAAAATTTAAACAGTTTTGTTTTGCAGTTTGAGGGTATGATTAGTTGATCCAAGCTCTGATAGCACAAATGCATTTTCAATATTCAGATCATTTTCTAGTACAAAAACCAAAACCTATTCCTAATCTGCAGTTACTACAACTGCACTGATTTAGAAGCAATTTGGGAGTAAAATACATGACATTACTTCTGTTGGGCAAAAGAAATAAATTCTTATTCTAGTTTAAAATGATGGCAAGGACATTTCAGTTTAAGAATTCGAAGTTTCACACTAACCCCCTAATTCTTGTTTCACAGCAGTTTTAATAAACAGTTTTATTCCTTATACTGTGCTCTTCTATACCTACTGTGAGAGACAATAGACATTTGGGACTGAAATAAACACTAAGCTGCAGGTCAGCTTGTATATGCTGATTCTTAGGATTATAACAAGAACTATTCCTGAATTTCAGATTGAAATACCCACTGAGATCTCATGAAGAACTATTTAAAGCCTCCACAATAACTTTGCAACAAAAAGGTCAAATAAGAATTGCAAGCAGAGAAGCTGCTGGAGATCAGCGACAAGATTGAAAGTAAGGAAACTGAAACAAGCCAAAGACAACAAGCGTATTATCAGCCTCCCATCTACTCTGAGAGATTTGATAACAACTTTGAAGGTCCTCTGGTTAGCATGCAGTTCCATCCCTGAACATCTACAGGCTGTATATGTTTATTTGATTTCAGGTTAAAGCAAGAATACTGCAAAGAAAATAAATTAGTTGTTATTTTTGGTAAACAAAATTATTATTAATCAATAATGTGTCACATTTCATAGACTCTACTCACAGAAGCACCCCAAAACCAGAAGATTTGGCTAAACACCCAGTCCTTTTAGGGGGCTTCCAGTCTCCTTCCTTCGTTCACCTGCCTGCTAAGGTGTAATGCACTGAGCTGTCCATCCCTGTGTCGTCTGTTTGTGCAAGCACTGCTCTGTCTGTTTCCAGAGAAGCTGCTATTTTCATTCAGTGGTAGGTGAGATGTGACACAGATTCGCAGACATGTAAGGCCAAACAATAAAGACTAAATGATCTTTGTGAACTCTGTTTGAAGAGAAGCAAGGAGTTACACTGAGGTACTAGAGAGTTATACAATGCCACAGTGGCGAGATGAGGCAGCCTTCACTTTTCAGAAGCCTGTGATGCAGTGGCAGATCCTTTCCCTGCTAAGATACAAGCTTTCTTTATGAGTGATGCAAGTTTTGCTATAGGAAAGAACTAAGAGATACCAATCTAAAAGGACTAGAAATCAGTTACTGAACAAAAGGAGGCTACAAAAATAAAAAAATAATCTTGACTTCTGAGCTATTATTGCCATATTTCATAGCTCATGCTCACATACAGACAGTGGATTTTGTTTTAGCTATAGCCGCATAGTAGAACTGGTATTTCTTTAGTAATTTTAATTCCCCTAATGAACTAGTTTAATATGTGTTTGGTTGGCTTCCTTCTGTCCTGCCCTGAACATCTGTATGTGGATCTCTACATTGCACTAACTTATTAATATGCAAAACTGAGCAAGCCTTTCACTTCACGGGGCCATGGGGAGACACATAACTCATGGTGTTTCTTTAAATAAGCAATAAAATAAACAAATTAATTTTGATTTAATTCAGGATGCACTGTGGAGTGTTAGCATCAGCTTTAGTAACTCACTAATTAGGGGATCAATTGTTTCTATTTGATTTTGCATTAGAACAACATGAAAAAGATTCAAGGAGGGAAAATTTTTGCATTTCATGTAAGAGCTTAAGCAGCAAAGCTCCTTTCAAAAGCAATTACTGCTAATGCAATTTTACTAGAATCCAGTAGGCTATGCTCATGCTCTGATTTTCCAGCTGAAACACACCTGGTCATCATTTGCTCTCCATGCAAACAGATGGGCTGCTTTGTTTCAATGATTCATACAGTTCTATACAGCTTACCTCCACAATATGAAACATTTACTTGTTCCAGAGAACTCCTTTCATAACATTTATTTCTAACACAATTCCCAACGTCCATTTTCCTAGAGACAGTGACTGGAAAGTACTGTGTCCTGACTGAATGTTATAATATACATAATTATTGCTGGAATACTAAAAGCAACCTGGCTTCCCCCCTTCTGATTGTCCAAACAAGCAAATTCTCCTTGGTCAAGATAATTAAGTTGTCTGTCAGCCTTATCATCTCAGTGACAGGCTCTCCTCATTTCAGCTGGTGTTTGTTAGACTAGGGAGGAATTTCAAAGAACAGAAACCCTGTGAGCAAGTGCAGAATATAATTTATACCTCAGTGTCATTTTCTGAATAAATCCTAATCAATTTTACTGTAAGATTATCTGTACACAGGATTTTTTAGGAAAATTAAGACAATTCACCTAAGGATTTTATTTCCATGTGCACATGTTTAAGTGCTTTAAATATCATGGGGATGGATTCAAGTGTGAAGTAACTGGAAGCTGGAGTGATCTAAGGGTAGTTTACTCCTGAGTGCATGCATCTGTTTAGTTTTAATTGACTTCATATCGTCAGGAAATTTACATTAACTTTCCTAACTTTTCCTTTTACTTTTCTTACTGTCCTTAATGGTAAGAAACTTGGACTCATATGCATGAATGAGTCTATGGAATCTCTTTTGGAAGTTTTTATTCTTCTGCAATAGGCTTTCAGTTTACAGGTATCCTAAAGGAGGAATCAATTTTTATCTGCTTCTCTGAAAGGGAATTTGATTGAATTTCTACCTGCCAGTTTTACTCCTTTAAGACATGGGAAAGAATACTTCATGATTGCAGTTTATGACAAAATATAGAGAATAATATAAATATGGCTGTTTTCAAGATTGGATAGAGGGATGAGGTGGTCTTGTAGCCTCTCAACCACTGTTTGTTGTCTTATTCAACAAGGAAAGGGAATAGAGCAAGAGCCGAAGTCTCATTCACCCCATGCAGGACACCTCCCTTGGAGTAGCAATACGTAACATACATATATCTTTGTAGTGCAACATACCAAACAACATCTGCATTATTAGGTGCCGTTTCACTGAAGGACTGGTAACACCAGCGTTGCACACTGCCCTGAAGCACTCTGCACGGATGGGTCTGGCCCTGTATGGCATTGCCCCACCCTTCTCTGCTTTCCAGTTCCCAGAGATGTGGCCACATACGTAGTGTCAGAGAAGGGACTGACGGTGAGCCGAATTTGTCCATCCTTCTCCCTATATCCTCTCTTCCCTCCCCTCTACAAGAGGCCAGAGCAGAGCTCTTGTGCATGTGAGACATGCTGCTGAAAGGCAGAGGTGTTGCAGGTGATTTCATATGCTAATAGATGGGGGCATACCCTGTGTCACCTTGTCTTTGACACTCACCTCCCAGACAGGTCCCAGCCCTCCTGTACGATTAGATCGTTTGGGCAGTAGGGACCAAGAGGTTTGCTGGTTGCATATTTTGAGATGTGTACTACGAAGGATTCGAATAGCATTTCCCATCACTTATTTCAGAGAAGGGAAACGGAGAGGGGTGCACAGTTCCTGATTTCCTGATAGACGCGGGTTGAGGGGAACGGGCAGCGAAGGAGGTGAAGTAAGGCAAAGCTGAACCAGCACCAGGGGTGAGACCCATCTGCCACTGGTAAAGATCAAGTGGCAAAAGGTTTTGTCCAGATTCAAGGGAAGTGTCAGGCAAAAGACACACACCCTTCACACAATGGTCTTCTGACAGGACAAAGCTGGGCTCTGCAAAAGGGCAAACCAGCAGAGTACACTTTCTCACACCGTGTGACGACTGCATAGGGTGCCTTCGAGAATTTGGGTAGCTATTTATTTATTGCTCTTTAAAGAATAGGAAGGAGTTCTGCCAGCATGTGCAGCACTGCTTGCCACCAGTCTTAGGCTAAGCTAACCTGTGTTTATATCTCACAGGGAGACAGATCTTTGATACGGGGGGAATTCCGACCTGTCTCGCTCCAGGGAGCTGAGACAGTCCAAAAACATTACATCATCTCTCTGGGTTGCCATCTGCTATAAGTACAGTGTTGTCTTTGTGATGTATCTGGATGCAGATTTATATTTAATGCCTAATTTAAGGGGAAGAACAAGGCTAAGCAAATAAAGAATGCACAGTGAACTGAAGCATTCATCGCTGAGTGAGTAACTCCTTGAAAAGCCTTCAATATAGACCGGCAACATGGCTCAATCAGTACCTTTCCAGGCAATACTATCTAACAACTGGGTAAAAAGTTTCAATAACAGAGCGCTGGCAGAGCGTATTGACTGCTTGTCATTGCACCAAGATGACTTCACAAAAATCTGTGCTCATATCAGAACAAGCCACAAAACGCTGAGGAAATCAATAGGTCAGTTAGACACCTTTAGAGCCAGACAGCAGTATTATGAGAGTCACACTGAACTGATAATTATTAGTCCTGCTAAATTAAAAACTCACTTGAGTTCAGCACTTTTGATGCACCAAAGGAGGTAAACGTAACCCAAGGAAATAAGTTTATAGCAATTTAAGATTTGTAGTTGTCCTTCTTCTTACCTGAATCTGATGCTTCTGAAAGGTAGAGAGAGGAAAAATAGCATCCTAGAGATTACTGTTGGGTTGTTTATTATGAAAGTTGTAAAAAGAACTTTACAATGTCCTATTCTTTTCCCATTATATTAGATGCCCTAGATATTTAGGGACTAGTAAAACCTAAAGGACTCACAGTTAAATAAGGCTACTCTATAGGACATGAAAGAGCAGATGTTGATGACAAAAATGCTAAAAATCTAAAACTAAGCCTGTCAGTTTTACAGTGGGGAATGGCAGATAGGAGTTCCAAAGTGATGGACTGGAAATGCCAAGGTGTCAGTAAAATTTTCTTATGTAGAAAGCTACAAACTCTTTCTCTCTTCTCATTCCATTTAACATATCTGTGCAACTTCTTTGGGGAGTCTGTCATACTCAACTGACAGCAATGCAAGGGATGTGTTGTGACATTCAGCTCTACATCACTTTCTTCCAGTAAACTAACTTTCTACTTATTGCCATCCAATAAAACAAATTGCAATAAACTACCCCTCTCCAGCTGTCCGGGAACCTAAGAGGGTTTAGTGCTATGACTAGGAACAGCTGGCTGAACTAAACTTAGGCACAATAAAAGCAATATTGATAGGCAGAGGAAAACATTTTGGACAAGTAACCAACGCTGTAATAAAGTTTTTCCTTGAGGGACAGCTGCTCTCATCTCTCATTTCTTAAGATGGCAGGCAGCCTCAGCATCTTTCTGCATTTCTCATTATACCACATGACAAAAATCACCAAAAACATCTTCTTTCATTTATGGCCAGCCATGAGATTGGACCATCTTCTGGCAGAATCTGACCTGGCCACAGTTATTAAAACGTAATAAAATACGTATTAAAATACGTAATACCTTATGGCAAGGAGTTCCACAGTTTAAGCAAGTGTTATCTGAAATCTTATCCTTTTACTTCTTTCAAACCTGTCTTCTATTGTTTCTTTTTATGCTCCTAGTTTTTGTACGGTAAGACAGTGATCTGTTACTCTCTTTTCACCTTTTCAATGCTATTCATGATTTTACAGAACTTTATCAGTTCTCCCTCATGTCTTTTCAGTCTGGAGAGGTGAAATATGCTTGTTGACCCTTTTTATGGAAAGCATTACATAATTTTGATCATCCTTGTTGCCTTTTTCCTGTACCTGTTCCATTTCTACTACATACTTTTCACAACGGGATGACTGGAAGTATATATACCTTTTATTCAAGATGTGAGCTCCCTATGGATTTGTAGAGTGTTTCAATAATGAACTTTGTTTTATTCTCTATTTCTTCTCTAATAATTTTCGATTTGCTTCTTCACAGCTTCTGAACACTGAACTGATGTTTTCCTAGAAATATCTGTTGTAACCACAAGGTCTCATTCCTAAATGGTAATGATCAGTGCAGAGCATATCAAAGGGACTTTTTTATTTCAGTGAAGTAAAGCTTTTATTCCATATATTTACACTTTGGGAACAACTGGACTGGTGGCATTCACTTTTAAATGACATTTTTTAAGTGAAAATATCTTCGGATTTGATTTAGGGGAAATAACCAAGATTTCCAACCCCCTTTAAAAAAATCGTCATCCGTGAAAGCATGCAAGAGCTGCAAATGCAGTTTCTTCTCTGTTCAGTGGCTCTATTTCAGAACAGTACACACAAGGACAGTGGATTTCCAATCACCCACAGAGACAATCGAAGTGTATAGGTTGGGTGGGTCATAACAGCTATCCAGCCTTTCCATGTTCGCTTTCTCTTCATAGTGAAGCCTACATTATAAAAAAGAAGAACAAATAGAATTTTAGTAGATTAAGACTTAGCATCTACCACTGACCTGCTCTTTAGACGTAAACCACCACCATGACTTGACCAGTCTTTAAACAAAACCTTTGACTTTGTCACTACAAGACTTTCTTGAAGGAAGAGAGGCTATCTCATTAACTCACGGAGGTTTTGCTCCTACTTTCACCACTCTATTCAGAGAAAGTGTCATTAATCATCTTTCTGTTAATATGGGTGGCTGTATCTTGGCAGCAACATTCAAATTACTCAGGGCTTACAATTTAGAAATATCCACACCACTATATTGAATGGTGATTTATCATTACTGGAAGGAGATGTTAGTTAGAGCAGAACTATAGGTCTCACAATATAATCATATTTTAATGGGGTTTTAAGTCCTACTAAAAATATTTCCAAAAAATGCTTGGTGACAGACTAATGTAATTAAACCGATGCCTCAGTTTTTCAGACTTCGAAGGGTAGCCAGTTACAAGCAATGTTTAAAAACCAAATCTCATTTTATAACACTCTGTATTCTAATTATAGCTGAATAATAGAAATCAATACAAAGGCAGGAACAGAAGCTATAGAAAATTATTCTGGTTAAATCATTCATTAGTATAATCTTTCATGTAGAATGCAAAAACGAGCAACAGCTAAGATTTCTCTTGCCCATATTTTGTTAAAATAAAACCTTTAATGAAGCTGCAAGCAGGAATGTGTTTTCATAACTGTGACCTGAGATACTGTATTTCTTTAAGTACATATCAATTTCAAACCCAAGCCTGCTCGGCAGGATGAATAGAGCTCTCATAATAAATCACCCATCCTTTCCACTCATGCATGAAATCATTGTAACATGCATGACAAAAGATAACAGATTATTACACCAAATCAAAAAAGAATAATATACGCCTATATTTTTCAGGAAATATGTTCAAGTAGGATTGCTGTGTCTGCTTAACTCTTCTGCTTCGTGCTTCATGTTGAAAGTTTTAGGGAATAAAATACAGTTTGAGTGAAAGGAAAGTCTGAGCTGTGCTGACATGCCATGCGCTCTGACATCATAGCTGGAATACAGAAAATGTCATTGTTGCCAGGTTGTTTGACTACCAAATTCTGAAAATTAAAAAGGGAGGAAATGGAAAGAGGACAATAATCTAAAAAAAAGCCCAACCAACCAAAAAAAAAAAAAAACAAACACAAAAAAACCCCATGCCAAACTGGTTCAAAGGCATTAGAAAGGGAAGAGAACACATTTTAAAGTTTTTTTGCTAATTACGCAGTCGTCACTGCGTCACTTACCATAATGGCTATCTGTGGCGCTCCGCTGACACCTAGTGGTGCTCGTCGGGCTGCAGTGGTACCCTTGGGTGGACTGCCGGGTGCTGGTTATGTCCCCAAGAAGCCAGCAGCTACACATCTTTGAGAAATCTTCTTCAAAAGCTGCATGAAATGCTCTTGGGATGGATGTGTTCACCATCTCCAGTCACCCAACGGCGTGGTTTCATGCCGAACACGAGGATGTATTTTCATATTGAGGAAAATTCACCTGGAACTGGAAGAGAGAGTAAGAAAGCTCACCTGGAGAGATGCAGCAATGCAGAGGGGACTAGAAGCCAACAAGGAAGCCCATCAGTAGAACACAGTGTGTTCTCTTTCAGAGGGGCACATATTTATGCATGCAGAGCAAATAGCCTGAGCTTATCACCCTACAACAAAATTCAGCATCTCCCCATGGTTGCTATGCCATAGTCTAATGTCTAATGAAATTAAGGAAAAACTCCTGGCCCAACCCACGTATATATCCCATCTCGTTTGAGATCACTGTCAGATGCTTCAGTGTGGTCAATGCAAATAAATTATGACTCTTCAGGCTGCAGAACTTTATACAGTGAAATGTATCCAGTGGTTTAAATCTGGAGGTATTAGCGACAGGTGCATTACATTCTAGATTACAATATATGAAAAGTTTAATAGTGTCAGCCTTTAATCAGTTTCAGATATTGAAAAAATTACTCTAACCTGTTTTCTTCTTTCCGTTAAGTCTTGTCTAGACAATCAATTACTTGTCATTTTCTGACATGACTTATTGGATGAATAGCACTTGGTGAAATTGATAAGTATGGATTGCGGATGAAATCCAGGGACCCAGTGAATTCAAAGCGTATTCTGTCTTTGAGTTAAAGAGGGCCAAACCTGAGCTTTAATCTAGTTATCTGACAGAAGTAATTTAATGATGCTGTCTCAAATACTTCCACACAAAACACACAGGGTATGATTTTGTTCTCATTGATTATTACATATTCATCAAATCGCATGGAAGTACTGCATTATATAAGCAGCAACAGGTGAGATCAGAAACTTTCATTTTGATCAGGGGAGATCTGTCTTTTGGTTGCTTGATAAGAGCAACCAAAGGACAGACGACTTAGAAAATTAGGTTCGGAGAAAGTCGTTTACATATCATCATTTGTAGATCTACATCTTTATGCAATAAACCCTACAACTGCAGTAACTTTCCCTATATGTTATTCAGAATACTATATAAGCTCATCATGCAGCTCCTGTTCAGACAGGACATTGTTAAGCAGACCTCCCTGGCAGCATAGGTGGAGGTGTGAAGCCTGTGGTACCATTAGGCGTGTTGAGGAAGGAAAAGGGACTTAGAGGAGCGTTGTACCTCTGAATCAAATCGGGGTGCATATATGTGATGCCCTTGTGAGGGCTTCTGAACACATTCAGTAATTTCAGCCAATTTTATACAAGGACAAAATTGCCAAAAACATTAATTTCAAATGCATTTTTTGCATTTTCCTTCAACCTGGTCTAGTGGAAGGTGCCCCTGCCAATGGCAGGGGGGTTGGAATTAGATGATCTTTAAGGTCCCTTCCAACCCACACCACTCTATGATTCAATGATTCTATGATTCTATGAAATAAGGCTTCTGAAAATTAAAATAATTTAGTGCTGCCTCCTGCTTCTCCCCAAGGGAGATGCTGGCACTCTCTGCCCTGCTGGACCCTGCCTGGGAAATGGAACGTGGTTGGCTCCAAAAAGCTACCACGCAGGCTGGCCAGCAAAATGGAGATAAACAGGGATGTGAGGAGACATGGAGGCAGAGCAGAGAATATGAGGAACCTTTGGGAGTAGAGGCGAAGTAGGTTGGAGATGGCCGCAGGAAAAGTTCAAAGGTCCTGAGGAAAAGAACTATAGATCTTTTGGTTTGTACCTACAGGTTTTATAAGGCCTGTTCATTTCTGGAGAAACTCTTTCTGTTTGTAACTTAACTTCAGATATAAATTTTTTGCACCATTTAACAAAAAGAGAAAAAAAATACGTTTGATCCACATTGTAAGCTCTGCAGGTTAACAAATGCAAGTGGTGGAACTGTCAGTGACCAGAACAGTCAATTTCTTGTGGTTTAAAGGAAATGACTACTGGATAGAGCATAGAATTAGATGGGAAACTTGGGGGAGATACCTTGCTCTCACTCTAACTGGAAAATATCCATAGATTTTAATGTCTTAGGATCATACCTTACAGAGAAAACTTCAGATGTTGAAATATTTACCACACTCTATTAAGTTCAATGCTCAAATAGCTTATGTGGAAAGATAGGCATTTTACATTTATTCACTGGGAAATGGATCTCTGTAACAAGACAGTCTTTTAGCGTTGATCAAATGTGCTGCAACCTTGCTGGTTTAAAACTGATGAAAGGACAGTACTTACAGAAGTATTCTGAAAATATGAAATGCCATATAAAGTTTGAGGGTGTTTTTTTTCTTTTAAAATGAAAATATACTTTTAGGAGAAAAGTAAATTCTAGCAGTAAACATGATAAAAAAAATATCTCTAACTGTTGGAAAGATATAAAAGAAATAACATGGAAAATGTGTTTTTGAGCTAACAGAGACCACATCTTATGAGAAATAACAAGGAGGTACAAAGTGAAAGATTTTGATGTGAAGTAAGAACCCTTCCTAAGCTGTTTTCCATTCTACATTGTGCTTGGGGCAGATTCATAGAAGCTGTGAGAGGAAAAAGAGTAAAGAAAATACTTCTCTCTTGGTTTATCAATGTTGAAAAAGTTTATAACTGTATTTTAGCAGTTTGAACAATGTTAATAACATCTGACTATGTGAATGAGTTTACAGATTTGTAGAATACATTTTTATAACTAAATGACCTTCTGTTTGAATAACACCTATTTTTATAAATGCTACATTCCTCTTCCTTCTTTTTCAAGATAAATTTAGTGTTGTTAATGAAAAAGTTACAGCTGTCATTTAAGCAGAGAAGGGACAATTAAAAGTAACTGTTCTTCTTTTGATGATTTCTCATTTGTTATTGGTATCTAGAAGTGCATGAGGTGACTTGCCTTCTCCCGCCTTCTTTTGATTAACCTTTTCAAAATCTTCTAAAACACCAAAGAAGCAAATGTGTTGCTTTGTTCATGTACAATACTGACCTAACACTCACTAAGATCAGTTCAAAACCTCAGCATTATATCTGCCAAGACAGACCGACTCACAGATTTTTCTGTGGTGTACGAATGCATCACCTCCCTGTGCTCCTGTGCTGTTTCATAGTCCCTCTCAAGGTCATTTCTGGAGTAATACCTTGATATACTGTACTGGGTTATTTTACTACTGAAAGCACTTTTAGATTACATGCAAAATAGCAGTCCTGAAGACCCTAATATCACTCCAAACACCTTAATATTTTTTTTCCTAGCTAATATCATTTTGTATATCCAGCATGAAGCTCTACTAACACCCCTCCTGGTGCAGAGGGGGGAAAAACTGGCATAATTTCTTCAGACAAGCAGACCAAAGGCCAGCTCTTGAAAATGTTCTTCTGCAGATATGGTACAGCCCAGACTCTGTTCTGATTTCAACTGAATAAACCAGGGGTCAGCTACTGTGGTTCTAAGGTTTTTGGGTTTGGGTTTTTTTTTTTGAGGGAGATGTCTGTGTTTTTTTCACGTATCAGCTTTCCTTTTTGTCCCTTTTTTACCAATGACTTGAAACTTCGGCTGAAGGTACTGGAGTGAATACATAGACTAGCAATGATACCCAGTGATTAGTTAAAAAATTATTTCTGATGGTATGGAGATTCCTCATTTTCTTTCCATTTTCTCTCTGCTACACGCTAAATCCTGTGAATATCTGTCTCAAGCTGCCATTAACCAGCGTTCAGTCAGCCTTCTGCTGTGTTCTGTGTATTTTTCTCCCAGCAAAAAACTCTGGCCATTGTGCAAGGGGCACTGCCATCCAGATATGTCATATCTCTGCAGATAGTCCATGCCAAATGATTTTAAGCTATATTTCAACTAAAGAATAAATAAACATTTTAGATTTTCTTTCAGCACCCTCGTTCCTAAAACTGAGAAACACATTCTGAAGCAGCATTTGTAATTGGTTGTGACAACAAGCAGTGAAAACTGTCCTTCATATATTTCTATGAATATTTGAATATTTTCAAATTATTCTGCTTTGACTCCTTTCCTAACCTTACTGTGCTCACTATTCAGCAGTAGCCTAGCATGTGGGTTTACTGGTAGGAAGGCTGACCAAAACAGATCATTTAAAATACACAGTCATGGGTACTGCTAAGGCTGATGATATATTGAGAGAGTGATTAAAAAATCTGATGGGCTGGTTTTCAAAAGTAATCAGCTCACTCAATGCAAATCAAACTCACAGAAGTCCTTTGCTTCTACTGAGGTTCCTAACTGATTTCCAGAAATATTTAGTATATCCAATAGTTCTTGCTCCCAATATTAAGTACAGAGAACATTTGAAAACTTGATCGCATTTTTTATATATACAAAGGAGAACCATCTCTTTAAGAGCACGTCAGTTATTATCTACTGGAGAGAGTCCAATGGAGGTCTACGAGGATGATCAAGGGACTGGAACACTTGCCTTATGAGGAAAGGTTGAGAGACCTGGGGCTTTTTAGTCTGGAGAAGAGAAGACTGAGCGGGGATCTGATTAACGTGTATAAATATATGAGGGCTGGGTGTCCAGAGGAAAGGTGCAACCTCTTTTCACTTGTGGCCTGCGATAGGACAAGGAGCAATGGATGCAAACTAGAGCACAGGAAGTTCAACCTCAACATGAGGAAGAACTTCTTTACCATAAGGGTTACAGAGCACTGGAACAAGCTCCCCAGAGAGGTTGTGGAGTCTCCTTCTCTGGAGACTTTCAAGACCCGTCTGGATGCGTTCCTGTGTAACCTGCCCTAGATTGGTCCTGCTCTGGCAGGGGGGTTGGAGTTGATGATCTCCAGAGGTCCCTTCCAACCCCTAACATTCTATGATTCTATGATTTAGGTTCCTGAATAAAAATACAGAATTCCTTTCAATGTGATACCTTGCAGGCTTTGTACTCAATCAGATAATATCTGGAGAACTATAAAGAACCATTCAGGAATTATGTAGAAACTATTCAGAGTACTGGAGTGAATGTCCTATGAGGGACAACAAAAAGTCAAATAAAATTCTAGATAAAAAATATTGATCTGGGTCTATGAAAAAGTAAATAGCACACTACAACAATGCAGTTCTAATGTGATGATTCAATGCTGTTCTCTGGTGCCAGGCTTTTTATGTTGATATTTATATTAAATGGACATAAATACTTTTTCTCCAGTCTCTTCAGGTTCATGCTGTCTCAGACACATGACTCATAACTTCTGGCATGTAGAAGTCTACCCAAGTGCCTTCCAGGAACTTCAGTCTCCTTCCATAGAGTGACTCCACAGGAATGGGTGTTCCTCTCCCCTGTCCTTAACCACATTTAAAGACATCTTTACATAACTTCATTCAAAAACTGAAAAGGAAGTCAGATTGTTCCTGGGCTTCCTGTAGGCGCAAGTTTGACCTTTTCATCTCTATATTTAACTTAAATATTTATGCAGCAAAAATAAACCCCAACTATTTTTACTCTGTTTTCTGGAAATTTTGAATATTAGGTTTACATTTTCCTTGATTTTCTTTTCTTCTTCTTGTGACTTGAGGTAACTGGGAATATTCTGTCTGAATATGCTGCTTGTTTGGAAACAAAATGTTTTCATGAAAATGTGAAAACCTTTTGTTTTTACAAGATTCATAAAAATATTTAAAAGATATTTTTATGTTCCTTAAAAACAGTTTCAATTTTACTGAAAGGAAGTCTTTTGTGTCATTTTCAAATGTTTTAGAAAGAATGTATTTCACAAAAATGCTCCCCTTTTTCATTCTATCCCAGAAAGAACAGATCTGAAAACTGCAAGATTACATAGAACACTGAAAATACAGTTTTGACCTAACTTGGGAAGAGAGGAAGAGCAAGAAGATTACTCACATGCAGTTTTTAATGCCATTTTCTTTTAATCCTATTTTATTTTCACTGATTAATGATCCAATATCAATAAGTAAAACTTCTCTAGAAAACACAAATTATTTTGCCTCTTCTCTATATGGGAAAATCAAGGAAGAAAAAATTAGGTACAGAATTTGCGTAACGGAACTCACCCGTGATGGGTGCTTCATGTTTGGGATGATCTGTATTCTCTTAAGATCTGTAGTTCTAAGGCCTTTTCAAAAGGCTGACCTGAATTACTAACTCCAACTTTAACAGCAAGGGAGAAATTGTGGGTCTTTTGAAGTTAATAGCAAAACTTTCAAGGTTTTTAAAGGAGCTAGGTTTTCATCACAAATCTATCTATCTAATGTAATAAAATCTAGATCATCTGATCCCTAGTCCTGGAATTTAAGTGCTGGACTTCCTTTTTACGTTTACCACTGAATAGTTCAGAATTGTAAAGAGAATATTTTTTCCCCTATTGATGTAACATCTCAGGGATCGGCAAATCTAGGTGGTCCTACCACCCCTAAGAGAACTGAATTTTTTAATGGAAATTGGAGCATAGATGAATGAGCTAACAGCAGGGTTCAATTTTAATGACAGCAACAAGGAATTCTGTAATTAAGCACATTAAGGCAGAACAACCTCTTTGAATTTCAGAGCATCTCTAGTTCATGCTCTAACATATGTTTTTCTTACTCTGCTTTAATCTGCATCCTCCCTTCAGGCATCTTACACTAAGGGCTTGACAGCTGTTCCTAGCTGACAGTAGCTGGCATCCTTTTAATTGACAAGGGAGACCACTGTTGAAGACATTGGGAAGAGCATTCTCTCTTCCCTCAGGGTCTAAATGCTCTGCTTTTGCAGAACTCCTGCAGGACCTGCTAGCTACAAACTCAACCTGAAAATACAGTTTTTGCAGAATTCAAGGAAGAGCTCACCTGGGCTTCTCACATGCTCTAGTCTCTTTTACTTTGGGTTTTTGCCCAAAGTCCCAAGGGGAAGAGGTTTTTTGTTTTGTGCTCCACATATCTGTTATTTTAGCAGAAAGTGGGATAATCTCCATTTTCACAGAACACTGAAGCATATGCTTATGTCCCATTGAAATCAGATGCAAATGAGAGTTTATCTAAAATTCTTATTGTGTATATGGTTATGAGATTAAAGCACACATCTATATTTTTTTCTTCATCAGGCCCATTGAATGTACCTTTGAGAAACACAAACCTGATATAGAAAAGTGTTATGTGTTGAAAATCATAAGCAATCACAAGAAAATAATTTATGCCCCATTATACCAAATGCATTAATAAATTTGCCATCCCGCTGCAGTGGTTTTCTTGGACTAACTCCCATCATGTGCACAAAAACTCTGTTTAGATTGTATGATTTTGGGCAAGGAACTTCACCTTTGTTTTAGTATTTAATGCATATGGTGCCACATAAGTAAGAGTAGTGGTTTTAATCACTTGTTCTCCTATTTCTGTAATCCCAGTTATTTCACTTGGCCTGCTGTCAATTATTTATCATTCCTGATTGTATTAATCTTGTTGAATAGCCACTACCTGGTGATCTGCTCAGGTTAATAGTACACAGATTCTTTCCAAATACTGTTTGATGTGTATTGTCCATATGTTATATTTTTTGTGATCTGTTCTCATAACCAATATTCATGGTTAGGTGCCGCTGACTGAAAAATCAGTTATATTCATACATGGCTTTCATGAAAGACTGAACTCGAACTCGTCAGGACTATTGCAATCATGGAGGAATGATTATGATTAAAACTAAGCTGATATTTCCACTTCTGCAGCCAGTGTTCCTGGTTTTATTATTTTAGTCTTCCAAAGAATGAAAATGGATTATCCAGATGATTTTTTTTTTTTTTAAAGAAAACAATGCTCTAGATCCATTAATCTAGTCTGTCTTCTAAAACAAACCAGCTTCTCTGGATAAAATTCTAGACAAAGTACCATGGTTAAAAAAGCGAACTGGTAAAGACATACGACATACATTGAGCCTTGTTATTAACAGACTTTTAAAAACAGAAGCCTTGTTGAGACGTTCAAAAGCCATTAACGGCACATTGTTTCTCACTATTGGTTCAACTCTGTGTCCTGCCTGTTTGCTAGTCGTTCTAAAAACAAATACCTCCCTCAATCCAATGTGGGCACTGAGCTCGTTACAGATTAAAAATTTTAAACAGAGAAACTTCTGAAACAGCAGTAATTATTATTAGGTACAATCATAGCTCTTCCCTGCTGTACCTATTGGCTTTGTTTGCTGAAAATAAAAAAGCAGACCATACGTTCAAAAATAAAGGCATTTTTCATTAGAAAGAGATGCTCTCAGGTACTATATTCCATTAGGAAGTGGAAGCCCTAGGCTTAATACCACAGAAAAATACACACAGTGTAGCGAAAAAAACTAAATAAATGTTACAAATCACTTTCAAGATGAGATGCACCTACCCAGGAAGAACCTGCTCAAAGGGAAGAGATTTCCTCTAGCATTTTATTCCAGCACTCTTAACCTGGACCCTGGGGCGTTCAGCACACGTCTGACGCACCGTCCGCTGGCACAGGACTCCCCAGTGTCAATGGATGCTCTTCACTGCACTCCCTCCAGCTGCCCCCAGGACAATATTTGTTTCGTCAGCCTACAATAAGCTGAATACATAGATAAACCACACTATTTTGCACACCTCTGTTTTGAAGAGCTGTCCAGGATAAGTGATGTTGGCTGGTGCTGTGAGAGTCTCTAATTATTTTTTTTGCTCAGAAACCACATGCAAACTAGTTGGCCCTTGCTGTCTCTTGTCATCTGATGTTACAAAGCAATCTACACTGTCTGTGAGCTTCAGAACACATACTGACAAAAGAAGTAGTTTCCCTGGTAACAAGGACCATATGAAAGCTCTCAGAACATATCCTCCCCAGGAGTTAATTTGTTTCAGATGGGAAAGGTGATTACTTATAAGAAAATAGGAAAAACAGCTGAGCTATTTAAGGATGAAATAGTAAAGAGTAAGCAGTGTTATTTGTTCCACTTCCACTGTTTGCATTTATATGCACATGATATATATATAAGAAAAAATATATATATGGGTTTCTATGAACTATCGTTGCATAAGTGCTAATAAAAGCGTGTAATGGACTTGGCAGTAAAGAACTTCTCTGAGGGCTTCATTACCTTACTAAAAAATGTAAAATCATTTCCCAAATAAGAAGCTTTAGTATTTCACAAAGATTCCAAGGATATGAAAAGATGAAAACACTACAGAATGCATGAATACATGTCTAGCCAAAAGATCAGGAAATGCAATATGATTGGATTGCCATAATTAAAGAAATAAAAAGCAGAATAAATAGTGGCAAAAGTCACTATTTAATTTAAAAATAAAGCTACATATGTGGGTATAATGTTCATATACAGATAGCTCTTTTAGGAAAAGCTAACTCTTTTTCCTCTAGAATAACTGGAAGTATTATAGATACTATATTATACCAAGATATTATACCAAGATAGTTGGTTAGCGTTCAAGGACTGCTTCTTCCGAGCTCAAGATCAGAGCATCCCAACAGGTAGGAAGTCAAGGAAGGGTACCAGGAGACCTGCATGGTTGAACAGGGAACTGCTGGGCAAACTCAAGTGGAAGAAGAAGGTGTACAGATCGTGGAAGGAGGGGCTGGCCACTTGGGAGGAATATAAGTCTGTTGTCAGAGGATGTAGGGAGGCAACTAGGAAAGCTAAGGCCTCCTTGGAATTCAACCTTGCAAGAGAGGTCAAGGACAACAGAAAGGGCTTCTTCAAATACATTGCAGGTAAAGCCAACAAGAGGCAATGTAGGCCCACTGATGAATGAGGTGGGGGTCCCGGAGGCAGAGGATAAAAAAAAGGCGGAGTTACTGAATGCCTTCTTTGCCTCTGTCTATACTGTTGGAGGCTGTCCTGAGGAGCCCCGGACCCCTGAGGCCCCAGAAGAAGTCAGGATAGAGGAGGAATCTGTCTTGGTTGATGAGGGCTGGGTCAGGGACCAATTAAGCAATCTGGATGTCCATAAATCCATGGGCCCTGATGGGATGCACCCGCGGGTGCTGAGGGAGCTGGCGGAAGTCATTGCTAGGCCACTCTCCATCATCTTTGCTAAGTCGTGGGCAACAGGAGAGGTGCCTGAGGACTGGAGGAAAGCGAATGTCACTCCAGTCTTCAAAAAGGGCAGGAAGGAGGACCCGGGTAACTATAGACCAGTCAGCCTCACCTCCATCCCCGGAAAGGTGATGGAGCAACTTGTTCTTGGTGCTGTCTCTAGGCACATCAAGGATAGGGGGATCATTAGGGGCACTCAGCATGGCTTCCCCAACAGGAAGTCATGCTCAACCAACTTGATAGCCTTTTATGAGGATGTTACCCGGTGGACAGATGATGGTAAAGCTGTGGATGTGGTCTATCTCGATTTCAGTAAAGCGTTTGACACGGTCTCCCACAGCATCCTCGCAGCTAAACTGGGGAAGTTTGGTCTGGATGATCGGGTAGTGAGGTGGATTGTAAACTGGCTGAAGGAAAGAAGCCAGAGAGTAGTGGTCAATGGGACAGAGTCCAGTTGGAGGCCTGTGTCTAGCGGAGTCCCTCAAGGGTCGGTTCTGGGACCAGTTCTATTCAATATATTCATTAATGACTTGGATGAGGGATTAGAGTGCGCTGTCAGCAAGTTCGCTGATGACACAAAACTGGGAGGAGTGGATGACGCGCCAGAAGGCTGCGCAGCCATTCAGAGGGACCTGGACAGGCTGGAGAGTTGGGCGGGGAGAAATTTAATGAAATATAACAAGGGCAAGTGTAGAGTCCTGCATCTGGGCAAGAACAACCCCATGTATGAGTACAAGTTGGGGACAGACCTGTTGGAGAGCAGCGTAGGGGAAAGGGACCTGGGGGTCCTAGTGGACAACAGGATGACCATGAGCCAGCAGTGTGCCCTTGTGGCCAAGAAGGCCAATGGCATCCTGGGGTGTATTAGAAGGGGTGTGGTCAGCAGGTCGAGAGAGGTTCTCCTCCCCCTCTACTCTGCCCTGGTGAGGCCGCATCTGGAGTATTGTGTCCAGTTCTGGGCCCCTCAGTTCAAGAAGGACAGGGAACTGCTAGAGAGAGTCCAACGCAGAGCCACGAAGATGATTAAGGGAGTGGAACATCTCCCTTATGAGGAGAGGCTGAGGGAGCTGGGTCTCTTTAGCTTAGAGAAGAGGAGACTGAGGGGTGACCTCTTTAATGTTTATAACTATGTAAAGGGCAAGTGTCAAGAGGATGGAGCCAGGCTCTTCTCAGTGACATCCCTTGACAGGACAAGGGGCAATGGGTGCAAGCTGGAGCACAGGAGGTTCCACTTAAATTTGAGGAGAAACTTCTTTACTGTAAGGGTGACTGAACACTGGAACAGGCTGCCCAGAGAGGTTGTGGAGTGTCCTTCTCTGGAGACATTCAAAACCCGCCTGGACGCGTTCCTGTGTGATATGGTCTAGGCAATCCTGCCCCGGCAGGGGGATTGGACTAGATGATCTTTCGAGGTCCCTTCCAATCCCTAACATTCTGTGATTCTGTGATTCTGTGTATTATAATGTGATTATCTAAATGGTCTTCCAGATGTGGAGCGTGGGCTACTGATGATTTATGGCTCACTAGATTTTTTCAAACAAATGCTATGTGACTGTGATTGAAGGGGAAATTTGTCTGTGCATTCATGAGCTGGAAAGCAAATGGTGTCCACAACCAGGCATGGCAGAGGCAAAGAATGTTGCACGATTCATGTTGTTAAATGTGATCGTGCAATGAACACTTGGGGTGATCACTGATTCGAGAATGGGTATTTCTTGAACTGTTTAATCATTATATCCATGGAGATCCTTTGTCACAACACTTCAGTGAGTAAGGATACCTGTATGCTTTACAAGACTCATCTCTCTGAAAATAAATAAAGTGAAAGGCCAAGACATCACTGGGAAGAGGAGTAGCAAATAAATCAAACATCTTTAAGATGAGAACTTTGATTACTTAGACGTGATTATTGAAACCCAGGGTTTTCTTTGTTAGAACTTCAGAGTTTTTCATCAGCTTGGGTTTTTCTGTGGGGTTTGTTTGGTTTGGTTTTTTTTTTTGGGTTTGTTGGTTGGTTGATTTTTTTTGGTTTGGTTTTTACAGACCTGTGGGGAAAACAGTGCAAAAAATACAGATTTACCTTGGCCTTTACAGAACACTAAAACTATTAAAGTTGAGGTAGGGGAAATTAGAGAGGTCTAGGTCTCTATATGCTTGTCATAACTATGATTATTTGTCTGACTTTTTTCCAAGAGACAATGGCAGTAACAATTCCTTCATAAAGTTAAATCTTTTTCTTTTTCCTGTTAGTTCTTAAAAGCACTAATTAATTCAAGTTTTCAAAGACAGTGTAAATTTTTTTCTTTTCAGCTAAAGAAGGTATGAAATTTAATACCTGGTTGAGAAAGATACAAATAAGCAGTTAATGATAATTTCAAACAATTTTATTAAAAAAAAAATAAAACATGACAATGTCTCTTTAATGTCTCTGTTCCCAAAAGAAAAGACATGAGTTAACTGTTCCTACAATTCAGTCATATATTTAAAATGTATGAAGGAATTCCTATAAATCTTACTTTTTGCAGTGTGCCACACCTCAAATTATTTGGAAACCTGAGCTGAGCTCTGGCAGGAGTTTGTGGTTTTCTTGCTGAAGAGTTCTGCATTCAGGGAGTATGTGTATTCCAGAATTTCCTCTTGCCCTCAAAGTGTTTCTGGTTACAAATCAAGATATTGCTTTTGTTTTTAAAAGACATGACTGACTTGGAGCAAAATTTTGCGGAATGTCTAGGTGCCTTCTAGGTTAAGTCTCAGTTTTAAAAGTGATTTAGGCACACTACCTAGAGTCAGATTGGTTCACCCAAAGATTTCCAATGTGTCTAAGAAGCTGAATACTCTCTATGGGGTGGCCTCTTACAGCTTTGCTGTCAAACTTTTTCTATCTGCTTACACGCTGGTGATGTCTCACCCACCTGTGACTGGTTTTGGTTTTATATTAACCATTGGAGATAATTTGAAAGTTTAAAATATTTCTTTACTTTATTCCTTTGTCTTTTTTTTTTCCTTTTCTTTAGCACAACCAGTCTAATCCTAGATAGTACAAGTATTTAGAAAGTGTATTTGCTAATGTACACAAAACAAGAGACCTGCTTTCTATCTCCTTCTCAGAGTCTTTCTTACTATTAAAAGTCCTTGGATTCTCAGTTTTTTCTAGGGAAGATAAAATCTCCCACATGTTTATTTTCCCACTTTAGAGTCTTTGCCACTACTAAAAGACTGTGGGCTGAGGAGCCCAGTCTCCTTGAAGGAAGATAAAATCACTCACTCTCATTTTTACTGCTGCGCTTTCTGTTTCTGAAAGGCTGCCCCCTTATAGACACAACCTCTCTCTCCTAAAATAATTTGTGACATCTTTTTCATTTCTGTTCTTTAGCTGGTAATTTCCATTCCATAGCCGCCTTCTCTCTCTTCGCATTACTTTTGGACAAAGAGTTGGTAAAGTCAATAACACAATTAGTAGCAACCTCATTGCCCTCCTATTTGTCACTGATGATCTCCTTCCTGTCTTTGAGCTTTTATTTTTGCTACAAAGTGGAGGTTCTAAAATGTAGATGACACCAGCATAAAGGAAGATGGCAAATAAGAAACCAAAAATTAATATTAATATTCTGACTCCCAATGTTAATGCAGAAATAATTTTGGCACTCTCACTAAATATTATTATTGATGTTTTTGAGGATTTATTCTTTCCTAACTATGTATCTTCGAGGTTTTTCATATAGTCAAAAAAGAATCAAGACATACTATTGAATTAAAAAGTTAATTCATGCTCTGATATGAAGTAATGAAACCTCATAGTGAAGAAAATCCTCTATGTTAATATCTAAGCATAGCATTCTTTTTTTTCCAAAATCGATTCAAGATGCATTTTATCCAATTTTTCCAACCAGCAGAACAAGAATATATGCCAGCAGAATAGCTGTTGATACCATAAAGCCATCAAATAAAGAACATAATTTCAAACTAAACACTGGAATCCTGTCACAAACTAAACACTCCATCTGGTGCCATTTAACTGAAATAACTTCTTCAAGGCACCACTCCCATGAAACACACAAACTTCAAACAACATTATTTTACTACAAATGTGGGCTATAAAACTTTATAGAAAAAAAGGAAACCATAAAGTCCTCAAGTTCCCTCCGAGCCTGAGCTAGAATCCAGATCTTCCTGAATTAAGTCACTTTCAACATGTTGCAACAGATCTTCAGATGACTGAGGGTCCCAGTAGATATAAGTTTTATTTTCATAATTCATCCTCAGCTTGGCTGGGAACAAAGTAGCCACCTCCACATTTTTGGCAAGAAAACTTTCTTTACTGGAATAAAGGTTTGCCTTTTCAATGGGGTGTTTGGCAAGAGATCAGGAAAAAATAATATCTGATTTCCTTTACACTTGAATTCCTTTTTTTTTCTTTCAAGCTTTAACAAGAACTCTCTCTTCATTCTTCAAATCCTCCAGCCAAACTATAATTGCTTTGTTAGCTCCTTTTTGATCCACTCACATACCCACTCCTTTATGTCTGCTTTACAAATATTGTATTTTTAATGACACTGAAACCTGTGAGCTTTGGAAATCATTTTTTTTTGCCTCAACTTCACAATTTACTAGAATCTGAAATTCTTTTACCTGCAGGAAGATTATTATGCCAATGTCATAAACCTGCATTTTATTTTCCAGTGTAACAATGATTTTTTTTTCTTTTATAAGACTTTAAACATTCATCAAGGTCCTCTGCTCAGTATATAACTCTTGTCACAGAATCATAGAATCAATCAGGTTGGAAGAGACCTCTGGGATCATCAAGTCCAACCATTGCCCTTACACCACCATGTCAACTAGACCATAGCCCTAAGTGCCATGTCCAGTCTTTTCTTAAACACATTGTCCCTACAATGTCTTTTCCTTGGGTATTTTTCTACTCTAATTATATACCCATCTATGCTGTGGACCGTCTCTTCCCTCTAACCAAATTTAACTTCATCAGAGCCAGCACGATATTCCTTCCATAGCAGGCTCCCACATATTTATTAGTATTATTAAAAAAATGTGAGGGGATTGCTACAATAATTTAGCCTTCATAAACTAAACATGAGTGCTATTCCTGCACTAAACTGAAAGAAAGCACTAGAGATTTTTGGTGTTAGTCCATAAGTGTAAAAATTATCCTGTGCAAATTTGTTCTTACACTAGTCTGAGCAAAAACGGGAAATACTTAACTACTCAGATAGCAAAAGTCACATCTCAAGAACATGGGATCTCTGCAGACTTCTACAGAACACCAAAAATGTACTGCTATCAACAACAAATTTCCTTTGATGCAGATCATCTGCCTCATTTCCCTCTGAAGTAGAAACTGCACAAAAACCTAATGGAAATTCTGTGGCTTAGGAGACTAAACTAGGGAGTTTATGGCCTGTTTGGAGCTTGAAAGAAGCCATGTTTTACCTGAAGGTCATGAAAGACAGCAGACTTGAAGGGCAAGAATTTACATGCTGTGCTGGAAAACTCCAGGCTTTGGAGTTGAATGAGAACAAATAGCTGCAACTTTCACAGAGGTCTGTTATCGATGACATTAAAGACAGGACGGTTAACAAAAGTGCCTCTATTAAATATGATACCAACCAGGGTGAAAATTTAAGTAAAACCAACAACAGCAACAAATAAAAAACACTTTTGAGAAAGTTACAACCAACTGAACAGAGTTTTACATTACAGTTCTCAACTTTATCCCATCCAGCCTATAACAGAGAAGAGTAAATTTGTTATTAGGCAACTCCATGGTGATACAGGGGGATTACATATAATAAAAAACAAATAGAGATTTTAATAGTGGTGATGTACCAAGGCCAATTTTAAAACGCTTGTAACTGTATTGTAAATTCTATAGTACTTGCAGGGATATATCTAAGGTTTGAACAGAATGAGATGCTGAAGGAAGCTCTCAAGGGTTCCTGGAAGCAACTTGTTAAAATTCTGTCACCAAATTGAAGGGAAATTGAGGATAATTTTAAAGCCTCTAATGCAATTCCTACTTTCTCTGGGTAGACAAAAACATCTCTGCTTGATTGGTCCCTGGTAGTCATGAAAACAACTAACAACGAATAATTTATTTTGCTTTTGGAATGCACAGCACTGGTCCCAATTACTTTATCAAAAATGTCTTGGGGATAATATAACCCAGGCACCTACAAGTCTTCACATTCACTCCCTTTTCAATTATATGAGCTGAAGCTTGTGCCATTGTGTCACTAGACTGCATATGTTTTTGCTTCTTTGGTTGAAGGAAGGCTTGTGGGGTTTGTTTGTTTTTTAATGCGTAAGCATATCAATAGATTTTCTGATCTAGCTCTAGAAGTGTGAGGATGGTGGGTAACTTTAGCACAAACTATAGGAGAAAACATATGTTGGTGCCTGACAGCAGTAGAGAATTAATACATTATAGCATTGTCCCCTTGATGCACCTGAATATGCGGTGTCTTGGGTGTGATCTTAAAGACTTTGTGATTGACTTTGAAACAACTTTGTGCTTTCAATCCATTTTACGGCATATTCTATTGTGCCTTTTACCAATAAAGAAAGAGGTCTTGTGTGAAAATTTAGGCTCCAGTCCTGTAAATACACAGGCACTTAAGCGGTTGCATAGTCCTGTTGCTTTCTGGGAGACCACTCATTTATTTGAAGTGAAGTGTTCACATCTGCATTTGCAAGAGCGCAGTTTAATGAAAGTGTTATGATCAATGTGGATTAATATTATAAATGAATTTTTGTTCCAGCAGAAATGGCTAAATCCTACACCTTCCTTAGCAGTGGTATGAAATTGGAAATTACTTTTGATTGCTGGTTTTTCTCAGTAGCCGTATAACTAATCCTAGCTATTTACAGACCTCATACAAAGTTTAAAACCTTAAAAATTGGTGTTACTTTTACAGGTTCTGTCAATATGAAAACTATAATGGAGAAACCATGTTTTTTCCAACTAATGCAATTTTTCTGTATCTTTTGTTTTGAGCTAAGGCAAAGTGTGGATACTGAAAAACATGTTTAAGACATGAGCAAGGAGAAATAGTTTGAGGGAATGCACTACTAAACCAAGATCAATAAGATACCTTTAATAGATGAAATTCTAATAACAAAATCATAGATGTTAAATATGTACTCACAAAGTGTACCCTGAAGTTATATTTTTAAGTTCCCTGTAATATTGTGAGAAATTTAAAAGGCCAGTACATCAGAAGAAAATAAATATTCACCTTGAAACTATAGAAATCTATGTGTCCTTGGCCACCGAAACTGTTCCAGTAGAATTGGTAGCCAAAACCCAAAATGTGTATTCACCTAATGTATTCCTAAAGTATTTCCCAATGTAGTCGTAGTATGCCTTTTTAAGATGCATAAGACACAACTGATTATCTACAACAGAAGCAAGGCAATCTGTTTGAGTAAATACTTTAATATTAAACTACGATTTTTCTCTGTAAGAAATGTACAGAAATATTCCACATAGAATTTCAGTGGTACCCTGTTCCAATACTTGCACATTGTGAAGGAACTCTTTATTTCAATTTTGGTAATTTTCACAAAGAGGTAGCAAATATTAAGATTTTTCAGCTGTATCCACCTTGAATATCAATAATGATATTTTGTTGGCTTTAATAGCAGCAAATCAATGCCATGTTACAGCTTATACAATGAATATACAGTAGCTGAAAGAACAGGAGTTTAGTCTGAATATTCAGTCTTAATACTATCTTCTTACCTGTCTGCATTAAAATATGTTTTTAAGTACATTACTGCACGGTACTATTTTTATTAATTACAGAATCACAGAATCAACCAGGTTGGAAGAGACCTCTGGGATCATCGAGTCCAACCGTTGCCCTGACACCACCATATCAACTAGACCATGGCACTAAGTGCCATGTCCAGTCTTTTCTTAAACACATCCAGAGATGGTGACTCCACCACCTCCCTGGGCAGCCCATTCCAATGTCTAATAACCCTTTCTGTAAAGAAATTCTTCCTAATGTCCAACCTGAACCTCCCCTGGTGAAGCTTGAGGCTGTGTCCTCTTGTCCTATCGCTAGTTGCCTGGGAGAAGAGGCCAACTCCCACTTCACTACAACCTCCCTTCAGGTAGTTGTAGACTGCAATAAGGTCACCTCTGAGCCTCCTCTTCTCCAGGCTAAACAACCCCAGCTCCCTCAGCCGTTCCTCGTAGGTCAGACCCTCCAGACCCTTCACCAGCTTGGTCGCCCTTCTCTGGACTCGCTCCAACACCTCAACATCTTTCTTGAAGTGCGGGGCCCAGAACTCAACACAGTACTCAAGATGCGGCCTCACCAGTGCCGAGTACAGAGGGACGATCACTGCCCTAGACCAACTGGCTACACTATTCCTAATAGAGGCCAGGATGCCATTGGCCTTCTTGGCCACCTGGGCACACTGCTGGCTCATGTTTAGCTGGCTGTCGATCAGCACCCCCTGGTCTCTTTCTGCCGGGCCGCTTTCTAACCACTCTTCCCCCAGCCTGTAGCGCTGCATGGGGTTGTTGTGGCCGAAGTGTAAGACCCGGCACTTGTTCTTGTTGAACCTCATGCCGTTGGTCTCGGCCCATCTATCTAACCTGTCCAGATCCCTCTGTTGGGCCTTCCTACCCTCCAGCAGATCGACACTCCCACCCAGCTTGGTGTCATCTGCAAATTTGCTGAGGGTGCACTCAATCCCTACGTCTAGATCATCTATAAAGATATTGAACAGCACCGGCCCCAGAACTGAGCCCTGGGGGGACACCGCTAGTGACCGGCCGCCAGTTGGACTTTGCCCCATTCACCACCACTCTCTGGGCTCGGCCATCCAGCCAGTTTTTAACCCATCGAAGAGTCCACCCATCCAAGCCCCGGGCAGATAGTTTGTCTAGGAGGATGCTGTGGGAGACAGTGTCGAATGCCTTACTGAAGTCTAGATAGACTACATCCACATCCACACCCACAATTAACTAATAATACAACAGACAATGTATTTTTTGAGAAATTTCACCTTTAGGTCGAGTACAAGCATGAAAGATTTTAGTTCAAAAGGTGAATGAAAGAAAATAATAGAATACTTTTATTAGGGTTATCCCTTTGTCACTCCACAATTAGAGACTAAGCATGTTTAACTGATCATATTGTGGTTCTAGTGCTGCCTGATACATATATAATATACTAGCAATGTAAAATGATTGCATTTTTTCAAGTAAATGGAATAATTGTACATAAACAGGAGTTTCCAAAGCCTGGGTCTAAGATTGTGCCCATTAAAATCAGTAAGACCTCTGTAATAGTTAGAGTTAACTGGAAAATGTTACGCACTTTTGACTCTCCCACCTTTAATTCTGCATGTTTTAGTTGCACAGATGGTGCATTGTATTTCAATCAAACTACATTTCTTTTAATCACTCCAGTCATGCTCCAAAACATTGGCATAATTCTCTCCGAATAAATTAATGTGTAGAAGGGAATGAAATTATAGCAACTTTTGTTTCAACTGATAATACTGTGCCATACATCACCACAATACCTCTCTGTTTCCTGTGGTTTAAAGAAGGTTAAACTATGTAAAGACAGAGTTCAGATGTTCACCATATGTAAAAAACCTTCAAAGTAAACAATGTAGGGCAATGGTCAATCCTAAAGAGAACACACTCTGTAAACATCAGTTGAACAGATCAAGTTTTAATTCTACTGGTTAAAGTAGCTATGACGACAGAAACACAAGACAGTGGTTTTTGTGTGAGTTCTCCATAGGCTTCAAAATCATCAAATAAAACACTATCTGCTTGAAGCTATACTTTTGACAGACATTCAGAGGAATCCTTGCCCTTAGCTGACAAAATGCAAGTCATAAATACAACTGACCTATGTGATCTTTTCTTCTGTAAGTCACAATTCCACCTTTCACCAACATCTTTGTATATCTTCACATTTTCCTCCACAATTTAATACTCTTCTTAAGGAAATTTCACATATGTGGACAGTCAAATGCCAGCTAGAACTGATGGACTGATATAGATGGTTTTACCAGCAGTTAATAAACATTATTATGCATCTTGGTACAAGCTACATAGCATCTATGATAAGTTACCACAGATCACATCAAGGAATGTGGTTTATGGCTACAAAGATGTATGATATAAGCATCCTGTTTCCAGAAACAGGAGGCGTAGACTATTGGTGAAATGGTTGCTCAGAGCTAACAAAGGAGAATTAACCACCTCAAATCTTAACAACTGTCAATCAGAAAAAATGAAAATCAACTAATCACAGGAAGATGCTACAATTATCCTAGCATCCTGTAGTTCAAAACTCTTGGAAAGAATAAGGACATTTCAAATATGTGCATGTATGCATTTATATAAAGCCAGGCTGCAATGTTCATACAACAAATACAGCAAACCTGGTATAACTCCTTTGATGTTGCTTAGCCCAGAAAACATGTTTGTTTCATCCTAATATAACTGAGATAATTTCCTTAGTCTGAGAATTTAAGGCTGTCCTGCAGTTGAAGTTGTCTAAGAACTAGGAAGTAGTCTCTAAAATTGGGGTTACAAATCTTGTGTATGGATGGAACTGCAGAATTTTAGAATTAATGTCTCTCTCCATTACATTTAAAATTTAAGTCTTCATCCAATTGAGATGTATTCTTAGAATTAGTCCTTTGACAAATCATAGCCTTGACAAAAGAATCGAGGACTGAAGGTGAGCTGCTTTGGACTTTAAATTTGGCAAAATGTTGTTAAGATCACCCTTGGGAACACGTGTGGTGGTGTTACTCCATATGGCCCCAAGCGATTGCTGAGAGATTTGTTATTTCACTTTAGGCTATCCTTTTTTTCCTGGAGATTGAATTTTAAAGATTAAAACATTATAGTTTAAGGGCAAAGGTTCAACCTGAACATCCAGTTTCCCTGTGGGTTTCAGTGAAATTGTTTTTGTGATCTTGTGCCTAAAAATGAATTGAATGTAACACAGCAGGCATTGGGTAACACAATACTAACATTCAAAAACAATTAAAGTGGTCCCAGTTTTATTAATAGCCAGGGAATATTCTGTATTCTGAAACAGATGCTTTAGTTATACCATAGAAATTTAATACATGACAGTTGTTATAGAATCAAGACATATAGCTTATAAAAGTGAGAGTTATTGATCATTGTCTTAATTTAAATGGCTTTATTTGCCCATTCACCCATAGTCTTTCAAAGGCTATATTAATTATTTAAGCCTGAGATATCTGATAATAACTAATTACTCATTAGTATAAGTCAATGCAACAGATTTTTTAATTGGAAGAGTAGCTTTTATCCCATGTACCACAGTGAGAAATGAATTTAAATTAGATTAAGCCACAACTCTTCAAGGCATTTGGGGGAAGAAGACATCACAGACCAGTGAAACTTTATGTAATTGAAGTCCATAAGAAGAAATAAACAAAACAAGACAAAATTTATTCTCATTGTTTTAATATTGTTTAAGCAGGGTTGGGGTTGGAAGTTGGAATTCCTAGCATGTTTCCCCAGATACATTCTGCAAATACATTCCTACTTCGTTGAAAGCACATTTCATCTACTAACGTATCCACAACTACATCCTATTCTGCTGTCATATTTCCTTAGATGAGTTGGTATTTTCAAGAGACAATCAAAACCTGTTGGAAGTTTTGCTAGCACTTAATTTAAAACGTTGTATCTCAGTCTGTGCAGATCTTTTATTTGCACAAGATCTGTATCACTCTCCTCTCTGATTCTCTTCCTTGGCTTTTGTTTTTCACATCAAGCCTGAACTGCTGCCCTTGGTTTCTTGGCCTTCAACTTGTCCTTCTTTGTCATCCCATTATAGCCTGTCTCAGCCTCTGGGTTGCTTTTGCATGGCTTCTATGTACCTATTTGTCCTGAAATCAGCCCCATGTGCTATTTATGTTAATTAAAATAACTTCTTTTAAATAACTTATTCTGTCCACTAATGCTAATTAATTTCAACAAAGATGTCATTATCTACTGAAATGAAAGCACAGCAACACACTTCTGTAGATCTCTCCCATAGATCTTCCTATGCATTTTGGGATGGATTTAACTGATCTGCATATTTAGACTGTAAAATCCTCATAGCAGGAGTTATATCTCCAACTCTTCCCAATTCTGTGAAGCTGCACAATGCTGGCACCTAGCAAATAATTTGTAGTAAGAATAATAAGCTGTGTTTTGCCAGACATGATCTAATGGTGTCCTTTCGAAGGTTATGCGGCAAGTATCAGAGACACAAGGTACTTTTTTCTTGAATGAGGATGGTTTCTCAGAAATATTCACATTTTAAAGGGTAAAAATATCATCTTTTTTTTCATTTAACCAAACTGTCCTTTTTCAGACTAAAGCTGTTTAAACAATACAGCTGACCTGATTCTCACCTCAGATAACTGGCAAAAGAGGCACTTTCAAATCTGGAACTTCAAAGTGTTCCAGAAAAATCTCACATGGATTGCTGCTCACATTTGAAGGTAAATTAGACCATTAAAAAGGACACAAATGAGCTCTAAACACAGGGAACTCAGAGCTTAAAGTTGAAACAGCGATAATTATATCATTATAATAATAGTAAAATTCTTCCTCCTTGATTCTCAGGCTTTGCACCCTTTGCCTGAGACTGTTCAACGTAATAAGGTTAAGTACATCCATAAGTATTTGGAAAACTTAGGCCTAATTTTATGTTATGTTTTACAACACATGGTGGGTTTTTTTCAGTATTGAGACATCTTTTCCCTCCCCAGAAGCTCAACTCTCTATGTGTACGTAAATGTTAAAAAGTATCAATCATTTTCTCTAGTTCAGTATTAATATATGATATAATCCGAACTTTAAAAAATTTGCCTTGAAAAATATTCCACATATCAATGCTGGAGACACACAATACCTGAGGAAAGGCTGATCATCAAATGTTCTTGCTTACCTTTTGAGAGTGAGACCTTGCTGGTTTCCTCTGCCGCTCCATGGTGGCCAGAAACCTGCCACAGATCAAAGCCCACCCTGCCCTGCCAGTCAGAGAATCCGCGCCGTCGGGTACGTGCTGGGAGACTTTCCATGTGTATGATAACATTTGCTAGAAGAGGTTACATGGCTGATAGCAAAAGCAGGGAAAAACTCAAATGCCACTTTGTTTGGCCAAGGATTTTGTCAACCTTCACAACAGTTGCAACAGCTTTTGTACTGTTTGTAGGCAGCCAATGACAACTCCCATTGGTATGTTCATTTGTACACAACACCTGCACGTAAATCAGTATCAGGTAAATACTTTAAGAATAAAGACATGGGGACTGTCAAGACAAATAACAGTTTTACTTTCGCTTTTTAAAAATTGCTGGGTCAGTGAAACAGCATGTTAAAAATCCCTTTCTAAATATTTTATATTACTGCTTCAGAAGACAGTAATAATCATAGAAAGCCTAGAGCTACCAACCGCCATTATCATCTCTGCATTTCAACTAGTTTCACAACAACTGATTTAATAAAACCGAGTATGTCAGAAGTATTTTTAAGGAAAGCTTTGGCCAGACATATGTTTTCAGGTAATGCTTGCCATCCACATGCAAACTGTTCCTTCATTATGAAAGGACTTTTTATACAGCTAGCTATTTGTATACATTTTAGCTTTCATACATATATATGTACGTGTATATATATTATAGATTTTAAACATAGACTGAGAAATATTTCTGCACATTGAGGAAGACACACATTTTATACCAGAAGCTGTGAAGTATTAAATAAAACACTCCAATAGGTGAGCCTGGGCTCACTCATAAATATGTGAAGGATGAGCCTGATCCTAGAACTTATGTGAAACTTACTGAAGGCAATGAAAAATCTTCCATTCTTTTTTCAGTGTGCTTTTCATAAGGCTTTTAACTATTCAAGCACGTTGTCCTTAGACCCATAATGAAATAATTATGGTGCTAAGCATACTTTGGGTTTTGCTCTGAATCTATAGATTGAGATGTGAAGGAGTCAGGAGAGAAAATTATTCAGAGTGGTTTACTAAACACTGCTAAGCTGTGATTATTTTTTTACTTATATCCAGAATTGTATACCTCTACTTATAAATGCTCCCAATAAATTCCAGTGTCAGGATCTGATTATGAATATTAAGTTCATCCAATGGATTTTGGACTGGACCCAAAAGCCAAATCAATAGTTGGAGCAGTCATACATGTGCTGCAGATCTTTTTTTTCAGTTACTAGTGATATCACACTCCAACTGAAATTATGATTAATTACAATTTCTTATATTAATATGCTGAATACCTGTGTAGAAAACATTCACATTACAGTGGGTTACTAGAAATTTTACCTGTTTCAGAGATAATGGGGTTGCAGATAAGCTAACATCCAACCATCTTCTGACTGAATTCTTCAAGGGCAGATGGAGTAAAAGGAGCATGTGAAGGCTGGAAAGGACAGCAAGTGTCCATGGTCAGTGTTTATAAAGAAGACAAGGAAGCGTGCAAAACTGTAGGGTGCTGTTTCCCCCGCTTCTGGCCCTGGTCACTTGAACTTCTTCACAGCAGTCCCTGAAGATCCCTTTTCTCTTTTTTGCTGGACATAAAAAGAAATTATGCAGAAATTCCTGAGAGCGTCCTTTGTGAAGGTGGTGTTCGCTGGTTTCTTTGGTTCACCAAACCACTGATTACCCAGAAAGTTCTGACGTCCGATTCAAGAACCCAAAACGGGGGTGAGAGCTAAAATTATTTGGGCTGTCATGCACAGGTTGGACCAGCCAGCCTCCTGACCTATCTCTCCTCAAAGTACATAGATATCTTTAAAACTGAAGCTGTACTGTCTTGTACCTTAACACTTTGAAGAGGTGGCATGGTTTATACAGAGAAAAAGCAAGAGCTCCTGTATGGAAATATTTTATTTTTGCAAGCATTATTAATTTCAATGGGAATCTTATATATGCGGACCCAGGTAAGGCCTTGAATTAGACAGATGAAATGATGAGGAATGACAGCAGAAACTAAATGGAGACAGGAGAAAGAAAAGACTACAGAAAATGAGTGGAGAAAGCTACCTTAGGAAAAGCATCATTTGAAAAGCATTATCTTTTTAAAAATTTATATTGAGTAAGAACAGGTTAAAAGTGGACAAAGAATTGATAAAAAGGAGTTTTGAGAAGAGACCTGATGTTGTAGGAGGTTGAATGACTCTCAAAAGGAAAAATGACCTCTGATTAGTATGAGGCAGTACAAGCTGAGGATAATATGAGAGGGCTACGGGCTAGACAACAGAACACAAGTCATAAAAACAGGGGAGTAACAGAAAGGAGGAATGGAGGTGTGACTGTGATGGGTTGAACTCTGAGTATGAGGACAGGGAGCCACTAGACTGCTTCCCAAGCAGAGAAGGTGGGCATCCAATGCAGTGAAAGTGATTTATGGGAAAGTGGTTTGCATAAAAGGAAGAGACAAACACAGAGATGAATATAAAAAGGAAATGTAAGTTTATTTATAAATTTAACGATTCAAAATGTAGCTCAAAATTTTGAGTACCATATGCATTTTTTCTCAGATATTTAGAGAGAAGATTGTTCTACATAAATTAAGTGTAACACAAAACTAGTTCCTATCACAATATTTCTTTCAAGGTTGCTTAAGTAGAGACTTTTTTTTCCTCCTTTACAATGTAAAAAAAACCATGAAGTTTGTCCAAGCAAGAGGAATTTCAGGAATTATAAGATATCTCCAAAATTTAAAGATTTTATCAAGACAGACTCACAAAATAATAAATCCAGAAAGGAGCAACTATTTTGTAACTTTAAAAGATAAAAATAAATCTCTAATTACAGTAAATTCTTTTCCTAAGAAAGCCTTCCTTTAAAAAAACTATCGAATTAAAGAAACAATATCTTCTTTATGACTTTAGAACTGCAAGGGAAATATGAGTTCCTCATACTGATAGCTTTAAGAATATTACCTGAGCTAATAACCCACATTATGCATTTGAAATGGCTTTTATAATTCAGGAAAGTCAAGTGTTTGTCTATGGTTTTAAAAATGGGAATATATATCATCATGGTTGCAATGTAACTTATGAGCACCAAATAAAAAAGTTATCACTGTCATGGACTTCTGTCATACTTTCCCCTTCTGTAAAATAAGGCTAGATTATTTTGGCCTCCTTCCTTTATCTCTGCTACACAAATTGTAAGTTCCTTGATGAAGGGAGTACATCTTGCTATTTGTCTGTGGAGTGCCAAGCAGAGTGAGAATTTAGCCTCACCTGGAGTTTCCAAAATAAATAAAAATTATTGAAAAGAAAACCATGAAGCTGATGTTCAAAGCTGTCCACAAATGCCATATTCAAAAGAGCTGTGAATGGCAAATATTTACTCAGTATATTCCAGATAAATCAAAATAAACCCATTGTGCCATGTGACATTAGGATCAAAAAACCTTCTGCTGTGAATGGGTCCATAGTAAGACATAAGGATCCATTATTTTTCTTCACTGTCACAGTCTGGAATCATTCCTAACCCCAAATTGTAAACTTTTATTATTGTCATATTTTTAGATGTTAGCCACCTCAGCATATTTTCAACTTAATTATGAGTTGTGAGATTGGTATTTTAACATGCAGTATATCTGTATAATTGCAATCTATACCTCGGAGCTCAAATTGAACTACAAACCTCTGTGGTACTGTTTATGGAAAATTCCATATGCTTTTTAGGACTTTTGACCTAGATTCCTTAATGTTTTCTGAACAAGAATTTCCCATACTTTACCAAGAGACTTGTTAGGGGAAAAAATCACAAGAAATAAAAAAAAAAACATTTCACTGTTTTGTCTTCTGAAGTTAAAGATCTCATCACACAGAGGAAAACTCACTTCTACCAAAACATTGCCACTGTACAGAACAGCCATCTGTAAGGCCATAGGTGCCAGTATCCTATTGTTATAAAAGTAGCACACGAATTCAAATAAACAGCAATTGCAGCTAAAGGAAATGAGGAAGTTATTGATAAATGAATTGAGCTTTATGAATAATTTTATACAGAGATGACAGTAAAGACATGCAAGCACAAGGAAGACCTAATAGTTTATAGAATTTCTTTTCCTTATCTTGCTGAAATCCTCAAAATTATTTTTCTGTGAAGGACAAAGACAAAGATAAAACCAGGGTCATAGTACAAGAAATGCTTATTAATTTATAATGTATTTCTTAATGGTTTCAGCCAATAGTAAGAGCAGGACTTAGAGCCTTGTGAATTGTTATCAAAAAGGATAACTTTTCTGATGAACATGTGCATGAATATGCAGTGGTACAAAGCTGAAGAAAAATCTGGAAGTCTCTGATCTCAGGTTACTAGAGTTCTTTTCTTTAAAGACTTACTTGACCTTATGATGGCATGTCAGCAAATTAGATTTAGGTAATGCTGTTCCCAAGGGCTCTAATTATGGCTCATATGTATATTCTGCAATTCATTAAAAAAACATGCATTATAACAGCCTTACTGTATACTAATTTGCATACACATCAAAATAGAATCTGAATAACCCAAATTTACAGAATGGCTTTAATTTTTCTCAAGCATTTAGATGTTTCATAAATACTCATAACTATTATTCATTCTTGACATGCATTTCTTGAACTGTCTGAGCAAGGATAATTTACATTTGTTTTTGGAAGTGGCCAGCACAGATAACTGGTCTGCTCAAGAACACATATTAACATGAAATATAATTCTTTAAAAAAAATAACTGAACAGATTGCCCTGGGTGTGACATCTATGGAGGGCAATGAGAATACAGTAATGAGAATGGCTTATGTTTTCTATTCCTCATTTACACTGAAAACTTGTCATAAAAATGGATTACCTGCAGGTCTGTGCTGTTTGCAATTCTTGTCTTGTCCTGGTAATAAAACATCAGAAGTTTAATGTTTAATATACCCTGTGAAATACAACAGCAAATAAGGATGTGTGGATATCAAAATATTTGCTTCTTCAGCCTCTTCCCTTTTACTGTGTATTTACCAGGCTGACAAATCAACATCACTTGAGATGCTGCCTACTGCTTTCCAGTTTCTGGGAATAACATTACATGCTTGCAAGTATCACAGACTCATGGACCTTGACACATGAAAAAAGCCCCTCAGAAGGTGATAAATATTTTGGGTTGCTGGCAACCCCCAGACCTGGGGTTACCTAGCTGATCTTGGTGATATGTTGTTGTATTAGTGGCCTAGCTGCCTTCACCTTTATTAATTCAAGAGGAAAATCTGCAAGCTGCTGTCTCTCACAATGTGATGTCAGTTCCTGGTTTCTGGTGACCACAATGAGACCCTCAGCATCTTGTGAAGACAACTTTGTATTCAGCTAATTTACTAGCAGGAGTTCAGTATTCAGGACTGAACCCAATCAAACCAAGGAATTTGAGGATACGAACTAAAAATATTCAAGAGACATGCTGCACCATTACATCTTAAGTCATATGGAATTAGACTTGATGGCCATACCTTAACAGATACTTCAAAGCTGATGCAAAGGACCAAAGGGCTTTTAAGGCAAGAAGTTAAGTGGCTGTGGATGGAAGCCCTATATCTGGAAAGACATGGACCTGTTGGAATGGGTCCAGAGGAGGGCCACAAAAATGATCAGAGGGATGGAACACATCTCCTATGAAGACAGGCTGACAGAGGTAGGATTGTTTTGCCTGGAGGAGAGAAGGCTCCGTGGAGACCTTTTTTGCACCTATTGAATAGTTAAAGGGGACTTATAAGAAAGATAGGAATAGTAGGGCCTGTAGTGATAGGACAAGGGGTAACCGTTTTAAACTGAAAGAGGGTAGATTCAGACTAGATACAAGGAAGAAATTTTTTACAATGAGGGTGGTGAAACACTGGAACAGGTTGCTCAGAGAGGTGGTAGATGCCCCATCCTTGGAAACATTCAAAGTCAGGTTGGATGGGGCTCTGAGCAACCTGATCTAGTTGAAAATGTCCCCGATGATTGCAGGAGATTGGACTAGATGACCTTCAAAGGTCCTTTCCAACCCAAACTATTCTATGATTCTATGATCTGTTGTCTATCAATAAGTGTATCTTACCAAGGCTTGCAATTTAGGGTGCTATAGCTTGTTTCACCTTTAGTGTATTGCCTGTGGGTGTTCTAGTAAAGACAGTTCTGTTTATGGACTGACATTGCATTTACTTGAAAGACTGTTGAATTAATGTTAGTAAGAGTGGGACTGAGCCCATAACTATCAACATCTATATTTTGTATGTCTTCAAAATGCCTTATAGTTACTGAGTTTTCTGAGCTCCTCAGTTCAAATGTAACTTGCTTGAACAGCTTCAAACTTAAAAAAAAATTTAAAAGTAAGAAAAAAAGATGTAAATGTAAAGCCAAAAAAGTCAGACAAAAAGGAGCCTTTCTCTGGCAGTTAAACAAAAGCAGTGCAAATTTATGTTAATAATAGAAAAAGTGCCACAATTCTGTCCTATAGAACCCTTGCCCTAATGTAAGAGTGTGTGTAATCCTTCTAAAAATGTCATTAGAAGAGAATTTGTCACTCCAAACTGTAGTTACATTTACAGCAGAATATTTGTACAAGCTGGTTGCTGAAATACGTCTGTTTTGATTCCTCAGTAAAGAGAGGAAAAGCAAGAAGCTCTAGCCTCTATTTACCATGGCACAGACTCAAGATAAGCCTTAAAATTACTTTTTGGTGTCCAAACAGTGTGGTTTCCCCATCAAAAGGTTATTTGTTATAAAAGAGCTTTATTTGGCAAAACATCGGGAACATTCACTTTTTAATTAGACCAGCAAACTTCTGAGCAGTCTGAGGCCAGAGTTATGGCATTTTATGATGCTTCTTTTCCTGATTATAAAAGAAACAACAAGTGCAGCAGAATCTATTTCTTCCCCTGGGAATTCCCTATAGGTCAGTTACACTATGAAAAAATAAACCAGAAACTGTAACACTGAGTATGCTTTCTTAACATCTTGAGGACTTGTTTAAAACCTGTGGAGCTTAGCTCCTGGTGTTTTTTCTTTATTTACCCTCACAGTGCTAGAAATTTTAAAAACGTGTTTTCACTAATTTCCTTTTCCTACAGATGCATACCCTTATTTTTAACTCCATCTTTATTTGGAGTGCTTTTTCATTTAATTTTATTAGTTCAGTGCAAGTGGCTCAAGTGTCAGCTTAAGCGTCTTTTTTGCTCTGTCCTTGAAGGAATAAGAGCTTTTGTTTTGCTGGATATTTTTAATAATTCTTGCTGCTCCCAACTGGATTTTGTGCTGAATCATTGCAAGTCTTTAGGTAAAATGAATTCAGATCTAGTTGATTGACTGTGAAAATTGCATCCAAACCTCCCCAAAATAACACATGATCAAATGAAACAGTTGGCATTTTTGAAAAAAAATACTATATTAAACTAGATTTACTCTTTCTAAAAAAAATGAGGTGAAACTCCTTCAGTTTTTAGACACAAGATACCTTCTGTTTGTCATTTCACATGATAAGACCCACTAAGTCTATTAATTAAAACAGCCACAGAGCATCTGCAGCAGTTTTGAATGAGTGCAAGGTAAAAATTGTCTGTTCTTATGGATTAGTATTTTTGTGAGAAGGTCGAGGGTCTCGTTACCTGCCCCAGAGTCCTCCACAGCTCAAGAGTTTGTTCTCTCAGAGTGGGATTAGATGTGACAGTGGTTGTCCAGACTCTGTTTATTTTTGGATATCGAGGGGAAAAAAAGTCCTGCTTTAAACATCCCCATGCCTGAGAGTGTAACATTTTGCAAACCATGTAGGGGAGGTTCAATTGTAATGCTTCAATGCTTGAGAGATGCATCTATCTAAAATCTAGCATAGATCACTGCAGTCTGGGCTGCTAGGGAAGATTTGTTTGCCTGGAAGCAATATGGCTAAGAGTTAGAGGGCGTTCATGTTGAGGCTAAAGAACCTTTATCTTAGCTTTAGTTTTACAGCTTTCTGAGAGATATCTGTAGCTTTGGGCATCTCTGGAATAAAATACAGTAAAACTACCAAAAAGCTGATTTTTTTTTTTTATTTTGCAGTATGAAAAAAACACTGAAGTTGCTTGAAATTCATTTTGGGTAGTATGAAAGAAATTAAAAGACAAAATCCTATGAAAAACCTGCCATACCAATTTGCTAGAATAACTGAAATAGAAATAAATTTAAAGGAGGGTTTTAAAATAATAGGATAGATTGACCAATTCCCAAGGAATCATCCATCATGCCTGAGCAGTTTGGCTTATCAAACTGAAAGCAAGTTTTGTAAGAGGCACAAAAACGTCCATTTGAGCAGAGATAATAGAATTAATCAAGGCGGTTTGCAAAGGAATAAACCTGAAACACTACTGGAAGGGAAAAATATATCCAAGCATTCTTCAGCTGATGAGAGTTTTAAGGCTCTCTTATCAGGCAAGTTGTGTAACCGAGCTCTTCATCAACCCTTAAAAGCAGAAGTGTAACAAAGAATATTATACCACTGTTTAGTTCTGCATTGGACTAACATCTTGAATAGTATGTCCACGGTGAACAGGTCCTAGCAAAACTAGAAAAACTACAAAGAAAAGATAATCAGTACTGTCAACCAGCTGAACAGAAATTATGTAAACTAGGACATCTCAGCTGGGAAAAGACAGTTGAGGAAGGCTGTGATAGAGGTCTATAAAAATGAATGATGACTAAAAGTTTTACAGGCAAAGAGGAAGCAGCATGCAAAGAAATTATTTTACAAACAAAAGGAAATGCTTGCATAAAGGAGAGAATTAAACCATGGAACTCAATACCATAGGATGTTTGGAGGCCAACATTATAAATGACTTTGGAAAAGGACCAGACAACGTTCATGAAGGATAGGTCCATTGGTAAAGTGTGATGGTCTATGCCCATCTTCTGACATAAAATGTCTTTAAAATACGGACTGCCAGGAGCTCAGAGACAGTGGTAAGCGAGGGACAATTTTAGAAAGACTGAAGAGGCAATGCATGGCAAAACAGGTCAGCTGAGGTCATAAATACAAAATCAGGTTAATGGGTGGCCATATCAAAAGCTCAAACAGTTCATACTGGCCTATAAAGGCAGTTAAGAACATATGAGGACCCAAGGCAACAGAAATGCAGTCATATTCTGCTACTCATCATGGATGCATTCCTCCAAAGTGTGACAGTTAGTGATATAAGAGACAGCAAAGCAAATGTTAGGATAAAAAATGCAGAGATCATCCCCTGCAACATAAGACCTTTCCCACTCCCTTTCTTCAAACCTGTTCTTATGAGGATTATGACATTTTCAGAAATGCAGAAAACAGCCATGCCTTTCTGTAAAAGTCTCTTCCTTCTCCACAACAGGACTCACAGTCTCCATCTGCCTCAAATCCATAGGCATTTAGCCCTTTCCCTTCTGGTGAGCTGACATGCCAGCATATTCTTCTTACTCAGTTCTTCAGTCCTAGCCAACAGCAAATGTTTCATTTGCCCCATGACAGAGCTTTTTTTGCCATGCAATTTGCTTTGACAACAGCATATAGCATGGTTAGGAGACGGGAAGCATGCCCTAGGAGAAGAGATTCTTCCCTTCAGGTGGACTTAATAGCATCCTTCCAACATGTAGAAGGAGATCAACAGGAAGACGGAGTGAGGCCTTCTGCAGCAGTGCATGACTGGAGCATGAGATAATGGGCACAAGCTGAAATGGGAAAGGCACAGACTGGGCATAAAGAAAAAAATTTTCACTGTGTGGACAGTCAGGCTACGAAACAGGTTGCCCAGAGAGGTTGTGCAGTCTCAGTCCCTGGGGGTTTTCAAGACCCAACTGGTTAAAGCCCTGATCTGATCTCGCAACTGACCTGGCTTTGAGCTAGAGACTGGATTAGACACCTCCCGAGGTTCCTTCCAGCCTGAACTTTCTAGGATCCTATGTTTGACACTCTCATTAATTTGATCCACACTCATAATCCATAACAATTAATGTAATAAAGGCAGGAAGCACATAAGATTTAAAACCAACACACAGTTTAAATTCTCAGAGATAGTATATTGCTTCTTGGCAAAACTTCAGAATAAGTAGGCGGCTCAGGGATGGATTCAATTGTAGATGGTTTCCAAGAGGTAAATGATGGAAAAAATCAATAATTGAGGAGGAAACAGCAAAACTAGTAAGATAAGAGACACAGTGTGATGCTACTGCAGTCATTTTCCTCCAGTGCTCCTCCTACTCTGAAGGATGTTTTTATTGTGGCTCAGTTATGGATGTCTCAGTCTGTGGATGATAATGCAGACTCTCCAGAGTCTGCAACTCTGGAGATCCCAAAGGAAGAATGCCTGAATCTGAAGGTATAGAAAAAAGTGTAGGTAGAGGCTGTTCTGGTAGAAATAGTCTTTGACATAAATAATAATTTATAAATAAACCTGGTCTTCTGGCAGCCGACAGGGTCCATCTGTCAGAGAAGGGCATGAGTGTCTTGGGTCATAGGCTTGCCAAGCTGGTAAAGAGGGCTTTAAACTAGATTTGCCAGGAGAGGGGAACCTCAGTCCATCCCAATTCAGCCAGTCCGATGCCAGGGCCAGCAATAGGTGCCCAGAGACTGGAGAAGGATGGCAGGTCAGCAGGAGAGAGCCAGAAGAGCAGCGGAAAGGAATTTCAGGTAGTAAGTCAGCTTTGTTGGGGGCCCAACTGAAATGCCTCTATGCAAATGCAAGGATCATGAGGAACAAACAAGAGAAGCTAGAGACGTGTGCATACCTGCAAGGCTACGACCTTATTGGCATCACAGAGGTGTGGTGGGACGGCTCTGATGACCAAAGCGTTGGAATGGAGGGATACTGGCTTTTTAGGAAGGACAGGCAGGGGAGGCGAGGAGAGGGTGTTGCGCTTTATGTCAATGCCCAGTTTGAATGCATGGAGCTCTGCCTGGGGATGGAGGAGGAGCTGACAGAGAGCTTATGGGTCAGGATTAAAGGGAGGGCAGGGATGGGAGACATGTCTGTAGGTGTCTGCTACAGGCCACCAGGCCAGGAAGACCAAGTGGATGAGGCCCTCTACAGACAGATAGATGTAGCCTCACGTTCACAGGCCCTGGTACTCATGGGGGACTTCAACCACCCCAATACCTGTTGGAAGGACAACACAGCTGGGCACAAGCAATCCAAGAGGTTCTTGGAATGCATGGATGACAACTTCCGTCTCCAAGTGATAGAGGAGCCAACGAGGAGAGGTGCCATGCTGGACCTTGTTCTCACCAACAAGGAGGGGCTGGTGGGGGACGTGAAGCTCAAGGGCAGCCTTGGTTGCAGCAACCATGAAATGGTGGAGTTCAAGATCCACAGAGCAGCAAGGAGAGTGCACAGCCAGCTCACCACCCTGGACTTCAGGAGAGCAGACTTTGGCCTCTTCAGGGACCTGCTTGGGAGAGTCCCTTGGGATAAAGCCCTGGAGGGAACAGGGGCCCAAGAAAGCTAGTTAGAATTCAAGGACCACCTCCTCCAGGCTCAGGAGCGATGCATCCCAACAAAGAGGAAGGCAGGCAAAAACACCAGGAAGCCTGCATTGATGAACAAGGAGCTCCTGGATAAACTCAGGCACAAGAAAGTAGCCTACAGAGGGTGGAAGCAAGGGCGTGTATCCTGGGAAGAATACAGGGAAATTGTCCGAGCAGCTAGGGACCACGTTAGGAAAGCTAAAGCCCTGATAGAATTAAGTCTGTCCAGGGATGCCAAGGGCAACAAGAAATGCTTCTACAGGTATGTCAGTGATAAAAGGAAGACTAGGGAAAATGTGGGCCCTCTCCGGAAGGAAACGGGAGACCTGGTTACCTGGGATATAGAGAAGGCTGAGGTACTCAACGACTTTTTTGCCTCAGTCTTCACCAGCAAGTGCTCTAGCCTCACCACCCAAGTCACAGAAGGCAGAGGCAGGGACTGGAAGGATGAAGAACTGCCCACTGTAGGAGAAGATCAGGTTCGAGACCATCTAAGAAATCTGAAGGTGCACGAGTCCATGGGACCTGATGAGGTGCATCCACGGGTCCTGAGGGAATTGGTGGATGAAGTTGCTAAGCCGCTATCCATCATTTTTGAGAAGTCGTGGCAGTATGGGGAAGTTCCCACTGAATGGAAAAGGGGAAACATAACCCCCATCTTCAAGAAGGGAAAAAAGGAAGACCCAGGGAACTACAGGCCAGTCAGTCTCACCTCTGTGCCTGGCAAGATCATGGAGCAGATACTCCTGGAAATTATACTGAGGCACATGGAAATCAAGGAGGTGATTGGTGACAGCCAACATGGCTTCACTAAGGGTAAATCATGCCTGACAAATTTGGTGGCCTTCTACAATGGGGTTACAGCACTGGTGGATAGGGGAAGAGCAACTGATGTTATCTATCTGGACGTGTGCAAAGCATTTGACACTGTCTCGCATGACATCCTTGTCTCTAAATTGGAGAGACATGGACTTGACAGATGGACCACTTGGTGGATAAGGAATTGGCTGGATGGTTGCACTCAAGGAGCTATGGTCAATGGCTCAATGTCCAAGTGGACACCAGTGACGAGTGGCGTTCCTCAGGGGCCGGTATTGGGACTGGTCCTGTTTAACATCTTTGTCGGCGACATGAACAGTGGGATTGAGTGCGCCCTCAGCAAGTTTGCAGACACCACCAAGCTGTGTGGATGCCATCCAGAGGGACCTTAATAAGCTTGAGAGCCGGGCCTGTGCGAACCGCATGAAGTTCAACAAGGCCAAGTGCAAGGTCCTGCATGTGGGTCGGGGCAATCCCAAGCACAGATACAGGCTAGGCAGAGAATGGACTGAGAGCAGCCCTGAGGAGAAGGACTTGTGGGCGATGGTTGATGAAAAGCTCAACATGAGCCGGCCCATGTGCACTTGCAGCCCAGAAGAACTTTGCTCCACAAGCAGCTTAACCTGTAATACCATGCATATTTTATAAGGCCCCTGAACAAAGTATGTTCAAGCACTTCAGTATGTGTTTTTACAAAAGATGGATACTTTAAAAGCTCTCATCCCCATTCCCTTTGTCTCTGAATGCTTTTTCCTACCCTACATCTCAGTGTGTCATATAAGTTATGCCCACTGAATTCTTCATGAGGCTGCTTTGTGAAGTGGATCAAGAAAATTATTTAGATTAAAAATCATGCTCCAAAACCGAGGGCTATTTTAGTCTGATGGGAGGGAGATGGAAAGTTTATTGCAAACGTTTGAATAACTGGTAAATTCCATACCAATATTCCTTTCCAGTGCTGCTTTGTTCCTTATTTTGTATCTATATACTTCTTACTAGAAATGGCTAGGTATGAGCTTACATTGATATATGACTACTGTCTGTTGGACCTTAGTTTGCCACAGACATTGCTGAAAAAGTTACTATTTTTTCCTTGGAAAAAACTGGAGTTTCTAGCTTTTAAATGCCTATAACTGACAAACATCATGAACACTAAAAAATAACAAGGTAAGCTGTATTTTTTAAGCTGAATACTACAAACAGCAATGGACCATAAAATTAACTGAATAATTTAATGTTAAACATTGAACAGGAAAATATAATCTGGATGCAGAGATTTTCCATACTGGTATGATAAAATATGACTCAGTATGTAGAAGAAAAAAATATTTTTAATTGTTTATGGTATTTTATAGTCTTTGGATATATAAAAGATGAGAACATATTGTCATTCAATGTTTGTAGTGACTATCTTGTAACGTGCAACTAAAACCAAGTAGTACTCTGCCAGCTCTGCCCACAGGGTGCTTCTCTGGGATGACTGTACACACCATGGTGCGTATCCTCAGGTGACTCTTGGACCGCGCTGCAGGAAAACTATTTACTTCTGATATTTTAAGGCACACAGAAAGTAATCAATAAAGCAAAGCAGACAACACAGTAAGAGCTCAGAACTAGTTTAAGAGTTAATTTGATAAAGATTGAATATTTAACTGGAAACACAAGTCAAATCATACCTCAAACATTTCAGAATATCAAGAATTGCATTAATTTGTGTAAGAGTTTGGACACACATTAAGGAAAAAGCAGTTTCCCAGCCTCTTTCCTAATATGACAGTTATGGCAGGATCCTCTCAGGTTGTATAATCACATGGATATGGGTTTGCCACACTGGTTCGTTCAAACCTGTCACCATCAGTTCAGGCAACACCGAGGCAGATGATTTTTCTTATTTAAGTAAAACTTGATTTCCTCAGGATCATTTACCACTTAAAATCATTTTTTTGTACAGCAAAAGTGAAATCCCATGTACAAACACAAAAGGCAGTGGGAAGGTACTATATCAGCTTGCACTAGAAGAATGTAAAACAAACTGGGATGGATTTCTGAAGCAAGAGATTTATCTCCCTGTCTTCACACAGAAGTGTGGAATTCTTACCTTTCTAATTTTTATATGGAAGATGATGTTTCTTTAGTTATACCTCAGTTTTTAACTTATCAGCTTTGAATTTTCAGCTGGCATCATAGAATCATAGAATCATTTTGGTTGGAAAGGACCTTTAAGATCATCGAGTCCAACCATTACCTAACACTACCAAGTCCACCACTAAACCATATCCCTAAGCACCACATCTACACCTCTTTTAAATACCTCCAGGGACGATGACTCAACCACTTCCCTGGAGAGCCTGTTCCAATGCTTGATAACCCTTTGAAGAAATTTTTCCTGATATCCAATCTAAACCTCCCCTGGCACAACTTGAGGCTGTTTCCTCTCATCCTATCACTTGTTACCTGGGAGAAGAGACTAACACCCGCCTCACTACAACCTCCTTTCAGGTAGTTGTAGACAGCAATAAGGTCTCCCCTCAGCCTCCTTTTCTCCAGACTAAACAACCCCAGTTCCCTCAGCCACTTCTCATAAAACTTGTTCTCTAGACCCTTCACCAGCTTTGTTGCTCTTCTTTGGACTCACTCCAGCACCTCAATGTCTGTCTTGTAGTGAGGGACCCAAACCTGAACTCAGTATTCAAGGTGTGGCCTCACCAGTGCCAGGTACAGGGGGACAATCACTTCCTAGTCGTGCTGGCCACACCATTTCTGATATAAGACAGGATGCTGTTGGCCTTCTTGGCCACCTGGGCACACTACTGGCTCATATTCAGCCGGCCATTGACAAACACCCCCAGGTCCTTTTCCACCAGGCAGCTTTCCAGCCACTCTTCCCCATGCCTTTAGCGGTGCATGGGGTTGTTGTGCACCAAGTGTAGGACCCGACACTTGGCCTTGTTGAACCTCATACAGCTGGCCTAAGGCCATCGATCCAATCTGTCGAGATCCCTCTGCAGAGCCTCCTACCCTCAAGCAGATCAACACTCCTGCCCAAAGTGGTGTTGTCTGTGAACTTACTGAGGGTTCACTCGATCCCCTCATCCAGATCATTGATAAAGGTATTAAAGAGAACTGGCCCCGGTACTGAGCCCTGGGGACACGACTTGTGACTGGCCGCCAACTGGATTTAGCATCATCACTACTGAAGTTGTACAATGTTTATTAGAAATATCCGTAAGATGTTTTGTGTGCCCAGTGATTTTGAGTTACGTGGTTATAACATAGGTAATTGATAATAGCGGAACATTCTTGGAGTCACTCAGCTAGGATAGGATAATAAATCTGTCACAATGCGTCCTGAAGTGGAATATGGACCATATGGTGAGATACTAAAAAAACTGAAAAAAAAATGCAAAAATGAGGTGTCATTGATCACGAAAACACTGATTTCCTTGTGTTTCAGAAAACCCAACTGGGGTAGAAGGCTGTCACTTCAGGATAAGCATATATATTTTACTACCACCATGTGCCACCTGCACTACAGAGTAGTTACACAAGTAAACTGCAAGCTCAGGAAATCTGCCCAAGGAATCTGTTTTATGGAATTAAATATACTTGTGCTTATAACCTGTGACCTCCATGCAGGGGGCACCTGCAAGATGTTCCATGTGGAATCAATGGCTACAACACTGTGAGTTTATTAAACCATGTACTACAACGTCAGTGATTTGAAAAAGCACCATTGTACACAAAACATGGAAATATCAGCCATGCTGAAGTAAAAGTATGTTTATGGGCCTCTCCAGAAAAACAATACCTAGTTATTTTGATGCCAATCAAGTAATATTTTAGGTTAGCACCTGGAAAGTGTGTTAAAATTTTACTTTATGTTGTTTGTTGCTCTATGGATGATCTGTTTTCTACTGTCCCCTGGTCCAGCTTCTAGCCCATGGGACTAGAAAGTCTTCTGTTCCACACCCAGCCTGACTGTTCTTAGAAGAGGCTCTATTTAATGATTTACTACAAAGACGGTGCCAAAAGCTGACATTTCTGTCAGCTTACACATTCTGATTACTAGGTAAGTGGAAAATGTAGACTGAGAACTTTTTAAGGATATCACCAAAAAACATTATTTTGATTCCTGTTTCTTCTCAAGACTTGTGTTAGGCTTCATTACGTTTCTGTGTGTCACCAAAAAGAGGAGTCTGAGCCATACAGTAACCTGTTGATAAAAAAACTTGCTGGTAAACATGGTAGCAAGACATTGCAAAGGTCACAAACTCTGCAAAGTCAGCATAACCTTCCACCTATTGATTCTGCAAATCTAGAAACTCACAAGCTGCTGCAAGTAAATCCAAATCCTATAAATGTCAGGAACATGAAGGTTCCAGTAAATAATTCCTGTCAAAGTCAAGTCTATAAATGACTTGTTAAAACATGTCAAACTGTCAGACATCCTTTATAGTTTCAGTACCCTTTTCAGTATAGGAGTTAAAACAAGGACTTGCTGATATTACCAGAAGACTACTGGACATGCTGGTGCCTTTCCAAAGGTCCTTGAGAACTTTGGACCAAAAGGAATGATCTGGCAAATTTCTTTACAAATACTCATTTCTCTGGCAAGCCACCTAAGAATATAAAGTTGGAAAAGTTATGATCTTGTAAGCAAGCAAGGAGTCAATTCAACCATCTAGCAGCCAATATATTTGACTGTATAGTGCTGGTCACAGCTTGTTAGAGTACTTCCTCCTCAAGTAACATAAACCAGTCTTGGAAACAGCTGACCTAATAGAGCAAGCAGAGATCAGATTTAGTAACAATAGCTCTGGTAAGGTTCTAGCATAGTTCACCTTTACTGAAGTCTGCTGCTGAAAGAAATTTAGGAACAGTTGCATTTGTTACATTCAATTGGCAACCTTTGCAGGGAGAAATGTGTGTCACTTAAGCTTATTTCTATGTTATCAAACAACTTTAACTTTCACACAGCTCTTACACTATTGACCAAAGTGCCCAGCAGTAGAAAATCTGCATACTTGATCAAATTTCTGAATGAAGGGCTCCCCCAAGACCCACTACTTCTCAATCATTGATACTTTACCTACCAACTCCCACAAGTTTATATGTCTGCACATGTCTTTGCACTTGCAGTCAAGTCTGATGCCTGCTCAGAGGTCAGCAGACATTTCACTATGATCCTCAGAACATGAGAATATATGAAGGAGGGGAAAACGGGGGCGCGCTCGCAGGTGTTGGGCGACGGTCCAGAGTAACAACATAATCTCAATGTGAGTATGGAAGTTCTCCGTTTATTCGCAAAGCACGCAGCGCATATATAGTCTGTAAGCTGAGTACATGCTAATCACGCGTCCCGATCGCACTTGTGATTGGTCTATAGATTTACATACTCAGAGCCGTGACCGCCCCCCCCCGCTGAAGCAGGCGCCGCGGAGCCCCCTGCCCTGCACCGCTCAAGGGGAGTCCAAGGTCGCTAGCTCTGGGCTTAACCCTTGCTCAAAGCCTGGGTTGCTCAGACTGCTCAGTGGTACAAGATCGTTCTCCTTCTCACTTAACCAAACATCTACAATTCCCCGTTCTTGTTTGTGAGCAAGCCAGGCCTGATTTACAAGTTTCATTAAAGCTTTCTGCAAACAAGAAAATAGACATGGTAACACCAATAAGATAACTGCAATCACAAAAACTCCCGTGAGAACCATTTGTACCAGTTCCATCACCCATCCGCCAGTTCCCAGGTCTCCAAGCCAGTCATCCAGGAATCCATGGTGTTCACGTAACCAGTTTGTGGATTTTATCAAATCCTGGATCTGCTTATGAATAGACTGAGAAAGATCGTTTAAATCCATACAACATATCCCATCAAAGTCTTGGCGCCCATGTCCATGCATAAGCAAAAAAATCTATAGCAGCTCTACTTTGCAAAGTTGCATGCCTAACACTGTCTACATCATTTGCTAAAGCTTCTAATACCCGGGATGTTTTACTGACCCTTTTTCCACTCCGGCAGGCCAACCTTCGTATCTGCGAGGTCGCATATGCCGAAGCAACCCCGGGGGCAAAGATAGATGCGAAAATTGTCTCAGTTTTTGACCATAGTTCTACCTCATCCTCACACTCCTCATCAAATGCGACATGCCCCGTCACCAATAATTGGCTCATTCACGGGCAGTCATTTACATCTGTCGCGTTTCCTCGCCCCTCCGATTTCTCGGGGAGGTGTGGTTTTACTGATCGGCTCGGCACCCAAAGTGGTCCCTGGTCGGTGGCCACGCACATATATCCCCGGCCACTAAGGATCACTGGCACCGGTCCTTTCCACTCCCCTGTAGCAGGTTCCCAATAAATCACCTGTAACTGAGGTATAATGATGTTATTATTAAATTTCAACTGCTGGTGATGTACTACAACCGGTGGTTCTTCTCGGTCCCCTGTCAAACACAGAAAATTCAGTTACATTTGGCCACCTCAAAGCAGTTGTAACATTAGGTTGGTCAATTTAAATACTGTGGCTCCCTGTTGGATATACACACAATCTTTACACCCAAATGTTAATGCATACAAAGCAACAAGGCATTGTTAAATAAATCAGCAAAAAGTTAATTACTGCAACTTAGGCCCTGTGACCAATTACACATGATTAAAATTACTTCCCACATTCATACCCACAGTACTCTTCCACCATTTAACATCTCAACCAAAACATTACACGTGTAAAACAATCACTAACAGGCAAAAGTACTAAACCTGTATATTTGGTATTGCAAATACACTTATGACTATATTCCTCGTAGCGTCTGATTTTACTCCATATTGTGTAACTGCAGCTTTTGCTTGTTGAAGAATTTTCCAATCATGTGGTTCCCAAGTAGCTACTCCATTCTGAATCCATGAGCAGATGCTCTTGGCTGTAGTGGCTGTACCTTTAAATCCTTTAATTCTCGCAAGACCTGCTGTAAGAGGCCGGTGGTGTCCGTTTCCAGGTTCCCACGGTCAGGTGGGGTAGATGACGTCGATCTTGACGGACAGGGCGAAGGCAGAAGGGGTGGGTACGCCGGCGGTGCGGAGCAGGGGGGGGCCGGCTCCCCTCTCCTCCCACCAACCGGACAGAGTCGGGAGGAGCTGACCACTCCTCCTTCTCCTCCTCCTCTTCCGCTTTCCGCTCCCTCGGCCGCGTGACTAAATTCTTGCTGCGTCACTGCTCCCTTTGCCGTGTGACTAAACTCTCGCTGCGCCACCGCTCCCAAGAGGCTGCCGCCCCCACTGCCGCACGGGTGTCGGCTACAGATGGTTGTATCGGCGCCGACATGCCCTTAACTGCTGGTAACCCGAAGAAACGAGCCAGAGCCCCAGAAGTTTTTTCCTTTTTAGTGGGGGGGTTGGACTCCGGTGCCGCGGGCGACCTCTCTTTCTGCCCTCATAGTCTTCAAAGTCTCCATCACGTTTTGCCAGAGTCCACGCACCTCCCCAATTTCTTTCTCCTCGGGGTCCCTCTCAACAGTCCTTTCCCACATAGTGTCTCCCATTTCTCTCCATTCCCCCACGGAAAATACAAGCGCTGTGTCTTTAAAACGTCCCCAGCACTGGCCCAACTTTATCAGCTTAATTAGCTGTTTCTCCACTGTCTTGCTCCCTCTCTTAGAGAGGATACTTGCGAGTAACGCGGCTGCAGCCTCTGTCTCCATGGCTGCCCTTTTTACTCTGGGAGCTGAGTGGCCAACTCTTCCAGTGTCTGCTCTGCCTTCTTTGACCCGAGCAGCACCACTCCCAGCCGTCCTTTTCCCAACACCCCCTGATTGCTGCTTACCGCAGTCTCGGAGAGAGCACACCGAAGGGAACCATCCTCTGCTACTATTTGAAGGAGGGGAAAACGGGGGCGCGCTCGCAGGTGTTGAGCGACGGTCCAGAGTAACAACATAATCTCAATGTGAGTATGGAAGTTCTCCGTTTATTCGCAAAGCACGCAGCGCATATATAGTCTGTAAGCTGAGTACATGCTAATCACGCGTCCCGATCGCACTTGTGATTGGTCTATAGATTTACATACTCAGAGCCGTGACCGCCCCCCCCGCTGAAGCAGGCGCCGCGGAGCCCCCTGCCCTGCACCGCTCAAGGGGAGTCCAAGGTCGCTAGCTCTGGGCTTAACCCTTGCTCAAAGCCTGGGTTGCTCAGACTGCTCAATGGCACAAGATCGTGCCCCTTCTCACTTAACCAAACCTCTACAAATATATCTATCCTAATAGACAGATTAGACCAGGAGAAGGTCAGCCCTGAAGAGAAGTCACATTGGCCAGCTCACACCTCCATGGAAAATCCTCTTCCCCCGCAGGGACAAGATGGCTACATCTATACTATATTTTGGGAATGGCCTATTGGGAATAGCCACCTGTGCAAGTGTCCTGGTTTGACCTAAACCAGGCCAATTTTCCTTTCAGTGATTTTTACTTTCAGCTAAGTCTCTTCTAAGTAACTGCACTTTCTGAAACTAACTGCACATTTTGCAGACAGTGTCTGCTTCTAGGACTGATAACGCTCGAAGTTTGTAGTTATCACTGAGGCACTGGTAGGGATGTTACGCAGAAAGGCTCTTGCTGTACTTAGTCTTAGAGAAACCAAGGTCACTGCTAAATTCCTCACTGCTTACGAGTGAAGAGCCACAGGGGGGTCGCACCTGCAGGGAGGAGCGGACAGGGCAGGTGACCCAAGATTGAGCAACAAGGTATTCCATCCCATACACGTCATTCTCAGTATAAAACGGGGGGATCACAAGGGTCTCGCTCTCTTTCTGCTATGGCCAGTGTCCGAAGAGGACTCTGTCTGTTTTCCTGCTGCCCCCGATCCCGATCCGTGCATCCCTGAATCCAGCTCTTGACCGTCGCTGGGCCCAGGCTGGGCCTTCCCGCAGCCTGCCCTGCAGTGCCGGTGGTGACGTGGCTGACTTCAGGGGAGCTCAATCTTGGTTTTGTATATATATTTGTATATATTTGTATATATTTGGTTATTTCTATTATTATTATTATACTCTTTTTCATTATTATAGTTTATTAAAACTGTTTTAACTTTCCAACCCGTAAGTCTCTCTCCCTTTTCCCTTTCCCTTTCCCTTCAGGGGGTGGGGGGAGAGGGTTAACAGAGAGCATCTGCCACAGGTTTAATAGCCTGCCCAGCTTTAAACCGTGACAGCAGGAATATCCAGGCGTTGTCTGTTAGCTGGCAAGCAAAGCCCTAACTGGGAGGGGCTAAGCTGTGTCAGTATACTAAAAGTTAAATAGCAAGAACAGTTGTGATTCAGTGCTCAACTCCATGCTCCAGCCTTGTTTTATTCCACAGCATAAATGTACGCTTAGAGACCAACTTCATAGTTTGGGAACTCAATCCACCATAGCTTCTGCTTTCTCCCAGAACAGGCAGAAAATCACAGATAGTTAAAAAAGGTAGGAACTGGTAGGAAGTCATAAAAAGTCTCAAAAGGTTTGTTCAGGAATGCAAATTAAATGCCTGAATCAGAGAATAATTCAGGTTAGAAGGGATTTCAGGAAGCCATCTAGGCCAGCCACCTGCTGTAAGCAGGGTCGGCACTGAACATGGACCAGGTTAGGGTTGCCTACTGAAGTGCATTGGAATCTGATTGAAAGCCGCTCACGGCTGCCAAATGAATTTTGAGAACAAGGAAAATACAAGAGGCCAGATCTACCCATTAGAAGGTAATGGAAACTATCTGGGGTAGCATTGTCTGTGCCCTGAAGATTTTAAAACAAGGATTTGTCCTATCTACAGCAGAGGACTGCTCATCTGTTTGATATAACAGCCTTCATAAATAGTTGATCCCCCCCTGAAATAAATAGCTCTTTGAGAGTAACAAGCAGTGCATTAAACTCAAATCCAATTCCTTGGCTTTCAATACTATTGAGCATTCTGCCATCCAAATATTAAACGTGAAGCAGCTGCACTATAAGAGTGCCAGAAATTTATGGTCAATAAAGATCTGCCACTCGAGGCTAACATAAACGAAGAAGAAGCCATCTGCCTAAAATCCAGAAAACTGCTTTAAATATACGCCTCAAATCTTCAGGCAGAACATAAAGATCTAACATCTTAATGGTGTTTAGTATAGGTATCCAGCAGTATCCTAAGTAAGAAATGCATTTTTAATCCCACATAGCAATGCCAGGATTTGCCTTACTTCGGCAATAAAGTCCTATCTAAACTAATTTGCAGCCAAACAAGTCACAGAAGGTGTACACATCTTCTGCATAAGCAGAGATAACTTTTTGGAAAGAATTTCAGAGAACTTAATTCACATTATTAAACACCTCTGGAATGTGCAGCAATGTAGGGAACACCAAAGAAACCCATCAGGCCCTCCCAGGGTCTACAGTAGGTTTTCTGTGAATAAATATTGTGGTGTTGCTTTTTTGAATGCCTATTGTAAGAGAGAAAGATAATGTTGATACATAATTCTATAGGTAAATGTTATTTTATAACTTACCAAGTATTTCCAATTTATATATAAGGCATTTTTTATCATTTCTGCATTTAAGTGCTAGGAGTTCTGTGGGCAATAGATCTATCATTTCCATAAAGGTTCCATCTTACTATACAATGAACCAAAAACAGATGATGGAAAACTTCTGTCCTTTCTATCAGAGATAATGGAAGCATGGGAAGAAAAAAGAATCTGTAAGAACTGTATTCAACCTGTGGAAGTCAAAGGTGCTATTAAAAAGTTAAAACCAGAAGGACTAGCTTTCTATTTTGTTACTAGGAAATTTGGAAGAATACTACTTTTTCAATGAAAGAATACCTTAATACTTCTACAGAAATGTGAGGAAGAGGATAATTTCCATCAAATTCTTTTTAACAATTCAAAGTTCACAAATAATCTTAAGAAGTTACAGTTGCAGAAAAAAAAAGGTATGCATTACAAAAAGGATAAAGCAAACCTCATCCTAGAGCAACATGTGTGAGGATGCTGAAATCTTTCGTTTAACATAACTTTTGTTCTCAAAGATGCCTGTGCTTTGGGAATGCAAATTAGCCATAGTATTTAGATCTTCTTATAGACTGATAGCTACGAAATGCCTCCTAATTTAGGGCTTAGCAATATACAGATATGTGAACATTCACCCATAACGTGAAGCAATCTTCCTTCATGAAAATAAGCTATGTTACAGCACCAGAATATACCTTGAAAGGTTACTTTGGAACTGTTATCAGAGATTTTTCTTTTCTTCATAAAAAGATATTTTTAAAATATTTTTGTTCTACAACTCATATAGGACACAGTGTGTAGGTATCAGGTACTATGTACAATTGTGTAATTCTGACCCTGCTGCAATCAGTCTAACATGGGCTAAATTTTCTAGAGAAATTTCCAAATGTGATATTAAGAGCACCACAGGGGCTTTTTCGTAATTAAGTTTTAAAGTGGCAAGAAGAAAAAGGCCACATGGCCATCTAGTGTTTACTGTGAGAAATGCAAGTGATCAACTTCAAAACATTATTCCCCATTTGACAATGACTTCGCAGATCTCCTTCAACAGTGAAAAAGCTTTCAGGGTGCACGCTATTTCTGCAAAGCTGAGACCTGGAATTCTGGCTGTTACACTGAAAACTCTAGTAAATAGGTTTATTTCGCAGCTTCGGTTATTCCTGTTAACTGTGTCCTCGTGTCTAGACTTTCACAGCATGCTTGTCAGCATGGAGCAGAGATACTGGTGCAAGCAGCAAAGATTTTCAAAGGGTCTCTCAGGCATTGAGTGAATACATTGAATTTTTGTAGCAGTCAAGTGCCTAACTCCATTTGTTTATGTAAATAATACCGGCTGATATGCTGATGCCCCAAATTACTATTCAAAGACAAATAAATATTTTTTGCCTTTTCACTTGCATACTGCTCTGAAAGAGGGTTATGCCGAGCAGCCTGGCAGCTCTCCGCCACGCAAACACACCAGGAGCACCCTGGCATGTGGGGTCCCAGAACATGCTGCAAGTCTCAGGTCTGGTCTTGCTCCGAGGACAGATTCAAACCCACTGCAAAAAAGGTAAAGACAGATGGAATAGGATTCTTTGGCTGCCATATGACCTGGTGGTGAACCAGAGCAAGTATTTACAGAAGATCCGTAAGTCAAAGCATGCTTATGGCTGTCAGTACGTGTCAAGGCGGAGTTATGACAAACAATTGTTACAATTGTATGGTAATGTTTGCTTGTACATTCTACAATGCATTCAGTGCAAAAAATTCACAATCCCTCACACACAAAAGTCATTTTGTTTCCCTTGAAGGCAAGAGGAATTTTACCATTGATTTTGGCAGCATTATATTTCTTATGAAATTAACTCATTTGTGTTCATATAGATTTATCACATTATTCTTCACAGAAGTGCAGAAATGATCATAAACTCACAGAGTACGTTAGGTTGGAAGAGACCTCCAGAGGTCATCTCTTCCAACCCCCATGATGAGCTGGAAAGAAGGAAGGAGCTCTTCTCCTGCCACCGAAGTACTTCATGACAACATCACTCAAAAACTCAGGCCGAATCTTTTTTGCAAAATGACAATGTTTTTAATAGACACTTTCTACTTCAGCATGCTCTGCCTGTGACTGAGTGGTTCCACGTAGAAAGCAAAGGTACTGACTGAAATCCTCCAGGAAAATTGACAGCCCTTCTTAGGAAGAGAAATCTCTCATGAAAGCTACTTTTAATGCATCTGAAGATGTAAGAGACACAGCTAAACATGTTCATTAGGAATGGCCCTTTTGTGCATAGTGAATTTTAATTAGCACAGCCTTTGTCCCTGCAGGGGGTACTGCCAATGACAGCTGAGTTCACTAGCTTGCTGCCACTGGGCAAACACCACGATGTCTGCCACTGACATGGATCTGATGCACTCATAAATGTGGGTTCTTGTCCTACCTCTGCCTCGTTTGTTAATTATGGCCACCAAGAATTATGCCATCAAGCTTCAGTTGAAGGTACTTCCAGCATAAAAATGGAAGAAATTAAATGACATTATAGCTAATGAGGGACCACCTGAGCCCTACAGAAATTTCTAGAGGCATATGGGATCTGGTGGTCTATTCAAGAATGTAGAAGAAATATCTGAGGTGATTTAATTCTTTAAATAATTCCCTAGGTTCTCACTAAGTACTACACATACACAGGTCACGGTGTTCTCCTTTTCTTTTTTTCCATTGCACAATTAATGAGATGGCACACTGAGGAGCAGTTGGATTTAAATGTAAGAAGAAATGCCACATATGCAAAATGTCCTGAAGGAAGCCCAGATGAGCATTCCACAGGAAAAACATCAGCGTAACCTGGCACAACAGCATTCTGCAATCTAGGTAACTGGATTTACCCCAGGTAAGACAATATTATACTAAACCAAAGAGGAAATCTTTTAAAAACTATCTCAGGGGTTGGAAACACCCTCCAATACATTCAGTGAAAGATACGTCTAAATCCCTGCAACATTTTAAAAAAATCCCATCATCCTGTCATCCAAATATTTACTCATGTCACATTTCAAAAGGCCAGATTCAGTCCAAAGAGAACTGCAAAGTACAGTTCACTGTAAAGAAAATAGTGGGACTTGAATATTATGGAAATACTACAAGCACTTCTGACTATGTGCACTATGTCCAATGTGCCCTCTAGCTCCTGTCACTTCAGTGTCTACATAAGGGATGATGTAGAAAGCATAGATAGCAAATGTAGCTCATTTCCAGCCTAACCTCTCAGGTTTCCTTCCCATAAAACCACAGGAAAAGAGGTAGGACTGTTGACTCCTGTCTTACCCAGTTCTCTTAGTATAGATGTAGTCCAAGGGCCTAAACTTGGTCCTGCTAAAAACTGCATCGATTGTACCTTTTTTTCAGAAAAGACTGAAATGAGATAAAATCCTCACCTTCTCTGTAAAAGTAGACAACAACCCTCATGGCAAAACTCTGCTTGTAGCAAAAAGCAGAGGACAAGCCCTTTACTGGTTGCAAATGCATCACTGATGAATGGAGGACAAAAGGGGAGTTTGTTTTGTGCAGTTTGCTATGGTTCTAGGACAGCACGGCCACATTGCATGTGTACTGGCAGTCAAGCTCATAACTGTTGCCAGTCCTACGTGTGTCCATACATCTAAACTTAAAAGGCAATGCATGAAGATCTCTGTACTGACACCTCAAAAAGTGCCTCGCTGCTGCTGACAAAATTCCCTGCACATGTGAAATGCAAACTCCTGTGTTCCTCGTGTCCGCGCTGCAAGTGGGGCACAGGAGATAGTGGCCTGGCAGGACACCGAAAAAAAACTACTTTGAATTTATCCTCGCTGCACTAAATTGTGTACATATGAACCCAAGTACAGAGAGAAGTACAGAGGCAAGTTCTCATCCAAACAAGAACGCCTCCAACACACCAGATGCAGCTCTGGTTCTCCTATTCTCCTCCTCTGCACTTTGATGAGAATAGCTCCATGTTCACATAGAAATACAGAAGTGCACCTATAAAGAAACCAATCAGAGAGAGGTGCCATTTCAATTGCTCTTCAAACATTTCCCTGCAGCAGCATTTAAGGAAAGACAGACCCTTCAGCCATTAAAGGGTGAATCCTGGCATGGTCTTACCTCGGCTTCATATCTGACTGCCTTATTGCCACTGTATCATAACAGTCCATAATCTCTATATATTTGTCTGTGCTCTGTACTACTCTGAGGTAGGGAAGTATTTGCATGTTTTCCCTGTACATGAGAGAGAGGCACAGAGACACTTCTGTCTTTCGCTAAGACCTGTGGCAGCGGGGACAACTGAGTGAAAATCTTTGCAGTCGCAAGGCCCAGAGTGCCATTACCTTTCAGACTTCTGGTAAATATACCCAGACTTGATTAGTACTATACCATGATGTAAAATTCATACATGAAAATATACTTGTGAGAGCAATGAAATTATCTTCCGCTTGCTCACTTGCTGAATTTTCTCCATTTTCCCCAGTAAGCAGAAAGCTTTCAAAATCTTACTACCAGCTTGACAGAAAATTATTACATTGCATTAGCTTCCTTAGTTGTTTCAAGGATTTCCTGATGCCTCTTGAACTGCTGTTTGATGCCATTTTGCAAATGAAACAGCTTAGGGGATTGGTAATAGGATACGGGGTCTACACTTGCAGGTCTGTGGTGGCCATCTATCTTCTGTCAATATTGATTACAGCAATATGTGGTTGCTTGCTGAAAATGAATTGGAATTCCAACTCTTCTTGCTAATTGACAGCAACTGCATCAGAAACTACCCTGACAACTGACATCTAAGTTGTGATGCCTCAATGAAATGGGTGAAAGAAGAAGTACCGGACCCCATTCTTATCCTTCTGGGACAGGGTTGGATCACTAGATAATTTGTGGAATTACATACTACCCATAGAGTACCTAGTCAATGACCAAATAAGGAACTTCACTTCACAAGATTGTCAATCTATCACCTTTCAGGAGCATTAAGTTCACTTTAAAAAATTAACTTAAGCAGAAGAGGATGTTATTGCTTTTACTGAGGTCACTGAAAGGGTAATACCATTCTCAGTGATGCTAATGTGAAGGTACAGGGGTGACATGAGTTAATTGCAGTTACCACTCTATTATTGATTTATCCTCTCCTGACATTCACAGAGAAATAAAATAGAGTTTACATTTTACACACTCTCACAAAATATAAACCACAGAAACTACTGTAGAGAGTATGACTTCAAATTGTTAAAATTGTTACATGCAAAGGAATGAAATTAAGAAAAAGCACAATTTCTTCTTTAAGTTTCCTTCCGTGAAGCATTAAAACTATAATTAGGGGTTTTGAATGAAAGCAGGGAAAGAGGATTCATCTACTGAAAAAGTTTACTCTTCCACTATCTATGTGCATATAGAAATGTTCTGCCTCTGTGATTAGCACAATTGTCATAATTAAGGCCCACAAGAGGGCTGCATAAATGTATTTCAGCTATACATTTTACTCTACATATATCAAGTGCCAAAAAATAAGATGAAACATGAATACAACTGAATTGGTGTAAATTTACCTGTTTGAACTTTGACAGTAACTCTAAAGCACGCACATAGCTGTTCTTCTCTTGAAAGAGTTTCTTTTGCCAACCTGTTCAGTCTGATAACCTGATCTGGTCACTTTTGTTCATTCACAAGTCATGACAGACTTTTTGAAAGCAGGATTTCTCAAAAACCTTCATCTAAAATTTTCTTCAGTCATAGGGCTCATGTAAGACTCACGTTTATGAATCCCTGTTTCATACAACACGGTATGATGAAGTGTATCAGAAAGCGACGCTCCAGTAGAGAAGCAAGTCTGAAATTCATTTCACAGTACAAACCTCCATCCCTGAGGCTCAAACACAATAACAGAAGATTAATCTGGTGCACACCGATAGTTCAGATGCAACAGACGTCCTGGAAAAATAGGTTCCAGCATACATGGTTCATATCAAGCACTTGAAAAACATATCTTAGGTCTACTTACATATATGTTCTGTATACTGCTCTGAATTCCTGTGCTAGACCTGTGGAGTATGCAGCTTCATCTTTAGGGAGTCTAGGGCCTCTGTCCTTTATTGTGTGAGTCTGGCCTTCTCCCCAGAGTTTTTATTTGTCCCAACATGAGGAACATCCCATTATAGCAGATACATGAATCAGGATCTGGAACACAGAAAACATAAGAAACTTGGCAAAATATCACACAGTAAGTCTGTTGAGAAAGCAGAGGAAGTAGTACATCTATACAAATGTATAAATATATATATAGATCATTCCTCAAAGACAAATCAGCTGTTCTGTGATGATGGTAGCATAGACAATAGAGAAGCAGCTGTTCCCCAAGGACATCTTGAACGATCAGAAGTGCTCCACACTGGGGAGAGCATTTCCTTTCAATGTACTCTTTCCCAGCGTGCTTCTTTTGATTTATATCTTTTGTATTACAGAGGCAAATAAATAACTCTTAAAGCAGCTATTTTGTAATAAGTTTGATACATTCCGTTTCTTTAAACCAACACATCACCCCAACTGAAATGGTCTTTTTGTTTCCTTTTCTCAAGGAAAGGTGGACACACTCAAATTCACTCATGTTAGCATGCAACCAAACTACACATACAAACTTTCTTGGACAAAAACAATCTGAGAACTTCACTAAAACATCCTACTGTCAGGCTGGCAAAAACTTGCATCGTATCTCTCCTATTCCTTGAAAGCAAATGCATGTTTATAAAAATCAGTATGAGAAAATACACTGAAAGTTAGCGAGAATTAATTTATATAGTGTAATATGATTTATTGAGTGCAGTTATTTTTATGGTGACTTCAACATATTTCCTGGGGTTAGTGACTAAATCTTACAAATTATTTAATAGGTAAATATATTGTCTCTAAGCAATCTTAAGTGATGTTTGCTTTTACACTTTTTTTATTAAGCTTTTAGCTTTATGTAAAATATTTAAATAAATGACAACTTTAGGTTCATCATCTAGAATATAAGAATGCCCACACTGTAATTTAGCTTTAGCTTAGACTTAAGGGAGACTGCATTGTATAACATGGTTCTTACTGAAAATGTAAATATGGAGTTTCAGATGTATAGCTATGTTAAGTAGCAGTGTTAAGACAAACATTAAAATGCCATTCTCTGTTTTTTTTATTACCTTAGAAATAAAAATTGGTTTATATTATTAACATAAATATAAACATAGCAGGGCTTGATCATGCGTTCTGAATTTTGCTATGCTCTGTACAGAGCATGAGGAATATACAAGAATCACTGCTGTATCTGGGTTCTCAGTAACTGGTAATTATATGAGCACATACAAGGCTGAGGTTCATATAAAAAGCCTGCATTCTGGATCTGGTGACTTTAGAAGCTGAAGATAGACAGAGGGGTTCTCCCCTTCACGGATGATTAAAGTTATACCCTCGAATTCTCCAACACTGTAGTTAACCCAGAATACAGCCACTCACCTTCTGCTGCAAGCTGCCTGTCCTCTTTTGATCTGTATTTTTAACATTATACCCCCCTTCAGTTCTTCTATCATAACTTCATGCATGTCCAGTACTGTTAGAATAATCTGATTAAAAAGCAAACAAGATGACATAATTGTTAAATCAAGCTGGATCATTTTGACATGGTTGGTGGCAGATCTCAGGAACTGGCAGCTTTCAGATAGGGGGTGGACAACCTAGGAAGAAGTGCTTGGAGCAAGGGTGGGACTGGCAGGGCTCAGCACTCACCTGGTTTAGCTCCTTCAGCCTTAGTTGCTGTGGCCAACATTCAGATCTTCTTCTTCACTGAAGACCTGAGCCATGTGTTTCTGAGCTGGCTGTGTTGAAGCAGTTAAAGTGCAACCAGTTCAACCGAAACTAGCGGGGAGGAGTTGGCTTGAGTTTTCCTAAAACAGTGCTTTTCAGCTGGTGATCTGTGAATCACTGTGGTATGTGTGGATTAAGGAGAACGGTGATGGGTAACTAAGAAAAGTAAATCAAAACACAAGTATTGCCATGAGTCTGTACTTCTGCTGAAAAGAAAAGGTGGTGATCTACAAATGCAGTAAGTTAAAAAACACCTAAAATGGTCTCCAAAGCTATTCTATAACTCATTAAATCTAGTGCCAAGCACAATGCACTCTGGGATGCTATACAAATAGCTGGTAAACTTTAAGATTTAGGCAAAGTTGAATTGTCTCATCTTCTCTGTATCTATGTGAGTGCAAAAATAGCCCAGACAGACCACCTAGTTTTAACCATCATTATTAACCAGATGAATTTGTTTAAATTCTAATTTAAGACTTCTAGGGTGCTTATTTTCCTGCAGAGTCCAACTGAAAACATTGCAGAAGTTTTCATCAGTTGATGTCATGGAGATTGAATTATTCCCAACTCTCAGCAAGAGATGATTTTCATATGCCATGTCTACACTGTCAGTATCAATGTATACACACTGTTTATCAGTATATGCAGTGTGAATTATACTCACTTATCAGTAAAAGATTATTTTCTTTCGCTCTGCCTACATTTTGACTTCAATTATCCCTAACTGAATCAATGAGGTGGAACTACTTTCTGTACAAATTATGTATCAGATGCATGCTCATCCTGTTAATCTCTGTTCTAGCCTGTTTCAGTTTTGCTGTGTTCTCACGTAGGTACTGTTTAAACCTCTTTCAACAGCAATGTCCTCTGCTTACCTATTCCAAGATATCTCCCAAGACCTGTATTTCCTGGGAAGCAGCCTAAGGCGACCACTGCATACACAAACACTTGAGTAAAGATCCTTTCAGAATAGCCCATATTGGACAGAGCAGGCAGACTAGCAGATATGTATCCATGCTGAAACTGCCATGCATGTAAACCCTTTTGATCATTTTTATAGATAAGCATGAAGTATATCCTAAATCACGTTGAAGGCATCAAATAATGGTAGAACAATACACTTCACAAGCGTAGACCAAGCAACAAATCCTTAGAAAGCTGATCTGCTATGACCAGTGCTTTTAGTTATGGCATGGTGAAGTACTTGCAATAACTATCCATTTCGTCTTTTGCTCATGCATGCATCTCTTGACTGTATTTTGAGAGGAAAAGAAATTAATCATGACTTGCATAAAGCATACCACGAACATGGCCTGGATTAAGAAAGAAGATCAAAATAGTATCTCCAAATATGCAGTTACTGTCTTCATCTGGTGAATCATTTTCATTATATTTGTTCTCATTACATCAGCAACTACATTTGTGCTTCTGAGCCCTTAGTCCTGCCTTAGCCTGGCAGGCTTTTTAATCAGAAAAACAAACACGGTGAACATGATTTGTACTTCCACACATTCACTACCGTTATGTTAATGACAATGTCCTCGGTGATGACGTGCCCCCCACCCTCTATTTGCATGATCAGACGATGTGCTTTTTCCGGGGAAGGAATTAGGATCACTGACGTGGGTCAGGTGGAACAAACAGGACGGAGACCCTGGCTCTTACACTCTATTTAGCAGTCTATCTACATGATGAATATTTGTGGGGTCAAAGGGTCAAGGTGGAGCGGGAGTGAACGAAGCATTCAGGCAGCGTGAAACCTTTCGGCTGCCGATCGTTTCCTTCTCCCCTGCAATACGCGGGGCGCCTCGCGTGTAACATTTTGACACGCTGGCAGGATTTTGCTCGCTTTCTCACTTAAAGGCAGTCGTTACCGGCTGGGGCGGTAGCTCCCCCTTCGCTCCAGCCGCGGCCACCGTGCGGTTCTGCTACGCCGCAGCCTCCGTGTGCCCGGTGGCGGAGGCGGCGGGGGCCGGAGGGGCCGCAGGCAGCAGCGAGCAGCAGCGGGCAGCAGCGGGCAGCAGCGGGCAGCGCCGCGGCGGCGGCGGGTAGGGCGTCCCGGCGCCGCTAGGTGGCAGGGCTGGGTCTCGCACGGCGCCCGCGCCCGCCGCCGCCTCCGCCCGCGCTACCTGCGGCGCTGCCCTGCCCGCCGGCTGTCCTGCCCGCTGCTCCTGCCCGCCGCTGCCGCTTGCCCGCCGGCTGCCCTGCGCGCCGCTCCTGCCCGCCGCCGCCGGCGCACCCCGCAGCCGCCGCAGAGCCGCAGCTCCCCCCGCCCCCTCAGACAGAGAGGGGCAGCAGGAGCTCCCCCCCGCCCCTTACTCCGCTGCTGATGAGGGGAACGGCCGGGGGGAGGTGGGCGCAAATCGTTTTAAGAGGGAGGCAGAAAATTACCACGGGCAACCGCCACGAGGCTGGTTTTGTTTCTGCGCTCTCGCAGTAAACTCTTGTAATCCGTAGTCATTAGCATAATCTTCAAAGATCTTTAGGAGGATAATCTTTAAACTGCCTAGGGTGCTCGCTTGTGAGGCTCCTAAATAGGATATCATTGGAGGACCGTCAATACCCTTTGAGGTGTCTTTCTTCGGATTCGAGGGGTTCCTCTCCGCCTTCTGCTGTGGCGGACAATAATGTAATCTCCGCCTTGATGGGGGTCAGAAGAGCATTACAGCTCTGAATACTCAAATCTACTCTCTCGCGGGCTTTTAATTTACGAGAGGGAAAGGTATATATTTTCCCTCGAAGTTTACTTTTCGTCAAGGGTAATTATCTCACTTGCATTTGAACTCTTCGGGGGACTAGAATGAGTTTCCAATCATTTGATTCCCTTGCCTGAAATCTATAGCTCTTTTGTGTGAACCTTCAGAGCTCTGGAAATGAACAACCCAACCCGCGGTTTGCAGAAATGTTCATTGCAGCGAAGGGCGTGTTCGGAGAATACAAACAGCACCCACAGATAGTTGCCAAGGGCACCTAATACATCTTTACATTACACCTTGAACCAGTCTGCTCATATCTCCGAGTTTTTATTGCATGGATCATAAATGATTGTAAAGTCTGCAAATCTTTCATGAAACCCTGGCAATTAATAGTTTAGCCAGGGAACCTTTAAAGAAAACAAGAGTCTCTAATGAAGCCCTTGAAATCGGTTCATAGCCGCGTGGTGCCGGCGTAATCTCACGGTTCAGAGTTTTAAGAGGTTTACAGCTTTTCTTTTTCTTTTGAACGGTGCACTTTCTCTCTCACTGTGTTTTTCGAGGCAAGAAAACACAGAAACATTAGTTAGTACCAGAATGCCAGGTGCTCTCTGATCAGGGGGAAGGAAAAAGGGCTCTGCAGAAGTCAGCTTCAACGCTCGACACCAGAACCTGTAAAATTAGACCGCGTTTCCCATTTATGGTTTCAGGTAACCACATAAAACTAGCTATTTCTTTAAACCGGTTTGGTCCTGATCGTTTCCTGTATTGCGCTTTTAAAGCCAGGAGCACCCCGTGACCCTAAGTGACTGTAGTTCCCGGCAGCAGTATAGATGGTTTTATGAAGGCACGTTGGGGTCCTTTATCAATTATTTGTGTTAACAAAGAAAAGGCGCTTGCCTGAAGATGGGAAAGTTTTGCAAAGGAAGCTCCTGCGAGAAGTGCCCAGTTCCCCATAAATGATTTACAAGGGATGGATCAGTAACAGGGAAAAAGCAGCCCAGGGGAGGGAGAGAGGGCACACAAACAGTTGTTTCACCCGCAGGTTAATGATACCGGAATGAAGTGAGCGGAGGCCGGGTGGATCGCCGCGACGGGCGGCCGCCCGCCCCCGAGCCTGGCTGCCGCCCCAGCCCCTGCCCCGGCGGCTGCGGAGGCAGCCCCGGAAGCTCCCCTTGTTTTCTCCCCAGATAAACTGCCGGGCGTCTGCCTGGCGAGGGGCAGACAAACGCTCCTCGGAGCAGGTCGGGGAAGGGCAGACTCTCGCAGAGGTGGCCGGTATTCGCCCTGCGGGCTGCGCGACCGGGGCGCGGGTCGCTCGCACCGCGGGGACCAGAGGGCTGAGCCGACGGCCGCAACCCGGCGGGCAGCCGCCTTGCAGGTGTCTGCAGCCACAGTCAGAGGCAGACAAGTGCTTATAGGGGCTTCTCCAAATTGGCACAGAAACTATACTGTCTGGGACTTCCCTCTTGAGGTCAACGCCTGGAAATATTCGTTATCTCTGCTGCAAAAGGTTACGTGAATTTCCTTCCCTCCCTAACCTCCGTACTGTCTCCCAGCCCTGCCTCCCGGGGCAGAGTTAGGAATAGATGTGGTGAGCAAAAGGGGCATCTCCTGCCCCTAATGGCCCAGCTGGTGCTTTTAGGGATCCCGGGCAGAGGGTCCCCGCCGCTGCCCTAGTGCCTTGGTGCTCCATCCTCAACAGAGGGGAGGGGGACTGGAGGTGACGGGAGCCCCCACCCTTGGGGGAAGCGGGAGCGGCTCCCGGCCACGGGCGCAGGGCAATTCACAGCTACTGCGGCTCTTTGGGCGGTCGCATGATTTCGTCGTGGAGACGACACGTGAAAATGCTGCTTCAGAGGTAGCACTTGCGGCGAGGTGACCGTCAAGGGACTCTATGCTGCCCCCCACTCTTCCTCAAAAACATTGTTGATAACTAGAAGAGGCAACCACTTCATAAAACCATTTAAGGAAACGCTGAAGTCGAAATGAAAACCACTAGTTACATTAAGGTTAAATCAAACGTGGCCTTATGTGATGAGAAATAGGCGCAAATATTCCCCGCACAGGAAAGAAATTCCATTTACTATTTTGCAAGCTATTTGCTTCTGGCACGAAGCAGTACCTTTCCCGCAGAAAAAATAATAATAACGTTTGTATACGCTGAAGTGACTGGAATCAAAACGTCCTGAGCCCCTCTATCAAATCTGCCCTCATCCAGATGCCAGGGTAGAAATACAGCTGCTACAGATGACTACATGGCTTTAGCATGTTAACTTTATTCTAATTAAGACAGCAAAGAAAGTCCGACCTCTTTATTCATGTAAGGAAACTCGTTATTAGCCCACGGCATATGGCTGAGGTTCTCAGAAGAGAGGAAAAAAACAACCCTCGTGTCACTTTTTAAACCGCTGTTTGCGCCTGCGGATCGCTCCGAGGCGCGCTGTAGCCAGCAGCAGTAACGTTTATTTCATTGTCAGTGCTGCCCTTGCCTGCAGTATTTTATCTGCGGCAGGAGATGGGCAAGAACTCAGGAGCAAGTCTTCCTCGGCGACTTTTATTGGCCTTTTAAAAAACACCTCTGAAATAACACCGGAGGACTTTGGATGTATTTACACCTTCCTTGGGGCTATCTGGGCAATTATTTCCAGTGATTATTAATGTTTCGTAATGGGGAGGGAATTGTCAAGCAAAATTCCCTTTGTTTCCTCAAAGGGACAATCGAAAGCCCCTAGAAATTGGATCCAGAGTTTCCACGGGCAAACTCTGGAAGTGAGGAAATGGCCATCTTAACGAGATACAACAGCGTGGCAAGGTACCATCGGTGAGAAAGTAAAGGAAATTCGCTGATTTCCTGGCTGGGGAAACCAATCAATCACCGGCCGCTTTCAGAGGCTGGAGGAAGAGAACATTTTTCATATTTTTTTTCCAATCCCCTTCCTGTGTAGAGCCCGCGTAGTCCCTCTCCTGAGAGAGTGTCGTTAAATCACTGACACGGGTGTGCAGTTATGGGAGTCAAGCATGTTCACGCACCCACGGCGTAGCAGTCCCTTTCTATGGGGACTTCCGTCATTCTTACATGGGAACTTCTGCCAAATATCCTCCTTTCACGCAGCCAAGATGATACCCCCCCCCCCCCCCCCGATGATATTTCGGAGTGACAAGGCAACACCTTCACTGCCTTGAATTATTTCCTTTCTTCCTGATGCCTCTGTGGGTGTGAGCTGGTGATATCATAGGCAAGGCGTTAATTATTGTTTCGAGTCTGTGAATGTTCAATGTCGGAGGACAATGACAATTATTATTTTATAAATACTTCCTTGTGTCACGACCTTCCCAATCGTAAGAGGCCGATGAAGTGTCTGTAGTGCAGGGTACCCAGAGTTTGCAGTGCATACCCATATTTGGTCCCGTTTCTTTATACAACCGGGAGCCTAACTAAAAAGAGGGGGGCTCCCCCCCCCCCTCCTCGTGACAACTTCAGTGGAGCAAAGGGAGCGACACCGGGTGGGGAACCCTTGAGGTCTGGGTGCCCCCAAATCTGTGGCTTCCAAACACGGCGGAGAGCTGAGGACTGCGGGCCGGGGGACAACGGGGACAGCCCCGCAGCTGGGGGTCGCCGCTCGGTCGGGCCCAGCGGGGCTGCTGGGCTCGCCCCCTGGGGGCAGAGCAGGGCGAGACGGGGAGTTATTTCCCCGCCCGTAGCCCAGGAGCAGTGGCAGCCCGGCATGGGGCGGCCGGCGCGGGGCAGCCGAGGGAGCGAGGGACCGGCCGCTCCCTGGCCCGGCGGCCGGGGGGCGCTGCCGCGGGGCCAGCCGGGGGGGCACCGGGCTGGGGGCCAAAGCCCCGCCGTAACACCTCGGCTGCCGTCAGCCGCAGCTCCGCGGGGCCGGGCCGGGCCGAGGCGAGCCGGGCCGGGCCGGGAGCGCCTGGCCCGCCCGGCGGCGGGGCGCGGGCTGCTCGCAGGGCCAGCCGCCGTCGGCAGCAGCAGCTTTCAGTTTCATTGAGGCTGCTGGTTACTGTTTAACATCCCCACCCACGTTTCAGTTTGTTTAGTAAATCGATCTGATGCTTGGGCTGAGGCTGCTGCCCTGTCGCCATTGAGCAAAGTTAATTCCGCCCCCCCACACTCCACACACTCTCTCCTCCTCCTCCTTCCCGCTACAGCATGTGGTAAAGACGGTGCCAACCACACCAAACAAGTCACGCAGCCCAGCGCCGGGACGCCTGCGGGGAGCCGGGGGGTGCGGGGGAGGCAGGAGGCCCCGGGGGATGCCGCCGCCCTGAGCTGCGACAGCGCCGCCGGAAGCCGAGGGACGGGGCGGCCGCGCCGGTAAGTTCCCGGGGCTGGCGGCGCCGGCGGCTGCCGAGTGGCACAGCCCCGCGCGCCCCGCGCACCCCGCCGCGCCGGCGGGCGGCCTCGCCGCAGGAGGCAAACGTGCAAGGTGGGGGAAGTTGACCCGGCTCGTGGCACAACGGACAGCAGCCGGTCTGGAGGTGGGGGGGGGTACTTCATTTTATACATTTTTTAATTTTTTTTTTTAATACGCCTGGTCACGTGTCCCTGTTGTCGGCGCCCGGGGCGCTCCGGAGAAACGCGCTAGGCGCAGCCTCCGGCCACGGGGCGGGCTGGCTGCGTGTCCCGGCCGCGGGAGCCCGGCGCAACCCAGCGCCACTGCGCACTGCTGTGCCCCCGCGTATCCCCGCTGCCGCGGCGGCCGGTCACGCTGCTGCCTGGGGCTGTGCTGGCATTTGTGATTCCTCATCAGTCTAAGTCACGGCTTTGCACTGGGTTTTCAAGGATTTTCTAAAGGCTTTTTTTGGTTTTGGCTCCCTTGTTTATTTCTCCGCCCCCATCCTCATGATCACCTTTGCAGCAGATGGATTTGTTATTGTAGGGCTGCTCATAGTAATAGCACTTGGCCACTGCTGGATGCCTTGGTAGAGATTCCTGAAACACTCCCCTTAAGGGAAAAATAATTATAAAAGAGAAAAATTCAAGCATGAAACAGGCAAAGCAAGCCAAGGATGAGTTTTGCAGGCTTTCCAGCAGCGTTTCCAGTGCTTTCACAGTGTTGCAGGTGCAGTGTTTACTGGGTACCTTTGATGAAAGCCAACTTTCAGATGTCACACCTGTGAGTCAAACATCTGTTCCTCAACACTGAAATGGGAGATACAGCCAAGCATTTTGCGAAGTTGACAGTAGGTTGCAACGATAAAAGTATTTTAAAGCAACTTTTCACATTTGCAACAGTGAATACTATTCCATAGTAAACTATGGCTATGTTAAATTGGACCTTCCTTTGTGTAGGCCTTTTCTTGTACAGTGCTACACATACTTTGGTTTACTGTGATTTCTCATCCATATTGCAAAGACAGTAGAGTAGTTTAAAGTTACATCTTTGTTAATTGGTGCTGAGCTCATTAAAACTGAGTTAGTAAATAAGGCTTACTATGCTACACAGCTTTCAAAGTCCCTGAGTCTCTTATGTGCTGAAGAAAACTACAGTGTTGTGTGATTCCCCCTATTCCTTAAGAACAGAAGTTCTTACAACTTATATAGGAGGCATATGAGGTATTTATATGCAGGTGATTTTCAAATATTTTGAACACTATTTTGGTAATTTAATTATTTTCCTCTTTCCTTTTTATAGTCATATGATAAAGGAAAAAGGGACAAAATGTTTGAAATGCTCTGTGGCAACTCAGTTCACACTTCTCATTATCCTTCAGTCTCTGAAGTGTTGAGAGGAAATTTTAAAAGTGATATTTCCATTGCCCAGTACTCAGCTCCCTGTCCCTCTCTGTCTTACTGAAGTGCACCAGGCTGCCTAAGGCTCACTTCATATACATATTTAAAAAAAAAAAAAAATCAGGTGTAAGACAAGATCAGGATGCTGTTATCTTGTTCATGATGTTACCTTTGATTTTAGCAGCTCACACATTTGGACTCATTTCCTAGAACACAAAACATACATTTCTCTGCACCTTATCTCACATAACTAGAGGAATATGTCTATTCCAAAATTTTGTACTTAGTAGCAGTAGTGTAAAATCAGAGCAATGCAGAGGTCTGGTTTGCATTTCCAAGGCAGCTATTGTAAGTACCCTTAGGCAATGTATTGGGAAAAGCTTCAGGTGGCATTGAGCTACCGCTGCCCTCTGTCCTGCCACCCACCAGGGTGCAACACAGGAGGTGCAGGAAGGAAAATGGGATTCCTGTGCCCTGGCTATAATAGCCAGTTCCTTGGATGGCCAAGTCATGTTTACTGCTAATTTGTGCACATAGAATCATAGAATGTCCTAAATCATCTCCAGGCCAACTCTCTAACAAAAGCATTCCAGTATAAAACCAGTACTATATACTTCGCTACTTCCGTTCCTCAAGATATGGCCTAATATTGCTTGGCCAAATTTGAATCTCTGAATCAAATCCTATTTGACCTGTTGAGTTTACCAAACAACTACAGTAGTGCAAGAACAGAACTTGGTCCTTTTTCTTGACATGGCTTCTGTTTCAAACTTTGTGGCAGAATTTATATCATGTGCATATGGACTCAATGCTACAAGAGGTTGGTCCCTGTTATCTCTTCAAGCTCTTTATGACCGGGGTGGAAAAATGGGGTCCAGCAAATGTCATCAGTGTTACCTGCAAATCTGCATCACGTACATCAATTTCCACTGGCTATAAAAAACAAAACATTACTTAGTATCAACTCTTCTTAGCAGGTCATGAATTGAAAGAGATTTCCTGAAAAAAATTCAAAACTAATAATGTGGTAACCCACATGATGGAAAAGACATCAACTTTTTGTTTATTTGAGAATTGAATCTATTATGACAAAATAATAATAATTCACAACTGATTTAAGACTGCATCGTTGGTATAACATGGTTCTGAGCTCAGCAGATTGTACTTTTACATCTGCCAAGTAGCAGGGGCAATGTACTCCATTTATTAATTGGTAAATGGGCTCTTTCAATGCAGGGATCTCTCTGCCTTACTTCTCAATGATTTCAAAGTTCTGTCTCTTGCTTGTGAGCTTTGAAATATTCTCTGATATATTTATTTTCATTTTTTATTTAATTAAGTGGTTCAGCTGTCGGAAGTCTTCCATTTCTGTGTTTAAAAATGAATATAAAGCCTGAAAATTAGTTTGGTTTGCCTATGTTGTGTCATGTTGATACGAGGTATGTAATATTAGATAATTGCATCATTCTGGTAATGTAGACTGGTAACGTAGGCTGCTTTAGAATATAAAGAAAGGTTTTATTTCTGTGATAAATAGTTACCTGTTGTACATAAGTCATATGTTCTGTGATAGAGTTTAATTTCTCAGTGAAAGTATTGTTGCAACATAATACAAGGTTGAAGGAAGGCATGGCTCTTAGCTTTTAATATATCTTAATGAATGATGCATTATATAACACATCATGATGAGAAAATACAGAAAATGCATTACTAACAGATTAAGGAGTTCAAATGTTTTGCAACAGCTTTGATTGAATCTAATATTTTTCATTTCAAATTTTCAATTTTAAAACAGCACAACCTAAAAATCAGGTCAGAATGCTGTGTGTAATGTCAGAGCTGAGATCTATCAAACCGAAAGGCTCCAACAACATTTTCAAACCTTTCTCAATTGTCAATTTAAGTTAATTGAAAATGAAAGGTCTCGCTTTCAGGATTGGGCCATTTAAATAGAAGCCTGCTGCTTTCATTTTGTAGAAGGGCAATCTCCCTCCACATACGTGTTTTTAAAAGGTTCATTCATAATTCTCCCTTCACACTTCTATGGGAAATGACAGAATTCATTATTTTGAGTTCTTGAACTATTTTTCTGCAACTTGGGTGATGAATTGTATGAGATCTAGTTCATAACGTGGCACGGCAACCCACAACATTTAAAATTCTTAAGGCTCGATCTGTCTCTTTCTGGCACTCGGCTGGCATGGGTGCAGGAACCCTCCATGTGCATCTTCTGCCTCTTATGGAGTAGCAGGTTGGGATTTTTTTATTTAATACTGACTAGGAAAAAGACTAGCACCCTTGCTCAGTAATTCACTAGAGGTATCCAGGCAACAAGGACATACATTACAGGCAGCAGTATACAAGGTGCTGAGTGAATTTTCCTTGCCTCCTGTTTATCTGTGAATCCAACTGCAATAGACCTATACAGGTAGTGCTGTTTCCACTCTCTATTCCTGTCATGGTAAAGTTTGCCCCTAGACTTCTGTTTTTTTTTTTATCTGTATTTAGTTCTGTGATGGAAGAGGATTTCTCAATGTGTATGTATGACAGTATCTGCCCAAACACAGGGATTAGGCTCAGGTGGGAGAGAGGGATCGAGCCTCCATGAAACGGCAAGTACGATTCAGCTTGCAATGGGTAGTGCATCTACAGGAATGTTGCAATTAGAATCCCCTTTTTGAGAATCATTTTTTTGTATGGGGTTGCTAAGATACACCAACCTGGTTTGTACACTTGTCTGAGAAAAAGCTAGTAGCAATGTCCATCAGTAAACAGCTACTTGCTAGCCAAAATAGGTCTCACTGGCAGAAAGTTATGCAGATTCAATTTCCCTTTTTATTTGTTAAACAAGACATTTTTTCATTAACTGCTGACATGGATAAAGTATCAGCACTGGGCACTGAGTGGGACCAGTTCATACACTCAGAGCTGGTCCAGATACTTGAAGACTGCTCACCACAATAACCATGTTTCCTCACATATCTCAGGTACTTTTTGTGCCTCCTGCAGCTAGATAGTTTCTTTTTATTTTTTTATTTTAAATTGGTGACTGATGAGAAAGATGATTCTTATTGATACCACCTGTTTCAGAATTACACCCAAAAGTGTCTTGCAGGCGGTCTCTTTTGCTATGCCCTTCAGGATAATAATATTTATTCCTTTTGCAAGGAAATGTCAGACTGACATTACATTAGCAGAAGGAATTCCTTGAGTAGAGGTCTAGACACTGCTCAGAGAAGTGAGATGGTGACCACGCTGTGATTGCACATTAATACACACTCAATGTTCTCTCTCTGCCCTTGGTGTGTGTAGTCAGGTGTTGGCTTGTACCTGCTATTGTAGTTCCAAGGGTAAAGTTATGATTTTGGAAATTGATAGGATTTTATTCACCAAATTGCTAAATACTTCACCTGTTTATTACTGCCCTGCTCTCAACTGCTAAACAAGTTGAAAACGGTCTTTTCTGCTGGACCGTGTGGTAGCCACACAGTGACACTGTTAGGTGGGACACAGATCTTGTATGTTGTTGTCTTCATGTGTAGTTTCATTCAGTTTCTGGGCAGTTACCCTTTGATCAGTATTTCTTCTTTTGTCCTCAAAGAAATGGAGGTAGGCTTTTTACTTATGAACTCTGAAAACAATGCATAGCTTTTACTACTAGATCTGATTTTGGTGGTCGACGCTATCTACATTATAGGTGTGTACTCAATATTCTTTATTCATTCATTATAATGAATATTCTATTCATTATAGGTGTGTCCTTACTCAATATTCTTCTTACCTTTTGGGAGAACAGTGATATTCCTGGCTTTAATGTCCAAATCCAAAACATTTCAAAAAGGTTTTAATTTTTAAAGATGCTTTAATGTCTTCTGAGCCTTTTGTCTTCATTCACGGTTTACAGTCTTACCCTACATTATTGCTTTTAACTTTCTTTTTTTTTCCATTTTATCTGACTCTCTGAGCTTCAGTGACTTTTTAATATTAAACATGTACTTTAATGAGTGGTTTAGGGAGACTTAGAGACAATGCTTTTTAATTGACTTCAATTTTGAAGTGCCAGAACTTCGTCTGACATAAGTTTAAGGTAGAATTTTAGATTTGATCATAGTAATATGAGTAACTTTGGCTGTGATAGACGGGGAAAAAATGCAAAGGAAGGCACTGAGTTTAAATACGAGATTTATCTTGCTATGTTTCATTTCAGAATCTTCTGAATAAATTACAGGGATACAAACTAGTCCCTTTAAGAGTTTGGTGTTGACATCCAAGCTTGCATGGAAAACCAAATAGTTATATCAAAGACAAAACACTATGTGCAAAAATAAAAAAAAAATTAAAAGGAAGCCTCCATTGGAATTTCCCCAAAGAGCAAAAAGTAGCCTCAGGATTAGGGAGAGGAAGTTTTAGTTGTAAAAATGTAAAATGCATTAAGCTAATTCCAGGTGTATTAGGCTAACTTTGTGAGTAGTTTTTGTTTGTTTGTTTGTTGTTATGGCTTTTTTTTTGGTTTAAAGTGAGTCAAGATGAAAAGAACTTATCTCAAATAAAAAGTACTTTACAGGGTGTGTATCTCCTTAACTACTGTTATTTAGCATTGAGAGTAAAACACAAATGGGATAAACCAGAGCCCCAGCTCCCAGGAATTTACAATCAGTACTACATTTAAAAATGTAGGTGCATTCTGTACTTCACAGAACACAAGTCTAGTTTGAGCTTTTGGGTTGATTTGAGGTCCATGTCCTCAGCCGAATTTTTCAGGCTTCAGTCAGATGCCCTTGTTTGCAGATAAGTAAGAAAGAGCAGAAAAGAAACAGTACAAGTTCCCCGATGCAGGTTGATGCATTTCACTTCCATTTTCAGGCTCAACCGAAACAACCGAGGCAGCTTAAGGTGTTAGCACTGCTTGCTTGTCCACTTCATCTCCCACCTCCCCTGAAGGTCACTGTCCCCATAACAAAGGTGCCAGGATTAATACATATCCTTGTCCGCAGTTGAGATAGTTGCTTAAATTGCTGAATACAGGGATGCTTGCATTGATCTAGCAGATGTTGAACTTCCATGGCTGAGGTCCGGGCACGTGCCCACCTCTGCTCTCCGTGTTGAAAGGAATGGTCGGTTCTGAGGAGAGCTGAGGCTAAAGTTTTAGAGTATTGCAGCCAGACCTCAACAAATTGTTCTGTCAACAAAATCAGTCATTTCTTTTCTTGCCAAAAAGAGTAAGCTGACTGGTGGATATATAATGGTAGGGGTATTTGCCTGCTGGAAAATTGACTGAGGGCAACTCATTTCTCATTTTTAACATCACGTTGACTAGTGGTAAATAGGAGAACAAGCACAACTCCACTGTAGTAATCTTTCCAATAGCAAGTCTATAAAGAACTTTTTAATAATGGGGCAAAACTGGGAAACTTTCAATTAATTGGCTTACATTTCAAAGGCAGGGAAATGTTAAGCAGTTTGCAGGCTCTGGCTGAAAAAGGGATTAAAATTTTAACAGAAATTTTACCATGAATTTTGTTAGTACAGAACTCAATAGTGGAGTTTTTATCTTATTTTATTCCAATAGGTCAAGTAATTTATTTCTCAAAATGCACTTGAAGCTGAAAGAGGGTAGAAAATGAAAAACACTCCCAATGATCATTCGCAAGTTTCTATGGTACTAGAGAGCGTAAATGAGCATTCTGAAATTAAGATACATGTATGAATTGCAAAAACCGTGGCAGATGGAAAATGAGAACAGCTTCAAACAGCCTGAAGAACATATCTATGATATTACAGCAAACTTTTAAACTCTTTATGGTCTCCTTTTGCATCTAGTAGCCTTGAATTTGTAAGGCTGATCTCTTGCTTTCCGTAAGAGGACAAAAAGCAGCATTGTAGAGCAGTTCAAGCCAACAAGGTGCTTGTTAAACCTCAGCTGTATAGGGAAGGTCATGAAGGAAAAACCCTTCTGGCACAGAAGTATTTCATTAGTTGGTCAAAGTAACATAGTTAAATAGTTGTAGGGAAGCTGCAGTTCAGAACTAAACACATTATGGAACCCAGAAAGACAATGTGCTCTAGGAAGCCACAGTGAAAACTGTTTCTTTGTCTGCCTTGTCTGGTAATTTTAGGTGGTCAAAGTAAAAGATTTCTATTTTTTGATTTAAGAGTTCTGTTCTACCTCAGACCAGTACAACTAGAAGGAGAAACTTTGGGGAGCCCTGGCATCAACCCAGTAATGGTTTAGAAATCTTGAAAACTGATTGTGTGGTGCACTTCTCCGCAAAGGATACATCTGCCCACCACAAGTGCAGCTTATGATCCTGGAAAATTAAAGATGCTCCATTGCTCTTAGCTAGATAAAGAATTCAACATGTCCTGTAATCCTTGGTAAGTCAAGATATATTTTTTCAGATCTCAAGAAAAATCTGTGGCTTGCTAGTGGCTGCTGTTTGCAGGAATCCCTTCCTTTCAGCTGAGATGCTTCCCATATACAGTTTGGATTTGGTGTGCCAAAGAACACAAACATCCTCATCTTTGCCCCTTTCTCTCTTTCTTGATCCTAATACCACTGAATTCAAAATGCTAATCCATCTTAGGTCAGACCCAGTGTTGGCTGTTTGAGATGACCCTGACCCTAGAGTCGGTATAGTTATATTAGAACTGCAAGAGGAGCTTGTGTACATACAAGGATATCTTCCAACTGGGAGCACTGGGAACTACTTATAGTGTATCTCAAGGTTTAGATACAGCATTTGGATTAATGTGTATTTTCTATGGCTGGGAGTAAATCTGTGGATCATATGAGTCTGCAGCTTGCTTGTCTTCTTGCCCTGATACAAAACATTTAATGCTGTTATTAGTATGTGACATAGTTAGATTCCTGTTGAAAATCAATAACCTTCCCATAAAGCAAGCCTTACATCCTTTCCTAAATTAATTTAGAATCATTTTGTATGCCTCATTAGCCTTGTAATTTAAGAAAGAATAAAAGAAAACAAAAACAAAACAGCCACCTAATATTAAACAGTGTATGTAATTTAATTTTTCCAACCAAAGGGGATGTTTATGACACAAAATATATCTGCTGGTCTATAAATACCTGTGTTTATAGTTGAACAGAGCAGTGGTTCTCAAACTGCGGTCTGTCAGACGCTTAGTGATGATACACAGTGTGCTGTAGGTAGTAGGATGCCACTGCTACCTTTCTTCTTTCATCTGCTACATTGTTTTCATGGGAACTAAATGTACCACATTACATGCATTCCTACAGATTCTGTGCAATCACTGATTAGAAGGTGGATGGTCCATGTGAATAAATATGGAAATTGTTTTTCAGACAGGCCATGTACTTAACCACAGTCGACATTTAAAGCACAAGGTATTGAGTTTCTGAGAGAAAAGACATCATATGACATAGAAGAATATTGTTGACTTTTACATAAAACTTCCAGTGAGTGTTTTGGAAGTTCTTTGAGCAGATAATAGTGTGAGAAAGGGTCACTTACTTTTATGCATAATTAGCAACCTTTAATGATAATGAATCTTTGAAATTCCTTGCCAGTATTCCTAGCACAGTAACCCTGTGGTAATTATGCCAAATGAAATAAATGGGATGGGGTTGATGATGATCTAGAGAAAAAAACTGAAGATAGGCATTATTTGAGTTAGAAAAATATTGAATGTCATATGTAGTGAATATTTGAAGAAAGAAGATTTGCTATGCTTTTAAGTACAGTGACACCTACTTTTTCGTATAGCAAAATGTGCAGCAATACCAAAGCAGATGCAGCTATAATAGACATAGTTGTAAGAAAAACCAAAGCCTTTAACAGCTGCTTTATTAGACAATTCTTACTTTTTATAATTAATTTTTACTATATTTGTATTTATTTCCAACATGTAGCCAGTGTTTAGGAAATTTAAATTAAGCAAACTCTTTGCTTATTTAAATTTATTTTTTAAGAATAATCTTCACAAAAATAAAGCCAAAAGCAATAAATATTTTAATGGTTTGTTTTCTTGAAATAGATCATTAAAATAATATTTAAAATGGAAACATAAAATTTAAAATGAAATTGGAATAAGTGATTGACTAGTCTAGGTCTTGACCAACACATTTTTCAGTTTCTAGCAACTTCGCTTAGAACACCTTAGAATGATGTTCCACATGTAAGAACCTTACTGTAGACTGTTATTTAACTAAAAAATTATAGTTTACTAAGCTATGTTAAGAAATGGATTTGGTTGTAATGAAGGAAAGCATCCCACACGTTTTAAATTCCGTGAGCAATTTCTTGATGCCTATTGTTGTCTATTGACTGAGACTTGATGCCTGTTCTGTCTGTGTTGATACCCATGTCCGGACAGCTCATTTCAAACTTTCTGTGTGTGTCTCTAAAGAAGAACAACTATGCACATTTTAATTTAAGCAAAATTATAAATTGTTTAACCTATATGAAGGTAAAACTTGTCTTTTCCCAGTATATATTTTTCTCCCATTTTTAGTACAGCTGTCCAGTTCCGTCAGAATTGCCTTGCCCTAATTGAATGAACATGAGTGCGTGCAAGTTATTTATAGACTTGAATACTAATAAATAAGAGTAGTGTGCAAAGGTAATTTTTTCTGTATAAAGGCTGATCGTATATGCCTGGATTTTTTTGTGTGTGTATTTGGGAGTTTGTTTGGCTTTTTTGTTTGTTGTTTGTTTTCTTCTGGTTTCATTTGTCTTTTGACTACTCCAACTTTTGCTAAAGACGTGAGAAGAACAGCTGGCTGTGTATTAGATGTAGCTGGTTGGTGGGCAGTTGAAACATGAAAAAATGTGGCATACCACGTTCTTCTTGCATGGCTGTAGATTTCTTCCAGTCAAATACTTTGGAGAGGGAGGGGGTTATTGTTGGAGGAAATTTATCCTTTTTTTGTAACTTGCTCTTAGGTGAGGAGCAGGTGTGTTAGAGGATGGATTACAGTCTGTACGTGTGTAGGGCTGGAGAGCTTGACTTTAGGGCAGAAGGAGATGTAGCTGAATTGAAACCAGATGAAAGTCAAGATGAGGAATTTGGTGAAGATGTGTGTGGGGCATATTTCCAAAGGCTCTGCTCTCCCATCTCATGTTTGGAAGGGATGAAATGAAGTGACTGGCCTATGCACCTGGAGTCGCTATGGCCAGGAAGATCACATTGCAAACATCAATCATAGCAATTACTGAACAGGACGGGACTTCTAGGTGGAGGTGTCTTTGAAAAGAGACAAAATCTGCAAAACTTTCCATTGCTAGGTCTGGGATTCTGAGTAAGCTGTTGCCCTCACAGTTGTTTGGGGAAAAAAAGCACGCTCCGTCTGTGTGCCAAGGAAATTTTTATATACAGAGAATGTTTCAGGAATCAGCAGGCAGTTTGCAAGCAGATGAGAAGCAGGAGGAGAAGAACCAGACTAATGCTGAAATTATGAAGTATGGAAGCAGTGGAGAAAGAGCAGAGAGAAGGGGTAAATAATGACAGAGATGCTTTGTTTGGGCACATCTCTGGCTTTGGTGTCTTAAGCCTAAAACTTACTTGAACAGTGGGGACAAAGGAGAAGGAGATGTGTTAACAGGTGTTAAAGTGTCTGCAGACAAGCATCACTGAAGCTGGTCTGGTGGTTAAGATTATAGGTGACTGATGACCTCAGGTTTGACACTTAGGAAGTAGTAAGGTGATAACCTGGACGAGAACAGAACAGAGGGCTCAAAACTGAGCCTTGCAGGAGTCCACAAAGGAAGGATTCTCTGCTTAGAAGAAAACAAAAAGTTGAGACATGAAAAATGAGCGTTTTCCAGATAAAGTAGTAGCAATAGATAAATGTTACAGTACGGCAATGGGAAAGCTGAAGGAATTAGAGAAATGGGTATTTATTACAAGGTGTGTATATGTATGCATGTTAGAGAGTTACTTTTAATATATTGCAGCTTGTCAGGTTCATTAATGTCTCATTCTATACCATGTGCACTCTTACAGAATCACATCAGGGTAAACCTGATAAGAAAGAGGTACTATGAAAAGTCATGGAGAAATGCTAGCAATTTTTCACTGCAACCTAACTTTTCAAAGCTCAGCTGAAGAAGTAAAAAATAGAATAAAGAATTCTAAGTACAGGTTTTCAACAAAATGAAACTGTTCTAATAGTCACTGGGGCTCTAGGAACCGCCGCACGGTTAGTGCTACTATTAGTACGTCGCTACTATCATGTGGCATGTGGGAATATTTGCACCAATTCTGTACACTCTTCCTGATTTCTCTGCTGACCAAACTTCCATTAATTGAGTTGCACCAATTTAAAATCATTGTGATGGAAGGAAAAATGGATTCCATCATTTTAATTAAAATGTGCTTTCATTGTTTAAAACTAATTTTTTAATTCATTGCTACCTCCCTTTGCATGTAGTTCCATTGAAGCAATTGTATGAGCTTGCCTAACTTGTACCTCAACAGTGGCACAGTATTGGTACAGAGAATTACTTGTTCTCGCTTGCAAAAATTACAGCCACCATTATACGACAAAGTATTTTCTAACTTTGGAGAACCTTAATAGATTCTTTGCTCAGTCTTTTTAACTCGCAGGTTCACATATAGTGGCTCATTCCAGCATTTGTAAGTGTTTCCTACATAAATGCTTTATTTTTGGTGTTTTCCAGATTTTTTTTGAAGGAAAAGCTTCATAATCCAGTACTATGAGTTACAGCTATTAGAGCTTTCTTGAGGAGGCTTTAGCACGTGGGGCTCTGTACAAAGCTATTGAAGGCATATAAATAGGAGAAAAAAACGCGTGCAGAGAGCTGAAGACAGTAATTACAAAGCTTTTAAAAGGCAGTATAAGAAAGTGCAATAAATGTCCTAAATCTTGAAACAAAAAGAAATTTATCCCTATCTAAAAGTTCTTTAAACTGTGAGATCCTCTGCAGCTCAGTGCTTTGTGCAGATGTATAGATGGCATAAATGTAAAGGTTTTTCTTGCCTTCCTGGTAACTAGGGCTGTTAAATGTCTGAGAGAAAACTCAGAAGAGCACAAAGGATTTCTAAGTACTACCATTACAGTAAATAATTACTATTTATAGTAATCATAGTTTAGCAACAGTAATTCCACCAGAGGTGTTACAGTCTGCATCCCCATTTATTTAAACAATAAAATTTCAGCTGTTTGTATTTCATCTGGAAATGACTTTTAAGATCAAGAAGTGTATTTCAGCCAAATCAGTGATTAACATTGACACTCCAATGTCCCTGGAATAAGGTCTTGTTTTTATTAACACTTTCTCCTTTGGCAACGAGAGAGGTGATAGCACCTTCCCGTAGTTCACGGTTACTTGATGAAGCAAAATAACTTGCAGACCTTGTGAGAATGAGACCCATAGGATTGTTTGTGGTCCACTTTCTCATTTGTGATTTTCTCTTTTTCATTTTGTTTGAGATTGAATTTGAGAGAGAGCTTTGTTCTGGGCAGTAGTTTATGGCAGAAGGCTGAAAAGATGAGATTTCATTGAAACATAGAACTAATACACAAAGAGAAAATATGTGAAAATTGAAATGACAAGGTAGAGTAGCTTGGTTGTTGAGGTAGATAAAATAACTAGGTTCTCAGGGAAATGAGGTGGGGATTTTTTTCCTGAACTAGATTTAGTTTGAACAAGAACAGCTGAGATGGAAAACCTAGACACTATAAAAACTTGATAAAAACAGAAAAAAAAATCATCCCACTTTTTCTTGTAACTTTATGTTGAAGGGTCTGTAATGGTGTGATCCCACAGCCCAAAGAAAGCAAACCAGAGTCCATGTTTTTGTCAGTGTAACACAGCTAAAGGAATAATAAATAGATTTGATTAGAGTGGATTTCTTTTTACTTTATTTACTATGCAACATTGCTGTCAGAGCACTTTGAGATATTGGAATGCACAGGAAAACCAGTAGTACTCAAAGAAACCTGTGTGTTCTGCAAGTTGTGGTTTGTTTTTTTTTTTTTTTTAAGCTAGAATAATAGTTTATTTATTTTTCTTCTTTTTTGCTTTAGAATCACCGGGCAAGTTGTGACTGTTCTAAGACATGTGAAGTACCCCTTTGTGAACAGAAGACTAAAGTCGGCTTGATGCAATCATGCCGCAGCACTGACAGAGATGCACTGTTTTGAGCTAAAAAAGCCAGGAGTGCTGCCAGGGCTCTCCAACTTCCAAATAACTGTCCCCTCCTAACTCATGTGGCTGGAAGAGAGAGAATTATTTTGCCTTTGACTAATAAGGAGTTAATCTCAGTAAAGCTTCCTTTAACTCTTTTACAAATGCTCGGGGAGAAGGCGGTGGGCAGGGGCTTTGGTGGCACACAAGGGAGTGTGCCTGCGCCCTAGGGAATGCCGAGCTTTGTAGAAAGCAGAACAAGCCCGGGCTGCATCCCCAAGCAGGACAGTATTTCTGACTTTTTTATGGTCTTGCTTTTAGTACCTGGAAAAAATGTCCCTTGTAGTCAAATATCATTGACTTTGAACTGTAACAAATTGGTCAGGTTTTGTCAATTTGCTGAGGTTTTCTGTGGAAGTGTGCTTTTTATATTTGTTCGTTTACTTTTAGATTTCTGTGTCGCTTCCACTAGATTCCCATGCAGTACTGTTTACAACTACCCTGGATAATTTTTTTTCACTCTACCAAAATTATCAGTCTGGCACAAAATAACCACATTCTCATCGTAGCACTTTCAGCTACCAATTGCATCACCAGTGAGGAACACTTAACATAATGTGAAGGTACCGAGCTCTTACTTCTCTCGCATAAGCAAATGGTGACATCTTACACTATTGTTTCACTCTTCCGTTTTGCTGCTGGATAAAGTCTTACGTTGACAGCTGCCTTAATTTAGAACTATCTATGGAGCTATACAAAAATATAAGATGGGAAAGTTTAAAAGCCAGTAATTTAATTTGCTGACTTCTAACTTACCCTACATCTGAGGTTCAGAGAAGACCCCAAACTGATCTGAACCATTACTATGTTTTCATATATTACAGTGATGCTTGCTGGCCTCATGAGGCTGAATGCTGTTTTCTGCCATAATAAAAAGGTAGCCTTTGCTCTAGGTTCTTTAGTGCTTGCTAAAGTATTACCAGTAAAGTTAATATTTCTACTGCAGACCTGACTTTCACAGCCCCTTCCCTTCTTTATTTGCCAGAATAAGTCAAATCGGCTTCGTTTTCTACATGTGGAGTTTTCTGGGAAAACCGGGTTGCGTTTTGAAAAACAAGAGTTTACTCGATCTGCATGTTTGCCAGGGTGACGATTTGCAAAGGAGGGAGAACTTTTAACTTTTTGAAAGTATTGTAGTCTGTTGTTGTTGTTTACAACATACCACACTTTTTTTTGTGTGTAAAATTAATTAGCTTGTCCTCCTTTGAAAGTACCAGTGCCTCTGTTTTGGAAAAGCTGGTGGCTGGATGTTTGGAGGTGTTAAGTAAATGTATTAGAGGAGTCTAATGCATAACTTTGACGAGCCATATAGTATAGTCAAGACCTACAGTGTCTGCTTTAACCATCACAGTCTCTGTAATAAATTGACCGAACATTGCAAAATAATGTAAAAGTCAGATTTTTTTATTTGCTAATGACATTTTACCACTCTTGTCCCCCCACACTTCTTGCTGCCACCTGCTGAGGTGGCTTTTTGTTTGATGTTTATTCCTGGCCCAAAGGAACTTGGCTGGAAGTGATTCCTTTGAGTCCTCTGGGGACAGCTGGTTATTTGTTAAACAACCACGTAGGACTGCCAAGTCCCTTCCTTAAAAACCGTGAAGTTAATTAGTCACCACAGTTAGAGCAAGAGGGTGATGAGGCCTATTTAATATGAGTGAGAAGAGTGATTGTCATAAGAGATAGGTAAGTTGAGTAGGGTAATATCTTCATTAAGTTCACTTTCTCATTCTTATGCAGTACAAACATCACAGTTGATACAAACAGCTCTGGTAACTTCCCTAAGTCTTCCTGCCTTTGCAAGAACACTGCTGTAGTTTAGGTTGTACTGCAGAGGCTAGATGTAATGCCATGGTACCTTGAGAGACAGATCATATGTGATCACTGAGAGGTACTGAGAAAGGAGCATGACACTCCCAGTAGAGCTACTCTTGGTTTCACCCCAGATAGTAGGTGATAAACTAGACCAGAATGGATTTTGAGGCCTCAACCACTCCAATTTCATATCAGCTGTTTTTTTATGAAGTACCTTTAGTTGTGTTTGACAATTAAACCTTTTGAAAGCAGACTTTTACTCCTTGGTTCAATAACAAGTCTCTCCAATATTTTAACTTAAATTTATATGTATATGTACACACATACCTGTATACATACACACTTACATGTATACATATATATAGACCTGTGTTTTATGTATGTATGTATATAAATTTTACATATATATACCTGTTTCAGTAGGATTGAAAATGCAGTGGTCATTGTCCAGTAATGGAGGAAGACACAGCCCTTGCCCACAAAACATGTCATGAATGTTTTCATCGGACTTAAGAAATTAAGTTGTTTTCTACAGTTAGCTTGTCTTTATTCTTATCAAAACTGTGGGGCTTTCCAATGTCAGGACACTTGGTGGGTGGATACTTCTCAGAAGAGCAGAGGACTTATCAGTGTTTGCTTAGGATCTGTTACATTCTCAGCCATAAAAGTAGCTATGCTGTCTATAGCACTCATAAATCTTCACCTAGTCAAGGCTACTGTCTCTTTCTTCATGCAAGTTTGTGTTTAAAAAATGAGCATGAACCAATTGCATAAAGTAATTATAATCTCAAAACACCTAAATTCTTCATTGTTGGTTTTGAAAGAATTCAGTTTGCAAAATTGTCCGTATTACTTATCAGCCCTGCCACAAACTCTTTCTCTTTACCCTTATAATGAAAGTGTATTGCTTGGGCACATACTCACCAGAGGGCACTGTTACACATACTCTTACAGATAATTTTTTTTTTTGGTGAAAATATTGTCTGGTCTTGGAAGAAATGGTGTGTTGGTGTTAGATTTTGATGCACGCTTTTCTTAGGGGAGCTGTTGCTAATTAGTTACTTTGAACTGTTTTAGTCTCTTTATCTCGATAAAGTACATTCTTCCTATTGAGAAGTGTCTATTGCTACCAAAGCTGACATTTCTGTAGAGGGCCCATCTTTATGAGCGTGCATTAACTACATTATGTCAAACTCTGTGTAATTTACAAAAAGTGAGTCTAATAAGCCCCGAATCTTTAGATTTCCACTGAAACAGTAGCAGAAGGGCAAAGACATTTCTCTTGTTCTTATTTATTTTTGTTGAAGAGAATGGACAGATAACATCAAGTAAAACCTGTAATTCAGCTTTAGATAATTACATCTGCTGTTTATTAATTAAAAGCATATACTTAGGCAATATTATTACGCAGGAGGTCTCTGTATCTACACAGTTGCACAGATTTGTATTGTTATTAGGTGAACAAAGATAGTTGAGAAAACTAAATAATGGTAAAGTTTATGCTTCAGGCTATATTTTATTGTGGAAATAGGCTAGTTTTGCCAGATCTCTTAAGACAAATCTTACTCCAATGTCTTTTTGGTCTGATAATGTGTTTCCTGAATTTTTATTTGTAGTTTTCATAGCAAAAGGTGTTTCAAGTTCTCTAGTATCTGTTTGGGCTTTTGTATGTGTATTTTTACTTCACTTTGTTTTAGTATTTCCCAAACCACAAAAATTAAATAACATGCATCATATCAAAAATGGACCTTCCACCACAAATGAATGCAGACATTTGTTAACAATCAGATACTTTTCTACTCACTGTGCTCCAGCATCTATTTTTTGTGAACTTCAATGGCTTTTTGATCACAGAGTGGATTTTTTGGTTTTAGGTGGAGTCCATTATCACTGGCCTCTTTGGTGGTGGCTGCAGAGAGGGAGCTGCTATCTAGAGTCCAAAGTGGCTGGGCTGCATTTGGGGTGACTAGCAGTGAGGTGGTTTCTGGTGGTGGTGTGGGAGCCATCTGCAGGGCGGCAGGAGATGGGGAACCACGTTTCTTGCTGTACCATAAATATTTTCTGTCTTACCTGTTCTCATAAGGTTCTTGCACATAGTTCTGGTAAAACAGGCGTTACTTTCACTCTGTTTGCAAGTAGGAAGTTATTTGAAGGTATTATTATTTCAACTACCATATTTCAACTATTCATGTTTACTAATCTGTCTCACTAGTCTGTCTGTTATGTTACCCTATATCCCTGTATTAAAGGACCAGATGTCATGAAAAATGGTAAATGCCATGCAATTTTTTGTGTTTTTTTTTTCTAAAAAGGGCTGCAGATGAAATCTGCAGAAGCACAATGTGAGCTCGATACAAAAAAAAATGTTTTAATCTCTAATAAAAAGAATTTTTGCAGCGGGGTGCACGCTGCATAAGCTTGCAGTTCTTTCAAGGAGTCACTAGGTATAGGGAAAAGGATGTGTTATTGACATAGGTGTGCCTCAGTGGACCTCCTGGTGTGTGCTCGCTGTGTCTTGATCCCTGATTGTCCTGTCTTGAGAGAGTGAGCAAATGGCATAGCTCCTGTCCTGCTGACAAGGCCAGTGAGAGGGATGCAAGGGGGGGCTGGTGCCCTTCCAGACCTCATCCCAATACAACATGTAGCAAAGCTGGGGTATGTGAGGCTTAGGAGCTTTGAAGTGCTTTCTGGTTTGCGATTTTAGATATTCTCACAGTATAGTTAATTTTCCAAAAAGCCGTTAGCAAATTTTCTCAAAAGGCACTTAAAGAAACAAAGCTATCATGGGTTAAGATGGAAGGATTTTTCCTGGATTAATGATTATTTAATAGATAGAAAACAAAGGGTAGGGCTAGGATTAGGTTTAAGGTTAGCTTTCGTAATGAAAGGAAATTGCTAACGAAGTCACACATAGACTTGTCCAGATAAACAGATGTACCTGGGACTTCTGTTGTTCAATATATTCATCAGGGCTTCTTGAAAGGGGTCGATTCATGAGGCTGCAGTTTGTTGTTGCTGCGGACCTACTGCCACAGGGCGCATCTAGCGTGCGTCCACTTCTTGAGTATTAGATGTGGACCTGGCAGCACACTTAAAAAGATGAAAGATGGCTTGCAAAGATACCCTTTACATGTCATTTTAGTGTCAGTCAAGATGGCAGCCATCACAGTGATACTGGACAGGTTTTTGTAACTATTTCAATAGCTTTGGGTAAGGAGCAGGGTACTAACGAGCATTGACACTTTGGTTCTTTTTTCCACAAACTCTGCACTGGAAATCCTAATAAAAGAGATGCGTTAAAACAGTCAAACAACACTGAGTTCATGGGACTTCTAAGCATGTCACTTTTTCTATTAAGTGTTTTGTAATTTCTGCTGATTTTTCTGCAAGCCCATTTGATTATACTTAGTGCAGCCTTGATGCAGTGCGCTTGAATTGCTGTATCAGTGAGATTTGCTAAAATAAGTCACACATGAATTGTAGGCCATTATCTATCATTAACTCATCTAGAATTTCATGGCGAACTAAGTGCTATGTATAATGTGTTTTCTCAGTTGCTACTGGCTGTGTTGTCTTAGTATAGCAGAATGTGGCTGATAGTACAGTCACATGCAGTTCAGATACATGGAAACCAATTTTGGGGAAAAATGAGTTTAGTTAATAATTGCAAATATTTAAAATTATTTCAGTTGTTTCAATTAATTTAGAGGCATTTAAATTAAATTTATCATGTATTTATCTCAGACTTCTTAGTTGCATACATTGCCCATGGAATTCCTATCCATACAGAATAAAAAACACCAAAAAAACAAACTTGGGCTATTTTTGCAGGTTATGTCTACTACAAAAAAAGACATTTTCAAGTTAATCAGTTGATTTTTATACTTTCAAGACTTTGTTTCGTAAAATAGATTTCATGTTCACCTGGAACTGAGCTCTAAGAATTGCCTGCTAGCATTTATGGTTGCCTTAATCATTTACTGTTAATTGACAACTGATGAGCTCAACACAAGAAAAGGTCTAGCAAATAAACTCTTATCATCACACTTCTCTGGGGAATACTTAGGGCCGGGGTCAGATTTTCAAAGGCGTTTATGTACCAAAAGATGCAAGTAGACGGCTAGTGAAATACAGCCTACCTATCATACATGTTGTCTGTAAACTCATCATCTTGTCTGCCAGCAAAAAGGAACAGGGTGATCAAAATCCTCAGAAATAAGTGCAGTTGCTGGTTCTTTTTCCTGTTGAGAATCGTGGTACAGTGAATACTGTGGCGCTGTGTGTGTGTGTGTAAGAGGGGATCCTCTTTGGTTTGGAAAAGTCTCTGTACAAGATACCTGCTCTTATTCAGCCTCTTCTGAATGCCAGAGATCCTGTCCTTCCCTCTTTTACTCTCTCAGTTGAGAACCATGCTCTTCAGCGTGCTGGTTCCCAACAGGATGAGGCTAGCCATTATCAAGAGTCATGGGTTCTCTTACAGTGCATATTTGCATCTTAAGGTGCCTGAATACTTTTGAAAAATCTCTGCAGCTCCTTTTTATGGGGGTACTTGAACTTATGCTGGTCTGTGGTTTGTGTGCGCTTCTCATTTCAGTTTGTCCACTGATGTTGTGTTGAGAAGATGAGTTGTAAGCAGGTCTAAGATCTCTCTGCTCACCACCTTCTTCAGTGTTTAGAACTGGTGGGGAGAGAAGGTTCTCTATGAAAAGAACATCGGTAGGCTGGTATATCTCACTGTTTCTTTTCGTTTCTTTTAGTTTTATCTCATCTTGTCTCATCATCTCATCTCATCTCATCTCATCTCATCTCATCTCATCTCAATCACTTTATTTAATTTCCTGGAGACTAGCTACTGCTTTGCACAATGTTTTCTATACCACGTCTTCCAATAACTAATGGAATATTTCAACTAAAATAAATGGCAGCCTATAAACACATTAATAAATATTTTTATGGCATAAAACTACTTCAAAATTTCTTGTCTTGGTCTGACTAAAATTTGATTATCTTTTATCAGACTTGCCATCAAGTCATCTGATTCTATTTCTAGATTTACTACTATTCCTACCTTCAAGTATCTTTTCTAGTTCTATATATTGCTAAGAGTTTAGATAGCTTTCCTCACAGGCTTGTTTGAAGGAAGTATCCTGAATGATATACCTTTTTTTAAGACTGAAAGGGATTATGTCCTTTGTCCCCTAGTGCTATATGCATGTTGCTATTGTTTTGGATTTAGTTCTGCTTTGTAGTAATTTGCATGTTTTGTGTGTGGATTTGGTTACTGAGTGGTATACTTTATGACTACATTCAGTTATCATAGAATCATGGAATAGTTTCAGTTGGAAGGGACCTTAAAGATCATCTAGTTCCAACCCCCCTGCCACAGGCAGGGACACCTTTCCACTAGACTGGGTTGCTCAAAGCCTCATCCAATCTGGTCTTAAATGCTGCAAGGGAGGGGGCATCCACAGCTTCGCTGGGCAACCTGTTCCAGTGTCTCACCCCCCTCACAGTAAAGAATTTCTTCCCAATATCTAAATCTACCCTCTTTCAGTTTAAAACTGTTCCCCCTCATCCTATCACTTCATGCCCTTGTAAAAAGCCCCTCTCCCGCTTTCCTGTAGGCCCCCTTCAGGTACTGGAAGGCTGCTATAAGGTCTTCCCAGAGCCTTCTCTTCTCCAGGCTGAAGAGCCCCAACTCAGCCTCTCTTCATAGGAGAGAGTTAATATTGGAAGTTTATTGTGTGATCATATTTGTTTCGCTTATGCAGATATGTTGGAAAATCAAGAGAAGCGGCTTGATAAAGCAACAATCTACTAACACTTCTGGTACAATTAATATTGATGAACTTTCAGAGTGAGTGGTAAAAGTCTATGTTCATTAACATAGGAAAATAAAAGCCTAATAAGATTGAAAAGGATAAGGAACAAGAGGACTGACATGAAAGGGTAACAGAATGAAAAATTTCAGGGTCTGGAGTGACTTGTAAGGTGAGACATGATTAATCTCATCCAGAGGTTGTAAAGAAGCTGGTTGATCATTCTTCTCCTCACTGGTCACAGGTTCCCAAAGAGAAAAAAGATTAAACTTGTTAGCTAGCTGGGCAGGTGGACTGCAGTGTGCTGCAACTCTGGACCTAATATGTTATTTCATAGAGAAGAGGTAAAGAAGTGGCAGAAATGGATGTAAATATGAACCTGGGTTCAGTATTGCATCTAACTATTCTTAGAGCTAGGTAGAAAATTTTTTAATCTGCTAAAGTTTTAAAGAACTTTTTCTTAGCTTTGATGAAGAATTTTTCATATTTGGATTAACTAACATGTTGATTTTGAGAACTAGCTTGGTCCCTCTTTTTTTTTCATTTTTCAGTGCCATTGTTTTTTGGATGCTTTTTCAGAAAAACTATATATATTTACCAGATTTTTGACTTAGCCTAGTAGTTATCATTCTTGTCAGGTATCTCTGATGATATGACCAAAGAATTAGTAAGGTGAATGTTTACAGAATTCTGGAAGTTTTCTTCTTAGAAAATCCAGACTTAAATCTGTTATGGTTTATATAAATGCATATTTTTTCAACTTTTTAACTTATCAGCACATTTCCTTAAAGATAATTGTATTGCATTTAAACATGACTCTCATAAAAGTGTCCCTAAGCCAAACTGCATAACCTTCTCTCTCTCTCTCTCTTTATACGCAAAAGCACACTATATATGTGTGCTGAAAATAAAATTTTGGTATAAATTTCTAGACATTAATTTTTCTGAATATTTTGTTAATTTATTTACAGTATCCAGATAAGTTGACATTGATTTTTATTCTGGAAACTAAAATTGTAACTGTTAATGTGAATATATTTGCTTATCCGAGACTTCAGTGCCAGCTTTTGCTATTAAGATTAGGTAAAGTACATGTTGGCCACATTTTAACTATGAGTTCTTACAATAGTTTAAACATGTAAGTAAACAAGCTACAGTATATATAGGCAGTGTAAGATTTTTTTAAAAGATCATCTATGTAAGTCAGCTGCAAATCACTTTTTTTCATTGCCAGTCAAGTCTTGTTGCCACTATTTATGTTATGAAAGTTCTATTTAAATATATTAAAAATGTTTTCAGGTTTTTTATTGCTGGATAATTCAGACCCCATTATTGACACTGTTTCCTGATTTATTTTTAGTTTCTTTATTCAAAAGATTCTTCTAAATTTAGGGAGGCATAAAGTTGACAAAAAGCTGCATATGTTTTTCCAACCCTCTTCCAATTGCCTGACACTTTGTCAAAAGTGTAAAATTATGTAGCAGAGAGTAAAATATGGATTAAACAAAATTCAATCATCCTGAAAGGGCACTGCTTTGTTTTGGTTTTCTCCCATTATTTTCTTTATCATTTTTTTTTCTCTATCTGTTCATGTTTTGTTCTCCCCTGCTTTTAAGCAAAATGATGTGATTTATACACAGTGCTTTACTTTGGATCCTGGCTCAATGAAATAATTCAACACATAGCTCTTTTTTATTGTGTTTTTATTTCAGCAAGCCATTTTTTGCACAATAGCATACTGTTTGGACACTTGAAAATTCAAATGAAAAGGGGAATTTTTTCCTCAGAGTAGTTTTTTACCAACTTTTCTGTTTAAAGCATGCTATTTAAAGGATGTTGCCAAGCTGTATGCTTTTTCTATATATTGCATGCACTGGCTTGTGAAAACACAACCTGTCGTATGTTTTGCTTACAAAACTAATGCAACATAACACGTGTTATCTGGGTCACGTAATTATTTGTTCTGAGCAGTTGCTAGTTTATGACTGGGCTTCCACATTTGTCCAGCTCATCCCAATTTGAAAGAGGACAGATTCCCAGAGCTCACAGGAGAGGAATAAGCCACTGCTGAAATCTGTAGTAAAAGCAATCTCTCTGACAAAAGGCTAACCAAAAGAGGGGATATCTCAGGAAAAGTCTGGAGACAATGGAAAGAGCAAGAGATGATCAAGCAATGCAACAGGTGTATCATACAGCAGGGGAAATGCGGTTTAAAAGCCCCCAAATTATTCAAAAGAAAATTCCAGATCTTTTTTTCAGACTAAAAAGGAAGGCATTCAAAGACCAATCCTATTGAAATTGCCACAGGAAATGCGTAATGGCACTCACAGGCATTTTATAAACATCTGTTATGAAGGTTTTAAAGAAGAAAAATCAAAAATATGCTGACATTTTAGTACAATGTAATAAGAAATCCAACAGTGGCCTCTTCCAGGTTCAGAAATATGATGATTTTTTTATCCTGAAAAATGGTTCCATGAAATAATTTCTCTAATTTCAATAGTAATCTAGAGACATGTTGGCTTAATGATATTTTTTTATTATGTTGAAGTGATTTTTATACATAGGGAACTAATTAAACAAAATGACAAAATCAAAGAGAGGAGATATTGACTGAAAAGGAGTCAGTGGGACAGGATAAAAAGAAAGAGAGAAACATTGGGAAGGAAAGACTGGAACATACACGACGCATGAGTGAGGTAAAAGTAAAGTGACTCTGCAGACATTTTACATGACATAAAGAGGCAACCCTGAAAAAAAAAATCATTAATTTTCACGAGCAGAAAAAAGAAAAAAGGCAACCAACCAGAGATGTTCGAAAGGTGAAACTAGAAATATCCAAACTGGAAATAAGTTAGTGTATTTTGGCTGTGACTGTAATTGTGACTTTGACCAATCACTGGGCTGTGATTGGTCCCTAGATTTTTTTTGGTAGATTGTTATTGGCCATTTTTAAATCAAAATGGGTTCTTCTGAAGGACAAACACGTGTTCTTGGGCCTCGTTAGGAAGAACTGGATCAAACTGCACTTTTCTGTGTTATTCAGAAGTCGGTGTAGATTATCAGAATGTCCCCTTATGGGAATTATGTTTCTTAAAGCTTCTTAGAGAATAATATGAATTGTGAAGATAGAGGAAATTCTACTTAAATAGTTAATAGATAACTATAGCTCTTTAAGTTGAAGAATGTGGTATTTTAAAGGAACGGATTTTAGATCGACATAGAATTGATTGTAAAAATAATCACAATATGCTACTGTTAGTACAGCTTAAATTTGACTGCTGTCAGGTATTTTGAGGAGAGGGAAGTCTGATTTGCCATCAGATTCACAAGTACATAGTTAGATTTTAAATACGTTTCTTACCACTAAGGGTATGTCTACAGCCTAATATTAAACAACAGCAACCAAGCTCTGTTTAGTGTTTCAGACTTTTTAGGTACCTAATTTAGACAGTGCACTCAAAGGCTAAGGCACACATTAACACATTTTAACACAACCTCAGTGCAGCTATGCCAATTTTGCTTTGCATCTAACTCACATCCAGCCGGGTCAGAGTATGGGCAGCAGAAGTGCAGCCTGTACCCAGCTGATGAGGCAGACCTCATGTCCACTTCTTCCACCTTTCTGCCTCCCCTAACTCAACTCTTTCAGTATTGCTCTAAAAGAAAATGACTTTTGGCTGAATTTGCAAAGCTTTTTTTTTTTTTCATAAAATTAATCTTTCTTTCTGTGAGGGTTTTTTTTTTTCACGGTTTGTATGAAGCGGGCTTTAAAATATTAGGCATAAGTCTGAGAGTAATGCTAACCAGGATTTGAGGCAGAGGAGAATCAGTAGCAGCTCCAGGTATCACTGGGTACGAAGGTCTCTGTCATTAAGGACCACAACTAAATAAACATGCTGGGATATGATTGCTTTATTGCTCTTTGCTCATGTTATGTCGTTTTATTGCCTTACTAATGGCTCTAGGATTAGGTGTGTAAGGGTGTTCTGAAAATGTAGAACTGAAAGAGGTATATAAAAAAGTGTGTTTCCCATAGAGATTCCAACTTTTCCTCGTCATGGATGATGGAGAGACTAATTTACCTTGCATAGATAAACGAGGGTAGGGAGAGAGGCACAGAGGGACTTAAAGAACAGATCCATTTCTAGGCTTCATCCTCACTGTAGTACAGCTGATGATTTTTATGTGCCTTTATAGTGGCCCCAGTGGGAGAGGCTGTGTCACTACAAGTAGTGCTTTATTCCTCCACAATTAGCCGAACGGCGTGTTTCTGATCCAGGGTCTATGTGTGAAAATATGCAGATAAGAATTAATTTTATATATATTTAACTATTAAATAAACCAGTCTAATTTCTGATATAGCCAGAATCAATCTGGTATACTGGTGTAGCAGTATCACTTCTGAGGACAAAAAGTACTGATGGGCTAATAATTTTACTGCTTTCTATTTTGCATGCACTGCAGTTTGCAAGATCAATAAAGAATGTAGTGCCTCAGCAGACCTACAATTTAGACTGTAAGAATCTCTGTTCTTGACTAAAGTCCTGTTGTATCTAAATAAGGGGAGCTAGTTCCTTCCCTGGTGTCTAGAAGTGATTTTATATGTTGTCAATTTCTTCCAAGGGAAGGAACGATGTATGACCCATAAGGTTTCTTGTAAAGTAAAAAGCAAAGCAAAGAATGCTGTCTTAGCTGAAGCCAGTGGATATTTTTTTTAATAGGAAATCCGAAAAAGGACATGCTATTATTAGGATCTTAACAGCAGGGAGTTAGATTTGGCATGCAGGAACAAATCTCTCTTTCAGAACTCTACGAGTGGCTAGTGTATATTTTGTTTGTATTTAAGAATTGCTCATAAACGTACAGACTACAGAATAAAATGTATAGAATTAGTAGGTAGCATTGACATAAATATACATAAAATAATAAAGATAGTGGCTGCCCAGCTAAAGCTTAGTGTTTGAAAGTGCAAGTCACCCCAGAAAAGTCAGTGAGGCAGACTGCAAGAGGTGTAAAGTAGTTCTCAAGGGTACTGCAAAATGTCTCTTTGTTTCTTTCATGCCTTTATCCTTCTTGAAACCCTCTCCACATAATCAAATTAAACTTATTTTTCTTTCAGGCTTTTCTACTACAAGTCCTGTTTTATTATGTAGTTTACCCAGTACCTAAACATTAGAGTCATCCAAAGAGCAGGGAATCTTTTATTCATACGCTTCTATGTCAACAGTTCTGCAGTCTTAAAAACCATTTTTTTCTCTTATTCCTTATATGTAATCCTTCCAGATAGTATTTCAAGACGTTGTATAAATTCTATGCTTTTTTATTCTACAAGTGGAAGAAAATCTGGCATCAACATTGTCTGATGACTTAAGCATTTTCTTGAAGATTCTTTAATCTTCAGAAATGCCTTTGTACCTTGAGTGAAAGCACTGTATTCTCAGCCTTTATAATCCCTGTAAGAATTTTCTTTAGGAGCATGGTTGGTTTGCATTGCAGGTAGCTTAACATTTATTTTACTTTTATTGGCTGCAGGTATTACCTAGAGGTGAGGATGGAAACACAGCCTAGGAAATCAGCTTTCCCTCATCTGTATATGAAGAACTGAAGCTTCTGTACTCTTGTTGTTTTCTCTTTTGAATGTAAGTAAAGTTTTGCTGCATGCTTCGGTAACTTACTTACTTGGTAGAGACTATATCATTAGCTGTCCTATTTCAACATGCCGCTCTCTCAGAAAACAATGACCATTTGCAGATGCGACTGTTGGAAAGATCATGTGCTCCTGAAAGCCACATAAATTCCTATGAAATCAGAGAAATTGGTGGTAGGTTGGTGGAAGGTATGCACACCCCAAAGATTTTTGCCAAATGATATCATTATGTTGTTCACCCAAGGCTGTGTGTGCTCCTTATAAGGCAACTGCTCCCTCATCATATATTATTACTTTCTCCAGTTGTCCAAATTTTCCAGTATCCTTCTGGGAAAGATGAACAGAAGACCTGTGAACCGCTAATTTCTTCTTCCTTTTTTTAATTGGTATGCTTTAATCAGCTAATTAAGGACTTCGCAACTCCAACATGTATTGACCTTGAAGACCCAGTCCTGAAAGGTGATGATTTTTTCTACTAATTTCATTAGGCTTTGAATGATTAGATATTCTTCAGTTCCAGGCCTTAAATATGCAACGCTTCAAAAAATAGTTTTCTCCTTTTCACTTTCTTAAGTGAATTCTATCATGACTCTTGTTCCTTCCTACTCAGCAGCTACTCATGTGTTTTGGATTCAGTCCCACTTGGTTCATCAGGATGATTTTTTGCACATTTTCGCGGTTTAATTATATAACACCACTTTTGCTCAATTTGTGCAAACATCCTTTGGACTTGTTATAATTTGATTTTCTGTCAAAGATAGTTCCAAAGAAGAGAAAATGATGGGCAGAGGAAATGATGCTGGTGTATATCTTATTTGCAATTCTAATAACAGCTTTGTGAATTTGAACACATTAGTAAAGAGCACTTCACTCAAGTGCACATTACCACAGAACTTGCTAAACATGCCTAAGAATAATGCTACTCCAGTCTGAGCAAATTAGATTAATAACATCATTTGCAGCAATTGTTAATTATGTATCAGCTGCAGTCACAGCATAATTCTGTTAATTGCTTATTACTCTAAGGTTAACTTTCTGTCATTTATATTTATTTAATTCATAATTAGAATAACACACTTGATATTGTTCACTGACCACTTTAAAAAAAAATATTAATGATGCAAATGTTCAGCAACGTAAGGCTAGAAGAGACCTCCTGAGTCATCAGCTTGGCTGATGTCACCAACCCATATAATACCTTTCATAAATTTCTCTCCGTGTCTTAAAACCAGTTAACCAGTTAGGTTCCTTGCCTCTACTGACTAAATGGAGGTTTGTTGCAGTGCCATAACCCTGACATGTTTAGAAGCTTTCCACTTGCCAGCCTCAAATTTATGCCTTTGTTCTTATGGCAGCATTGTTTTATTGTTGAAATATTTTTTACCCCTATGATGTTTACTGTGCATGATTTACTTGTAGAATAAACTCCCTCTCACTTTTCACTTCCCTGAGATGGGCAAACCAACTCCTTTTAGTCTCCTTCTGTAAGATGTACATTCTTGTGCCCTGAACATGGCTGGTAAGCCATTAGTGCTCCTTAATTACAGCTGTAATGGCAGCTTTTAACACCCCCCTTGTGCAGATGGAAGCAGAAATGTCGTTCACTGGTGGGTGAATAACAGATAGCAGGAGGTGTAGATGAGTTCTGCTGGCTCTACGAAATGTGTCCAGAAGTACTGGAGGAAGCGACTGGCTGACTTCTTATTCTGGCTAAGTGAGCAGATATGGCAGTGTTTTAATTAAAACTATTTGAGACAGCTAAGTCAATCTTCGCAAACCAAGTCCATCATGGTAACTTAATTTATGTATACATCTAAAAAATGGAGAATGTTGTAGTGATTAAGTCAGGGGAGGGTAGAAAGGTATTGTGATTCTTAGAGAATAAAAATTCACCTGAGAATTGAGAAACTGGGGGACACTTGGGGAGCAATCCTGTGCTGGGGGGAGAATTAGGCTGGAGAGGAGCTCTGCTGAGAAGAACCAAGGGGTCTTGGTAGACAGCAAGCAGAGCATGAGCCAGCAGTGTGTCCTGGAAGCAGAGGGCCAACAGTGTCCTGGGCTGTGTTAGCAGGATCAAGGGAAGCAATTATCCCCCTTTACTCCGCACTATCTAAAACAGTGCATCCAGTTTTGCCTCCTCCCCCCTACCCCACCCCTCTCTTCCATCCAGGAAAGACATGGATAAACTGGAGGAAGTTCAGTGGAGGGCCACCAAGATGGTCAGGGGCTGGAGCATCTGCTCGGTTGAGGAGAAGCTAATGAACCAGAGCTGTTTCAGCCCAGAGATGGCTTTGGGAGAGGGGGCCTCACAACAGCCTCTGGTACCTCGAGGCAGTTTGTGAAAAGGTGGCGCCAGGCTTTTCACTGTGGTGCAGGTGGGAGGACAAGAGGCCATGGACGTAACTTGAAACAGGAGAATTTCAGACTCTATGTAAGGAGAAAAGTCCCCCCTCTGAGGACCAGGGGCGAACAAGTCCAGCAGAGGAACAGGATGCCCAGAGAGGCTGAGCAGACTCCATCCTTCGAAGTATTTCAAGATATGACTGGATAAAGTCCTTAGCAACCTGGTCTGACCTGCACTGAGGAGAAAGTTGAACTAGATGATCTCCTGAGGTCCTTGAAATTAAGGATTAAGAATGCATTCAGGATTCCTCATGCCCATAGCGATATTTCATATAGTTCCTCCTTTTGAACTCATAAAACTGGTTATCAGGTGTCATACTAATGCCCAGCCTTTTAGTTCACTTCTGTATCTCTTCATTCTTGACTGAATTTTATATTCAGATCCCCTTCAGGAAATAACATCAAGTCAGTAATTTTTTTTTAATTTTTATTGTTTTTATTTTTAATTCTTCATCTCTTCAAAACAATATAGCACAACAGTCTGCTACAATGCTACTTCAGTCACTTAATACTCTTCAGTCTTGGAAGTTAGCAAAGAACCCAGTGTCCTGTTTCACCTCTGAGTCTTCTCTTTGCTTTTCTCTCCTAACAAACTAAAAATATGTCTTCACTTACATAAATGCTTACATAAGTGTACACTGCTTACAACTAGGATTGTGTCTTCATGTCTTTTTAGGATTCAGTGATTCTGAAGAGTTTGGGATCCCAAAGTAATTATTTCTGCCACACTTCCTAGGAATGGCTGGATTTCAGACTGTTTTTTTTTAACTTGCTTCCAAAACAACAGTAGACAACAGTGCTGTAGTTTTGTTTCATTTTTTCTTCCCTAGAACACTATGCAGATCAATTTAGATAAGTCACATCAATCTTCAGTTAGAAAATATTTATCATGTTTCCTATACCTAACATTTATTATATGTCAAAAAAAGCATAAAAAAGAAGTTTCAGTGTTTTAGTTGTACTTATTCAAAGGCCTAGGCAAGGCCAGGTTTTAGCCAGAAGTCACATTTTTATTAGATCAAGCAGGACATCCACTTCAAACAGCCAATGCTGATACTCTCTTTGGTGTGGCAATTGTGGTGTTGCTGCTAGGTATATCAGTCTACAACAGTGCCTCAAACTCTAGATCTTACATCACCTAAAAAAGAAAATCCTGTTACCCCTATTTTTTCCACTCACCTGCAGATTCTGAAAGTTTTCAAATGACTAATTTGTTGTATATGTAATAAAACCTTAACAGAAATGGTTAGGATACACCCACTAGTGACCTTTTCATCACCTAAGTGAGGTCATCTTTGTTTCCTTGCACACTGACTCAGCCTTTCTGATTCTTAAAGAAATTTATTCCATGGTTCTTTCTGATTAGGACATTCTTTTCTACTGTGATTTTGCTTGGTTTTGGAAGTTGAAAGACTAACTTTTCACAGGAAGTTACTTTTGCCATTCTCACAAATCAGCTAGGGGTATTCAGATACTAATGTTTTAAATGCTGATGTATTTGTAGAACTTATTGACCAAAGTGGACTGCCACCTTAGGTATTTTCTCACGTGTCTAATTAAAGCAGTGTTAACTGGAAGATGAATCAGTTTTAGGTAGTGAGAGTTGCCAGGGCATGTAATCAGTAGAGAGTACAGTTTACAGCTGCTTTTTCTCCTTAATCAGATGAAACGATGTGTATCTTTACCACATTGTTTTGAAAAATCACCAAAACCTTGGAGTGCAACAACTTTTGTGTGTCCCCTGAGATAAATTTAGCAGATTAGTTGCGATTCCTCCTTTTGTTCAACACAGAATGTAGCTTTGATAAGGCAGCCTAACTTCTAGTGGAAAGCTGTTCCTGTGGCTGTATCTGCCCTGCAGGGTAGGTGCATCACGGTCCTGGCTCCAGGAGATGTACCTGAAGAGTGTCCCAGAAGGGTGGGGAAGTGACCTAGTGCTCTAGTGGGTGGTTGACTAGATGATCTCCGGAGATCCCTTCCAACCCTAACCATTCTGTGATTCTGCGACCTGTGTCCTCTGCATGCCTTGTATTTCTGGTTCCCCAGGCCAGAGTGAGTATCAGCTACGCTCTGAGCCTGTGTGCATGCTTGGTGTACCTTCAAAAGGAAATTATAGAGGCCTATCCTCCTGTCACAGGGATTTTGGGTATACATTCACAAACCGGGACTGCAGGCGAGACCATGCAGGACAGCTGTCCCACGTTTAGATACAGTAACTTAGCATTTGCTTAGTCACTTTCTGTTATGAGGAATGTTGTTCACCTAGCTTATTGTTGGATTACATTACATGTATCTCCATTTTTATCAAACACAGGGTCTGATTCTGTTAATCCCCACTTGTTATAGTGTCGATCATTTTATGATTACATGCATGTTAAGTTGGCTGACTCTCTTCATGAAGCTCAGGCTCTCTGAAACATGTCTTAAGCTGGAACAAACATCCATTATGTGAACTAGGATTGTAACAATATTTCGAATTTCTTTTAAATGTGATAAAGGATGTTTTTTTCTGGCATTCATAAACTGTAACAGGTGGGTTATATGATATACTTTCAGTTATGAGAAAGTGCTCAGATGGATAGTGCAGGAGGTAGGTCTCCATCCAGGGTCTCCACCTTCAGCTCTCGTCTCTTATTTTGGGGATTTATTTGGGTAGATTCACCTCACCTAACTATAGGTGTCTGTTGTATTTGTGTGAGCGCTTTGGTTAGACAACCAGTGGGAAGAAATGGGTGTTTTGAGAGGTAATTTGGTTCAACCTACTGTTAAAGATAGGTTTAATTAATCTGTTTAGAAGTGCCTCTTTCTGATCATTGTATACAAAGGGGATTAGCCATCTAGTTTACATGCAGATGACTATATTGTAGACACGTGGACCCAAGTGTCATAAACACTATCTTTAGTTGTCCTTTGCCTCAGTCCTCTGTTCATAAAAAGAGAAGTATAGTTTGGCCCTCTCTCACGGATACGGAGATAATGTTACCGATTGCAAGGTTCTCAGATAAAATGATGGCACCTACCTACATGAATATATTAAAAACAAGGAATATGGCCACATGAATATTGCTCGTGTCCAGAAAACCCACCCAGACACAGCTGTTATCTGTAGTGTTTAAGGTAGAACTGATCAAGTAACCTATGTTATTGCAGCTACACATAACTTTTCAGATTGGATCTTGATGATTTGCATTGTGTTTTTACACATAACTGCACCTATAACTATTTTTCAAACTTTCCTCTTACCTGCTCTTAAGATAGAAATTAAGTACAACTTTGCAGGACTGCTTCTCTCATAGTTTCCATGCCAGTGCATTTTTTCCTGCTCAGCTTGATCAGTGTTCTGGCTTTATTATTAAGAGAGATGCAGCCCACCTTAATTTTCTAATATTTATCGTCAGCTTTTAAAAGGATCTTTTACTGATTTTGAGCTTATTAAAATCACTGTTAAAAATTATGTTGGGAGCAGATATATTTGTGTTTCTTGGTAGTCACAGTAGTTAATGTTTTATTCCTAGCTGGGAGCATACGTAGCGTGTTAAAATTAAGAGAGAACCACTGGCCAGTTGTGGAGCGGATCAGTATGTGTACAGCAAAGAATGACTTAAGCTCCTTCTCCGGAGGATTCTGTTTTATGTGCTCTGGGATCTGAATTTGCTGCACTTAGAGTGCAGATGCCTCTGCCTGTAAAGATATCAAGTGCCCAGGGCCTTCCCAGTTCTTTCAAGGAGATACTGTTGTCGTTTCATGTTTACTGAAACCAAGAATGACTTTGCTTTTGTAAGGAAAGTAATGTAATAATTTTAATGTAAAATTTCTTGGTTTATGACCTAGTGTAATGGTTTCCTTGGCCCAATTTAGGATTTTTAGAAGCTTTGGATTGTTGATTTTGATACACTTTACAAGCTAGATTTTCAGCAGTACTCAATCCCATCATATATTATTGTTCTCAGAGGGAAAAGTAGCCCTTTGAAAGTCAGGGTATTTTACATGCATGCCTCCCCAGGAGATGAGTTGTTCTAAAAATCGTCGTATTTATTTGATGCATAAAATACAGTTATTTTGTTACTTTAAAGAGCTGATCCAAAATGTCATTGAAACAGAATATATGCCTTTATGCTTTCGTGTTGTTCCTTTATTCGGGTAGTATTTTGAATTTTCTGACCCTTTGCCGTACTTTCAGTTTAAACTCGTAGTCTTTAACGCACTCTGAACTTCTCATTAACTGATTTTCGTAACAGTAAAAATGAGAGAAGTTGTCAAGCTAAGCATAACCATGCCAGTGTCTTGGAAGAGTTAAGCCAAGTGTGTTGACACAACGTTCTTTCTGCAGGAATGTGATGAGTCAGTTTAGACTCTAGTTAAAAATTTTAATTTTAGACAGAGTAACTGAAAAGAATAGGACTTGTCTGACTATTCAGTTATTTAATTAGCCTTTTACGCAGGACCAAGAGTTTTACAGTCACTAGCATGGGCAGAAGTGTACTGAGTTTGTTTTGAAACATTGTGTAGAATATATACCTCATTCAGCAGGGTATAGGATATAGAAATTAGAAGACTTGCTGCAATTAATTCATCACACAGAAAAGAAAGACTCTAGGCAAGCTGAAAAAAACCCCAAACAAACCTTACCTTGATACTGGTTAACCTTTTTTTGAAATCTTTTATTGTGTATGACAAAGGCAAGGGTGTTTATCTGTGAAAATATATATATATATATAATTATATGGCATTTCTCAAGATAAATGTGCATGAATTGCAAGTAAAATTTATCTAACTGGCTATATAAAACATTGTTTATGAGCAAGTTTGCATAAAAACCTGCCAAGAAGGCTTATTAAGAAATTACTAATCACCTGGGGATGACTGAAGAGGAGTGTTTAGTTTTGCTTATCAATATCACAATGGTTTGGTTTTATCTTATGCCTGAACTCTTTCCTCGTTTCTTCTCATTTCATTCTGCTCTCCAGGACAAGTCTCTGATTAATTTTCCTGTGTGTATCAGAAAATACTAAGTTACTTGATCTAAGCAAATAATTAACAAGTAACTCCAGTCATTTAACTTTAACTCAGAAAATCTCATCACAAAACTCTGTGCTACAAAAATCATTTAAGCCCTCTAAACTGGCAACACTTCATGGCTATTGTGAGTTTTCAAGAATAAAATGAACTAAAGAATATTGTTGAAATAGAAATATTAAATACTAAAGTTTACCTAATATTAATTTGCAAACCTAACAGTAAACCTTATCTGTTGCTAAATAAAAAGCAAATGTATCCTAATTTTTATCCTTTCTCCCCATGAAAATGCACCATTTTTGAATCGTGCCTGCTAGCCCTGGATAGGTTTAGCAAATTAACTGTTAATCTGGACACAAAGCAAGCATAAGAATGGATTGAAGTGGCAAAATACAGATTTAGTACTAGTTCATGGAGAGAATCTGCACATGGATCATTCAATGTCAAGAATTACTAGGATCCAGTATGTAGGAGGGAGAGCTTCCCCTGTCAAATCCGTTTTTGTAGGCATACTCAATGATAATTCAGAAGGTAAATCCAGCTGTCACAAAAACACTGAAAATAAGTCCTGTACCTACATATATACACATTCACATACTTATACACATACATATGTATATATAAACCAAGATTTTAAATCTGCATAACATTTGATGTCTGATATATAGTGAGAATTACAGAAATGCTGGAGAGTCTGGGAAGTTTCATGCGTCCTGCATTTTCCATTCTCCCCCAGAAATTTAGAGTAGTTGTGGAAGACAATGAAGGTTGGACTCAATGATCTTAAAAGTCTTTTCCAACCTAACTGATTGTATGATTGTATGATTCTGTGATTCTGCATACATTGCAAAGTCTACTGTGGGCAGCCTCCTGGAATATAACTACTTTGTATCCGCAGTCTTTACCTCCTGACGCCTGTACATAGCATACTATGTTCTGACTGTCATTAGGCTTCCACTGCACCATTAGCTATCCTTCTAAATCTTCCCTTAGAAATGTGCTGCTTCAACAGGCACCATCACGGCCTTAACTGTTCCATCACTCAGACACAGTGCTCTCCATCAGCACAGCTGCACAGCTACTAGTTGACATTTCATGGTGGCCTATATGCAGTGGTCTCTATGTGACCTCTTGGCTAGGATGGCTTTTCCTGGACTATTTCCTTCTCTTCAGCAGTGGTATTATTTGGTGAAAGGATATCCAAAACCCTTATGCTAAGTTGAAGGCTGAGAAATGTCAGAAGAAAGTTTTTAAGTATTAGCTGCTGACATACAATTATTATAGGTGTAATCCAGCTCTCCTTAGTTGAAAAAGTGCACTGCAACATGAGAATAATAAAGTGAAATAATAACAATAGCAAAAATCTTCCTGATTTTGATAATCAAGGATGGGAGAGTGCAGCTGCAGGACCACCACACACAGATGCACCACTGGTTTCACTAAACCATTGACAGAAAGTAGCACAGGGCATCTGGAGAATGCTGAAGATATTACCTTAATAATTTTGGTCTGTGCAGAGTGTGGGTGAATGCAATGTGAGAATGATCCTCAAAACACACCATTCTGTTAAAGAGAGTGCAGCTAAGGGTTTGTGAGCGGGAACGTGTCTTGTACTTTGTGAGATGTGACCCAAGGCACTCACTGATATTCTGCAAACTGATATATGTGCGCATGTGTAAGCGATAAATAAAATCAGATAAACCAGATATAGGTTTGTTTACCTTGACCTTAAGTAGTGGATGTAACATCTTCCCTTTACGTATGGTACCATTATATTACTGTTGCTATGCTAGTAGCATATCCCCTCAATGACAATGTGGTATATAAAGTGAATAAATCATTTATCCTTTTAGAATAAGCTGCGGAGAATGATATTTGAAATAGGGAGGGAGGATCTGAAAGTGGGCTGTATCCTCAGCCATTGCAAATTATCTTCAAAATTATCCTGCAGCAACTATTCTTCAGGCTCAAAATATTTTAGAGCTTTCATGTTCCTTTGATATTTCCCCTCAAGTACAGACAGCGCAAAGACCCTAGTGGATGTGAGATTGAAATTGTAAATTGCACTTCATAGAATTTGGAGTGTTAAATCTCCTACTCAGCTTTGAAAGATGTAGACTATCCATTGACATCTTCATAACAACTTTGGCAATATTTACAGCTTGCAAAACCTGCTAAATAGGGTGGTTCCATAGTGTTTGACAAGTCGGAAGCCAGGCATGTTCTTTGTTTTCTGTGTTTATTCATATTCGTAGCTGTTGAAGTTGTAGTCAGGTGTTCCTCAAGACAGATACTTTGTGAAGCCAAAAGCATAAAGACATTTCAGAGCTTGCAGTAATGGTCTGTTCCCTGTTACGCCAAAATAAAACAAAAAAAACCCCGTCATCATAACTTATTAAAGAAAGCTATGTATTTTTGCTATATGATACAGGGGAGCCCAACATAATGAATCACCAGTTCAAATGAAAAAAGGGGCAGATTCAATATGTTCAAGAATCTCGTTTTTATAGAATGCCTGAGGTGGTCTAAATGTCTGAAAATGTGTGTAATGGAAACAGGCTTAGCCTAGATTTCCTACAAAGATGTGTACTTATGTTTCATCTGGCATGATTTGTTGCAGCTAATCTTACCACCTTGCCTAAGAAGTGTGCCGTGAAAACCTGTTATTCAATTCTGGTACTGGCTTTGCTTTTCTAGTGTTTTATTTAACCACTATATTTTTAGGACAAAGTCAAAAGGAAGATGCAAAATGAAAAGGCAGAGAAGCATCTAAGTTCCATAAATTTACTCAGTAAATCTGGTAGTTGATGCGGGGTTTGAAAAATGTGTATGAGATGGTGCTTTTGATCATCTTACTGGAAGCAGTTGTTCTGCTGTGCATTTACTCTCATGATTCACAAATTGTTCTGAAAAATCCTTTAACATTAACCAGCTCAAAGGCAACTTTGTCCTTGTTTAGCTCTGAACTTTTTTTTTGGAGCGGGGAGACATGACCATGTTAGAGACTTGCTGTAATGCTTTAGTGTTATAGAGGACTGTAGCCATGTTTCCGTCAGGGTATTTAGGTCTTAAGCACAAAAGGCTTTTTTTTTCAAGAAGTCTAAGAAGTTTTGTAATATACGTTTAGATGTTATCACTCATTTTTAGATCTGATTCAACTCTAACTTTTTGATTTAAAAAAAAAAGCCAATGATCTCTCTCAAATAAAGTAATACTGCAGTGTTACAAATCTTGTCAAACACGTCATAAATTTATATGTTTCAGAATACAAGCAAACATTTCCCAGTCATTACTCATGGACCATTTATGGAATACTTGGGGGTGGGTGGCAGCAGAGCTGATGTGACAGTGACTGGCAGTGTTCTCCCTGGTGCTGAGGGCGTGTTACAGGAGAAGGACACTCAGTCTCTGGTATTACATGGGCGTGTGTCTTTGTAAGCCAAAGATGAGATTCCCTGCTGGCGTGCGGAAATTTGCACACCACTTCCTGCGTAGCAAGCTTTTAGCAAATAAACTCTCTAGCTTGGAGATCTTTGGCTGAGTTTACTGTAGAAAGGTGATGTTCTGGCTCAGCTCATATGGTTTCATTAGGCTTGGTTAGTACAGAGTCCCTGTGTACCCCATCTCACATGCGTGCCAGCAAATGGGAGGAGAGACATATCAAAATATGTGTTTTATCTATATACTGGATAAATATGCCAGCTTATTGACAAAAATAGGATGCCTTCTAAGTACGTCCACCACAACTCACTGTACTTACAAAACAAAGAAATACTGTGAAGATGTATTTCTTACATGGAACTCATGGGAAACAAGGAAAAAAAACACCAAACATTTAATAAAGACTTTCTTATAGACACCTAAGTTTCTTACTAAGTTGGAATAATAAAAGTACATATTGCTACTTATAATAAAAAAAAAAAGAAAACCAAAACTGTTTTCAGTAGTGATAGTAGTTTGAGATTTGTTTTAATTTTCAGGAAGAGTTTTATGGAAATAACCTTGATTTTATTAGCTTGTGTTTTATTTTATGCCACAGTCAGAAAGAATCATTACATTTAATATGGAGAGCTGAACAATTAACAGAGCTAATAGTTTTAAAGATAAGATAGGAATGCTTTCTGTATGTGATTGTGAGGTCATCAGATTTAAAGAAAAAACCCAACACAGCCATATGAACAAAAACATTATTGTGTAGCTTTCTCTTTCTTCACAATTGCTGCAAAGTTTATTTTGAAAAATCATTTCTCACTCAACTTTACAGTATCATTTGTCTGAAAGGAGTGTTTCGCAGTTTGACTAATTATACAATTTTAAAACTTCTGCTCACCTAAGGCTAATATTTCTTGGCTGTCAGTAGTAGATGACTTGACTTAGAATTTGAAAGAACATCTCATACTACAATCTGCAAGGTCATTCAGAATTGGAAAAACAGCGCAGGTGTCCAATATGAAAAGAAATCTGCTGTGTGAGTGTCTGAATGCTAGTGAACATTATAAAGCTTGGACTGACGTAGGACCAAAAGCTGTTCATCATTAGATTCTTTCCTCAACTTCTCTAATTTCAGGACTGCATTCTGATCCACCTAAGGAGAAAGAAAACATATTAATATTTTACAGTAGTCATTTAGTGTACATTAATTGTTCATGATTTACTTCATGTTGCCAAAAATCCCCCAAAAAGCAGATTTTTATGAATGCAAGATTCGACTGTAAGATGTTTCCTTAGCAAAACATGAAAAAAATAGTATAAAGAACGGCTTTCCTATAGTGTACATTTTTCCATATTAAAAAAATCAATCGAAATGAGTTTTTATATGACAGAAATGTGAAGGGTCAATTCATTCCCTCTCTTTAGTAGTCACTGAGGGGCCTGTTTTGGCAGCACTGAAGAAGTTCTGCTAACAACGGTGGGAATAGCAGGATTTGATCATGTCATACATGATATTTTCCATCTTGCATTCATTCCCTTATTTTAAACTTACTCATATGCCAGATTGTTTTGAGGACTGGAGTTTTGAAATGAAACTCAGCTAGTCTTAGATATGTTTGTATTTGTGGAGAATACAATTTTGGTATGAAAAGGCCAGAGATTATTTATAGAAAATCTTATCAAAACTTATGCACTAAGGAACAAAAGGTAGTTCTAGTTAACATGTAAACCTTTGTATATTATTTTAAATAGCATGTTTAATGCAATAATCATTTGTCATGTAATAGTAGCTAGTTCTGTAGCAAACATAATACAAGTACAAAAAATTGTTGCAGCAAATACAACACATTCTGCTACTGAAGAAACATTTCAAAACGAACCATCAGATAGTATAAAATGATTCCATCTTGTGATGAAACTGCTGTGATTTCCTAAACAAATACAGGCTGTCAACAAACAGCTTTTCATCAGTCTCAGTTTACAAAGATACTTAGTATGCTTCTTTAAGAAAAAGAAAAAAATATTAGCTATGGTGAAAGACAGTGAAACTTTGTACACTTCCAGCACTGTGAAATGATACTTTCAGTAGCATTTCTTCCATGATTGTAGGCGTGAAATATTCTAACATTTCAGTCATAAACTTAAATTTCCCATATATTATTTGTCTGCTGTAGTTCATAAGAAGTATTTGTAGTTACACTGATCATTAATAAACGTGCTATTCATATGAAGGCATTGTAGGCTTGTCCTTTTTTAAGTAGTAACTTTTGCAGGTTTTTGGTATCTCATTGAATATAATAATGGATGAGTGGTTGAAAAGAAAAGGAATAGCAGTATGTTGAAAAGGACAGCTCCTGTGGAGACCCTCCAAAATCCGCAGTGAATTTGTGCAAGCAGTAACACAATCACAAATGCTCTTTGGTTTGGCGATAGCTCTGTGATAGCTACTTAAATAAAAATCCTGTCGTCATAATTAGGCCACTGGACTCCACTGGGGCCAGGAGGCCAAACTGGCCTGAGATTGCATCTGTGTGTCCACAAGGAGACAGGATGATTTGTGCCTCTCAGGTAGCCCTGGGGACTTGGAAATTAGAAGGATGAATTTTGGAATGCCTTTTTTCTAGGTCTTTTCCTGTAAATTTTCCTTTTTCATCAGTAGCTTGTCTGTCATCGATTGCTTTGCTTTCTTTTTTTTTAATCGAGGAGTTTTTTGTGGTGCCATTTTGCAGCTACTTTTACTGAACAGCAACTGCAGGCACTCTTTCCATTCAAATAAGCATTTCAATGCTCTACATACAGTTACTGGCTCTTGTTAATTAAATGTAAACTGGACAGTTTTCCCATATATGTAATCTTTAATGTAACTGCTGCTCAGCAGTGTAAAGGGTAGTCTTCTGTAAAGAATTTTTTGAGAAGTAATAACACTTGAAATTCTGCTATCCAGCATTTAAAAACACCTGATTAGCAAGTGAAATTCAGCTATCTTGAATCTTCACAGATTCTAGCAGCTTTACAGGAGTGTTTCTAACTGAGTTTGTACATGCCGTGTTCACCAACTGATGAGCAGTGGACCTACCCAGATATTCTTTTCAGAGAAGGTGAATGATTTTTTTTCCTTGTGCATCTGAATGGTGCTTGGAAAACAACATGCTGCCATCACATCTTGTGTGAAGAAGACTTAGAGCAGGAAGTCACCTTCTGAGAGTGTGCAAGGTCCACTGCCTACAGCCATCGCGGCAACACAGTATGTGATGGAGGGAATCTAGAAATTGGCCTTTCTTGCTGCAGAGCTTGTGTTGCTTGAGGCCTTGGTTAAGTGTGCCTATACAACCAGCTCATTGCTGCTGTTGAAGAATGCTAACAGTTGTAAAAATGGGAGGTTTTGCAATTGTCTTTTAAAATATGATGATGGATGTTTTGGATATGAGGATAGTAGTCCATAATTGTATCACACTTCCTTATTGTTCTGAAGAGAGAGAGCAAAATGGCATGTTTTCTTTACATAGAATAACCAGAGTGGTTTATCTAGGACCGTTTATACCGCACATTGACAACAAAATATGTAGCAGGGCATAGGAGATAGGAAGCTTCCTGCAAGTCCTCGGGTTCACTCAAGAACTGGAACCAGTACAACTCCTGATAAGGTTATTTCATAAAGCATTCCAAGATTATCAGAAGGGTTGCACTGTATCATAAAAGAAAAAAAACCCAACAGGTAGAATATAGCATGCAGAAGCAGTTTTCCAGCTCCTCCCATTGCAGCACGTAAGTGACACAGTTATAGTTAACTTTGGATTATCAGTCACTGTGAAACAGAATGGGAAGGTTGTACATTTGAGCGGCTTTTTCACTGGTTTTGCATTCAATGATGAGGCTCTCGGAACCAATACTAGACATGGAAATGGCAAACTACAGTGAAGTTTTGGATCCGACGTATACGGCACTGGAGTTTGAAACTATGCAGATTCTGTATAATGGCAATGGTGAGTTCTGCTCTGTGATGCAAAATCAAGCCAGTTAGCAGAAAAAGTGAAGTTTAGTAATGCTGTAAGGTGTTAGCTAAATGTTTTATTAATGGAGCATTTGGGGATTTTTTTCAAACTACAAATTTGCTCTTTTACACTTCATCACTAACTCTAAGTTAATAACATTATAATTCTTTAACAGTAAGGAAAATAAAAGAGAGGTTATATGTAATAAAGTAACTGAACTGTACTGTCACCAGTCAGTTAATCAAAGGAAGAAAATGGTGTATTCAGCAGTTGTTTTATTTACTGTAAGACAAATGAATAACTAGTATTGACAGTTTAGACATGAAAGTATATTTCATACATAACATTCAGAAGGACAGGGCAAAATTATCCAGAGGCTTGTGAAAAAAATTAGCTACTGTTTCTTGATGCCTAGTTTCTAATTGTTAGACTAATATTTTATTGATTTGTGTTAATCTAGCCTTTCTAGGTATGTGTATATATGAACTACAGTGATTTTTTTATTTAGAAATCACATTGGCTTTCTAGAGGGTAATGTTTAGCTGAGAAAAACTGTTTGAATTTGTCTAATATAACACTTTAACTTTAGGTGGAATTTTTAACACAATACATTTTTGAGAAATTGTATCAATGAGTTATGCTTGAAATAGGAAGCACACCATTTCATTCTGCCGTCATTGAGTACTGACCAAAAGAAAAGGAAATGTCTATTAAAGTGAAGTATCAGGCAAATTAAACTACTCTAAAACGGCTTTCCAAATCTTCTAATAAACTTAAAAAAATGTTTTATTGTATCATAATGTATAATTCGTAGATCTATTGTAGTATGTATTTTTAAAAGGCAGAACAAATATTTAGTGATTTGCAGGAAAAATAATTAGCACCTGTATTTCCACATATTCCTGCCATATAGAACCTGTTAGTTTTTATTGTTGGGCTTGAAGTTTTATCTGAATTTCTGATATTACTTTACAGCAAGCTTAGTAAACAGAAAGGTAGATTTAGTTATTGATTTAGGATGAAAAAACAAACCTTTATGGTCTAAGTGATCTTGAAGCTATCAACAATGATTATGTAACTTTTAGATGATTTCTCTGCTTTTTATTCTAATGTGGGTGATTTCATTGGTCATTTGTTTTTTGCTGAATAGCACCCTTTCAGATATGTTAATGTTACATAAAATGGGAAAGCAGATTAGGGAGGTTATGCTGTGTTGCATTATGCTGTTGATAGAGCTAGTTAATCACTGTAAGTGATTAGTTTGATAATTATTAGTTATTAGGTGTGTTTGCTTGGAGTTTAGCCTAAGTATTTTCTTATAGAATTTATAAAAACATTGTCTTGTAGCTACAGTGCTAGTCTGTAACTGAAAGCTGCCTTTAATGAACCTTCTTATGTGTCTTTTCTAGCTGTCTAAATTAATTAGAAACATTCAGAGAAGTTTAACAAGCCACGTTGAGGCAGGTTATGCAGTTCTGTTGAAATCAAAGAATTTTGCAAAATCAGGTCAATTTCCCAGACATTTTGTTTCAGAATGGTAACAAGGAAAATACGTATATCCTTATATATATAAACAACTTATGTTCCTATGAAATATTTCATCATTAAATTTAAATATTGTATTTTTAATTATTCTGCTATATCATTATGATGCAAAATTACAAAACTCCAAAAAAAGGTTTTATATTTTTCTAGCTAAAGTAATTCTGTAACCCATTTTTAAAAATAATTTTCCAGTCATGACAAACCTAGTTTTAAAATAAAATCTCTACAGAACTTAATTCTTACCTTTAAGATTTAATTTTTATTTAATCAGTTTTTAATATGATTCCTATCAATTACGTCTCTGTAAAACAGAAAAAAAATGTTGCTTCTTCTCTCTTTGTCTAAAGAACTCTGTTTAAATTGTAAGCTCTTTGGGACACAATGAAAATTTTATAATTATTTGTGTAATACATTTCACTTGGTTCTAGTACAATATGAATAATAATATGTATCAATATTAACAGTTTTAATTTTCAACCTGTCCACTCTTCATGAACTCATGTACTTGACTTTTGAATGCACGCTTGAATAGCTAATTAATGTGTCACTCTTTCCTCTCCCCAATTGAACAACTCCAAATGTTTAGGGCATATTGGAAAGAGCTTTGCTTTCGTAAAACCAGGAGCATAACAGAAAAAGCTATTTTGCAATTATTTCTTTGAACACGTCTGTTAAACATTGTGACTCAAAGAAGAATAAATATGTCTGTTTTGATTTCAGGTGAATTTCTTCAGTGTTGTTTACCATATTCAGTGACTAATGGTTAATCACGTAGCTAATATTCTCTTGTGCAAGTAAAGTCTGCACCAATGTTCCTTTGGAAAATTTGTTCAAGGAAATAACACTTAGACAGCCCTCTTAGCATGCATTTTTTTTTCATTCACCGTTGTACAAAAACTGTCTTCTCTTTTTTTTTAATGTGATGTATGCAGTTGTATCTTTGTATGATAGTTGCCAGTTATTGCTAACTCCTATGAGAGCTGATAATATGAGATCTTTGCCAGCTAACTAGGCAACACTGCTTTGTGCCAAAGTTCCTCTTCATGTTATTAAGAGTGTATATGTAATTGTACATGCAGAGTTACACTTTAATTTTTAACCCCTTTCAGTTACAAAGAGTTTAGAATAAAATTATTTGTTGTTGCGAACTTCATAAATTCTGTTAACATCTCTGTAACTTTGAAAGTGTTCATCTGAATAAGAACCAGATGTAATCAGATACACCGTGCTATATAAATCATAAGTGGCAATTAAAAGAGAAAAGGCCAGAAAAAGCCTCCGTTTAAGTACAAATTGTTCATGGGGTGGTTGTTCAAAGTCTTGTCCATAACTACCTATGTTGTTCTTGCCTCTCCTCAGACAGTTCAGGAGAAGCTATCAACATGAATGCTGCTGACAACGGGGTCAGTAGTCTCTGTGCAATATGTGGAGACCGAGCAACCGGAAAACATTACGGTGCTTCCAGCTGCGATGGATGCAAGGGATTCTTTAGACGCAGTATAAGGAAAAATCATGTCTATACATGCAGGTATTTCAAAAGTTCGTCTAGAGGCACTAAATTAATGAATTTAAGCAAAAACTACATTCAGTCCTTTTCAGACTTTTCAGAACTATGACAGGGTATTTTCAGATTTTTCTTAAGGAATTACAGAATTCACTGGAACAGGCTGCCCAAAGAGGTTGTGGAGTCTCCTTCTCTGGAGACATTCAAAACCCGCCTGGACGCGTTCCTGTGTGATATGATCTAGGCAATCCTGCCCCGGCAGGGGGATTGGACTAGATGATCTTTTGAGGTCCCTTCCAATCCCTAACATTCTGTGATTCTGTGATTCTGTGAATTCTAACGACCATTTTTGATGAGCATGTGGTTCATGGCATATTCTTGTGATTGGAAAAAACATCTTTTGTTCAAGACTACCTGATGTTACACATTCCAGATATTACATTCCAGATGTCTGTTGATATCGTTGATATCATTACGTCACTCAAGAGCTGTTTCACTTTTTATTTATGATTACAAAGGTTATCTCTTGGGGGAAAAAAAAAAGAAATTTTCTCATGTTTTCATTGTCAGTGTGAAAAGTGTAATTCTTAACTGTTTTCTAAAAATTCTTTTAATTTTTTTTTCTTATGAGGACAGTTTCTGAACAGAAAGTCTAATATTTATGAGTCTTGTTTTAAGGGCTGTACAAGCACATCTGTACATCTTCCCACTTTGGGTGACTTCTCACTTCTGCTCTTTTGAGTGACCATTTCTCCCCTGCCAGTTTGAATGGCAATCTCCTAATTTCCAGATGTCTGGCTGCCCAAATTATCACACTACAGGTCTGTGCACTGTTTGACAAATTCCTCTGTGCATGCGCAAGTCCATAAAATGTCAGTTTTAAGCCGTGCACAGAATATATGGAAACCTCTGTGAATTTAGACAAATCACTAAAGGAGAAAAGTTTTTGTGAGAATGGTTTGTTACTGGAAATATCAATTGCTACACTCTTCCTTGGTTGCTTAATACTCTTATAAGGAAATCTCTCCCTTATAGAGATATCACAGTGATATAGCATAGACATACCCCTGAAGTGGTGTAACAAGAGCTGATACAAGTGACCTCAAGAAGAGCTCTGCAAAACATAGATCTATTTATCTAACAAACACATGCACAGCAAAAAGGCAGAAGCAAACAAGGAGAGGGGGAGATGGCTCATATGCATTCCCCTTAGGCACACCTGTAGATGTACATGAGAGCTTGAGGAAGCCTTCTTGCTGTGTCACGCTCTGTGTGTTTCCTCATGTCTTTATTTCATTGTGGTGTTAGAAAATTTTCCTTCCATTTCCTGTTTAGGTTGTCATCTGTAATAATACAACGTATAGCTTGTTCATTGGTATCTCCCAGAAGGAGTAAACTTTGCCAGCCAAGGGTACTGGTTTTGCAGCTAAGGGCTCCTCCGTGCCAGTGACACTTGGCGTTTTCCTTGATTGTCCTTTCTTTTTTCTATTTGTAGCTTTTCTTCTTTTTTCCCCCCACTGCCATTTGATGCAGCTAGTTACTGACATGTCTCACCAATAAACTGAGGTGTAAATGATGCATGTAACTCCAAAATTTTCCACATTTGCCCATTCCAATGCATATATGTGTCTATACACACATATATATTCCTGCAAACTGAGCAGGTATGAAACACCTCTTAAGACGGATTAATAAAAAATTTAAAAAAAAAACAGAAGAAGAAAGACTGTGGTTATAGACATTGTTCTAACAAATAGGCCAGATCAGTTGTTTGTTTTTTTTTTCTTCATAATCAGGCTGCTGCTTTATTAATGCTTTATACATTTACCTTTTCTTTGTGATAGATTCAACCGGCAATGTGTTGTTGACAAGGACAAAAGGAATCAATGCAGATACTGTCGTTTAAAAAAGTGTTTTCGAGCAGGAATGAAAAAGGAAGGTAATAGAATAATTTATTATTTGATATACAAAGAAAAATAATCTGAATTAGTTTTAAAATGTAATAAAAATTCTATAAAACTTCAGCAGAATAATTCAATGGAAAGTGTGCTATAATGCATTCATGATGAAGAAATGCTTTTATATTGAGGTGAAATATGCGTCATCTGATTTTCAGGTGGGTAAGGAGTTCTAACACTTTGAGCATTAGCAAATCTATGGGTGTAAAGTGAATTTGCAACTGTTTAATCCATGAATCCTGGCACCAAAAGTCGTTGATTTCTAAGTGTTGAGCCATATCCTGGAAAAGTTCAAGTGTGAGATTTTAATTTTAATTTTTACCAAATTTGAGTGATAAAATCTCTATCTGGGATTTTGTTTCTACCCTACCTAAGTAATGATAGTGCCCATTTACTGGTTCTTCCCTTAAATTTAAATGTTTTAAGCATTTAAGCCAGAGGAAGGGATGTGAATTTGAGCGAAAAAGCAGTGGTGAGGACAGTAGTGGTAGCAGTCAGTGGAGTGTCCACATTAATTGAAAAAAATTCTAATCTCATTAGGGCTTAATATGGGAAGATTTTTACTTATGCATCTCACTGACAGACAGGAAGAAACGTGGGTATCACAGTGACTGTCCTGTCAAAGTGGAAGGACCAGACAACCACAAGAGCAGGGCAATAGCAAAAGAAAGGCAGTGGGAATATCAGCAGATTTTTGTATCGGGGTGTTGGGACTGTTACTTCACTGGCAATTACAATGCAGAGGCAAAAGGCGTCCTGATATAGTTCAAATAAGCACTCAAAAATGGTTTTTTCTTCAGAAACTTTGCCACCTGTTTTGTTGGTGTGTATGCCTGAACGCCAGTCTGCAATGTGAGGTGCACAGTTCTCCTGTACTGTAACTAGTCTATAATATTTTTAGTCTATACATAGCTTTCCTAAGATAAAGGAAGCTGTTTCTTTATGCTCTTAGAAATCTATAGTATAGTACTGCTTTGCTAGTGATCAAGTTTTGGTATGAGGTAAAATGGATTTTCTCCTTGCAGTTGGATGGGGGTATTCAAAACAACATTGCACTGTGTATGGATGAAATAGGTTTGCTAATTCTTGTGGATCTCCTTGAACACAGTTTAGCCTTTTGGAATCTCAGCCATTAAAATCACTGAGATATTGTACATATATGATCAATCTGACATGAAGAAAAGGGAAGACTTGTGTATTCATAGCAACCCTAAAAGTTTTGCTAAAAGCAGAGCTTCACAGACTTCCAAAACCTGGAATTAAAGAATAGTTTAGCTCAGAAGGGACATCCGGAAGTCATCTAGTACAGGCCCCCCTTTAAAGCAAGGCTAACTTCTAGGTTCAGTCAGGTTGCTTGTGACCCTGTCCAGCCAGGTTTATACAGTCCCTGAGAGGGGGAGATTCCACAACCTCTCTCAGCAACTTCTTCCAGTGCTTGATCACCCTCATTGGGAAGAGTTTTCTCCTTATATCTAATTGAATGTGTCTTACTGCAATTAGGGTAGTGTCCATTGCCTCTCGTCCTTTCACTGTGCATCTGAGAAGAATCTGGCTTCATTTTCTGTGAACTACAGAAATTAGATCCCCACCTCTGCCTTGGACCTCTCTTTTCCACATAAACAAAGACGCCTCTCTCTGCTTCACCTTGTGCGTCTTGTGGGTTACGTCTCCATAGCCCACCGCTGGCCACTGCCCAGTTTTCCAGCATCTTTCATTTACTGGGGAGCACAAAACAGAGAAATAATCACTTCCCTCAAGATGCTAATACAGCCCGGTGCATGGCTAGCTGACATTGCCATGAGACACGCTTCTGACTCATGTTTATGAAGTGAAAATATGTCCTGCACAAAACTTTTAACCTAATTTACACTGCTCTGCCTCCTCTGGTCCCACTACCTATAAAACTTTCATTTTTCATTGCGTCCAAGACATGTTTATTCAAGGCTTCCTGGTGCTATACACTGTCAGGGGATCTCTCATAGCGTAAGTGCAGCATAGTCTATATGATAGTTTCTTAGCTTGTTTCTAACAAATCGCTTTCTTTTCTTCAGCCCGAAGGTGAGAAAGGATTCAGCTGGTAAAAGCTATACAAGCCCTCTTTGAGCAAATATTCCCCCTTCCTCATGGAGTCTCTGTTTAAGGCAATTTTAGCCTGAACTGACAAAAAGGCTTTAGCAAGACAGACAATCCAGTCTAATAATCCAAAATTATGCATACGCGGGAGAAAATTGAGGCATTTCCCTGTGATTCTCAAAGTGCTCCACCAGTGACTTTCACTAGTGATTGTGAGAATAGCTTACTATTTTTCTAATACTAATCAGTGCTGACCTTATTTTAATTTTCTATGTAGCGCTTAAGCTGCTGAGATTCAGTGAATTTTTTTTTTCCATTCTTTTAAAAAAGGTTATATTTTTTGTTTCCTGTCTACATGAACATTTAGCACTTTGTGTTTATCACTGCACAACACTTCTTACTGTGACCTTAATAAAAGGCCCATCAGTGAGTGTCCTTGGCAAAAAGTTAGTACACCTCTGGAATAAACTATGTGCATTGTTCAGATAAAACCTGAAAACTATTCAGTTTATAGAATATTTTATTTATTTTATTGAAGCCTTTGGTACTACTCCTAAATTCTGTAATGCAGATTGTTTCCCACAAAACAGGAAACATATCTGTGGAAATAAAGCTGCTGCTCTTAAAAGATGATGAGATTCCTTGTGCAATAAAAAGATTTTGATCAGCACAATTCTTTTTTTTTTTTCTTTTCTTTTCTCCTTGGCCTAACCTTGGCCATGATCTAGGTTTTAGAAAAATCTGATTGATAGTTTTATTTTTTCTTCTTCCTTCAATTCAAAAGTAAGCCTTGTTGCTTCATAAGCCTTGCATGTGCTGAGTAAAGATTCCTTATCCAAGGAATCCAAATTTCAACTGCCTTTTTTTGGACCCCATGAGACAAAACTTACCAACCTGAAACTTTCCTGGTGCTTTTTTTTTTTTTTTTTTACTTAGTCAGTGTTCTGTAAACTGTCTAGGAATGCAATGTCACTGAGGAGGAGCATGAGATTTAAGTTTCAAAATTATCTTGCTAGTGGATTAAGTTCATGATTCATTCCTGTTTCAGGGTTTCTCATAGGAGAGCAGGAGTAGGGCTTTCACACTTCCTCTGACTGAGACATTTTGTCAGTGGTGGTGGTGTACCTCTTGACCTGTTCAGCAGTCTGGAGATGTCAATTTCTACCATTATCATAAAGCCTCACTTCTTAAATTGGTTAAAATAACAAAATGACAGCATGTGTTCAAGTTCAAAGGAAGAAAGAGCTTTTGCTGTAATAAAGCCAGTCACAAAAATACTGATAATTCAGTATCTATCTACAATTAATTATACGTAGTTTTTACAAGCAAACAGTATATGGATAAAGACCATAAACATGTATTCTCATCCTTCCTCGTTACTCAGAGCTAAAAGCACAAGGTCTTTTTTGAATGTCATACCTTTTGATTCTTGTAGTTATCTGGTAAATTTCTGAAATGATATTGTGTGGCAATGTCTATAAGTCAATAAATGAGATGATTATTCTTTTCCAGCTGTACAAAATGAACGGGACAGGATAAGTACGAGAAGAAACACTTTTGATGGCTGCAACATTCCCAATATTAGCACATTGTCACAAGCTGAGACACTCTCCCGTCAGGTACTGAGATCTACCACAAAATTATTTGATGACTTTAAGACCATTTTTTCTGAAGTTAAATATTTTTCAATATCTTATTGTATTAAATAAAATTATTGAGATTATTTTTTTCTACTTCCAAAATGCACCCAGCTTCCTTTTCCCAATGAAAGAATGTGTAATAGAATACATTCTTAAAGCAAAGTCAGTAAAAAAAATTCTACTTTGTCCAGGACAATATGTCCTAGGCACCTTTCTTAATAAAGCTTTATGATTGTTACTGCTTTTAAATCAGTTACTGTCTCAGGCAGCTGGTGGCATCTATCTATCCTTGAGGCTGGCTTTCCCAGGAAACATTACGGAAAAAGTTGTACAAAGCCATTACATTCAAAGGGATGTGGACACTCATTTCCTTGCATTCTTTTGAAAATCCCATTTTTAATATCCTTAGATGTTAAAAATAAGGCAAACAGAAGTGTTCCAACTGCAGAGCCTATTCACATCTCACTTCTAAATTTTCTTTGTCTCATCTGAACTTCATTTTCCTTTTTTTTTTTTTCCCCTATCCAATCAATTGCTGAATGGAACAGTCTCCAGTCCTTTTCTGCACCTCAGATAAATCATGGTCATTGATTCTGCATTCTTGCACCTCTTACTAACTTACTTAGAATTTAACTGCCACCTTTATGATTTTATGCTGACTGATTTATACATCCCCAAATGTTTTGTAATCTCATCCTTTATCAGGTCTCTCTTAGGGTGGAACTGTCTGTGAAGAATTGATGCAGGAATTACTGGGTGATAGTCTTTGGCACATATTGCATGTCTGGGCAGACTAGATGAACATAATGGACCTTCCTACCTTTCATACCTATATAGTATGAGAAATATACCTATTTTTACCTCCTTAGTAATTCTTTGAACTTGCTTAGTGTGCTTTTTAAGGGAGTGTGTTAACTCCCTTAATCATTTCCAACTGGCATATGCAATTCAGGAATAAGAGCTGTCTTAAAAAGAATCGCATCCTCAGCCTTTCCTGCCACAAAGTTCTTTTCAGCGGGTAGATTCTTGGCCTAAAACATCACTTGTGTATACACACAAATTTATTCTATTTACTATTTTGTATGTTGTAGTAGAAGAGAATCGCTCCCACTATGCCAAGCATATGTGAAGATACACTCTTGACCTCAAAGACAAAGAGGTCACATTAACATGATAGAAAAGTAGTCTTAAAGGTCCTTGTTTTTCCCTCAGTCGAATAGTTCTGTAAGATGAGTTCAGTCCTGAGGAGAGACTTGGAGGAGGTGGTAGTATCACAAATAATTGGCCAAGTACTTCAGCTGTGAAATGAGGAAGAAGGTAGCATTCATCCCTTTTAAAATTTTCATATTAAAATAGGGAAAATTAATTATTTTGTCCCTGAAGATCTCTTACAAGGGGAAATTGTTCAAGTACAATGTTACTCCTACAGACTCCGGAGATGCTTCCTGGACTGCGTAAATATGAAAGGGACACACTGGACTCTCATAGGAGTAAAGGCGTGTGTCTCTGATGGTTCTCAGGACGATAGGGATATAGGGGTATATTGTCATGTTCATGAAGTCAGTAATGGGTACAAGTTGCATCAGGAGAGGTTTCTTCTTGATAGAAGAAAGAAATTTTTTACAGTGATAGCAATCAATCACTGGAACAATCTTCCCAGGGACATGGTGGAATCCCCATTGCTGGAGGTTTTCAAGATGAGATTCAGTAGGGTGCTAGATAAACTCATCTAGGCTCCCTTTCCCACAGAAGGTTGGATGAGGTGATCTTTTGAGGTCCCTTCCAGCCTGGGCTGGTCTATGATTCTATGAAGTCAGCGACTCACATGTTGCACCCCAGAAATGAGAGGCAGGTTAAAGCAATAGAGAAATAGAAAGAGGAAAGTTCACAGCTTCTTATCCTTGTGAAGCGATGCAGCCCTAGGAGTTCATAATGAACTCCATAGGAGTCATCCCATGAATCCCCAGCAGAAGCTCACCAAGTAATCTCAGCACAGAGTCTATAGTTTGTCCTGTAATTTATAAAGATGCATGGCTTTGATTAAAAGATATTAAAGGAAGGACAATCTATTAAGTTCATGAGTCACTAAGCCTAATGGTTAAACAATCTGCCTGTTCTTTACCTTCTTGAATTAATTTCTAGTTGGCACATGGTGGTATCTTATTCTGGTAGATCAGAGTTCCTGCTGCTATCAGAACTCTCTTCTGTGTAGGTACTTTTGAATCATGATCAAAACTCCTCTTACTCTTCTGGACAAAATGAAATATGTTTAATTTCTTTACTCTGTGTACTGAAGATTTTCTAAACTGAATCATACTGGTAGCTTTCACCTGAATGATATTCAGTATTTTCAACTTTGTTTTTGTAGAACAGAAGCCAGAAATGGACTCATGATTACAACAGGGATTTCACTACAAATGCTCTGTGTACAAAGAGACGATACCTCTAACCTTTTTCCTACATGATAGCCTTTGAATTATGTGTCTGAGGATTTTTTCACCTGTCTAGCTACTGTATTGACCTGAGAACTAATGTTCAGCTGGTTAACTGCCATTAATATCTAAGCTGCTTTCAGTGTTTTAAACTACTGAATTATATAGGAAGCACTGAGCTTTAGTTCAGAAGTGCAGCTCCTTTTGACGACCCAAAGATAATAGAGTTTCACCATAGATCCCACTGAGGGAATATAACATGGATCTGGGAATGAAGAGGATCTGGTAGGAGTCAACCTCAATAGCATCCACCATCCTGAAATTTATAGGTACACAGTATTGGAAGATCAAACAATTTTTTTTTGGGGGGGGAAGATAATAAAACTACAGAATTTCCTGAGTATGCTTTCTGTAATAAAAAGTAAGGTGAAAGTCAGTTTCATAGGTCTTGTACCATGGTGGGGTTTTATTGTTGTTGTGTTGGGATCTTGTCCTTTTCCTTTTCCTTTTCCTTTTTTCCTTTTCCTTTTCCTTACTTTTCTTTCTTTCTTTTTTCTTTTTTCTTTTTTTTCTTCTTCTTATTCTTCTTTTTCTTCTCTTTTTCTTCTTTTGCTTTTTCTTATTTTTCTTCTTCTTTTTCTTCTTTTTTTTTCCTTTTTCTTTTTTTTTTCTTTTTATTTTTTTCTTTTTTTCTTTTCCTTTCTCTTTTTTTTCTTCTTTTTATTTTTCTTCCCTGGTATGATAGCAGCTGTAAACTGACCTTCTCTTCTCAGGTTGATTCTATCTGGAGTTGTCTTTCCTGCCTGGCTTAAGAGCAAGCCTGGTTTTGTTCCTTTCTTTGAAAAGTCCTTAAGAATTTCAGTATTTGACTCAGTGATAATGTGAAAGCGCTCCAGCTTCAAGCCCAGAAAGATATGGCTCTCTTCTTATTTCACAGAACACTGTTCATTGCAGGTGGTCTAATGCACACTCATATCCTTTACATTTGCTCTGAAACGTCTCAGGTCTCTGCCTATACTGCTGCTTCATCATTACAAACCATTCTCCTCCAGGCACTAAAAACCCCTGTTTTACCTTCTAAAGTTAATGATACTTATCTTTTCACTAGAAGAACATGCTACCTCTTTATCTCTCTCTTTCTTTGCCCTTAATGTTACTGCATGTCCATATGAGCTCTTTTTTTTTTCTGAAATGAAGTAAATGTCAACCATTTTAAAAGAATTAAAAAAAACACCTCCCCCCTACAAATAATGAGGGCTCTCATGTATTTAAAAATAGTATTTTAGAATGAGAAGATATTGTATCATGATATGAATAGTGTAATTTTTAAAATACTGTAATACACACTGGTAATAATGAGAAATAATTTTTTTTAATTTACATGCAGACTAATAGTCCATATGGTCAACGAATTTCTCAGGAGTATGCATGATTACTGCTGCAGTTTTTTCTTAAATATGTTGTTAGCCAGTGAAAATGCAATTACATGAAATTTAACATTTTTAATTTTTTCTCTCACTATGGCCAGATCTCAGTCTCCAGTCCTGGTGCTAGCACTGACATAAATGTTAAGAAAATTGCTAGTATTAGTGATGTCTGTGAATCTATGAAGCAACAACTTTTGGTTCTGGTGGAATGGGCTAAATATATTCCAGGCTTCTGTGAATTACCACTGGATGACCAGGTATAAGAGGACACCAAAAAGAGAACTTTAATTACTGTCCTGTTATTTCTGTGATATTTAAATCTTATGATTAAACATTCATTTTTTGTCTCATCACCACCAAAAAAAAAACAGAGGAAATTGATAAGGCTGTGGCACGTTAACAAAAACAAGCAGCAAACCAGTATGTTTTTCAGTGTTTCATGCTTTCTGTATTGTTTTAGAAGCAGAGATACCAAACTGCATGCAAAAATGAAAAAAATCTTGTAAAAAAAGCCATGCTTTTTTCTGACCTTGCAGAGTATTTATTTCATGTTCACCTTTCATTACAATATGGTTTAAGACAGCGTGTTATTTAATTTGAAGCAGATCTTCTTTACTTGCAATAAATAAAAGCCATTAGAATCTGAAACAGATGCCAAACATACTGATATCAATCCATAGCAAATAATCTTTCATATAATACAATGTACTAAAATTATATAATGAGTATGGGGGGAAAAAATCAAACCTTGAAAATTCTTAAGGGTTTTTATGACAGAGGTCTGATCTATCATCACATCTGTAATATAACCTAATATATCACCGGGTTTCAGAGTAGGTTGTACTGGCACCCTCAGAACCAGTATCTCCATGTTGCAGTAAGCAGTTCTCTTCTCGATGCCTGGGCAAGAGGTTAATTCATGGCTCAGGATCTCTTGACTCCAGTCCACCAAAATGTGATTCAGCTTGAAAAAGACTCTGTGAAGTGTAACTGAGTAGTTCCTCCTTTTCGCCTCTTCAGTCTCTCAGTTTTTAACAAATCCTGCAAGGAGGGTTAGATCATCCTTGGGTTTGAGACTCAAGCTGAGCTCATTCCCTCTTATACTTTTCCTCAGGAATACAGAGGTGTTTCAGGCCACAGGAGATCCCCCAAAACAGGAGCTTAATGATGTCTTTGCAGACCCACAGAATATGATATATGTGCACAAGCTCAACATACTGGAATAAGTTAAAAACCTGTTCATGTGAAAGGAGAATTTTAAATGCATTGGTTACACAAGGGCAACAAAAGCAAGCAAAAAAATTAGTTTTTATTGTTAAGATGTCATGAAGGGAAAGAGAAGGGATCAGACCTCATCAAAAAGTTTCTGTCTGTATTTAAAAAAAAATAAGTATCAGCTTAGAAAGATAGGCTGAAAACACCCGTGCAGTGCTTGAAGAATACATGTTGGGAAATACTCCAGAACCTTAAGTACCTTTGAAGAGTAGTGACAAAGGTATTGGAAGTTAAAACAAATGCCACTTTTGCATTTGTGATTGCTCTTTCTAAGAGCCATTGTGCATTTACTTATAAAATAAACCATATGGTTTTGAACAAACGATTCCTGATCAGCCTGATTTACAAACCATAGAGCAGGCCAAAGCAGATAAGTTAACTCTACTGAGTCCCTGAAAAATCTTAATTCATTAAGTATTCCTAGGTGTTGTGTACCTTTACATCACTCATAAAGTATTGTCTTGGATTCGTAAGAAAAGAATTACTTGCCAATAGAGGAGTTTCTTGAGGAAATAGAGGCCAATGATGAAGTTTCAAGCAGACATTTAGAACAAAGGAAAGTAAATAGGTGACACACAGTAAACTAATGACCACATTTTTAAGTGCCTTCCTAGTATGAATCAGGTTTCTTCTTTGTTGTCAATTTATTGAGAAGTATTTTGCATAGCCGTATGTTTAAAATCTAGACCAAATGCTAGAAGTGACAGAGGCTGACTAATTATAGTGTGCTGTTAGCGCAGTGTTAAGGTTTTTATATTCACTTTACATTTTATGTTAGAATCTTAACAGACTTAAACATGTAGCTATAGCTGAATACACTCATGGTAATATGCATCTTCATTTCTTTTGCCTTTATTGGAACTTACTGCTTTATCTTCTAATGAGTCTGCTGTTTTTTTCTTGAGGTTGCCCTCCTAAGAGCACATGCTGGGGAACACCTGTTGCTTGGAGCAGCAAAACGGTCCATGGCATATAAGGACATTTTACTTTTAGGTAAATATTGGTTTTGTTTTAATTAATAATGATGATGATATAGTACATTAGCAACCATGTAATCACTTAAGTGGGGCAACTGTTCTGGCACAATCAAAGCAATGCATTCTGTGAATGCTAAATAGCTATTAATGACATAATGTCATGTGCCTTGTTCCAGCAAAAGCAGGTGGACAGTTTCCTGTGAGTTAATCCGGCTAAAGGTTTATTGGATACCAGAAACCACAACTTAAGGGAGTTCCTGGCAAACTGTCTCCTTGCATTAGCATCCCTTCTGCATCTTTGTCCCATTAAAAAAACAGAATAAAACAACAACAAAAAACATCCATAAAAGTCCTTTGCTTAAGAGAGGAGCAGCCAACCTGTGGCCTATGTGCTGATTTCAGTCTTCATGAAATCATTTATCTGCAGCTTTCCCAAGACCCCTTGAGACATAGTCAGAGAAGACCCTACAGGCTAGAAAATTCAATAGCCTGTTCCCTGCAACTCACTTCACCAAGAGCCCCCTCACTGCTGCCTTGACAGTCGCCATGTGGCCATCATGTAAACAGCATGCCTGTTGTCCCCTGCCATGTGGGAGATGGGTGCATCCACGGCATGGTGAGGAGTCACGCCTGCCATATTCTTGGTCACTTGAAATGTCTCGTTCACTGGGTTATGTAATGGCATGGCCGTTAGGGAAGGGGATGTCGTCACATGGTGGAAGCATGGCTTCCCTTCATTTACACAACAGAGAGGCACAGTACTATGATGAGATGTGTGCCTGTGTATACAGTGATGTGATGAGGTATTTGTTTGCATTATTTGACACAGTACTTTACCAGTCTGAACTGCACCCTGCCAAAAATGATCTCATTAAACATGTGCAGCACTTGGTCTGTTTTGTGAGAAAATGTGTAGGTCTTCTTCTACAGGATTTTTGATGTGAGGCAAGACACTGCAGAATATGGACTCAAACTAGTTCTACACTGGTGGTGTGGTACAAAGGGGTTTTGTGCTACTTGTTCTCCATCCTCTTTGGGCCTGCCTTTTCATAGGTCTTAATCAGCTTGCATTTATTTTTACACATATCATAACACTAAAGGACAGGAAGGGCTGGTTCTGGAGACACTAGTCTAACCAGCAATCCTTTCAAATTAAAAACTATGCAAATTACCTTCTTAACCTAGTTCTTTCTCTAGATGCAGTTTTACTGACAAAATTAACAGAAATAAAAAGGAAATATTTGCAGTTATGTTGAGATTAGTAGGTAATAAGGACAAATAATGAGAAAATAACAAGCAGAAAACAACAAGCAGAAGCATCTGTTAGAAACATTCCTGGTGCCTCCTCTGGAAGAAGACTTCTTTGTCCATTGACAAATCCTGATCGTTCAACTTGGGATATATTATTTTAATGGGGAAGATGAAAATTTAAGATCAGTTTGCCATTATATTTATCTACTATGTAAAGATAAAGACCTACTTGCTCCATGCTTGTGCATTCAAATATGGACCTCAGTCATGTGGACTAATCAGTAACTACATGTTGGCATATTTACACATACAGATTATTTACTGGGTGACAGCTGTAATTTGCACATAGACTTTACTTGCAAAGAACAGTTTTATATGATACAAAGGAGAGTTATTACTTAAAATAAATACTAAATAATATGATCAAGCGAAATAAAATGTGCTTTTGAAAATGGGCTACATCTAGTATGTACATCAAAGTCTTTATATCAATCCATATGTTGGTATTCTTTCTCTCCAAGGCAACAATTACATAATCCATCGCAACAGTACTGAAGTAGAGATCAGCCGAGTGGCAAATCGGATTCTAGATGAACTAGTTCGACCCTTCCAGGAAATTCAAATAGATGACAATGAGTATGCTTGCTTGAAAGCGATTGTGTTTTTTGATCCAGGTACCTTTTTGAAAATATCTCGCAGAGTTATTGTACATGTGATTATATTGAAAGTAATTCTTGTTGATGTAGCATCCAGTTGGCGTCCGGTCACTAGTGGTGTCCCCCAGGGCTCAGTACTGGGCCCAGTCCTGTTTAATATCTTTATTGATGATCTGGATGAGGGTATCGAATGCACCCTCAGTAAATACGCGGATGACACTAAGTTGGGTGGGAATGTTGATCTGCCTGAGGGTAGGAAGGCTGTGCAGAGGGACCTGGAGAGGTTAGCTAGATGGGCTGAGACCAATGGTATAAAGTTCAACAAGGCCAAGTGCCGGGTCCTACACTGTGGCCATAACAACCCCATACAGTGCTACAGGCCGGGGGAAGAGTGGTTGGAAAGCGGCCTGGTGGAAAAGGACCTGGGGGTATTGGTGGACAACTGGCTGAACATGAGCCAGCAATGTGCCCAGGTGGCCAAGAAGGCCAAGAGCATCCTGGCGTGTATCACAAATAGTGTGGCCAGCAGGACTAGGGAAGTAATTGTCCCCCTGTACTCGGCACTGGTGAGGCCACACCTCAAGTACTGTGTCCAGTTCTGGGCCCCTCACTACAAGAAGACATTGAGGTGCTGGGGCGAGTCCAGAGGAGGGCAACAAAGCTGGGGAAGGGTCTAGATGGCATGTCCTATGAGGAGCAGTTGGGGAACTGGCATTGTTTAGCCTGGAGAAAAGGAGGCTGAGGGGAGACCATATTGCTCTCTAGAACTACCTGAAAGGAGGCTGTAGCGGGGTGGGAGCTGGCCTCTTCTCCCAGGCAGCTAGCAACAGGACTAGAAGGCATAACCTCAAGCTGTGCCAGGGGAGGTTCAGGTTAGACATTAGGAAAGATTTCTTCACAGAAAGGGTCATTAGGCATTGGAATGGGCTACCCAGGGAGGTGGTGGAATCACCATCCCTGGAGGTGTTTAAAAAAAGACTAGATATGGCACTTAGTGCCATGGTCTAGTTGACACAGTGGTGTTAGGTCAAAGGTTGGACTCGATGATCCCAGAGGTCTCTTCCAACCTAGTTGATTCTGTGATTCTGTGATCTGCTCATGTTGTCTAGCTGGGTGGAAAAGAATAAAATGAAAAAAAAGTAAGATGCTCCTCCTAAACCACAATCTGCCTTGACTTTAAGTTTTTGTCATTTTTTAAGATGCAAAGGGCCTGAGTAATCCAATGAAGATTAAGAACATGCGGTTCCAAGTCCAAATCAGTTTAGAGGATTATATTAATGACCGTCAGTATGACTCCAGAGGAAGATTTGGAGAACTTCTGCTTCTTCTGCCTACACTCCAGAGCATCACTTGGCAAATGATTGAGCAAATACAATTGGTTAAACTATTTGGAATTGTTAAAATTGACAGTTTGCTTCAGGAAATGTTACTGGGAGGTAAGCTAACAACTTGTTAAATTTACCATGTTGTATTATGATGAATTTAAGATACTGTGGCGTTGAGGGAATCATGATGTAAGTAAGCACTGACCACCGCCTTGCTGGCTAAGCTTTGAGTCATATGATTGTTAGCTAAAGGCTTCTTGTCTTGGCTGCTCATCTTGTTACAGTCCTACAACTTCAGATCGTGCTGTGGACTTCTCAGTCATTGCTTGGTATCTAGACATAGAACTCCCTAGGCAGATGGAAGAATTCTTACAAATACTTCATGATATCCACTGTTAATGCAGTCAAAACAGTGAAAATAAACACAGTACTTAACATGGTTGAAGTCTGGTTAAATTGTTTAATGAATACCCAGAGGCAATTATTCAAATTGCCAGTCAAAATATTTGCTCTACAGAAATGTAATTATTGCAGTGTAAGCTGCTGGCAACAATATGCTCTTTTGAATTGATATGAGCTCATGTTATTTTTGTAGGTACTTCTAATGATGCCAGTCATCTGCATCATCCAGTACATCCTCACTTAGCCCAAGATCCATTAACTGGCCAAACTATCCTCATAAGTTCAATGTCTGCTCCTGTACATACAGAACAGATTTGTAAGTAGTTGCAAGTTAGCCTTCTGTCATAATATTTCACTGTTACAGTTAAAAATATTAATTAGAATGGTGGCCTGTCAGTGCTCATAGAGTTATTTCATTATGATCCTTAAATTAAAATAATCGTGCATTAAAACTGTATGTATAAAAACAATGATAAATGAGAGATTTTGACCTGAATTCAGTCTAATTTTAAAAATTCAGCACCATTCTGATATATCATTGGCTTCACATGCACAATTTTTAATAAACTAAAAATTCTGATAATTAAAATATCCTATTTACCTAGCATGCCAAATTAACAGAACTTCCTTTTGGGGCAGTAGTAGGTATATGTGTATGCAGAGTTGGCCAGAATATAAAAATACATAATTCTTTCTATATTCCTTTTCAGCAACTCCAGAAACTCCGTTACCTTCCCCTCCTCAAGGCTCTGGGCAAGAATACAAAATGTCTACAAATCAGGCTTCAGTCATTGCACAGCAATCTCTTTTGAAACAAAAACCATTGTGATAATGTTTCTCCTTCCTTCCTTCCTTCCTTCCTTCCTTCCTTCCTTCCTTCCTTCCTTCCTTCCTTCCTTTTCCTTCCCCCCTTTCCATCCCCCCTTCCCTCCCTCCTTCCTTTTTATGCACTAGATAAATTGGTAGGACACTTGCACATTTAAAATCTCAGGATGATAAAGGAAATTATTTCCTCAGCAGACACTACTGTAGGTGTTTCTTAAAACACCTCACGATTTGGAAAGTAATACTCACTGTTGTGACTGCCACGTACGACTGTAACTGTGGACACTGCAGTCTGACAAGTATGTATAGAGGTTGATATTATTTTTAGATCTTTCAACTGCACATATTAATTTTTTATTTCCTGTTTTAGTGTTGTCTTAATATTATTGTGTTAGATGTGTATATAATTTTTTAATTGTGACAGAACTGGTTAGTGCTGGTTTAGCTGTGAATTGTGGACATGAAAAAGTGGGTTAATCAAACAAAAGCCAAGATTCCTTAAATAGCAAAACAGTAGGCTACCAAAAAAGCACAAGTATTAACTAAAAATGAGAAGATAATGGACAGAAATACCTAAGTAATTAAAAAAAAATCCTAATTTAAAAGAATCATGACTTTGAAGTAAAAATTCAGTAGAAGAGTTGAATCCTCCCTGCTTACCTATTTGTATGAATCAGAGGGCCTGCCACGTGCAAATATCTTTGAGGACTTTTTAAATTCTGCATACACAGTAATGTTGGTATCAGTCAATTGGACAGTGCCGAGGCATGGATGCAGGCAGTTGTAGTGCTAAATTGTTAGAACAACAACTGGTATGCTTTTTTGGTTAGGACTAACCAGTACTCTCCCAAACAATTTCTGGGCACATTTTGGGAATTAGGCCAGTCTAGGGCATTTTTCACTTTGGATATGGCCACCTCGCTTTAGGGGCGCAGAGAGTATAACTAGGAATATGGACAGACCATGCCCCTTGACCTCAGGGCTGGAGTATAGACTTTGTACTGTTTGATTTACTAGTGTAAAGGTAGCCATTGTGTTTATTTGCCTAACTGGCTGGTGAATGCATGTTTCAGCAATCATGCTAAACTTCACGTACAAAGCAGTTGTAGTTACGTAGTAGCTCTGTGTCTGGAGAGGTATGGCTTACTAACTCAAGCAGCAGACGTGCCTGAGTTCAGCTCCAGATGTTCCTGGTTTGAGCCGTGGTATTCCAAGCCAGAAGACAGCCAGCACACCAAATACTCATTCTCTGGATTTTTAAGAGTTTTCAGAAGCTTGGGATGAATTGACTTACTGTCACGAGCCCCGTTCTGTTCCTCTTCTTCCTCCCCTTCCAGTCTGGGAGGATCCAACATTGACTCTTTTGTGTCTGGAGTCTATAACAACCCATCCGGATTTGGACCCTCTGTGAATTTGCACAAAGAGGACCTTGTAACACATGCTCACTTGGGCATATACTCACTCAGTTACAATTTGTGAAAATGATCTATTATGATATATAAAGTGATCTGTTGTTCATACAATACTGATGTCATAAAAAAATCATCACTTTGCACATTTTATTTATTCCAGACAGCAATGATTTTCCTTTAGTACTTTAAAGTGGATTTTCTTCACAGAACTTAAGTAAGAGAAAACAGAAAAAACAGAGAATGAAATACTGCAGTTTGCTGAACTATTGCAAAGAGAAAACATGGAGTCAGAAATTTTGCAAGGTGAGATGTTAATGGTCCTGAACCAGACACCTGCGTTAATCACACTATCCAAAGATGGTGTAGTTAAACCTCTGGCTTTTAAAAGTTGCTCAAACAAACTGATATGGTTCTTCAGATATGTTTTTGCAGGCAGGGAATAAAACACAGTAAATGCTGAGCTGACCTGAACGTTCAAAAGGCTTTAATGAGAATACACTTACCACCAAGTAAATGGTGTGTTTTTTTATGTTATTTTGAAGTAGTTGCTTTTGTAAAGTCTGCATACAGTAGCTCTTAATGTTTACCTCTTGCTTTTTAGAGTGTTTTTCTTTTTTCTGGTTACTGTTTATTTTTTATCAATTCATTGCTCTTTTTTGCAAGTCCCTTTTAGTATGAGTTTTTATGATAGAATAAAGTAACAAAGTTTTGCCATTAACTTTAGGGGGATCCAGACTGTGCTGTTTTTACAAGTGGGCCACCAACACTTTGTGAGGAAACACAAAGGTAAAGCATGTGTGAGAGATACTGAGCAGCCCCAACGTTGACTGATAGGGGTCACTTTTGTGTACTTGTCATAGAAAGAGTGTTTGGCTCAAGTTGGATCTGCAAGACTTTGTTGGGTCAGATTAATTAAGTCAGTAGCATAAATGTGGCAGTATTGGTCTGACTAAAAACATTTAACTGGAAATAAAAAGTAGTCCCCAAGATGGCCGCCCTTGCCTTATATAAGCAATGTGCTTAATAGCTTAACGGGTTTAGTTTTCACACTGTACTTTAGATATCAAGTGTACAATAAAATGTTTTCACACACTGCCAAAATGTACTGGATGAAAAATATGCTTTCGTATTTTATCTGACAAAAAGTTGTTATCTATTTTGTATGATATATTACGTTTTTGAATAAGAAAAACACCACTGTAATTTATTGGGAAAAGCTGATTTATTTTATAAATGTAACATTATTTTTGTAAACTTAATTATGAAAAATCAGAAATGATTAGCTTTGTTAAATATTAAATTATAATGAGATGTAACTTTGTGTGTTTGAACTCTGATGCCAAGGTTTTGTATTTGGAATTGAAATGGTTGCTGAAGGTATTTCGAATTGACTGTTTTTCATCAAAGCTCAATAAAGAAAAATGAATGATCCAAATGACACATTTGCCTTTTGGTAATTTTGTGACTACATGCTACATAAACAGTGACAATGCTTTATATTGCTTATGTCATGAATAAGTATAAAACTGAAACATGCTTTCATGTCTACAGTATTCACAGCACCACAGAGTGGCTGAGGTTGGAAGGAACCTCTGGAAGTAATCTTCTGCAACCCCTCTGCTCAAGCAGGATATTGAAATCACATGAAAGAATATGATGGCAACATTTTAGTTGATTCTACTGTAACATGGCAAAGTATTACATAGCTATGCTTTTCAATTTTTAGTTCTGACTCAGAAAAGAATTGAAGCACATGCCTGTTTCCGTCTGTGTTTAAAATGAAGCATATGTTCAACAGATTTTTTTTTTCTGGACAGGGATAACTTAACAAAACACTCCTTTTTGTTGCTCTAGTGCATTGCTATTTAGGCTAATTTAGTGGCAACTAAGCAGTTATTTATTTTGTAGATATAGACTTTGAAAACTTTAGAAAGATTCTTTAAGATATATTTTTTTTAGATAACCAGTATCTCCTCAGCCTTGGAAAGTATCTTCAGTTCTATGTCTCCTTTGAGTAGATTTTTAGCTAAGGTGGGTTTTTTTGATTGGGGGGTGATAGTAACACAATGAATTGGACTTTTTTGCTTTTGCTCACATATGCTCTACTCTGGAGTGCAGAGCTGCAGGGCAAAGCTGCCGTGGAAGGCAGAAGCAGCTTTGCTTCTGAATGCTGGAGATCTTCAGTTCCCTTTGAGAAACTTGTGTCTGTGGCTGAGTACTCTAGGTGAAGGATGTCTCTGCTCTTTACTTGTAAATGCTGACTTGGGTTAAAGAAGTTAATGATTTTAGGGAACAGAAGAGATTTTTTTCTCAGCCTACAATGGAGAAAACATGGAAAACCCCCTACATCTTCAATGCCATGAAGTACTGACAGTCTGCTTTAAGGATTTCCATAAATCAGCTTTACAAACAGCTCCAATAGGTGAATCACGAGTGTATATTTACAGAGACAGGTGTATATATTAACTTTGAGTTCTAATCATTGTACAAAATTCCTCTCAACTAAAGAATGTTGAATGTGGGTGAAGGTGTTGAGTTCCAGGAGCCTTCTGTGACAGAAAATTTAGTATTCTCAGAATATAAGAAGCAAATCCATTATAGCTCTTGGTTAATATTTGAGTACTTGGCAGTTCTGTTTTCACCTGAAAGATGTCTGTCAGTCTGTGTCTTTCCAACAGACTATTTCCAGTTGTGCACCTCCAATATTTGTGTTACTTATGCTAAAATATATAGAATGAAAATGTTTAGCTCCATATTTTCCAGTAAGTCTTTCATAAATCTTCTGTATTGTTTTGCAAATGTCTACACTTTTCATATTATCCGTGATGTAGAGCCATTAGCTTACTTCTTTCTCTTTATTCTCCCTAGGAAAAAAAAAAAAAGACATTAAAAAAAATTTACCCCAAAAATTAAAGTCATTGTGTTAACAAGTTTCTTTCTCTTCTGTCAGTTTTGTAATATAAAAAGAAAGGGAACATAATTTTCATCAAGGCTGGCACTGGTCACTACTTCCTTCTAATTCCTTATTGTCTTGTGGCAAATCCAAATATTTTTATTAATTGGAAAGTTTACTTGTAAATAAAAGCCCTCTATAAAGTCAGAATATAAATTTGATTACAGAGAGGAGTAAAGGTGCTGAAGTGTAGGAAATATATTTTCAAAAATATCTTCCATAAAAATAAATTAAAATGCATGCCTGATTTCTAATAAAAATGCTAAATATTTCTATGAAAGCATAAGAAACTTAAAGACGGAAACAAAATATAAAGACTTATGCAATGAAAGAGAACTTCTGACTTCTATCACAAGATGGAAAGAGGCAAATCATTCTTATTGAATACCAGCATACCTGGAGAGCCTCTAAACAGGTTGGGCAAAATCTCATGAAGATGAAGGAGCAAGCATGTTATGCCTAAAAAATGTTCTTATGACAATGATTTTTATTCCTTAATGTTGTGGTGGAGCTACAATTGCTACTCACGTTATCTGGTGGTTCATTTGAGTTAAGTGTCAGTCAAAGATGCCACATGAACACTAGATCCACTGGTGGGGCTGAGAAGGTTGTCACCTCCTCACTAACAGTGCCTGATGTGACAGCTGCTCCAGATCACATAAAGGCGACATGGTCATGCACCAGAACAGAGCTCTCAATTGCAACTGCTGATGATTCTGGGCCTGACACCACTTCTTCCTTTTGCAAAGGTGAATGCCACTGATGTCTAACATGGCGAGGTGTGCTTCATGGGGTGAACAGGATGAAGTGTTGAAGATTTTCCTTTAGGCAACCTGATCAAGGGGTGGTTTCATCTGAAGCTTAGACACTGTGCTCTGAGATTAGCAAAGAAAGCTTAGAAATCCAGATTTTTAAAATTCATTAGACTTGGATGTGAATAGCACTGGCTCATCTCTTTGAGTCTTACTGTAGCAAGAGGGCACTCTTTGAATGATTGAGAACCTCATGTGTCTGATGAAGCTGAGGGGCTTTGTGGGATTTGGCCTCCCATGTAACTTCTTCTGATGTTTTGTTAGTAGGTTGACTAAATGGACAGCAGTTGCTGTTTAAATTTTAGAATCCTGAATGTCTTCGAGGAAATATAGCCTAGGGAGATGTTTCTCTGGGAGTTAAATTATCTTAAGAAGTTAAAGGAGATAGTGAGTGGCTAGAGAAAAATATTTTAATAGAGTATATGACAAGGTGTACTACAGTCTTTCAAGGGAATTTAGTGAACAGAGGAAGGAAAGAAGGCCTGCATAAATCTGATAACACCATCAATTCCATGAAGAGATTATGAGAACCTCTACAGTGGAAGTATAAGGTAAGAGAGCTTTGCCCAATACAGTTTGGTTTGTGGTCCAATTTATCACCTGTACATTGCAAACATCAGACTAAGCTAGAACAGCTAATTCATTTACAATTTTTCTTGAGCAGTTCATGAAACATATCCCAGTAGCTTAGCATGCCCTCGGGTGCCCACAGACAGTTTGTTGGCTCTCCACAGGGCTGCAGTGCAGGGACGCCTGGGTACATTCTGCATCACTGCTCAAAAACCCTTCTGCTACATGTTATTTAAACACATAACTTATCAATGGGCAGTAATGCCATGGGAGTGAAACGAGACCCTTCATGTAGCCCATGGCAGTGCTTACTGTCACCAATCCCCTTTTATCATCGCATCTTGTTGCATATGGCACAGCTGAACCTTCCAGTTGTGTCACTCCCACTATATGTGCACATGTCCTGACCACTTTTCCTGGAACAGCTCTGCAAGTTACGCCGTTCTGGGAAGACCGCAAGACAGTGAGCACCTAGGTGATGCTATGATGCCAGCAGTTAGAGTCACCTTGCAAAGTGATCGTGGTAGCAGCTGATCCATTATGCTAAGTCATGCTTTATTTCATACTTCTCACAGGACAACTGAGGTGAGAGAAAAACTTGGTCAGGTTTTTAGTAGTGTACAGAGGCAACATTTCAATTTGATACAGCTTTGGAGAAAAGCGTTGAAGCTGGTGATGTTCTCATCTGTCACCTTCACAAGTAGCATCAGCCACTCGATCTGCAGAGTGCTTGTGTCACCTATTAGGATGGCCCCTATTTTCTGTCTTTTTGAAATAAAACAACTAAGTAGATTGGGTTACAACTGCTGTCTAGCTGAAAGTATGCCAAATTCATAGTAAGACAGTTTTGAGATCATATAAAACTTTCTTTATTAGTCCATGCATTTTGCTGCTAAAATAAAATGGTGCAGCTTATGTTACATTTTGATCAGCAAGCAGTTTTTTTCCTCCCTGTTTTTTTGACCCCCCCTCACAATTGAATGAATTTTCATGAGTATGACTGCTCAACAAAGCATCCCGCTTTTCAGATGCCTGCCTTTTGTAATTTAAATAATGCAAGCGTATGAACATAGAGATTTTGCATTGAGAGGCAAAGGCAATCTCACCAAAAGAGTTTATTCAATATATTTCCAACATCATCTATTCCAAGATATAATTAAGATTACCATGGCCCAAGACTAATTTGCCATGGTTTCCAAAAAGTGGAGCAGATAGCAATTGTAATAGAGGACAAGAATTTTCCATATAAAATTTTTCATTGTCGTATTGGATTTTTTAATGAGCATTAGTCTTGATCAGAAATGTAATAAAACAGAACAATACTCTAAAATATACAGACAGATGTATTACAAAATAACAAACTTTATATATTTAATTTAGCTACTGTGAAGTACACTTCTCTTTTGTAACATGAACATTAATATCCATTTTTTATCTCAACAGTAAAATCACAATTTAACTATAGCATGATCTGTCCCCTATTTTAATGCGGGTTTTTTTTTGCAGGATGATTAAAATTGCATCGTGTGATTAAATACATAGAGGCAGATATTCTATTCCTGTGACACTGTGCCTATTCAGAGACTGACAGCCTGAGGTGCTGCTCATTAGCCAACAAATAATTTGAAAATGAAAATAGGGATGGAGTCCTTCTGGAGGGCAGGAGAGGAATCCACATCTCCCTGATCATGAGGAAGGCACTGTTGGAGATTTCAGCTTTTGACTTACAGAAGGAAACACCTGCTTAAGGAGAAATTTGCACTTTGAAGATAGGGGTAATTGTGGGAAAAGACACCTTTAAAAAAATAAAGTGTTGTTAGTCTCAAGGGTACCCAGTTAGAGAGGATAGATTCAAGAAGGCTTGATGAGCACAGAAGGGCAGTCAGCCAAGGAACTAACACAGCAGTATTGCCTTTTGCTAAGCGCTATTGCCTTTTGCAATGCTTCAGCTTCTGGAGGTATTTGAGTATGTGAAAAGGAATCTTTCTTTTGTCATGGTCAGAACAAACTTCAAGGCATCATGGTTAACAGAGAACCTCCTCAAACAATGAAATTTACACGCAGAAAAATCAGAAGGAATATTATTTTGATTTGGAAATAATTCAGCTTATTGATTTTTTTACACAAATCAATCTTTCTGGTATTTTGAGTCCTCTTTTCAGATTTTAAATGCTTGGAATTGACCATGCTATGTCAGATGTCATCTTCATGTTCTGCCTGGTAGGGGGGAGTGGAGGCAGTGAATGAAGACGTGAAAAAGCAAAAAAAAAGCCAAAGCAGTGGAAACTCTCAAACCCAAAGAATACGCCTCCATCAGCACACTAACTAGACTCATCGGACCTACTTCAACTAAAGCATGTGAATGGAACTATTTGCTCAAATTACTGTCTTCAACCCTAATAATATCATTTGCTGGTGATAAAGGTTATTTAGTGTATAACTATTAATTGCATTACTCTGTCTTCTCTCTCATCTGAACCTTATCTTTCCCAGAGCAAGAGTCTTTATTTATTTACAACTTAATTTATATTGAATCCTGTGCCTGCGAATCCTTGAACCCATCAAGCTTACCGCACTTGTGTTGTCACACTGCTAGCCCCATTTCATGTGAGCTCAGACTGATTTTCCTGGGGCAAAAAAGCACACACTAGAATAACTAGAAAGGGCAAGAGAAAACAGCAGCAGGTTCAGAAGGATGCAGAGCATCCTATCTTATCTGTTACTCGCTGCTGCTGAACTCACTACCTACTCTTTATGACCTCTGAACATGTTAACAACTGCACGGTAGTTCCTCATGTCACAGAGAGGCATATGGTGACACAAAGGTCTACATGCTGCCACTCATTTTCTCTGTGCAATCTACATCTGGATTGTTACGGGGGGTGTTTGGAAGGGTGTAAGCAGCACAGTTATTTCATCCTATTCTTTTGTTTAAAAGGCATACATGCATGAGTCATCCTTTGCCTCTTTGCACTTTATTTAATTCATAAATACTAATGCCGAAGTATTAGTAAAAATGTAACATTTGGACTATATCTTAGCTGATGCATTTCTCTTTCTCTACCAGTCACCTTACTAAAATCAGTTTTCAGCAGTGTTCATTTTCTAATACCACTCAATTTTATTGCAAGCCAGTTTAAGTTTTTAATCTAAGTATGACGTGTCTGTGGGACGGTAACGAGGAATACCAGTATTTCTGTAAATGAGGTATCATTGCAGTCAGAGTGTGTGATACAATGCTTTAAAGCTGCTCTTCTCTGAAATTCTGTAATTTGGGTGCAATGTGTATTACAGGTTAATCCCTAGTACACACAAACCAATTCACGAATTTAAACCTCATTATTTCCTGTCACTTTGCTTTAAACTACAACCAGCACAGGAGACAAAGCTGTGCCCATTGTCCACTGTCATTTGCTTTATATATGGAGACACTGAGAGTTATTTGTTGACCTTTGAAGTAGAGTGTGAAGCTCCTTTAATATTCTTTCATTTCAGATGATGAGGAATACAACTGGCATGCTATGCTGTGTAGGGACAGGCAGCATATCACTGCATGCCACGCTCCGGAACGGAAAATAGTGCAGTGCTGCAGCCCCTCATACAAATTATTGCTGCTTCATCCACATTATTTTAAAAAACACAACCACTTTCAGCAGAACAGCTGCTGTTTTCTGTCCACAGGAAACAATGTAAGAAGACAAGATGCAGACTGAGCTAAGTGACCTGTATAAATTGCAAAGGCCCCTCCACCTCCTCATCATTTTGAATACAAAATTAATCGCAGATGGAAAATTCTGATTTTTATCCCTGGACATTGGTGCAAGTTTTGAAGGGAGCGAGTAGTTCTTCCCAACTGCATATAAGGTGTTGGTGGAACCGACTGCTCAGCCATCGACTGCATAGAGACTCTTCTCCTATCACAAAACTATGCTTGCAAGTAGAGTTACACTCACATCTGTGCAGCAAGGTCCATGGCTGAATGGACTATGAGAGTCTGCACTGTGTTCTAACACCTTTGGACACAGTCCGCCTCAAATGAATCTAGTAATGGGAACTTTACGTGAATCTAAACTTTGGCACCAATCTTCAAAGATATTTTGTCACCTAACTACTACTGAAATCAATAGAAGTTGGGTACCTAAATAGTAATTAAGTGCCTATCTATCTCTGAGGATCTGTGCCTTTGATCTCAAAATCTGTCATTCCAGCATATTACAAGCTCTACATTTATTTTAAAAAATATATGAGGTATGAATTAAGGATAAGATTAATTAATAGTGGCATTAAATGTAGCAAAGCGAAGAGATGGATTGCACTGACAGAGAAACTAGAATGGATAATGGATTTAATGGCATGTGTTCTAATGGAAAAAAATAACCTACTGCATGAGACTGTCATATCTGAAAAAAAATGTGGCTACCATTTACAGTTCATATAGGGACAAAAAGGTTTATATACTAGCAGTATATAAATCACTGAAAAGAGTAAGCTGAGATCTTTATAGTAGCAGTGATATATTTTCCCTTGTGGAAACCCTAGCCCAATTTTGTATCTACAGAATCTCTCTCTGACTCAAGGGGCTGACCTATCTCAAACACCCAGTGGGGAGGGATGCATCCTGAGTGGAGACACTCAGTCTCTCTGAGTAAACACCCATTGAGGAACACGCATGAAAATCTTGTCTTCATTTACTACTGGATAACATAGGGAACTAATAATTTAGTCTACTAGCTGCCATAGTTATAATTTAAAGTATGTCCCCAAGCAGGGTAAGGACAGAGTCCCTAAATCAAGACTGAGAACTTGACCAGTGGGCAGTGAGCCGGAAACTTAAACATTCCTAGTCCAGATATCTCCACATGGGAATTCCCGTGTGTGCTAACCACTGAGCTAGCAACTAAAATGCAGAGGATGTTGCCTCCTTGTTCATACCTTTTATTGATCAGGCTGTGGATCTCCATGAGGAAACTTGATCACGTTCAAAATTATTGAGGCTAAGATGCTTCTGGCTGTGTATACAAGTAAAAATTTAGGAGATTTTTTTTTACAGGACCTTGGTGTTAGGCAGAGAAGAATTTTGAGGATGGCAGCTGGGACCTCAGCCTCTCTTCGGTCCAATCTGTATTCAATGATACAGGATGACACTGTGGCCTCTGAGCCATCTCTGGGCTCTCCCTGGCATGCCAGCTGTCATACTGCAAGCATTATACCTGTGTCAGTACAACATTAAGCTCGAAGATATAATGCACTGATATGGCCAAACTGCCTTCAGACCCAAGCTAGTGTTTCCAGGTATGTCTGTGCTAACTTGGTATTCTTCACCTTTGCTGCACTGTGCAGGGCAGGCATGTATTTCTGTTGGATCCCTTTGTAGACCTAATTTTCAGTGCTTTCTTCAGAGGATTCTTTGCCACTTCTCTGACTTCTTAATTGATCCAGATTATTACATCTACAGATGCAGACATGTCAGAGGAAGTAAGTAAATTTAAAAATTAAATATAAGTGAGCATGATAACTAATATAGAAATTTATAGTCAAGCTGATATAGAATGCAATACATGATGGCCGCAATAATTTTACTTGGAAATGGGGTGGTGAAATCTGTGAGACTTACTGCTTAGAATTAAGAAGTAGATGCCTAAGTCTGATGGCTGCAATTGGTCCCAGCTTGCCGTTAACATCACAATTGCACTTGTTCTGCCACTTCAAAAGTTGTGGGGTGAATAAAAGAGGGAAAAAAAGGAAGCCTTTGCAATGATATTAAAAGGAACGGTTTCAGTTTCATGTTTCCATGGCATTTGACTTAAGCAGCTGGATAGGGAAGAAGTGGCGAAGGAGCAAAGTGCTGATACACGGGCCAGATCTCCAGGTATGACGGCTAAGTACACAGTCCAGTTTGGGGAGAGAGTGGGGGAATGAACAGGAAGAGGAACTCTTACCTAAGCCCTCCTTTCATCTTGGGGCTGCTGTGTTCAGGGCCAGCCCTCAGGCACAGGTTAGAGCAGCCCTGAGGCTACCTTGCTAAGTAGACAGATCCCTCTGCAAGTGCAAGATTACTCCCAAAAGAATGTTATCGACTGCTGTGTTCAATTTGGTTTTAAAAGATCCATGTACTAATTTAGCTTCTACTACTTACCAGCTGAAAGATCATTTGACCTCCCTCTTAGGGAACAGAGTCTTGTTCCAGTGTCCTGACAATTGTCATTGTGTAATTGACCACCACCACCAAAAAATAAAGCAGTGACTGCAGAATAAGTTCTGCTGTTTGAATTTGATGTGTGAGAGTGATCAGGTAAATATAGTGCTGCAGCTGATTTTTTTCAAGCAACAAAACTATGAAATGCTTCAGGGCACCAATGAAAACAGGCAGAAACCAGAACCTAGGATAAACTGGGAACAGTAGTCCCCAGTGAATTACTTGTTCAAATGCCCTAGCTCATGCTAGTAATAGAAAAAAAAAAGTGGACAACAGTATATGGTCTTCTTCATAATTATTTATTAAATCCCAGAATACTTGAAAGATGAGGTAACAAAGGAAAAGGAAGGTGATTTAAAGGGTTCCTGCCAGAATCACTCCGACAAATGCTGAGTTGACTAGTGGTGTTTCCAGTAAGTATATACTGACTGAAAGAATCCCTTCTTTCCTTCCATTCATTTTTTTCTGGTAGTAGTTAATGCATCTTAAAATATGTCTTCGTATTTGAGTACTGCATCTTTACAAGTGTTCATCTGTGCCACAAAATGTTTGGCACAGGTCCTTTCCAGCACTTATATTTTCCCAGAGGACAGGTTTGCATTGGTGCCCCAAACGGTGATAAAGTGTGGTACAACTAAACTAGCCTTCTGTAAAACCTCAGATTGCAGGGAGATGGCAGCAGTGGCATCCAGTGAGTATCCAGAAGAACTAAGGGGACACTAGCTGAAGTAACTAGACAGAAGGCCTCAAGTGCCTAACTAGAAACGCATTTTGATAATGACCTGGCTTCTTCCCCTACTCTTTCTTCAGAAAGGAAGGTCAATTTTTAGTCTTGAAGAATGGACTGATTGGATATGTGAAACCCTATTCAAGACCTGACTTGAAGCTTCATGAACACTGAGTAATTCTGGACTTAGCTTTGAGCTGGGTGAGGGTTTTGTTTTGGTTGGGTTTATTTTTTTAATTCCTTTATTTACTGTACAAAGAGTAGTCATGGCAGATGATATGACTTGTGTAAGACAAAATTGTCCATGAAAAAACTGAAAGAAAAAGTACCCAGTGGAAGCAGAGCATCGTTGGGATTCTGTCACTTGTGTTCGTACAAATGCATCAGAAGGAGTTATCTGGAGCCAGTTTGTCTCCAGGGCTGGTACACTGACAAACCAATACCACCTCAGTACCAATAACTGATTTACTCTAATCTCCTAAACCTTACAGGCTTGGCCAGCTTCTCTATGTCTGGGAAACATTTTTATTTCCAGCCAGACCTTCAAGGGCCAGTGCAATAGAGTGTGATACTGTATTTGACCTCATGCATTCTGCCAGCTTCAATGTGAGCTTCAGTGTGAGCCTCTGGGCTTCAGTGTGAGACTGCTCACCAGATCTTGGCCCTCTCTCTCCCAATGGAAAAGTCCATCTGACCCTCCAGAGTTCATGGGAGCTAGACATGCCTTGGGGAACATCACAGGCCACAGATAGCTCATGCCTCCTCTAGAGGATAGAGATCAGGAGATCATCTGGCCGTAAATGCTAAAAGACTGCACAACCCTAGTCTGTATGTGTTGCTTAGAGAGGTGGTCAAGGCAAAATAAGGAGTACGCAAACTGAAAGAGACATTGAGGTCGATCAGCTTAATGTACTGACATTCAGATACTAGAACTATAACCAAAAGAATCTGTTGTTCTTTGTATTAGGTCTTACATAACTGACAAAGAGACTATATGTCTTTCTCTTGAGTAAACTCTATAAAATGATATTGAGACTAACAGGTATATTAATCTTATCAGGCACAGTGAAGAAAAAAACATTCACAGAAATTAAATGCACAGTTTTGAACCAGTTCGATGGTCCCTTCATTTTATTATAACCCACATCACTTTCATAAAAGAAAATCACATCTTGAAGAACTGACTCAGTAGAACACCCTCCAAATTGAGTGTTTCAAAAAGATTTAAACCTGGGATTAAGTGATCTGACGAATCAGAGCTTTATATACTAGAGATCTCCTGAGCATACTAACAAAATACCAGAAAAGGAAAGTAGAAATATATTTCGTCTTCCAAAAAACCTTTTTAGTCTATTAAGTAACTCAAAAGTTATAAGAGTGAAGGTAATAAGCAGTCCTTCTCTCACTAAGAGACAAAAAAGAGAAATAGGAATGAACAAGTGAATTTCAGCACAGTTGAAAGGACATATAAGAAAACACTGCTCATGTTTCTTGGTGATGTGAAAATGAGAGCAGAGGAGAGGAAGAAAACTGTAATTATTATCTTTGGAACCTACGATAGTAAAAATGAAAAAAGTTTTCCCTGAGGAAAAAGAGGAACTGTCCATGAGAGCAGGATATTTCTTCTGTAAACATATTTGCCTCCCATCTCATTTCCATGTGATGGTCTCTTTTCATCTCTAGGACTCGTCATTCTCCTTAGTCACCTGTCTTGCTGGCCAGCAGCTATGGGGGGACCCACAGCTTGGGGGAGGGCAGTGCTGTGGCAGTGCAGTAGTCAAGGAGTGTCAGACCATGCTGAAGCCCAGTACCCAGAGGAACCCTAACATAAAGGCATGGTCTTCCCTACTTGAAACTTTGTTTAATATATTCCTAAAAATTGCATGCAAGTGCATTAATTAGGGAAGTCCAGGATCTGCAGGATGCATAGAGCCCCTGCCTCCAGTCCTACAGTATTTTGTCTCTGACTTTGCTCATTAGCTCAGTGTCACCTTTGACAGTCCCTATTCTTCATAGTATCTTTCTGACCAAAGATAAAATGGAGACTTTTAAATTTTCTGCTTTTGATCTTTGACTTATTCATGAAAAGATGTCAGATGGATATTAATAACCTAATTTTTTAGGTTACAAACCAAATGTTTCACAAGAACTCCACAGGCCAAAGTGTGGTATAGGAGATGAATAAGAAATCGAGATGTCATATTTCTAAAACATAACTCTCATACACATCAGCACACAAAATAACCAACAGCTCCAATTCATTTTAGTGGGACAAAAGCAATCTAAAAGAGAAATAAAAACAACTTTGTATTACTAGAAAGAATTGAACTCTGATGTATATTGATGTTCAGACCCTTCAGAATTATATTTTTTGATAGAAAAGGTTCTGTTGCAACATTTTTAGATATTTATTTATTTTAAATGTGTATATTTGTGAGTTTATTTAAATAAAGTATGCGTATTATGGTGCATACACATATGAATTATATTTTTATATATTTTTATGTTACATTGATCAGCTGTCATACACACATGAAGACTGGCACAATGTTTTAGGAATTATTGGCAGATTCAACTTCTTCATTCTCTATCAATTATACAATGAACATTGAATTATTCTAACTGTTTCAGCAGCTTTTGGAAGAAACTGTTCCCTGCATGGACCAGTATCATTTTACATCTTATGTATAGATTTAGATTAGCTATTAGGAAGAAGTTCTTTACTGTGAGACATTGAAACAGATTGCCCAGAGAAGCTGTGGATGCCCCCTCCCTGGAAGTGTTCAAGGCCATGTTGGATGGGGCTTTGAGCAACCTGATCCAGTGGAAGGTGTCCCTGCCCATGGCAGGGGGCCATGGCAGGGGAGTTGGACTAGATGATCTTTAAGGTCCCTTCCAACCCAAACCATTTGATGATTCTATGTTTCTATACCCAAACTTAGATATCCAGAATAAGATAAACGTGTCTTCTTTCTTCAATGGAAACTCCAGCTTACTGTACCACCTGAAGACACTGTTTTTTTCCCTCGTAATCATAAAATTTTAGCACATTATAGACTAGCACCCTAGTTTACACACTGAAGTAGACTCAAATTTATAAGGATGATCCTAAAGGAACTCAGGAGGTAATACATGGAAAGTTATTTCTGGCCTAGTTGTTTTGCAGTAAGAGATCTTCCCTTTCTGTAACACTGTTCATTGTAGACACAGATATAAAACAATACTCTTGGTATTTAGGGACGTATATTAAAATGCAAAAAGTCCTCTATTGCTTATTAGATCTTGTACACTATAAATACAATAGTCACAGTATCTGTAAAGATCTAAGTGACCATATTACACTTGTGCACCTGAATAAAAAATAGATATAAAGAGTATTAAAATGGTAGCCACAAACTCACTGAGACTTGGTTTATTGTATCATTGAACTTCATGAACAGTTTCCACAACTTAGGCTTTGGGGAGAAATCTGAACATTTAAGGCACAAAACGAAAGGGGAAGATTTGACATCTCAAGGAAGAAAAAGCTGGTACAGAAACAGAGTAGAAATATAGCAAGTTTCAAAAATGGCCTTCAGAAAAAGAGCCACAAAATAAACATATAGATTATCAAAATGTAAAATCCCAAACAAAAACAGTTCCTATAAATTTGTGTCAAAACTGAATTCCTAGATGTATTCTCAGGGTTGGGTTTTTTTTGGGTTTTTTTTTTTTTTTTTTTTTGGTTGGTTGTTTTTTTTCCTTATCTTCTGAGATACTGAGGTACTGGTACTTCTTCTACCAGTCATGCCCATCCCAATGAAAGTAGCAGGTGCTCAGAAGGTCTGAAAAACAAAAGTCATATGACTTCAAGAGGGAAACATACATATTGAAGCAAGTAGAATATGCCATGACAGGAAATCAGTGATTTTATAATTAAATGAAGTAGGTATACAATTATATAACACATCAAAAACACTGCAGTGAATGATGTTTGAACTTCATTGAACAGTAAATTTATAAAAGTTTATACTTTAGGAAATCAATCTCAGTTCTATGATAAGCCAGTATTTATTATAATAGACGTGGCACAGGTTTACATAGTCAAATAATTAGTGCTGATATAAAACAGGTCCAACATGCTTTACAGGATGTTCATTGTCTTGGCAGATATTGTAGACTCCATGATTCCCAGAATCTTTGATATGCATTCAGTACCACTATGTGAACCAAGTATTATCCTCTTAAAGCAGCAGAATCTAGTCTCAATGAAGAAGGTTTTAACACAGTGTTTCTTCTTACAGTGTTGGAACTCAGCACATGAACTACCATCAACTCATTCTTCTTCTGTATAAATTATTTGAAAAATGATATTATTTTTCCATGAAAGCAGGGCATGTGCACAAGATAACAACGTCCTGGATAGAAGATACAGGGAATATCTTTAGACCGTTTCACCACTCACTTCTCAAAACAAGCATGCACCACTGCAAGAATAGTGCGTGAAGCAGCCTTGCAGCTCATCAGTGCTACTTCTGGACCAATAGGAGGGGGTAAGGTTTTATTTCAATGAGGCTTCGAGGGCTGATCAGACAACAACCAAGAAACCTCATGGCTATGCAGAGAACAGTCTGTTGCAGTAAGCCAACTTGTCAAGAAAAATTTTCTCTGATTCTTGCACGTCCATTTTGCATTCTCTTTTACATTTCCCAATCCCAACATTATGAAGGGAAAAAGCAATTTAGGAATGGGCAAGGAAGTACGGAACTTTTCCTTTTTAGGTCTGAAATTTCCTTTGAAACCAGACTCCATTGTTTGTCATCAAACTTCATGACATCAGGCTGTTGTGCTTTTTACGTGTAATATATATTCATAATGTCTGTGCAGTTCTTCTTCCAAAACTAGTGTTCCTAACCTCTAAAGCAATCTACCCAACTCGTAAAACTCAGGGCCTGCTTTTGGTATTCACATCAGAAAGCCACTGATATACAACTGGCCTTAATTGGAATACTTTTGGGCAGGCTCAGTAAAAGAGAAAAACTGAAAAGATGTGTTAACCTTACTTGCAAAGGCAGTCAGAATCACACAAGTAGGACCACTGTGTGGTCAAAATTTTGTGCTCTACTTATGTACATTAAAAAGGCTTCCTAGCAATCTTTAGTACCATTCATGAAAAGTTGCTGGCTTTATACTTTTTTTTAATTATTTGTTCCTTTTTGTATTATTTAAATAAGAGCAGCAGAAGAAATGTTTTCTGCTGTCCTAGTTTTGGAGAACTTTTCTTACAGTTTGGACAAATATACTCACATTCGAGTGTGGTTAGTATTTTTCCATGAATTAATACTTTTACTTGGGCTCTTCTGTCTGTAAAATGTGATTAATTTTAAATTAAAGAATGGCCCAAACAGCACTTGAGACTAAACTGAAATGTTTTATAAAATATGTATATTGACTTTAACCAAATGCAAGCTTTTTAGATAAAAAGACTCTTTGATCCATATTCAGTACACCAAAAACTAACTTTCCTGACTTCGATCATGCAAAGACATAGAGAAGATCTTGTCAGAGATGAAATACAGAAGTGAAAAGAGGTGAAAGATGAATGAAGTGACATAACACTGGTTGAGCTTTGTTGTCCTTGCTGTACTATACTAGAACAAGCACTTCTTGCTAATATGATGGAACAGCTCAACAATTTTCAGGCACAAAGATTACTTGAGGGAAAATTCAATAAGTAAGTTTAAAAATACCAAACTGTAATCAGGCCTTGGGGAAGAAGCAGTATTGAAACACAACTTTTTTTGACAGTTTGAGGGTAGCTCTGGTGGTCTGTTTCAAAAACTGTCAAAATGATGATAAGTAGTCTTAGGAGTCTAGTTTCACTCTTAAACCAAATAATCTGTCTGCCTTCTTGGTATTAGTGCCATTAGCAATTTAAAAAGTCTGCTTTTTGAAAGAGAAGAGATGTTAAAATAGAAAAATGACTATGCTGAATGTAGAGTAATTACTTTTCATGACATCCTCATCGAAATCAGTATGATTGACTAATTAAGACATCTAAGCTGAAATCAATAGGATCTGACAGCTAACACCTCCCTGTAGCAATAAGACCACATAAACAATTTTGCATCTATACTGATGTGAAAATTAGCCGATCCTATTTCTATCGCTATTCAGTAATTAATATTTTCCCTAACAACAAAGCCATTCCATACCTACTATACTCCCCCCATTCCTGAATAAAAGCTGATGAAACTGATATACCTTCTGTCTTGCAGTGCACATTTTTGGTTTGTTACAAAAGAGCTTTGATAGGCCTGATGTTTGGTTTCTGTTTCCTAAGATGCCAGTGGGCTACAACAGGCAATTAAAATGCATGTCATGGCCAAGAGCATCAAATGCAGACCCAGCAGCCCAGAATGGGGAAAAAAACCCACAACCAACACCTGCTTTTTGTTTTTTCTTTCATTAATGATGCTTTAATGGGAAAGCCTATGGGTGGATAGTTTCCTGCCAGTTCTTCCACTGAGGAGTTGCTCTGCCTTCCTGCAAGTTTTCAGCCTTCCCCCAGTGGATTTCTGGAGATCTATGCAAAGTCTGTGCTACATTATTCCTGAACCTATCGTTCAGGAATAGACCTACGGTCTATCCTCAGTACACCGTAGAACAGCTTCACAGAAATCATGCCACCTTGAGGCTTTCTTGAATTGGAAAGGGGAGAGAGACAAGGAAAGAATCAAAATACAACTTGTGCTATCCAACAGACATACAACCTGAGGTTTCTTTTTCTGCTAGTTAGATTCTGAGTCTTGTTGGAGTTTTTGTTCCTTCTATCTTTCTAGGCAGAAGTAATAGTCAACAACATTTTCCATCTTCAGTTTGCAGCGAGGCTGTGACTCTTCTTCAAACCATGCTGATGAGCATGATAGCGTTCATTAAACCAAGTCCAATTCTTTTGACATTACACGAGTGACCTTGAAGACAAATCAGGAAATTCAAGGAGAGCAAAACACATGCGAAATGTCTTCTGAATTATCCCGCTGTCCCTAGAATGCACTTCACATGTGTTCATTTCCTGATATTTTTTTTTCCTTCCAGTTGCTGTTGAGGTTTTGCACAGTTTATTTTGCTATTTAATTCATGGCCAAAAGACTACTACTGGCTTTAATATAGTTGTCAGTAGCAGACTAGAACCATGTCTTCCAACCACTAAAGGTCAGAATAAACAGCCATTTGAAGACATGTCAACTGCTCACTCTGGACCATATGTATGTTTTCTCTTTCTCTAAGGTACAACAGGCACACTTATTTGGAGGTATAGTATGAATTTAAGCATGCCTACATGGGGCCTATGTACTTTTGAATTTTCAAGATAAAACTCAGAAATTTTTAAAAATCCAAAGTAACAGCATATCCTGTCCCAATTATAAAATACAAACCAATATAAAATGTATTAGAAATCACAATCTCTCATACCAAATTCTCTCTTTGTAATTTCTGAGCTTCCATAATTTCCTGTCCTCCAAAAGTATTACAGAAGAACTGAAGTCCAGATGCCCTAAGCAAGCAGTAAATCTTAATATTTGACATATTCAAAATTTACTGTAGGCACAACTTTCCTTACAAGAAAGGCAGGAAAGAAGGAATTTCTTTGTATCTGCATGCAATATTTGATTTGAAAAGAATTAAGCATGAGTTCAAATTTGAGCATGTGTAGAATGATTTATCTTGAACTGGGCTGGTAAGAACATTCTTAACAGCGGGTGTTTTTCTTATCTCTGTAATGTCTGCCCCGGCTTTGTTCAAGTTAATGGAGTTTTTCTACTGGATCAGACCCCAGAGAATTTAATCACCTCTGCTAATCTCACCTGAAGTAAAGTGGCTTGGAATGAGAGGATGGCATTCAAGTAGAAAGTTCCAGCCAGCTTAGGAAACCATGCTGAACCTGATTCAATGGCCTCTGAACTGTCCTCCTCTACAAGTACCACTGCTAAAACAACAAATTCACTATATTTTTCAATTACAGCATTTTCTTCAAAACTATGGCTATGAAGGAGATCAAATTACCTGGCAAATGTGAAAAGATGGTAGAATACCAAAATTTTGATGTAACATGAGACAAATTGCATTGTGACCAATCACAGGGGATGCCGTAACATGCTCTCCCTTTTTCCATTTTAGTAAGAGAAGGTCTCATACATAGGCTACGGACTTAGGAGCGATGGGTTCAGTTTCTCAGTTTTTTTCCCTTGTGTGTCTTTTGGCAAATCTCTTGGCCCAGGTAGTTCTTAGGTTCCTCAAAATAGGCTTTAAATTGTTCTTGTATACCTCCCTCAGTATCACTAAGGCTGTGTAGAAGAATATGGACAGAGCTGCGTAAGAGCTAACGCTTCCCCAGAACAGACACATTGCTTAGAATGAGAGCTAATGAAGCACGCATCTGAAATAGATGTTTCTTGAACAATATTTTTGAGTTGTGCATCCAACACAAGAGTGACTAAGTGCTAAGACCACTTTTCTTGGGTTTGGGGAAAACTGGATTCAGATCCGTTCTGCTTTTTTCATGGAAGAGAGCTAACACAAGATCTTCCATGTGATAGATGAAAATTGCTGTATTAAAGAGACACTCCTTTTTTCCTTACTAAATCATTAAGCAGCGAAAAGCAGCGGCGGCAGCAGCGACAAGCGGCGGCAGCGACTTGAGGTTAGTGCGGGGGCGAGGGCGACATCGGGCTTAACCGGGCGGTTTTTTCGTACTCCGGGCCCCCCCTGAGCCCCCCGCGAGCATCAGCCCCGAGCTGCTTCCCTCTGACCCCGGACCCGGAGGTTCCCGGCAACGAATCAGGAGAGGAGGGGGCATAGCCGGAGGCACCACCCCCTGTTACCGTTGATAAGATCCTCCTGGAGGGCAGGGACTAGTCCCTGGCCAGAAGGGAGAGGGTGAGAGAGACTCAGCAGTGCCTGGGTGAGTCAGCAGTGCCTGGGTGAGTCAGCAGTGCCTGGGTGAGTCAGCAGTGCCTGGGTGTGTCCCAGGGCAGGAGAGGCTGCAGTTGTTTGCAACTCGTTGGGGAGGGCACTGACTCCCCTCCCAGTGCACAAGGCGAGGAAGGTGCCAAGGAGCTGTGAACCAGGGGTGCCACCAACAGGTATTTCCCAGTTCAGTGAAAGAACAATGGTATCTACCCGGTGGAAGAAGACCAAAATGGATGTGGGAACCCAGACAGAGCTCCCACGGAAGGAGGCGATGGTGCAGGTTGCGGGCTGCAGGGAATGCTACACCGTCTCTGTGGTGTCAGGGGGCTGTGTGCGCTGTGAGCAAGTAGATGATCTGCTTGGCCGAGCGGCACAGCTGCAAAGCCAGGTTGAAAGGCTTCAAGCCGAAGTAGAAAGGCTTAGGAGCATTCGGGAGGCTGAAATGGAGATAGACTGGTGGAGCCAGGCTCTGCCCTCCCTGCAACAAAAATGGGAGCACCTGCCGGAGAGCTCCCAGGATCGAGGGACCACTGTACTCTGCCCCTCTCAGGTGGAAAACAGTAACCTAGAGGGGAGGAGTGAGTGGAGACAAGTCTATGGCCGTGGCAAAAGGCGAGTGTCCTCCTTGCCTAACTTGCCTCCACAGGTGCCTCTGAGCAATAGATATGAAGCCCTAGTGGAATACAGCCGGTCCAATGGGGATGTGGTGGAGAGGCAACCTATATCAGAGGTCCCACCACAGTCAGAAAAACCTGACGGGCATATAGCTACCTCCTCCACAAGGAAGAAGAGAAGAGTTTTAGTGGTTGGAGACTCCTTCCTAAAGGGATCTGAGGGCCCAATATGCAGAGCTGACCCCCATCACAGGGAGGTCTGCAGCCTGCCTGGAGCCCGAATCAGGGATATCACCAGGCAACTCCCCAACCTGGTGAGGGCCACAGACTACTACCCCCTGCTGATCTTCCAGACAGGTGGGGAAGAAGCTGCATCCCGTAGTCTGAGGGGGATGAAGAAAGACTACAAGGCCCTAGGACGGCTGGTGAAAGAGTCTGGGGCACAAGTTGTTTTCTCCTCCCTCCTTCCATTTTCAGGTGATGACGTGGGATGGAACAGTAGGATTCTCTCTATTAATGCCTGGCTACGAGACTGGTGCTACAGGCAGGGCTTTGGGTTCTTTGATAATGGCTGGTTTTATAAGACACCAGGTGTGACTGTAATACATGGGAAAGGTTTACGTCGTAGGGGCAAAAGGGTTCTGGGACAGGAATTAGCAGGGCTCATTCGGAGAGCTTTAAACTAGATTCGAAGGGGGATGGGGTGGTAGCTGGGCTTGCACCACTGGGGCAATGCTCTAGTGTTGAGGTAGACCAGGAGGCCCCCCATCCCCCTGGGGTGAAATCAGGGGGTGAATCTGGGATGAAATCGGTGTGCCCAGCTTGCTCCCTGAAATGCCTGTACACTAATGCACGCAGCATGGGGAATAAGCAGGAGGAGTTAGAAATCCGTGTTCGGTCGGGGGGCTATGATCTAGTGGCAATTACAGAGACTTGGTGGGACGCCTCGCATGACTGGAATGTGGTCATGGATGGCTATGTCCTGTTCAGGAAAGACAGGCCGCTAAGGAGAGGTGGTGGAGTTGCTCTTTATGTGAGTGAGCAGCTAGAATGTATTGAGTTCTGTCCAGAGGCAGATCAGGAGCGAGTTGAGAGTTTGTGGGTGCGAATTAAGGGGCAGGCTGGCAGGGGTGATACTGTTGTGGGTGTCTATTACAGGCCACCAGATCAGGATGAGGAGGGTGATGAGGCCTTCTACAGGCAGCTGAGAGCAGTCTCTCAATTACAGGGCCTGGTTGTTGTGGGGGATTTCAACTACCCTGATATTTGCTGGGAGGCCTACTCAGCCAGCCATCCCCAGTCCAGGAGGTTCCTCCAGTGCATTGATGATAACTTTCTGATGCAAATGGTGGATGAGCCAACTAGGAGAGGAGCGCTGCTGGATCTGATCCTCACTAACAAGGAGGGTCTGGTGGAAGAGGTGAAGGTTGAGGGCAGCCTTGGTTGTAGCGACCATGAGATGGTAGAGTTCAGGATCTCATGTGGCAGGAACAGAATAGCTAGCAGAATCACAACCCTGAACTTCAGGAGGGCCAACTTTGGCCTTTTCAGGCAATTGCTAGGGGAAATCCCATGGGACAGGGTACTAGAAGGTAAGGGGGCCCAAGATAGTTGGTTAGCATTCAAGGACTGCTTCTTCCGAGCTCAAGATCAGAGCATCCCAACAGGTAGGAAGTCAAGGAAGGGTACCAGGAGACCTGCATGGTTGAACAGGGAACTGCTGGGCAAACTCAAGTGGAAGAAGAAGGTGTACAGATCGTGGAAGGAGGGGCTGGCCACTTGGGAGGAATATAAGTCTGTTGTCAGAGGATGTAGGGAGGCAACTAGGAAAGCTAAGGCCTCCTTGGAATTCAACCTTGCAAGAGAGGTCAAGGACAACAGAAAGGGCTTCTTCAAATACATTGCAGGTAAAGCCAACACTAGAGGCAATGTAGGCCCACTGATGAATGAGGTGGGGGTCCTGGAGACAGAGGATAAAAAGAAGGCGGAGTTACTGAATGCCTTCTTTGCCTCTGTCTATACTGTTGGAAGCTGTCCTGAGGAGCCCTGGACCCCTGCAGCCTCAGAAGAAGTCAGGATAGAGGAGGAATCTGTCTTGGTAGATGAGGGCTGGGTCAGGGACCAATTAAGCAACCTGGATGTCCATAAATCCATGGGCCCTGATGGGATGCACCCGTGGGTGCTGAGGGAGCTGGCAGAAGTCATTGCTAGGCCACTCTCCATCATCTTTGCTAAGTCATGGGCAACAGGAGAGGTGCCTGAGGACTGGAGGAAAGCGAATGTCACTCCAGTCTTCAAAAAGGGCAGGAAGGAGGACCCGGGTAACTATAGACCGGTCAGCCTCACCTCCATCCCCGGAAAGGTGATGGAGCAACTTGTTCTTGGCGCTGTCTCTAGGCACATCAAGGATAGGGCGATCATTAGGGGCAGTCAACATGGCTTCACCAACGGGAAGTCTTGCTCAACCAACTTGATAGCCTTTTATGAGGATGTTACCCGGTGGATAGATGATGGTAAAGCTGTGGATGTGGTCTATCTCGATTTCAGTAAAGCGTTTGACACGGTCTCCCACAGCATCCTCGCAGCTAAACTGAGGAAGTGTGGTCTGGATGATCGGGTAGTGAGGTGGATTGTGAACTGGCTGAAGGAAAGAAGCCAGAGAGTAGTGGTCAGCGGGACAGAGTCCAGTTGGAGGTCTGTGTCTAGCGGAGTTCCGCAAGGGTCGGTTCTGGGACCAGTTCTATTCAATATATTCATTAATGACTTGGATGAGGGATTAGAGTGCGCTGTCAGCAAGTTCGCTGATGACACAAAACTGGGAGGAGTGGCTGAGATGCCGGAAGGCTGTGCAGCCATTCAGAGAGACCTGGACAGGCTGGAGAGTTGGGTGGGGAGAAATTTAATGAAATATAACAAGGGCAAGTGTAGAGTCCTGCATATGGGCAAGAACAACCCCATGTACCAGTACAAGTTGGGGACAGAGCTGTTGGAGAGCAGCGTAGGGGAAAGGGACCTGGGGGTCCTAGTGGACAACAGGATGACCAGGAGCCAGCAGTGTGCCCTTGTGGCCAAGAAGGCCAATGGCATCCTGGGGTGTATTAGAAGGGGTGTGGTCAGCAGGTCGAGAGAGGTTCTCCTCCCCCTCTACTCTGCCCTGGTGAGGCCGCATCTGGAATATTGTGTCCAGTTCTGGGCCCCTCAGTTCAAGAAGGACAGGGAACTGCTAGAGAGAGTCCAGCGCAGAGCCACGAAGATGATTAAGGGGGTGGAACATCTCCCTTATGAGGAGAGGCTGAGGGAGCTGGGTCTCTTTAGCTTAGAGAAGAGGAGACTGAGGGGTGACCTCATTAATGTTTATAAATATGTAAAGGGCAAGTGTCATGAGGATGGAGCCAGGCTCTTCTCAGTGACATCCCTTGACAGGACAAGGGGCAATGGGTGCAAGCTGGAGCACAGGAGGTTCCACTTAAATTTGAGGAAAAACTTCTTTACTGTAAGGGTGACTGAACACTGGAACAGGCTGCCCAGAGAGGTTGTGGAGTCTCCTTCTCTGGAGACATTCAAAACCCGCCTGGACGCGTTCCTGTGTGATGTGGTCTAGGCAATCCTGCCCCGGCAGGGGGATTGGACTAGATGATCTTTCGAGGTCCCTTCCAATCCCTAACATTCTGTGATTCTGTGATTCTGTGTGTGATTTATAAAGGACGGAGTAACTCCAATAAGATAAACTTACACTTCACTGGAAAGCCAAGTATTTTATAATTAAAGTACTCACATGGAAACCAGAAGAGCTATGCTGAAAATTCTTGGTCTAACTCCAGCATAAGCAGAACTTGAATGCAGATTTCCTACCTCTGTGTGACTGCTATGTACTTCAGTTTGCTCCATGCTCTTTCTGTAATTTTCTTTGCAAAAGGGCAAACCAGGTTTAGGTTCATGAGTCTCACAGAGGGTTAATAACTGAGAATTCTATTAGGTGATGGCTTAAATTTTGCAATACTGCATCTTGTTACTTTTAAGATGCCTATCCTTTAAGTTTCTCCCTGTCTCTTTTCCCTTGTCCATAGAAATGGGATATTGGTGCTTCTCACATGCTACGAGTATAATTATAAAATTGCAGGAACAAGGTTAGTGGGACCATGTAAGTTCTGTGCATGGATACCTAATAACACAATAGTGCATGAAGATACTGAGCCAGTGATTCACAAAGGCTGAAATGAGAAACTAATTAAGAAGAAACACCTCTGGGTTACGGACTCCACTAGGCATTTATTTTCTCGAGGTTCCAGGTGTTCAATGTAAGATTAGCTGTAACAGAGGTACTACAGAAAAATCATTTCCATGTCTGAAGGGGAAAAGGATTCCTGTAACAATTAAGCCCATAACTTGTGAGTTTTATAATGATAAGGCTATTGCTAATCTCTTTTCCATCTCTGTAATACCAAGGAAGGAGTTTCATACTTTAAAGGTAGTATAAATACTATAAGTAAGGTAAAAAATTATTTTTACATCAGCATTCACATAAATTATTTTCATCAATTCAGTCAAATAAGAGTCTATAAGCAAAGCACTACATAGATTAAATAACAAGGTGCAGGTGCCCTGGTTTAAACCTGCAGAGCTCTGTGATATTTCTCAGCAGAATACCTTCCATTTTAAGTGTATTATATTCATTATAATGTGCCCTCCTTTCTTCTTACATTTTAATTCATTTTGCGGCTTCCTCTTCACCACATGGGCTTTTATTTTCAAAATAAGCCATTTGTGCAGTATCTTTTCAAATGCCTTTGGAAAATTTAAATATATAATGCAGCTACATTCCCTTTATCTGTCATGCTAGCAATATCTTCAAAAAGTCTGGTGTATTTGTAAAGCAAGAGCAGCTCTCCTAGCATTCTTACTGCATCTTGTTAACTAATCCCCTTGTCACCACCTCACTTTCACTTTCTTCTGTCACAAATTAATCCATCAACAATCTTGTAATTCGAATGATCTGGTTTCCTTCTTTTCCCGTGAAGTGACATTAACTCGTATTTGAGTTGTAAGAAGGCTGCATAGTTCTCGCTGAACAAAATATAATAAAATCTTTCTTCTTTTAAATGCTATTTGAGGGTTTTGCTACTTACTATGCAATGCTGTCAAGAATATTTAAGAACCTAGACAGAGGTAAAATGCATATTGGTTAAGATGTGGGATCCAGACCCCACTGGAGCCGGAGTAAATCTTCCCATTGACTTTACTGCCATGGCACTAGTGCATCCTCCTTTGCTGGGAGGAGGCAACTTGATTTTCCTGTATCCTGGGAAGGCAAAAGTAGAGCTCCTTGACCATCCTGTTAAACTGAGGGGAAAGAAACAAGGCTGATATTATCCCACAAAAACCCATCAGAAATAAAGCCTCCCCAGCACAAATGAGCATGTATTGGTATTGAAAATAAAACATGAGGGATTGTGGGGTCATCTGTAATTAGGCTTTTAGGTTTTCTGGACCACTACAAACTGGAATGTGCTGCTAGCAGACAGAACTAGTTCAAGTACGAATTAAAGGCATAGGCAGATGCTACTGACTTGTTTCAAAACAGAAACAAAGGAGTGTAGAAGCAATAATGCAAGAAAGTATAGTTTTAATAGGCAATCCCATTTTCTGGCTGACTAGAGACACTTGACCTTTGTCCTTGCTTTTTACAGTGTGTCCAAAATAAACAGAAGTTTCATGCAATGCACACCTTGCTAGGTTCTCTTGCAGACAGAGATAGGGGACTGATTCCCTGTTGTATTGAGCTTCATTTAGCTGTTTATACCAGTGCAAAATAATTGTAAATGTTTTCCAACTCGTCACCACTTTATATGCCTCTTGCTTTTTATGATGAAGCACATTTGACAATAAGAGGTAAAAGACAACTAAGAACAAAGCCATAGGAATTAGCCCAAAACAGCAATTTAATACCTTTTCCCTGACCGACCTACACAAACCTTCCAAACAACCTTTAAAACCTTTAATTTCTTTAACCTCTTTCATATCTTCAAGATTTTGAAACTGGGAACTCCAAAGTCACTAGTTTCACACAGAAATTACATCTTAAAACTGTGGAAGACCTTAACTACATCCTTCGGAAAGGGGGAGATTTATAGTAAGGAAAAAATGAGTGTTGTGATCTCACATGAGGCTGGTGAATCTCATTCAGTATAGCATCTTTTATCATCTTTCATATGTTAAAGCATCCTTTATAATTTTTTATAAAGTAACATGGAAGTTTCATTAGTGTGAACATCTTATACATTATAGGCTTTTTCTAAATGCACCCCCCTCCCCCCCAATATGACCAATATACAATTTTAAAAGGGTAACAAATAATTTATGTTTTTTTAAAATGTGCAGTTTGGGGACTGATCTATATGCTGTTCCTTACTTAGGCCAAAATTCAGTTTTTATTGAGAACTATGTTGTTTCTGAACCTCTTCAACATTTAGATTTACGAGAATTTTTTTTTCCTGTTTATGTCTTTCTGCTAATACTTGGAAATAGCTGGAAAACTTTTACAGCTTAAATAATTTCATTTTAGGAAGAACCTACACTCAGGTAATTGCAGCCCACAAAATAGGTATGTCAGGAAGTTATGAAGGTCTGAATTTGGTATGATGAACATGAAAAGGGTTGTTACTGATGCTGTATTGTAATGGAGTCTGTACCAACAGTCTCCCATGCTGAGAAGGAAGACTCATGTTTTATACATCTGATTCATACGATGGCAGGAAAGACACCCTCTTGAAGGCAGAGATGTGTTACAGTCATGCAGCTGAGTGTGGGGGATGCATAGGAGTTCTCTAGGAGAAAAGAACAGTGTCTGGAGCTAGGAGTTAAATGATATAGAGCTAAGTCCTGTTTCTAGCCAGAACTCTCACGTTTTCACTGCTTTGGCTGTAGAGACCATGCTACGTGAGAGCCTATGTTACAGGACACAGCTAATGGTGGGGTCAAACTGTAGGGAAGGGTGAGGACACTCAGCTGTAGACAGTGACAGTGCAAAACCTCACAGCTTGTGAGGGGTAGCCCTTCACCCAGCAGAGCCAAGTGGCACTGTGCCTCCTCGTCCAGGAAGTGCTTCTTTCTGCCTTATGGCAGAAAACCCTCCTGTGAGCTTCACATTTAGTGATTGGGACTTGGCTGGACACTAGAGAGAGGGCTTGAAGACTGTTAAGGAGGCTCCCGCAGCAGCTTTTCCTCCCTGCCACTGAGTCCCCATGGGACCAAATGCAAATTCTGCCTTCTGTAGGCCTCAGTTTCCCCATTTGCACACCGGGAACATCTAATCCATGCCATTTCCACAGCCCTTGCAGTTCCCTGCATATAAGCAACAGTTGAGTGCAGATGTCTACTAAATATTAGCGCTGTTAAAAAACAGGTTATAAAAACTGTGTGGACCAGCTCCAGAAATGTGTTTGGTCACAGGCAGAGATTTGCAGAGGCAGAACAGGCACAGAGAGAGCAGTCACACACAGTGGGACCCAACTGTTCATTATTATTTTTCATGTTATTTTTCTGCTTTTATAGCTTTGTTTTTTATTTTGAGCACTAGCCATTGGATGCAAAGGCAATTATTGCCCCTGCATGAAAGTTGTGCTTTTTCATTTCCATCTCTTTTATTATGGCAATTGAATTCTCATCACTGACCCATATTCCTCCTTATCCCTATAGGATACAGACTTTTTCAGTTCTTCTCTCCATTGCTCCTCTGTATTGATCAAACAATTTGCAACCTGTCCTTCCTTTAATGTCATTTCCAAACTTCCATCTATCTAGCCTCCCATCTCTCCCAGGCAAATATTTGGTGGATGCAATCTCCAGTATAGCATGGCATTATTTCTGTATTTAAATGCTGCATTATATACATAAATGGATGCATGGCATGCAGAAATTCATGAAGAATCTCCCTGTAGGTGTCAAGCAAACCCTATTGTTATTATTAAGGCAAGTGAGATAGAAGGATGGCTTAAAAACAGACAAATAAACAAGTAAAAATGATAAACAGAGAGACTCATAGAGGACAGTCCTTCCTTCAGCAGTCAGAACAACAACAAAAAAGCTCAAGGAAAGAGAATAATCTGCCCCTCTGTAGGAGGGCACACACAGTTATTCCATTTCTCCTGAAAAAGCTTGAATGGTCAAATTCAGATCAGTTTTGTACTGATGTAACACAAGCAGATTCAGAAGGATGATTTTCAGCCTGTGTCCGTTATAAAACCAGATCCTTAAAGCAATAGGGGTGGTTTCACTTTCACTTTAACACAACTGTTCTTTAAAACATTTTCTCTGTTATGTACAAGCTGGATCCTAAAACCTAAGCCTTCTGACAAGGGTCTGCTCTTACAGAGAGAAAATTTTTATGTCACAGGAAGACAATTTTAATTTTTTTTTTCAAATTAAAGAGTTTTAGTTTGCAATGTAGAGTGGATCAGACTCTCAAGGAAAAATGCCTACTTAGTCCTTTAAAAAGGCAATAAGATTTTGAGAAGACCTTTCTAATGAAAGGTAATAAATGAAGGCTTGTAAGAACTTTTCCAATTTTCTGTTGACTAGAATATATATGTATTTATAAGTACTTATATATAAAATAAATTATATATCTATTTATAAGTATTTAATTATTTTTTTTCAATGCAGACCTCCTGCTTTAGAAACCAAATCAGTGTCAGAACTGTTCTTGCTGTGCTGTTCATCTTTCCATAGGTCTCTGCATTCCTAAAGTTGGGATGGACTGCAAAGAGCTGCTCACAGAGGCTTAACTGCAGGATTGGGACCTTGATGTATAGTACATGTGAGCTCTTGTAACAGAGCTTCACTCTTGAGAAGCCTGCAAACCTCTAGTGTGCTTCCTAGCATTAAATTTAAAGATTCTGCATGAAGCGTTGAAATAAAATCTGTTCCTAAGCTTTGATAATAAGCCTTTTCACACAAATTTGCACTTAGTATCTCCCTAAGTTTGCATAGAAGCCAGAGTGCTGAAAACAGATGAAGAGTAGCTCTGTGCTCCCATCTGATGTTGGTTCAGATCACTGGAAGGATCTTCTTATAAATAAAGAGCTGCAGGCCATGTCAGAGCCTCTTTCCTCCTCCTAATCCCCAGCTCAGTTAAGAAATAACACATTTTTCTTCATTCAGGCCTCGTTTTATCTTTTCTCCTTCTCATGTGTCTGTGGGGTGTTTTTTTCTCCTCTTTGCTATCGCACTGCTGCTGAATGTTAATGAGAGACTACGTAGGTCAATCCTAGAATGATTTTGTGTTGTTTTTTTTTTCCTTCAGGTCTGACAATGCCTGATCCCTACATTTAAGAATACCAGGTGGCTTAGATTGCCTGAATACTGAATGTTGTCCTACGATGACACCTTTCGTCACCTCTCCTGAGGAAAAGAGATTCATTAGAAGACAAGGCAGAAATGTTTCTCTCAGTGAATCCTGCAAAAGAACAAAAACTACTCTGTCTTCTGTGCCTTGTGAGCAAAAATCACAGGATGGAGTCATATTGGAGAGGAGAGAAAACAAAGGTTCAGCACTGGTGTTCTGGGTCAGTAGGTTCCAAATGTACACTTAATTTTACATCTGTTGCACTGATTTATATACAAGGTGGAGGTTAACTGTTTTCTGTTTTCCTTTTGCTACAACTTCCTCTGAGTTCAGAGCATATGCTTTCTTGATGCTATTTCAAAAGAACCTTTTTTGGAGGATGGGGTTATTTGACTAGACCTGGTAAAAAGTCCCATTTTAAAATTGTACCCTCTATGCTTGTTAAAAATGTACAGAAATCATTTCCGCTTTGCTCCGTTTCCTAGGATCTAGCTGTATTTTTAGCAGCAGTGGTTAGTAGAAAAATACATGCCCCAAACTCTTCCCACTGTCGCTGTGGCTGCTGGAGGTGCTTGGCAGTTTTCTGTGCTGGTTTGTGCTGGAGAGGAGCAAATATTAAAGCTCTGTCAAATGCAAAGCAAATGAGGTATAGCTTGACAAAAAACTGCAAAAAGAAAATTTGCCTAGACCAAGGAAACTACGGGGAGTCTCCTGCCAGGTAGGGTGAGATTTGGCTAACATAGGTAATTGTATAAGCCCCTGCTTCTGTCTTACATTGATGCTCTCCTGACAAAGTTAGGGAAGGCATAGGAGAAATAGTTGCCTTTCCTTGTATCAGCTGAACAGTCCTGATAGACTTACACCAAAGAGAAACCTTTTCATAATTCTGGCCAAGAAAACGGTATATAGGAGTGAGACTTTCCCAAATCTGCAAGGAACTGTGCTGATACCAGTCAGTGGGGCAAAATGTTTGCCCAAGGGTTTTGTAGCAGGGCAGATATCCTGATGTAGCTTTATTAGTAGAACAAAAAGTCTATTGTGGACTACTTATGTGCACCCTTAATGGGAAGTATGCAAATCCATTGGCCTCAATGGCGCTATTCATGTATGTAAAGTTGGACACGTGCTTTAGGTCTCCCTGACTTCCACCCAAGCCATTCTGTTGTTAGTTCAACAGAAAAACAAAGCAGCTCTTCAACTTTTACCTTGGTAACATTTCTGAAAGTACTGGTAGGAAAAACCTGCAATGAAAAAAAATACCGAATGCTTATAATGAAAAAGGTTCTAGTTTTGTCAAAAAAAGAAGTAGAAAACAATGATTTCTGTGGAATTATTTTTTTGTGACTTTTTAAGAATCCTGAAGCTTAAAAGCCTGCAATAACTATGAACAGCAAAAGCTTGCTGAAGTCCCATGTTTGCATGGTCTTTACAAAACAAGCCATGCTCAAAATGAGGGGGGACTGCTTATGGGTTGCAAAGACTCTCGACTGAGTTCAGTCCTCCAGGTGACGTATTACAAAAATCATGCCTTGTTTGAGCAATGGTGGCTTGGAGAATACAGTTCACACACAGTAGAATATTGGAACCATCTATATTACAAAGTAGGCAGCAACAAACATTTCTCAGTAGAAGTGTGCAAAAATACAGTGATCTGTTTTGCAATGGAAATCTCTATATGAGGTAATTCTACCATCTTGCAATCACATGCCTAAAGATGTTACTAGCATAAAATATATTTTAAAAGCAAGTGGTAAACCTATTAATTTCTTACATCTCTATGTATTTGTCATTTACCATGAAATGCTTAAATTTTTTTTTGCATTTTTTCAAAAAAATTGTCTGCATTCAAATAAAAACCTCCTTTCACTGCCCATGCTACATATTTCGTTTTATCTGTATGAGAAATGTGAAACTAGGGAATTAATAATTATTTTACTTGGAAAGGTATGAAGCAAATTCCATTGCCTTTGTCTGATTAGAATCTTCCCTGCTGGTTTAATTAAAACTGGCCATGTGACAAGCAAAGAAAGCATCTCTCCTTTGGGGTGGAGGGGGGAGGAGGGAATGGTATTGTATTTTCCGGTAAACAGTGAATCCTGAAGCTCCAGAGTTGTAAAATTTAAATGCTTAATGCAAATGAAAAATGCAGACTCAGGTCAGCTATAGACAAATGTCACTAGACTGGATGCAAAATGCACTGCAGGCAGAAAAGATGACATTTATCAGTCATCCATACATCAGTAACTAAAACAATTTTAGGGTTGTCTAGACAGGCATCTATTATTCCTTAAATTTAAAAGCTTTAGTAGAAAGACAACAGCAAATGCTCTATTTATATTTAGGGCTTTTTTTCCCAGAAGAGACAAGATAGGGAAAGGAAAAATGATAGTATTCAAAATGAAAAGTACAAATATGCTTTTCTTTCTTTCTTTTTTTTTTTTAATCTTTTTTGCTGTCTGGGTAAAGGAGATTTTCTTGGCATGTTCTGAAGGCAATTTAAGTGAATTATCAGAGTGTGCATGCAATGCTGGCTGTAATTATTACAGTACAGCCCTGTAATATTGAGCTTAATTACTGTGTACAGTGTTTGGCCTTTATGTTTTCTGCTTAATTTACCCTGTATAGTTAACGTGAATTTAGTGAAATCATTATGCACCTTTCAGGTTTCTTCTTTGGGAAAAAATATTTACATTCTCAGGAGAAACAAGCTAGAATAGATATAAATATTGAAGTAAATAATTCTGGTGGATGGATCCCTTTCCTCTGTTGCTTATGTGGAGTCAGTTTCTGCAAATATATATTCATGTACTGAATTAAAGTCTGTGAACTGTCCCATTAGCTGGAATACTTCAAAGGGTCAATTTCAGCATCTGAGTAAATATTTTCACTATTTAAACCACATGCAGTAAGGCTTTTTTCTTTTCATTTTTACCTCATGTAGTACCAAGCATTTTTGTAAGAACATGCACAAAATTGCAATTATTCTCTTTACTGTACAGAACGCATACTACATATCTTGGAATGAATGGAATTATTTTTATGATGAAATTATTTATACTGCTGCTTTAAATAATCTATGGGTAAGCTATACTTAAGCAGAAGCAGTATAGCCCTACTCATCTGCAGTCTGTTGTCCATTCATATCTATCTCTTCTGTTCACAGGTCTCTCTTTTATATTGCCTCCTCTAGCAGGAGGAAACAGCTCAGTGTCATATTGCCCCTCTGGCAGCAGGGCTGGAGCGTTGGCTGTTCAAGCCCTGGTCTTTAGTGCCAGCGGTGCAGAGGTCTGCAAAATGTATGGTCAGTTCTGGCTGTCACATGTGGAGCAGAGAAACTGAGTAGTGGAGCAACTGGGTAAAAATACAGAAGCAAAAGATGTTGCTTACACTGTAGGCCTTAACAGAGTGCTCTGACTTTTTAAAAGATGTATCCTTTTAATGGGCCACATGAAACACAGACTACTCGTGAAAGAAACAGTAAGAAAATGTTCGAAAAGTGAATAATTAAATAAGTCAAGGGTTTAATCTGAGAACATTCCACTGCATTTCAGAAAAGAAAACTGCTATAGAGCGTAACACCTATACACATTGAAAGGGTTTGGGGGTTTATTTTTGTTCTGTTTTTTCCTGCCTACAGTTCTTCTACAGTTCTTCCCTTCAGTGTCTGCTGTGAAGAGGTGATGCATTTGTGTGACATCATGATTGTCATATTTTGTCAACTTGTAAATGTCAGGCAAAGGTAAAGAAACTGAGGCACAGAGAGATTTCAGTAACCAGCTGCTGGATTCATTCACGTCTATATACATGTACAATACTGCCGCATTAATATCTGGAAAGAACTTTGAAGTGATTAAATGTACTAGAGAAGCACAAATACATACTGCAGTAAAATGTGTACACAGTAAACCCCCTTACCTTTAATTTGGCAAACGTGATAGGAAAACTCTGAGCATATATGAAAATTCAGACCTCTTTTGATTAAAATCATACACAATTTTGGTAGCTTTATCTCTTGTTTTGATGGGTGACCCTGCCACTATCAAAGGGCAAATAGTTTTCTGACAAAGCTGCCTCACCCGAGAAATAAATAAAACCAAATAACCTCTCATCTTTGATCTCCAAAATAGACCATTTTGTACGATTGCAAAAGACGGGTCCACACAGCTCGCAAGTCAGAGCAGCGTGTGGGGCCGGTGCGTGGGGACGGGGGGTCGGGGCCGCCGCCCGCCGGGGGCCGCGCCGGGGCCACCCCGCTGCCCCCGCTCGCTGCCGGGTACTCGTTCCCCGAGGGGTCGCGGCCCCCCCGGGACGGTGCTTCGTCGCTGTATTTTCACCCCATTTTCCACTAGGTGGAGCTGCAACAATATTTTTCCCGTCTTTTATGCTACGGAGGAAATAGTGAGGAACCTGTTTGAAAGGCAATGTTCGTCTTAACAATTCAAATGTATTCCTGTTAATTTGTATTTGATAAAGGTTCAGAAGTCTTTTGTTGTATGTCTAGTTAGCCTGCATGTTACATTTAGAGCATTTGCAAATTTTCTGTTTGATTGTGAGCCTTACTGTGAATTTTTATGTGTCTGTATACCTGCTCTTATTTGTTTATATGTGTGCATGTGTGTGTATTTCTGCATTTGTTGGTGTGTGTGTATCAAAGGCAGGAAGAAAAGGCGATGTTTTCACAGCGGTTATGAATGAAGTGGTGAAGCACAGAGTGATGCCTAGTGTGTACACAATGCTAACACATCATTCAGAGACAGGTGGAAAATAAGGTTTTGATAGTCTTCTATGTAAAGCTTACTGGGTCCAGTGTTCAGTACCCAAAACTGAGAGACAGGACAGTGCTTAGCTTTCAGAAAGCTCCTTTTCTGTTTGTTTTCCTCTTGGGCAGCTTATTGAAGTGGGAGCTCGACACCCTAGTACCAGTCTTTAGCATCTAGTTATCACGTCCTCTTTTTAAAGGGTCAAGACCCCCAATGGTGGCTACCACTAAATACCGAAAGGTAGCAAAGGAAAATAATGAAAAGTGAGGTGTGGCAGATGTAGAATTGTGATTGCCCTTAGGGTTCACTGTCTGTAGATTCAGGGCTACCATTATTTGAATGGAAGAACCTGTGTTTTCTTACTCAGATTTACAACCATGGATGTCCTTTTAGACCTTGGCTGTTTGTGGAGGGCGGGTCACTTGAACTGGCGAAGCATGTCCATTCCCTTCCCTATTAGGCACAGATGTGGCAAAATCTTCATTCAGATGCAAGATCTCTTGGCACTATCTAAACCTTTTCTACCTCTGTTTTACTTGGCGGCAATGAGTCCCTAAAAGTGTCTCAGGGTTCAGCAAGTAGTAACTTACCTCGTTAGTGGGAGCACAATTGACATCTGTTTCCTAGAGTTTGCACTGGCTTCCCATTTGTTTCTTGATTAAATGTGAGATGTGCTTCTGAGTAATAGTCTTTTGTAGTTTAGACCCTGTGTTTAATCAGATTATTCCTCTTTTGATGCTGGATCCAGCATGAGACAGGTAATCTGACATTCCCGAAAGAGTCGGGGTGATTTTTGACACATAATTGGAAAAAATATTTTGATCCTGTGACCTATTTTAAGAATCCTAGTCAGGTATCAAAGGTTCTCTTCTTTGTACTTTAGCATCGAGAACCAAGGGGCTGATGAACTAGCAGCACCTTTTAGGTAATACTAATGATAGTGTGCATGTGTGGTGAGGGGGTATTGGCAGGTGTCTCCAGCCTGCAATACAGCATGGTGTCAGTCTGAGGTAGTTAAAGACTGATATTCATTGCACAAGCCAAATTTTTGGTTACCTTAGACTTTGTTACGTCTTAAGAATGCAGAGAGGTGTGGAGAAAGACTGGGAACAATGATGTTTGGCTAATGAAGTGGCTGTCACCTTTTTACACAGGTGGATTTTATGATGGAATAAATACACTTCTTAACCAGATGTCTTCCTGCCTGCTTGTGATTGGTAAAACCTGTGAGATTATTTGGAAATACCTGTCTAGTGTATGTCCGTCTGATGGATATGCCAAATTGTCCCCACGCCCAACATTGCTCGGCATTGCTAGAGCATGCAAAAGATTTTTTTGTAAGTTCTTGTCTGAGTGGCAAGCCTTGAACATTTATTTCTTAATTAATAGGTCAGAATATAAATACACCTGATCACCTTCAGTCTAGATTCCTACAGACAGGGTTATCTTTCTACTTAGTCATTTCTCTTCTGAAGTGTTACTGTGACGGCATCTCCCTGTGTATGACAACAACAAGAGATGGAATTTAACACCAATTTTTGTGCTGAACAGCTCTAAGAATGCAGAGCGATCTTTTTCAACCTCCATGTTTGTTTCTAGGCTTCTTTTTAAACTTCAGGCAAAGTTGCTGAGCTGCTGTAGATCCGACTAAACTAGGAAGCACAGAAGGACTTCTGAAATGACGATTTATCAACAGGAGAGTGCCTGTCTCTGTCCTTTTCTTCTTTTACTTTAAACTGTCCTGTAAGCTTAAGAAAAGGAAAGAGGGTTTTAGAACCTTTTGCTTGCAGGATAATGGCCGAAAGAACTGCAGAAAATGGGAGGAAAAATTTTTGGAAAAGCTACCCGAGCCCCCACAAAAATGACCAGTCACAAAGAAATCTGTGAAACTGAGACTCTCATGGTGTGACTAAGTAAATTACTAACAAGACTAGAGTAGGCCATGTGAGTGGTTTCAGATGTGACTGTCCCTGGTACTGTGCACTCATTCCACAATGCATGTTGATTTTGGATATTAATTTTAGGTAAAGAAGTAGGTATGTTCTGTATGCAAACATAATAAAAGGTGAAAAGTTATCCATGAGATCTACCTCATGGTGAGGCGATATAGTAGGAATGACAAGTCGTTCTTACTGTGTGTAATGGTGATGAACACAGTAGGAAGAGATTAGGAAGAGAGAGTCCAGTGCAGAGCCACGAAGATGATTAAGGGAGTGGAACATCTCCCTTATGAGGAGAGGCTGAGGGAGCTGGGTCTCTTTAGCTAGGAGAAGAGGAGACTGAGGGGTGACCTCATCAATGTTTATAAATATGTAAAGGGCAAGTGTCAAGAGGATGGAGCCAGGCTCTTCTCAGTGACATCCCTTGACAGGACAAGGGGCAATGGGTGCAAGCTGGAACACAGGAGGTTCCACATAAATATGAGGAAAAACTTCTTTACAGTGAGGGTGACTGAACACTGGAACAGGCTGCCCAGAGAGGTTGTGGAGTGTCCTTCTCTGGAGACATTCAAAACCCGCCTGGACGCATTCCTGTGTGATATGGTCTAGGCAATCCTGCCCCGGCAGGGGGATTGGACTAGATGATCTTTCGAGGTCCCTTCCAATCCCTAACATTCTGTGATTCTCTGTGTGATTCTGTAACATGACTTTCTCAGTCTTTCTTTCCTTTTTCCTCTTTCTTTCTCCCTCTCTTTCTTTCTTTCTTTCTTTCTTTCTTTCTTTCTTTCTTTCTTTCTTTCTTTCTTTCTTTCTTTCTTTCTTTCTTTCTTCTTTCCTTTTTCAGGCTGACATTTGTGCTACAGAGCCCTTGGAATAACATCTGTCCAAATAATGGTTGTTAGAAGGTTTGTATTACACGATGTAATTAAGATTGAACAATCTTTTAGGGCATCTTTCTAAAGATATGAGCCTAAGAGTAGTAACCCCTTGTGTGGGTGGGAAGATGCTGTTCCACCAGGAACGCATGCTGGTCAGCAGCGGGAGGCTCCGTGCAGCAGTTGACCGTCATTATAGCTGTGCATTATAGCTGTGCTTCTGGAATGGATTGGGGAGATCTCCTGCCAGGGAAAAGGTGTGTCTGGGAAAGAGTAAGCTACATATTATTTCATTTTAGGTCCTGTAAAAGCTAACTCACTACTCTTTGAAGACTAGTAACTGTATTTATGTAAGTGGTGTAATACAGGGAGACCTGAAAGCAATTAGCCTACATTCGTTGACTAATCAAAGCTGTTGCAGGTTTGTGAACTAGTAAAAACATTTGTAAGGAAAGCAAGTATCTAAACTTTTTAAAGCCATTTAATCTAATTTTCACTGGATGTGGTAACCTAACTCGACAAATGGACACTGCTGCTGCAGCAGTTATGGTTGTAAAGTCCACTGTAATGGTCAAAAAAAAAAAAAAGATTCTTTCTTCCGTACTGATTATTCAAGTTCAGTAATCAAACCAGAGGTTTTAAATTGGAATATCACTTTGGAAAGTCATGTCAAGTCATTTCTGACATTTCAGGTCAGAAGCACTGTTAGGACCATCTTTCAAATGTTTGGTCTCTCAGAGAATTCTCAACATGTATTAGCTGGTGTGAGTGGAATATACCAGAGGATAATACATTCTGGTATCTCTGAGGTCATCACAATTCATGATAGCTGAGATGCAGAGCTCTTCCATAATTATCTGTACTTATAGAAGAGCCTGTTGATGGAAGAAATACATTGTGAGCCAAATATGCAGGACGATGTGAAGTTGAAACAGTGGTATTTTCACACATTGCTTTCCCAGCTATGAGCAACCCTTTCAGTGCAAGGTATTATTCTGCCTACTATGATTACTCACTGCATCTGTACAATGAGTAAACATACACCCTTTATTTTTGGTAACAGAAGGAACACTAAGCTTCCTAATATATGTGAATGTATGCAGCCATATTGTCTATTGAAAAATAGTCAAAAGATAAGCTAGAAGGAAAATACATATGTATTTAATTTCTGTTCCACTTGACAGAGTGTGAGACTATTGTGATAAATTAAGTTCCACCCATGGTATAAAACTGGGGCAAGTAAGAAGAGGTTCAGGCCAAATATGGTGGCATAGTTTAACATAGTGTCAATCTGGAAGGGAAGCTGTTGATCCTCTGATCATTTCTAGAATATAGTGTAATGGTTCCTTTGACACCTTTATCTTTTATTTCATCAGTATGTAGTACATGACATTTTGTACTTGTGAAAGGTGCTGAACTGACAGGCCTTGAGACTGAAGTCTTCTCTTTGTACACGTATCAGACGATACATAGACAAACACAGCATCCCCTTTCTGCCTCTTCCTCTGTCTTTCCTACACTTCAACTGCTTTCTCGCTGTGGCTTTCTCATATGACCACCATTTGAAGTGAAAAGATAGTCCGATCCCTACTACAATTCAGTAGTTACTCTTTGCTGTTAATGTTACCAGGAATGTTGCTTGTCCTGTGTGGTTTTTGTGGTTTTTTTTTTTTGTGATACAGAAATGCATTTCCATGAATTTAAATAATTCCAGTTCATTTCATGTGGGTCACAAACCGGCCATTAGGCTGTAATATCTTTAGGTTACCAGTGACCTGAACCAAACTTGATCTGGTAACCTATAGCAGAGGTGAAATGCTCCATATCCTATTTCCACTCCTGCTCATATATGAATTTGTTCAGTATAAGGTTAATCATGCATACAAGAGAATTTTTTTTTCTCTGAAGTGCACAGTAGATCTGTGTTTTTGTCCTTTCTGTTTGGAGCAGACAAAGGGGATTATGAATGGGTAAAGTAGAAATTAGAGTGTTAACAGTACCAGTGAATGCATAGTAAAATTATTATGTTTCATAATATTAGTGAAATTTGTCTCTTTATTCACATAGCACAGAATTCCCGTTGGGAATATTGGATCCACCGTGCAGATCAGAGAGAACAATTTTGCCTGTAGTACGGACTTCTAATGGTTTTACCATTCTTGCACTTGGAGGGGAGAGGGGTGTGGGGGAAGGAGTTATTGTCTCCTCTCAGTTTTGAATAATGTGACCACTTAGAGAAAAAGAAAATATGAAACAATCCACATTCAGGACCAACAGCTTGCAAAATTTAACTTCAAAATATATAGATAGTTTCTGTGGTTGGCACCTTCCCAAAGTATTCAAGAGTTATTTTATGTTTGTCTATCATCTACTTAAAAACAAAATAGTGTAAGTATGTAAGTACTTTAAAAAAAAAAATTGCAATCCTCAAATGAAAAAAAAACAAACAACGTAATAAATGTATAGCTTTCAGGCTATTTGCATTGAGCAGCAGAATAACTTGGGTTAGGGTGGTAGTGGTGCAGGGACCAAGTTTAACATTTCTGGAAGGGGATTTTTCTGACCAAAAATTTGGGCAAGGTCTCTACTTTTCATACCATAATTAGTAAAATATAGACCCAATATATAACTGAATTTATAAATTGCAATAATACACAGCTTCATATGTTTTTTGTTTTTTTTTTCTTTTACAGCACTTTGAATCTTTTTGTCTCCTCAAGGTGCTTCTTGGTATGCAGAAATGATTATATTCTCTGCTCTTCTCAAAAGGTTTGCTATGTAATTAAGTCTTCGGTTATCTTTTACCAGTTGTTGGAAATTATTCTATTTTTTTCAAAGAATATGTCAAGAGGATACCCCTATTTAATTTGGAGTTTATAGAGCAAAATCAGTAATATAAAGCAAGAAAGTAGAAATCTTTGGAAGAGACAAAAGAGCAGATTTTTTTTAATAATCTCTATCTCCACAACAACATAGGTTGAGGTTAATATTTTTAGTAGTAGCATCATATTCCTATTCCACTTACACAAGGTATCACATGAACATAGACTTAAATTATTTTTGTCAGGACTGGGTTTGCATTAAGGATCTGTTTAGTGATTAAGGGCAAAAACTGCCCCCTATCATTTTTCACACTTACATTTACTCATACTTTCAGACTTGTCTCAGCCAGATCAACTAAATTTTCCCTGAAAGATTGAGAACATATCCGGCCTCTCTCAGTCACAGTCCAGAAGGAATTCAGTTATTTCAAGAAGTCTCATTACACAAGATCCTTCTATTGCCTCTTGTTATTTATCTTTCAGTACTATCACCTTTTACTACCCTTTCTTCTTTCTTAATTCAAATTAATAAAGTCCTGCAGTGAATGATTCTTCAGTTCCTTTGAAATTTCTTTTGAAAGTAGAGAAGTCCTCAAAAATCACAATACTCATAAAATGGTTGAGGGGGAAAAAAACCCTTTATTCTTTCCTCTAGACTTCAGTGACACTATGAAGTTTCACATAATTTGCAGACTGCATCTCATAAAATACTGGCAAAATTTATTCAATTCAAATTAAATAGATGTAGCACAGAGTAATCTTTCTCTATTAAATATGTCACTTTTTGCAATTGTTTCTTAATATCCCTCACAGCTTCCATCTAAGATTAGCACTTTCTTTGCTGCCACAGTTTCACTAACCTACTGAATTATTCACTGAAGCATAACCTTCAGATATCAGGTTAGAAAGACCTTGATTATGGCAGGAAGTGAACTGTATAAACCATTTTTCTTTAAAAGAAAATTTCTCAGTATAGAAAAGTCTGAAATGAGATAAGTATTAAAAGTGTGTAAAAATTAAGTTCATAATTGATAGGAATTTAGCCAACTGTGACATTCCTGTATTTTGTTTATTATAATGTACGATAACATTCGAGATACCACTTAATAGTGTAAAAACGTGCATTTTCATGGTGCTTATTTAAACTTAAAGTACAATCCAGGATATCCATGTTGGTCTCAGCTGTAAAGCAGAGCTGTGGAATCTCTCTCACAGATTTAACATACTGGACAAAGAATATTTACATCCAGTTCCTGATTTTGTCCCATTTGCTGAAAATTACTTTTACGGGGCTTTCAGCTCTGGAAACCATGGTGACAGAGTGGAAGGCTTTCCTACAGCAAACTGCTGTTATTGACCATTACTTTGTGCCAATCCACTGTTGAAAGGTCATTTGAACACCTACCAGGGAGACAACAGCTTCAGGAACACTTCCTTCATGAGTGTTGAAATACAAACTCACCACTCGCCTGTCTGCTTCTCATGACCTGTCCAGTGGCACCCAGGAGCTGAAATGTAATTGTGAAGTTTAATAGGCTTAAAGACCCTCGCTTTTAGAGGTACTATGATAGAAAAATGTCAGGGCAAACAGCATTCTACAAATTAGTCTGCTAGTCATGCATACAAATTTTCATAATCACTTGACCTAGAATAAGAACAAAATGTGTTTTCCTAATGTGGGTGATAACTGCATAATTATGCAACTGATTCTGCTAATATTATCAGCCTTATGTTACTTTCCCAGATGTCAGAGAAATGGCACAGAAGCAGAAAACAGGTGGTAAGATTGTGGGATACTGCATATTAGTACAGTTCATAACAGAATTTTCTATGTAGATTTGTTGACCATAGTTTGAAGAACACGCTGCACAAGGGTTTAATGTTTCGGGTTTAGCAGGGGCTTCAGCAAATTTTCTGCTGTGCAACAAGATGTTCAGTTCCTAAGATATGTTTAAACCTCTTGGTTCCTCTTCTCCATCTCTTTCTCTGAGAGATATTTGTGGTTTGTAGGACTTTACGAACACGTAAGGGTGTCATTTATGGATAGCTAAATTTGCATTAAATGATTAAGTAAATTCACAAATCAGATATAATTTTAAAAGAAGTACAAGTAAGGTAAAGGAAACTATTGGTTTAATGAGCTTTTAAAAAGGAAGCATATATATTGGTCTTTAATGGTCCTCAGACAAGAAGAAGCATTTGAAAGCAGTGTGGGACGTCATAAAAATTGGGTTCATGTTGTGGGTGTATAGGTGATTTTTTTTTCCTCAAGTTTTAATAAACATTATGTGTACATACATCATAAAGATACATGCAGTCATGTATCCTTGTATACATTTATTTGGTAATTCAACTCCGTATTTATTCTGTGTTTATTAAAGAAGTATGCCTTTGACAAAAAGATCTGCAGCTGTGGCATTTGAAATGCAAACCAAAAATACATGTGAAAGAATTAAACTTCCTATATGGAAAAGAGGCTAAAAAGTCTACTTAGGTAAACTGATCATTTTGTACTTAGAAATATATGTTGGAAGTGACTGTGGGCACAACTTAGTGTACACTGTTCGTTTCAGTCTAGCTATATCCACAGAAGCTGCCTGGGAATTGCACCGAGACTGTTCACAATTCTTTGGTTCCTGCATTTTTGTGTTTTGGTAATGTTTGCTAGAAATCTTGTCAGGCTTAAAATAATTGGAAGCAAACTACATTATCAGCACTGAAAATGGAAGTTGTAAAAGACAGAAAAAATTATGGCAGTGGTTCTTCCAATAAAATAGACAAAACGAACATCTCATTATATGCCTGGAGATTGTATGATAATCTGAAACCCTGATTAAAAGGAATGCTATTAAACTGATTTTTTTTCCCCCAATGAATTGATCTGCCATCAGGCTAAAAGAAAGGTTGTGTAATCTGAGGCAAGCTACCTTTATTTGATTTTTACCTTCCCTATTTCATGGGAATGTTTTGAAGAAGCAGCCATTTGCTAACATGTAGAAAATTTGCCTTTAATGGAGTGATAAAAGAACCCAAAATATGGCGAGGAACTTAAATGTTCTTGCTCAGTTGCTTCTGAAAAGGCTTTTTTTTTTTTTAATTTCTGATTCTGCATATGTACTTTTACAGAATCCTTTAGAGTTGGAATCAAAAAAAAAAATTATCTGGTGAAAAATGGAAAAGTATCAGATCAAAACTTTCTTTTCATGTTAGGACTTTGGGTAATTGATGGACGAGCATGGACTTCGAATGTTACACTTTCTTCAGATTTGTAGGCAAGGTTAATAGCCCACATATGTTACAGTGGTTGCCAATAGCAACCCCTGTGATTTGGGTTGGGTTCAAACAGCCATTCAACCCCACTTGTCCTCCCTCATTAATTCCAAAAGCTAGCCATGCAGATTGTTTTGGGGGATGACATTTTACATGTGTGACTAGCAGTCTCTTCTGTATGTATTTATCTAAACATTTATATTTCTTCCATTGCCACATTACACAAGTGTGAATGAATCTTGGCTGACAACATAGCTGTGAGGAATGGAGGGGGAGTATTATCTTCCCCATTTAACAGAGAGAGAGAACTAAGATTTTAAGACTTACTGAAAGTTTCAAAGAAAATAGGTATCACTGCTGGATATGGCTGCTGAAGTGTCTGAACCTTTATCTGATTTTCCCTTTTCTCTTGCGTCCATGCAGAAACATACCTGAGTCTTCTGTGCCAGCGGCTCCTTTGGATTGCTATCAGGGATAGTATGTTGGCTCTTGGAAAGAGTTTTGGGATTCCTTGGGATTCCTAGCTTTATTACAACAGTTTTCTGCATGGTGTAATTCAGATTTTTAGGTATATATGCGTGTGTCTGTATGTGCATATTTGTTATTCTGGAAATCACTAAATATTCATTGTCATCAGGTATGCATATGCAAACATTTTTCGTGATAAATTGCCTACACTGTTCGATGATAGTCAAGCTACTTGGGGATCTACTTGTAGTTACACTGTGGAAGCTATATCAACACATGTCTGTGTTTTTTCTCCTTAAAGAGCTAATAGATACATCCTCCAGTCACAATGAAAGGAGCTTGTGAAGCCATGCCTCAATGCAGGTGAACAGCATCTAGAGACATCTAAAACATATGCAGACAACATAAAATGGAAATGCTCTTTAAGGAACTGGTAAGCAGCTTGGAGAAAAAAGAAACCTCTGAAGCATTCTTTGACTCCACTCTTAGCAGTCCACGCTTGGACTTAGTATCTATAGCTACTCCTTTCCATCATGCCTACACTGCTTCTTCAAAGCTTTACTCTGTTGCTATGTCGTGCAGTAGAGGGGAAGAAACAAATGTAAGACTGCATGCAACTCCGATGATGGTAGTTTTCAAATATTCTATCATGTTTTGTGAGGGACAATGCACAGTCATTGTTAGACTATATTTGAAACAGGTAGTGTCAGTCTGATTGATGTATTTATCCAGCACATCTTCATACGTTTCCTTTTGATGTCTTATACTTTCCAAGGCATACTCCTGAAAGTGCATGGTTAAGCCTGTTGGACAATCACATACAAAAGTGATTCTTAGAGGTAATGAGAAGTATAGAAAAATAGTTATAAATACAACTTGCTATTACATGGCAAGGTTGTCTCCCCCTTAGTCCCCGAGGTCTGCTCAGCATAAGGAGGATAAAATAGCTGAACAGATCTATGCTCTTGAGAGTCCAGTGTGTACCTGTTTTGGCAAAGGGGCTTCTGGTAAGCCTGTCTCCATTGTGAACTTGTTCAGGACCAGTTTAGTAGCAGATTAGAAGTACAGTGGCATTTTTGTGCAAATGAGCGTGGATGTTTCTAATGTAAACTGATGAATTCTTACTCTGAACACACCTTGAGGGGGTCAAAAAGGAGTTTTGCCCACAGCAGGCTTGATAGTCATATGTGTCCCCAAATGGCATCCATTAGGAGAGGTAGTCTCTCCCTTCTCCTAAATAGAGTAAGGTGTGAAGTGAACGCTGTGTTCTAAGGCATGAGCTGCTGCTAGCATCCATCTCCTGCTTCCTCCCACCCCATACTATCATGAGTAATATACCTGCTTTACAGTTAAGTGCTCCTGTTAACAAGCTAAAAGGACGCAACTTCAGATCAGAGAGCTACTGTACATATATTTCATTGAGTCGTGCTGAAAGGAAAGAAAACTAGTGAAAGTCTGTCTCAGACACATGAAATGGAGATGGTTATGAAAGAATGGGGAAAGAAAAAGGTCACAAGGAATGCTGAGGAGAGCTTAAAAAAAAAGAAAAAGAATTGGAATAAGAAAGAAGGGAATCTATTTAGAAATTGAAAAAAAAAAGGGAACAGATGGAGGGAGATTCAGTATTTACAAATGGGAGTGAAAAATTAATTTGAAAGGAAAACACACCAAAGGGGCTGTGAAGACGGAACTAGCAGGGAAGGAGGAAGGAGGGGGAGAGCAGGAGAGAGGACTGAGGGAAGAACAAAAGAAAGAACAAAGAACAAAACCTGGCTCACTCAGCAGTTATTGTATTTTGGCCATAAATATTTGCAGGTGGTTACAGTAGTAATTTCCCCACTTCTCCTCCCCTTTTCCCCTTTAGAACCAGCTCACAAATCAGTAGAATCTCCAAAACAGATGAAACTCTTAAAAAGTGAGTTCTGTGTCTAAACCCACCACAGTCGCTCCACAACATCCACATAACTGTAATGATGTTCTCCTCTTTCAGAGTGCTGCAAGGCACATGGAACTGGCCCGTCATTGTATTACACTAAACTTCAAGCAGCCTCTCTCTTTAACAACAAACAAAAGGAATATAACTTTTTCTTTGAGCTTCGTCGACAGATCCGGGGCTTGTTGCTCTTTGTGTGTTAACGTTTTCAGTTGCACTTAGCATTTTCTTAGCACATTTGGGCTTTTACTATGTCTGTGCATATTAATAGTAATTTACAAGTGTGAAATGTTTCTGGAAACTTGCCCCATTTCAGTTACGGCACAAGTCTCCATGCCCGCAGGAGAGTCCAGCTTCCCTCCTTCCGTGGCTGCTGGGGGCATTGTGGCTGTGAATCTCTTTCTCCTTTGCTGCAGAGCTTCCGTAGGAAATCAGAAAATGTTTGCAAGTGCGTCTCTCGCATATTTCTATCATTTCTCTGATAATCTTTGCTCGTGCTGTGCGTGGCGGTAGCAGTTTCACCTGCCCACTTTCATGTGTCATTAGTTGTCACTGCGCTCCCGTGTCTGGGTAGACACGTCTTCACTGGGAGCAGCTTCGGCACCGTGTCTGGGCCTTGTAAATCCTGGCAGCAGCACTACACATTCAGCAAAGCCTTTGTCACAAAATAGAAGAATGACAATTAATGATGGATGAATTTGGGAGAGGGAGGAGCAACACGCTTGTGTCGTGTGGGAAGATGCATTTCAAGGCTTTTGAGCATGAGGCAACATTTTACAATTCAGGCTACAGTTTTAAAGCCCTGTAGAGAAACCCCTTCATCTGGCAGAGCTCAAAGCCTGTGTTAATATCTGCCATTTGCACAGCCTCTCGACTTCAGCAGGGGCTAGTTTTCATCTGGTGGGAACGTCACTCGATGATTGAGGCATTATTGCTCTGAAAAGGACCTTAATCGCATGATCAGTCTATAAATTAGATTTTACTCAGTGCGAGCTGGGGTGGCAGGACTGGCTCCCTTGACTTCAGGGGGACCACTCACTTCAGTAACGTTTTACATGGTCAGGGCTTTAGATTTAAGAAGAAATACTTTATTTTCCACCAAATATTCAATAAGAGTTACTTTATAAAATTATTCTGAGCTCTGTAAATGCTAAAAATAAATGTTAATTTAACGTGCAAGATTTTTGTTTACAATAGGCATTAAACAGAGGGAATGTCAGTATAAGAAGAGGTGGACTTAATGGGTTAAAAACTGTGTAAATGTTACTCTAGTTAAATTACAGCTTGTTGTTCAGATGAATACTCTCCACTTCTCATATAGCTTTAAATTATGGACAAATGCTTGCAATTGTGAACTACCTACATTGTGGCTGCCTGTTCCCAGGCTTCATCAACCCTAGCTGTCCAATGGGATTACTGTAAGCTTTCACGGCAGTCTGCCAGCCACTGATCAGAAATTCATATCCCTGGATGTTAGATTGCTCTCTTTATTCCATCCTTGTGATGGCTGTGATTGCTGTCATGGTGTTAGGTTAGAAATTAGCATTTTGTGGCCCAAATTTTGCCATCCAGAACATAATCAGAAAAAAGAGAGAGAGAGGGGGGAAAAAAATCAAATAATAGTAATTTCATCTGTCAAAGAAGGGAAATGCAGCGTTACCATGATACAGATGTCTACGAAACTTAGGTCAGGAAATGTTGTGGTATTTATGGTCTTATTTGGCGAACACTTAGGCAGGTGGTGCTTTTCTGTTACTGCAGACTTCTGCTCGTAGATTAATGCTTTTCCTCTGATAAAAAAAAAGTAAATAAATAAGAATCCATCGGTGAAACTATAGGTGGGCTTCAGAAACTCTTAAATTAAAAAAACAAAGATCTCTAGCAGGTACTTTCAAGTACATGCTGAATTAATCACAAGAGGCTGGTTAGCAGGAGGTCAGAGAGAGACTTCTTAGCATCGTTTTGGGTCATATGTCTAGAGGCGATGGCAGTATGTATGTGCTGTATTGTAATATCCCCTTTCTAGTTTTCTTGTCTCAGTCAGAAAAGGATGAACACATATTGCATAGGGCTCTTGAATGGAAAGAAACACCCGTAAAAATCATTAGTTTGGAGGCATTTTTCCTGTTCTTTAAAACTGAGTCGTTTCTGACTGGCTATTGAAAATATGTCATTGTTTTTCACCAGATTTGTATTGTATTCAGCAGTTCTTGTATTCCTTGTATTTTATTTTCTAAACATGTTATATATGATGATACAAAGGTGGTGATTAAACAGCACAGTCATAGTCACTGATAGATTTAATGAACATTTATTATTGCTCTAAACAAAGATTTTTCTATTAATCTGTTTCAAAACAATTAATCAGGGCTTATTACAGAAAATTATTGAAAACAACTGTTTAAAATTTAGTGTAGAGATATGACTAGGTCTTTAAAGGTAGCTTGTTGTTCTTTTTAGGCAACTCACAGACATGCTAATTTTTCCTGTCATTAGCACTGAACAAGCTGGAAGGATTCTGACAATGCGAGGTGCACAGATTCTGTTAGGAGCCTTGATTTTTATCCACCCAAGCTTATCCGTCATCTTTAATCATGCAAAAAGCAGGATTACTTAATCATTTCATTTTATTGAAAAGAAAAAGAAAGATTTACATTAAAATGATGACATGCAAGAAAAAAATAAATTGAAAATGATTATGAAGAAAATGTAATGTAGAGACTAAAGCTCCATTGGTTTTGTGATGCTCATTTAAAGCAATGATCTAGTAAAGCGAAGATACAAAAGTAATGATGATGTTAGCTGTTGAAGTATAACCATCTTATCTTTGCATTTTAACATACATTCTAACATGAGGTGTGTGGTCGATTATAGCAGATAACTAAGGAAGACACTTTTTTTCACCTATGCTGTATTTATTCCTTGCATTAAGTTGTACCTTTGTCTAAACTAAGTGTATTTTAGCACTCAAATGTTAACAGGCAAGGCATACTAGCATTTTCACAAGCACTTCAGTATGCATCTGCCTATCTGTTAATCTCCCTATATAGGATAGGCCAAAATTATACTGATTTTTAGACCATCTACAGAAAGTATTGATTTAATGCAAGTGTGAATTGTATTTTGGAGATAAAATTAGCAAATTATTTATGAGTAGCTTCTGTATCTTTTGAATTTTAGACATTGCACTGTATTCCCTACCAGTTCTAGGTTTCATACACTTGATTAATATATTCTTTTTTGTTTTCTTTACTTATTTTGAATATTCTTTTAAGTTAATATATTTTTTTCTTATATAACCTTTGTGTCTAAGTATGTCAGAATTTAGGTGGTAAAAGGGATGGGGAAAATATGCCTGCAAACTTTTGATGTCACTAAACATTTATTTGGGAAACATATTGTAGTTTCCAACAGGAAGTTTGTTAAAGGAGAAAGTGAGGAGAGAGATAGTTTCTTATGTGAGTATATACAACAAGTGGTGTATTTTATCAAAGAAAATTTATTAAAAGTACCAGACTTTTACATCTTGGTCTGATATTTACATAAAATGGTGCATTAAACAAGTAATTACATTACAAAACGGTGTTTACCAATTAGGTAATTAATAATTCATTCTACTGTACTAAGCTGAGTGAATTTAAGGTTGAATACTCTGGTGCCGAATTGTTTTAGATATGTTAACATTTAGTGAAATCTGAAAAATATCCAACTTTTTCTTTTAATATGTAACATTTCTAGGTGTTGAATAATATTAATTTTATTTTAAGAGCTAAAAAAAAAAGAAAACAAAGTTCAGGTTTTTTTCAGCTTTATATCAGTGCTGGAATCTTGTATTGCTATTGGAGTTGAGAGTGAAGAAATAAGAAATAAACCAGAAAAGATAAAAATAGATGTGATATTTATTTGAATTCAGTAATTTTTTAAACACTTTCTGACGTTAGCTCTGTACACTGCTTGGCTGTGATAGCTGACTGTTTTGAGAGTTAATGTTCTAGTGGCAGGGAATTGGTTAAAAATGTCATAGGGCAAAACCGTATGAGTGGGGAAAAAGATTGAGAGTCCCTAACCGCAAGAACAGTTCTTGTTTACACGTTGTTTCTGAGTTCTGTTTTAGAAAAGATACAGTTATTATTATAGGAAAAATATTGAGCAGATAAGAAATTTAGCTGCCTTATAGCTTCCTTATGCTATTATAAAAAAACCCCCTAAAACTCTCTCTGCTACCATGGACATTCTAAATATTTTGAGAATTAAAATGCTGCATTTAGTTAAAAGAAAACCAAAGCAAACAAACAAAACACTTTCAGTTTTTGAAATATTTTCTGTTTTTCCTCTTCTTGAATGTATCCATCTATCTCATAATTTCACAAATTTTAGAAATACAACTGGACTCATAATAAGATATTTTAATATAGGGCACAGGTCAGCATTCTGCATAGTGACTGTGAACAATTTTAGGCACAGGAACAATGGATTTGTAGTTTTTATTCTAATAATACAATAGAATATAAGGGATTTTATACAATATACAGCTACTTTCCTGTAGTGAAAAAGTAAAGTCAACTTATTTTACAGACACAGACTGAGTAATACACTGAGGATAAAAAGAGACCTTTCAACAACAGATTTTCTTCCAGACTAAGTAATCTTTCTACATCACTGTAAATGAACTTAGATAGTACTTGTATTATATAAATTTATATAACTGGTGTTATTTTACATTAAAGCAGTTATCTTACTGATTGATTCATATGAGTTTCCTTACTTAGTATGGTCAAATATCTGTTTCTCACTTTATCTTTTATAGGAGTGGAAGTAATTTTCTTTTTTTTTTTCCTTTTTTATTTTTTTTTCAGGCTGGCTAAGGTTATTCTGATGGTACGATTCTTGTTCAAATGTGGAATTAGAGACCTTTTGATGATTGTCCGGAAAGCAGAATCATTTACTGAAAAGAATTAGATCTGATCTTATATTGACTTATTTCCAGGCTTTTATATCTGTAACTCTAAAAGAACTGCACATATAGGTTTATAATTTGGGTATTTGTTTAGCCACTTGCAAAATGTTAGCAAGAATCATGTCATTTTGGATGACATCAAACACTTTTTATCTAACCAATAACTTGGGTTTTGCAATATTTGTCATGTTATAGCCTGAAGAATATACTTTTGTTCCTTTTCTGGAAGGATTTTATATTTTAAATGAAATTTTTTAGTATTTTCTAGAAATTTAGCTTCATAGATCTTGAAATGTTCTTTTGTTAAGTTTCCATTAATTCCTGATAAATTATAGCCATAGTACTGAAGACAGACACTTGTTATTTGTTAAGCATCCTTGAATATGAAAATCTGACTCAATTATTAGAAATAACGAAAGCGTGGTGGTCCAAACAGCAAAGACGAGTGAAAAAAACTGCAACAGATTCCAGTAACTATAATGTTTAAGCAATAGGTGGCAGTGTTACCTAAATACTCTTTGCTTTGAATTGGAAAAGAATGGGAGTACTTAAGAGGAACAGGACATTTGTTTTACTTGTAGATAATTGCAGATTTGTACAAACAAATTTTACATCGTTAAGGATGTTTTCAAAAAGTTTGCCCAAAAAACTTTAAATTCAGTATCCATTATCACTTAAATGACCTATATTTTTGTGTTACGGGATTTATTAGTTAAAACATGATATTGGGATCTAAAATATTCAACTTGTATCTGAAAAATAAGAACATTTTCCTATGATAAACTGTATTTGAAAATGTCATCCATTTTAACTTCATTACATATTTATAGTAATAAACACCGAGCATAGTATTAGAAAATATATTACAGAAATTACTTTTCTGGTTTATTACAAATTTATAAATTTAGGACCTAGTTAATAAAGCTTATAGCACATAGTGCTTCTGTAGAGATTACAGGATAAACTTTATGACTTCTTTTAGTATGTATAGCACAGTACGAGAGAATATACCTGCACTAATCTATGAATACTGTGTCCCTCTTTATATACAAGTAGGCACTCATTTCCACATCTTCTGAAAAGCATGCATTAACCAAAAATGGATGGCACTGCTTAGCAAAACTGATGCTTTAATATACATTTCTATACTGAGTAAGCCAATATGCATATTCACTTAAACGTAAAATTCTTCACAAAATACATCGTACATTACAATCAAAACCAATTAGTTTAAGCCATTTTGGTCCTTTGAGTATTACTTATGTGTATTTCATCACATAATGATTAAAATACCATACTGACCAATGCAGCAGCCATATTCCATACCATGTGTTCTTCTAGGATACAGCTTTTGTACAGTAGCTCTTCCAAGAGATGTGTTCATCAGTGTGTGATAGAAACACTATGCTGTACTTTTTTGCAGTTTGAAGGGGAGGGAAAAAAAAAAGACTTGCTATAGTATGTAGGCTTAGTTTGATAATTACACCTTAACTATTTACTGTGTTATATCTATTGATTTTTAATCTAAAATTAGTATGTTGCTTGTAAGAAGGAGAAAAGTAAATGATAATCATGCTAGCGAAAGAAGATAGTGGTGGATAGAAGCAATGATGAAATGTGTCTGATAGGGTAGTTTTCTTCTGTACCACCATTTCGTTGCTGCTCTGGGATTACAGCAAAATGATGGCTACTTATATTTTATGGAAAATGTAAATTTTATGGTAACCTTCCTATAGACTCCAAATTGCTTCTCCCTTCAATCCCTATTATATCGCTTTGTTAGAATGAGCATGCAGTTTGCCTTCTGAATCTTATAGTACTATGGAAAAGGTAACAGCTCAGTTGCAAAATTCTGCTTTGGCTATACAGGCTTTCCTTACATACATGATTAAAACAAAACATAGTCAAGTAGGAAAATCATGTTGTCTTATAACTATAGTTAAGGTACTAAATAGCCATAGGTAAATATGGAGTGTATTTTTGTTTTGCACAGAACTCCTGTAGCTGAGTAAAACGTTTGTGACACCTTTTATCTTTTTGGATAAAACTTAGTCTTTACTATCAAACAATTCTAATACGTAGTAGATCGCAGGAAGGAAAAAAGAGATAAAGTCATAACATTTTGCTTTCTAGCCTTACTCTTTCTCTGTCCCAGTAGTTGATGTGGCATGGAGTGACAACACTGTCTTGTAAAAGATCCCCTTATCTACCTTCTTGGGTAGGGGTAAGGTACTGAAACAGTGCCTTAATGAAACAGCTTTTTGTTTTTGTCACAGTTTCTAGAAGGATGTTACTTGTGATAATACGATTTTTCCCAGGTACCTAATTTTTAGGAATTAAAAGAATTAGAATATGTGGCTTATAAATCTGATTTTTATGAACTACATGTGTTAAGAGAATGCAGGAAAGTAAAAAGCAAAAGGAAGTGAACAGAAACAAGTTAAGAAAATGAACTGAAAGAGAGAAAGTTGGAGAAATATTACAATACTGGCTTTTTCTGAAATTTGGAACAGAAGATGATTTATAGAATGCTTTGTTTCTGCAATTACTCTATTATAGATAAATTCTGTTATTAAAATAGGGGGTATTTTTAAAAGGCAACTTTATCTCTCTCAAGATAGATATTTAAAATTAAATGTATATAATATTATCTAAAATTTCCTTGCCTAATTTTATGATGTGCTTCATATAAGTTACCTCAGTTTTGAAGGTGTGACATTTTAAATAGTTGAGAAAAATCATATATAAAGAAAATCAGCTTCCAGAGTCATGTTTATTTATCGGGTGGATGTAAGTGAGGTGATAAAGTATTGAATTTAAAGCATGTCGTAATGGAGTACATACACTGATACTACTTATTTTTAAGGAAGCAGGTTCTTCAAGGAGTAAATTCTTTCTTTGAATATTTGTGCATCTTACTGAATTTGGCATTGTGGTGACTGTAATAACACAATCCATATAAGAGTATACTTTATCTCCAGAGATACTGGTTATTTATAGGCAGAAGTGGTGAATAGATATTGAAATTTATACGAACGTGCACAAACACACTACGCTCGTTAGCATGTCACGGCAGCTAGAGACAGAAGAGGTACTGTGTTTCAAGTGTACCTTTAACTTCCACTTCACCCTCCACACTTTTCGCACAAGTGGATCAGTTGATATACCTCAGAGTAGTGGTGAGTCACAGAATTATGTGGAAACATTTCTCTGAGTCATTTCTGATGAGTGCATAAATTTAAACCTCAATATTATTTTTTTTTTCAGTTACTTTGTTCTGAAATGCTCAAAAATATTTGAATAGAGATTTTAAAAGTAAAAATGGTAATGACTTAAATATTTCTATGATGCAATCATAAGCTTCTAGTTCAATATGACCATTTGTTTTGTTACTCCAGTTTCTTATTTATAGCCTGAAAGTTAGCAACACTGCTAGTTAGGACCTGGTTAGGAAACCATTCTGTTTCATACCTAATAAAAAATACACTGATCTCAAACTACACGACCTGATTTAAAGTTGGATTGATTTTTTTTTTTCACCTTTGGAACTTGTTTATTTTATCTGTATATTTACATGCAAAGCTTAGAGAACTTTGAAGTTCTATACTAAATGAAATAATATCCAGGAAGATCTAAAAATCCATTTCCTAATTTTGTGTCTTTAAAGAGAACTGATGTGCACCATACTTTTAATAAAAAATCATCATCCTCGAAACCTCTACATCAATCAATGTATTAATCTTTTAGTAATATTAATCACACTATAAAATATAATTTTACGTGGTAAAATATGCTATTTAAAACTACTAAATAATACCATAAATATTTGTGTAAAATAATGTAAGTATTTGTGGTTTATAGAGGGGTTCTGTAATAATTTGTTTTTAAAGTTCTCTGCTGTATATAGAAATACAGCTTTTGATTCTTAAAAACAGGGGGACATATCACTGCAAACATATGACGAGCACAAGTTTTAGTATAAGCACTTGAACTTGCATAATAAGAATAAGAAAAAACATATTCAAACCCCACCAAACTTGTAGTGTACTGATGCCAACCCAAAATAACATCAAAAGTAAATGGAATCATATTTAATCCTACAAAATTACAGCTGTGCAGGTTAACGTTGGTTTGGTCCAAGTCTGTCAGAGTTGCTGTTGTGATCCCTGTTTTCACAGTAGATCAGACTGAAATCAACTACGTGTCAGCAGATGCAGTTAAAAAATAATTAGATGTAAAGATTTATGGCATGTTGCTATAAATTTGTGGGTTAAGATAGGACTTAATGTTTAAAGAAAAAAAAAGATATATTTTAAATCCTGAATGAAGTGTAAACTATTTAAATATTATAACAATGGTTTAAAAAATTGTCATGATGCTTTCACATGTAATGATACTTAAAACAGGTCTATTGATTATTTTATTTCTTTATTTCAACATATGCGATACTCATAATATACACAGAAACTATTCAGAGGATTTTTATTTTGTATTTTCATTCACATGTTCAATTAAATTTCTCTATGTATTACTAAATAAGTTACCTTCTGTATCAATGCAGTCATTGAATAGATCTAAAGTTTAGTGCTGTCCAAAAAGACCCAACACTAGGAGAACAGTCTAATTCTTTTTATTGAACAGGTATTTCTGTCTAACGGGTATGGTATAGCTTGCTTCATGTCTGCAAACTTGCCATTAGCTTGAAAAGTGAGTGTGTGTTTTTCAGTATGTTTAAAAAAATTAAAAATAATATTAAAACCCACAAATACATTAATGTTGCCTCAATTATCTTCTGTTGAATAAACATTATGGTTTATGTAGCGTCCTGAAAAACAGAGATTTCAGAAGGATGTTAGTTTTGATTCTGAATTTTTTTCGCTTCCTCTGATGCTGGCAAAGATAAAAGCTGTGCAATTACATCTCAGCAGCCGGGATTCCAAGTTTCACTAGATTTGACAATCAGAAAGCTCAATTTACTTGTTCACTTTCACAAAATTTAGAAGCAGAGGACAGAACAGTAACCTGGTCTTCTGTCTGTACTGGTGCAGAATTGTTTCCAACCCGTATATTTATTTGGTAATGTTTTGGCCAGTTATTTTAAAATTGCCTAGCAGTGGGCCACTCTTTGCACTCTGGGGAGATTTTTCTATTGATTAACTTACAGTTGGGTTTTTCTTTTTCCTGTACTGATATATTCCCTTTATTAATTTCGTCCCATTACTCCTAGTTATACCTCCTTTTACGATGCTAAATAATTCCTTTTATGCTAAATAATTCCTTTTTTCCATTTTTGAGTTATCACTCTGTAACGTTGCTGTTCTCCTTTTTATGGAAGCTGTCTCAAATTGGCAATATCTAAAATATGCCGAGTTAAATCTGCTATAAAAGACTTTATTGACAATTACTATAACTTAAACACAGTCCTGCTTTAATAAGCTCAGCTAAAACTGAAGTTTGAATAATTTTTGTTAGCTGAACCAAGAAATCTATTAAAAGAAGCCCTCTATTTTGAACTGTTTTGTAGTGATGTAAGGGGGCCAAATGATTAAGCATAGTTTAGATAGCCAAAATCCTCTGGGTCAAATTACCCTGTCTGCTGAGAAGCACAACAGGGTTGAAAGAAACACAGACACTGGACAAATGTTTCTGGTAAGAGAAGGAAAAGTAGTACAAGACTGTCTCCTTTTTCCAGGGTGGAAGCTAATTTCAGTAGGCTTTCCTTTGCCCTCTGTACATTTTCCTGAAGGCTGGAGACTGCTAAATGCAGAAACCTGTGGATACCCCCTCTCAAAATACTACTTTCTCTTACAGTCTGTGGGAACAGGGACTTGGTGCTGCAAATTTGGCCTTATTCTGCTCCTGGCTTAGAGAAAATCTCATCTGATTCATTAACTGCATGTGCCTGCAAAGCAGCGTGTAGGTGCTGGTACAGGGCCAGAATCGGCCCCTCTGCACCATCACCCTCATGTCCAGGGTCCTATAAAGGTGGGCTGAGGCACTGAAGAGGGAGCATGCTTCACAGTGAGTATTATCTGCAGCCAAATTTTGTGACGGGCTTTGATCAAACTTTGTATGTGGGAGAGACCAGGTAGGGACAGGGGAACCAATTCTGGGCTGGCTGCCACTGAGGGGGCTGCGCTACCGCTGCCAGGGCAATGGTAAGGTAGGGTGAATGCACAAACAATCCTAGATTTTCAGAGGAGGAAACAGGGTTCCGTGTAAATCTCATTGTATATTGGGAAAGTTTGGATGGTAAATGTAAGATAAACCACGTCTAGTTTTCTAAACTGTCTTCTACCTCAGCTTTCTTTCCCTTGAGAGACCCCTAAATTTAGTTAGAACGACTTTCACACTGACAAGGATTGAAAGCCACTGCGATAATGTTGCACTGATGCATGCTACCGTCCTGGTTACAGCGAGAAGGTTTGCTGTTGTTTGACACTGTGCATATGACATTAGTAACTCTCCATTTGCATCAGAGCTGCTTTTGCAAAATAGCAAGCGGATTCTACCCTGGCTGAAGTTAATGGAAACTGAGGGATCATTCCCTTTGACAAGCCAGACATGCTTTAAGAGTACCTCTGTATGCTTAAATGGGGACTTGTTTTTTTCCCCTTCATTTGCTTATTTTTGTAAAACTTTGATTTCTGCATCTCACAGGATCGGGCCCTCCAATATGTGTGTCTGTGTAGATAAATATACTTTATTTTATTTAACTTTCTAAATTGATGTGAATTTGTACAAAGCTTTCAGCGCCATAGCAATGTCTGTCTTTATTACATTATTTTGCTGATCAGCATATAGGTTCTGATAAAAATTAAGGCTGCTGAGATTCATCTTATTTTGCAGAGTTCAAAGCCGCTTTTAGAATATTTTGCCTTGTCTTGCAATATGATCTCTTACTGAGGATATCTGAAAAGTGACAGCTAATGTAGGCAAAAATCCTACAAGTAGTGGTAACTGTTTTATTTCATCATTACATTTAAAACCTTCATTTTTAAAATTCTGATATAATATATTTAAAACTACTCTGTGATTCCTTGAAGCACGTAAAAGGTGCTCCATGTAAACAGGTCCCTCTGCCCTTGTTCTTTAGACTGTAGTGAGGCTGCTGAAAGATTTGAGTGATGGTGCAACGTTTTAAATTAAATATAGATTTGGGGTTCTGAGCCTGCTGAGTTGAGTGCTGTAAACATTGGAAGACCAATCAAAACAAACATAAGTGACACAAGTGATCTTCATTGAATCATTTGGCATTTCTCTTGACTTGTTTAGAGACAAATGCTTTTGTTTCCTTTTGTGGAATATTGTTTCTAGATCTAGTCTGGATTTCCATTTATAGAGAGTACATCCCAAGATAAATAGCATGCTTTTACCTTGAGCAGCTAGTTAAAAAAATGCAGAGCATAAAGCAAGGGAGCTGTGGCATTTGGAGGCTGTTTTCCTGGTGTGATTAACTGTATTCCATTCCTGATCAACTGTGCTCTCTGTTTGCAGCATCCTAACTCCATCACATGCTGCTTATGAGTAAAATTTCCAACGTGAAATTGCTATGGCTGAGAAGGAAGAAGTATTATGTGCACGTGTGTGTGTGTGTGTGTGAACATGTGTGTGCGTACTCATTAACATTTGGGGTAGCAGGTGTTGAGAGCTCTTTTTCTTTGGTGTGAATACACTTTGCATTGGTGGAAGGCACTGAGAGATCTTATGCTGCAATCTTTTGTGAGTGGCAGCTTAACATTCTTTTTACTGCTTCACTAGAAGGGGACCATGCAAGCCAAGGCCCTTCTCCAGTGCTAACAGCTCCAGAATATTGCTCAGTTAAGTGATGAAGAGGGCTTGTATGCTGAAAGGATTTAAGGAAGAGGGTTATTATAGAAAAACAGAAACAAAAAAAGACCCCCAAACCTAAAACATTTTAATTGGTTAGGAAAAAGGGATAAGAAGGTCAAAGCTTTATCTTATGACTTTAATTTTTGAGTGTAGAAGACTCGTTGGAAAGGTTGGACTTGAATTGTAAGACTAGATAATTGTGTGCAAGTGTAAGGATATGATTTTCTCACTTCTGTAGTTAAAGAGCTGGGAGGCATAGTAGAGCAGCCCATGGAATGGAATTTATTTATTGTTTTTTCCTTCATACTCTGTACAACAGCTTCACCTCTCTACCGGATGAGTTGATCTGGTTGTCCTCTCTTTGGTCCTTTCAGAGCCTTTTTACATCTGCAGTCATGTTCACTATTAAAAATGTGACCAACTATGGAGAATTTCATTTTTTAGCTGCAGAAGAAAAATATGCTCCTTTGTAATAAAGGGAGACTGATGGAGGTAAAACAAAGATTAGGCCACTTCAACAACAATCGCTTAGTTATGTAGTATAGTTCAAAGCACAAGACAGAGAAACAGGGAAATAATGAACAACCTGTGCAGAGGTGACTAGGAGAGAGAAGAATGAGATGTTAAAAATAAACAAAACAAGTCATTGATGAGAGCTATGCTTAATGCAAAATGTATCTTCCCCCTTTGAAGGGCAACATCACACATCTCGAATGTCTCATACTGGCTGAGAAAGGAAAGACTAGTTAGTGGCCAAGAACACCCTGATGCTCTGTGCTACAAATTGAAAGTGAAGGTTACTTTCTTGTAGACTTTATCTTAAAGCAGTAAAACGGGTAGCTGCAGCTACAACTGAAAGTATTGATTTTGTAATTTCAGCAAATTAAGAACAAGACAGGAAACCTATTAAAGCTTTCCACTGATTGCCAGGGCACGTTTTGGTGATGCTGGTGCTGACATTAAAATTACATGTGCCTGTCTCTTTAAAGCCAAACATATACATTTTACGGAAGATAGTGCCAGTTAACATGCTGAAAAAAAGATCTTTATAAATCTGTGTAATTTCACATTTCAGATGTGAAACTTTTGAAGCCTGATGACATGAATGTCAAGCAGCACATCTAAAATTTTCATAAATTATGGTTCATGTTAGATGTGCTTTTATTACATTTTAATAAATTAAAATTTTCACAAAGCCAGAAGATTTTTTATAATAATAGCAAAGATGGTAACGCTAGTAATAGCATTATCTGTCAGAACATTATGAGTAATGATTATGTAAAAATCTATGTAACAAAGGCTAGCAGAAGAAATGATCAAATTATATTCTTCTGTATCTTGTATAAAACAGGTTATTTTATTATGGTAGCAAAACCCCAACTTCTCTTAAAGCAATATTTAAATTACTTTTAAAAATCAGTGTAATTAAATTTATGTGAATTACAAAGTTCAGATCACTTGTTTCATAAAGGATTGTTTTAAAGCTTTGCTTTAATATTACCGAGTATAAATTAAAACGTTGCATCTTTTATAAATGCAATATTTCTAATAGTGCTTAACGAGAAAATTTTTCATTAAAAGTGGAGCAGGGCAAGTGAAATTACACCTGGATCCCCTCTGAACACCCTATAAAGATGTAAGTTTCCACTTTATCCAATTCATAAATATTTTGTTTCATCTGAGCGGGTATTTGGCATCATTCCAGTGTGTAAACAAGCATGGGTTTTACACACACAAATCTAATTTACAGGCAAGCCATCATCTACATTTACTGTAGTAGCCAGCAGTTTGTGATGTGCTTGCAACAGAAATGCACAGTGCTAGAGGAGGTGGTGAGAATGTAGATTTTAAAAAAATATATTGGATTTGTAACAACAAAGACGATCTTAAAAAGTGTGGGAGAACACTGCTGAGAGACTGAGCCAAAAGTCTCCATCAGAGCAGACTTCAGGAACTTGTAGCAAGTGTTTACACCATCCCTAAACATATGAATGAGAATGTGCAGCTAATGTTAGCAGTGAAGCAGTAGAAGAGTGTATGAAAATGAGTACCAGGTGTGAAAATGTGTATCTAAAGATAAAGGTGTGGAATGGTAAAGTGGATTTAATAGTAAGAAAGATTTGGAATAAGTAGGAGGAGAGGTGTAAGTGGAGTGCAGATCTTCCAACAAATGAACAAACAAAATCTTTTTTCTCTGCTGAAGAAGTAATGCACTCAGGGAATGCTGGAGCTTTGTAACCACCTGTCCAAAACCAGCAGAAATTCAAGTGATAAGGGTGACTCTTTGCAGCACGTCTCTTCAGTTTACCAGGAATGCACATGCATTCCTGCTTATACAGACCTATAGCTTTCCCTTTGTTTTCCCAGCAGATATGCCAGGCTGTTTGACGTCTGCCAAGTTGGATGAGCATTGCATATTACAAGTATATTTAGATAACACCTATAACTCCACAAAATCATTGGTGCTTTATTGTACTGTACAGGCAGAAAATTGCACAGAGACCTTTAGCTCCCACACACCTCACGGTCTGGGGCTTTGCTGAACCTGAAGCGATGAATATGAAGAAGAGAAAGATGCAATAACAGTAACTACAGGTGCACACATAAGTTATTCACAGTGGCCTAAGTACTTACAGGTGGCCACCAGGATAACCACTCCCAGATGGTGCTGATTTGTAGGGAAAGAGGCAAAAGGTAGGGTTTAAGGAGGAAGGTAAAGGGATAAAGATCAGTCACTGCTTGAGAGGTGATGCTTTATTTGGTGCAGGATGGCTTCAATAACCTGAGAAGGAGCTTTAACTTACCTTTCTGGAGTTCCTTCTGGCCATTTGACAATGCTGAGATTTTATTAAACTTACTGTGGGTTTGAGCCTTCTCCTGAATTTCTCTTTGAACTGTCTTTTCTTCCTATTAAATGTTGGTTTTCCTTTCCTCCATCACAGGTACTCATTACCTGCCACTCTCCTGTCGATCTGTAATTTTGTCAGAGATGTGTGGTGGTGTTTCCACCTAAATTTTATCACAGGGTTTTTTGATTTGTTTGGAATTATTTTCAGATTCACCAGAACTTTTGATTGCATTTTTTTTTAATGTTTACACATGTATATGTTTTACATATTCATATGTGTATTTATGCATATAAACATAAACATGTACCAAAATCCCCCACCTATTGGTTTCAGGAAGTTGGAAGAACCAAGAATGACTGGGTGGCAGAAGGTGCACCTTAAAATGTTCAAGTCCTTCGTTTACTTGATATAAAGTGAATATTAGAATGTTAGTCTTCCACATCCAGGGAGAAGATCTAAAAACTCAAACTGAAATAATGAATAATATATGTTTTTTTCAATAAAAGAGATGGATGGAGATATAAACAAGAAGAACACGTAGCCAAGTAGGTGACACAGTTGCTGGAATATCACACAAAAACCCAAACGCAGTCTAGTGTATGGGCCTCCCACAATCTTGGGAAGTGTCCTCATTAAAAGCTCTTTTATGGTATTCTGCAGAACTTGCTTTCCTTATGAAACACTTGGAGAATCTGGGTTATGACCCAAGACAGAAAGGGGAAAAAAATATTAAATCTCCCAAAATGCTGCAGCTTAGGAGAATCATGTCCTGCACACCTTGCTTTCCCACTGAGAGTAATAGAAGTCTTTTTGACACACGTGAACCTGTACTCAAGAATGCACACGTGCACACTGGAAAACTCTGATCTTTATTAAAATTTGATTTGTGCCCTGAAGCCTGTACAGAAGCACAGAACCAGAACTATCCAAAGGCCACTTGAAATTGAGTCAACAGGTGATGAAAAGTTTGGTAGAAACATGTTGATTTTGTGGAAGGTAATTTTGGATACCAATATCTCTATTTCTTAGTGTGTTGTAAATGGCGAGAGCAAAATTCATTTGCATAGTTGAGATAAGGTTGTGTACCATTGCTGGAATTGTGAATTAGTTGGAAAATTTGTCTACTGATGTTCTTGAGATATTAACATGAAGCTCTCAAGGGCTCATTTTCAGCAGACATACGGTGAAAATAACACTTATATTTGAGGGGTAAGGAAGTTAATAAAGATTAAGTTAATAAGACTCTGATAACAGGATTGTGCTAAATGAAATGGTAGCAAGCATGAGATATGTGTAATAAATGGCATAATTTCAAACTTAAGTCCCAAAAAAGTGTCTGCCTGAATTTCACAGAAATAATGTAAAAATAGCATAAACAAAATAAATTCCTACAAGTGTAAACTGAAGAGAAAAATAATGAATTTAAACCATATTAAATAAATTGTTGAAATAATTAAATCATCATTCTTGGATAATGTCACCAAAATAGATGAACGCAGATCTATAAGAAACCTAATATCAGTAATAGATTTTGTACTAGAAATAGTGATAATTTTTGTAGGCATTGAAATAGAACGTAATTACAAATGGTGATGAGGGAAATAGGGAAAGAGAAAAAATATTTTCTGACGGTTTGTTTTCTTCTGCATGCACTGTGCACTGTTCCCATGTAGTAAATACACAACACGCATGCCTGTTTTTTATTGTCTAAGTTCTGATTTTCCCTTGCTGCTTCTTTCACCTAGGTAAGCAAACTGATAGGAAGCAAGTGTTCCTTTACGAAGAATTGACTTTTTCATTGAGAAATCATTGAGTGCTAAATATTCTTTGATGACCTGAAAAATGTTTCTAAGGGTAGCAGAGAAGAGAAATCTTTTGATGTCAAAAGGCAATTTTTTTTCTTCCACTGCTTTCAAACAGGGGAAAAAAGAGAGAGAGAAGAGTGAGAAGAGAGAAATTATGCTTTCAGTTTATGGAATTCAGTGGGTTGTGAAATTCATAAAGGAATTTTGTTTTTATTTTCTTTGTTCCCTCCAAGTTCTCCTTAATGTTTAGTCAATGTTTCTACTGGGGCAAACACATGAAAGTAATGATTTTGTCTCATGGTTGTGACTAATAAAATTAGTGGTTAAGGGCAGAAATGGTAAATTATTGTCTTGAATCAAACTTGGAAATAGCCAAGAAAATATCAGATGTATTCCAGAAATAATTAAGTGAAAATCAATAGCTCTGTTTGTCAGTTCCTTACTACTTGTTTTCTTTTCTCTAAGAAGGAGGAAATGGGTTGAACTTTGGTTTTGGTTAAATCTCAGAATGTTTGGATGCTTTTCTGAACCTACTGAAATCATTCCATTTCTGGCTTCTTAGGCATTTTCCATTGTTGGTTCTTCATCCTTGAAATGCCCTTTTTTTTTTTTCCTCTGGGGATGAGGCACTTTTTAAATCTGCTTTCCTTTGTTATTAATATAAATCAATTAACAGTTATGTGGAAAAAATGCCAAAAGTGGCGTTTCTTAACTTCGTTGCCCATTGCTCTTCTCCTATACAGTACCATTTGCATCTCCTTCCCTCCCAGCTACGCTTTCATGGACCATAAGCGATATTTTGTTTGCTGTTCTTTGTCCTCTTTCTCTGCCTATGCCTCTCTTTTCTGCCTTGGAGAGTGCTTCCCAGATAGGGAAATATCGAGTCTATTGGTCACAGTGCAACTGGATGTGTATGCTCAGCAGAACTAAACAATTTTCCATCTTCTGTTAATTAAAAGGTCTTCCCTCCTAAGCCACTACTCTTTCAGTTTGAGTGCCTGCTAGCATCACTCCTGGATCCTCCACTGGTCCTCCACTCCAGTTCCAGTTTTCCCAGTAAGTGCCTCCCAAAAGAAGAGGATCGTCTTTCCCCACAGCCCCTCCTTTTTCCAGAATGAGTGTGGAAGCTGAATGTGGCTTCACCTATCTCTGCTATGTTCCCATGTTTCCCACTGAAAAGAAAATCCACCCATAATTCCCTCAGACCTGGAGGAGAGATTTTAGAACATTCTGTCTGATGGCTCTGGCACTATCCTTACCTTTCAAGTCTCAGCTTTTGCAGTGGTGAACACCTAGATGTGGAGCTATGGAGTAAACTGTGCAAATGGAAATGTTTTATATTGTGATATTATGGGAGATGGAATTAGTTTTAGAATTACTTTCTGTTTTTTTTCTTTTCAAGAAGATCAAAGTTTGAGAAGTGTTACATGGAAAAAAATTGTTTAGTAACATTACCCTGGAATGTGATGGAAAAGTGTTATTCCTTTTATCTTTTCATAGCATTTGCAGCTATAATGCACATTTATTTTTTTTTTGCCTTGTTTTGTTTAATCTGTTAAGGTTTTCTTGACTCCTTTGTTTTAGGAGTCATCTAAATGTACTAGTAACTCAATGGACAAGTGTGGTTTAGGCATATTATTTCTTAAGCTCAACGGCACACAAGGAAGAGATTAAGCAATTATTTTATCGTGCTTCCTTTGGTTTCTCTGACAATATAACGAGATACTGGTTTAAAACTGGGGCTGAAAAGTTGCAGCCGCAGCATGTCTGGAGAAAAGCTTGAACTTAATGTATGAATTTGAGGTATGATACCTTAACTGCTTTTTCACATGCTAAATGGAGGATGATGAAACTAAGACAAGGCAAGATTAGAAGAATTTTGAAGCAATCTTTTATGGAGAAGAATAGTTTCTAAAGGGTGTCGGTGTTCTCGAGAGGGCTCGGAGTAAATGCACGCAGACCAATATGATGGTTAAGCAGATCTCGTTTATTTACGTATCTGAGGGTACATTTATACTATTCTATTGAGGGTACATTTATACTATTCTATTTTTGTGCACGGTCCGTGTACGTGTCATTTCTATTATGATTGGTTAGTATGCTTTGTCCACACGCCTCTATATTAGTTCTGATTGGCTTATGCTAAAAAGCTATATCTTGCAGGTGCAGCATTCTTTCTTATTTTTCAACTTCCCCATATCTTATTTTTCTCATAGCCAAGGTCCTCTTTCTGTATTATAATTGGTCAGTTCATCACCACCCCATTACCACCCCCTGGACATGCCTGGACATAGCTCGTTCAAGTACCTCGTTCCCACCATTGTCCCGTGGGAACCCCACAAAAGGGAAGCATTAGAAGACTGCAGCCTGGGACATCTAAAACTGGTTTATTCATAGCTCTAGGAAGCTTATTCTTGGTAGCTACGGTGTACAGCTTAAATCTGGAATAGATAATAAAGCAAGTCTTGTATGCTTCCTTGAAACTTCATTTTTTTTTTTTTCAAAGTCAGGAACAAAACCTTACCTGTCTACTAAGGAAGATCATACAATGAAAGAAGGTGATCAGTCTCTATATAGTCAGGTTAACTGGTGAGCAGTCCCAGGCTGCCTGTTGAGGTGTGTTCCTTTGGGAAGTCTCTCTCCAAGTGGGAAAACTTTGTTCTTATTGGCAATATGGATGCAATTGGCTTCATCACTTAGCCAGGGGAACCTGAGTTCAAACATGAACACTGTTACCAAAGGCAAATATAGATATAGCCTAAGGTCTTCTGTCATATTTTGTGGCAAGAAGAAGCAGCTTTGAACAGAATCTTTTTGTATTCTCAGCCTTAAGAAAATGAGTACTGTCACGCACACACACACACACAAAAGAAAGTCAAGGGATGGGTATTGCTTTTTTTAAAATGACACACTGCAAGTTCTTATTATGTGTCTTATCTTTTACACTGCTAAGATACATGGACTTTTAATTTGGAAACCTGTGTCTACAAATGTGACAGCAAGAAAATTATTATTTAAATATGAAACGTGAGCTTCATACACAAATGCCTATTTCCAGAAAGAAGGAGGTGGAGATTAGATGTGTTTTCTCAACTGTAAAGCCATCTATTTCTTCAGAAAAATATTTGGGCAAACTGAGAAGAGAAGGTTTGAAGGATCTGTCAGTGAAGGAGGCAATATGTAAGAAGCAAGGGTGTTCTGCTACAAAGAACAGGCAATTTCATAACCTTACTAATGAACATAATAACTAAGCATTGGAGTAGATTACTGAGGAAGATTGTGGAATCTCCATTGTTGTTTTTTAAGAAAAGAATATTACAAAAATAACCATCAGGAGTGGTTCAGGCCTTGCTGTACAGGGTAGGTCTGTCAGTTTATGAGAGTTTTTTTCTGGCTCGATCTCACCTCTTCTGAAAGAGTAGGTAGCTTTTTTAAGGGGTGGTTCTGAGAGAATGACAAACGTCTATGGTCTCTTCTTAGTCAAGACCTGTGGTTTGAAACATTGTCTTCTAGTAAGCACTGCCAAAAAACAGAAGCAATTGAATGTTGTTAGATGTTTAAAACAAGCAATGAGATTAAAACTGGAGGTTATGGCTTGCAATCCCAACAGCATTCTGTTGAAAGGGAGGTGGACATGGTCTGACTGTGATGCTGGAGAAAGACCAGCCTCAGAAGGGTTCTTTCTTGCTGGGATGTCTGCAAAACCCGTGGTTTACTGCAGGGTAGTAGGGAGAACAGGGAACAAAGTTGTAGGTCTGCACAACTGGGTATGCACCTGCAGCCTTCTGGCTACTGCAGTGCTGTTGCTGCCTGAGTTCCATGCACACACTCTGATCTAACTCCTCTTCACAGATCTCTTGAGCACAGCCCAGGTTTTAAACCAAAGAGTTTCACACCCCTTCAGAGGAGAAGAGCAATCAAGTCTTCCTGGTGGTCCCCGGAAATGAGTCTCTCCCTCACAAATAGGGAGCAGGACCCAATGGATTTGAGATTTTACCTAGCCTGGCTCTTCACCGCAGACATGAAAGGAGCCTTCCCTTCCTCAGTGAGAACGATTCCCACAGTATATGGAAGAGACATGGATGCAAACTGTTAGCTGGTTTGAGTATACCTGTCAAGAGTCTTTCTGAGCTGGTCTACTCATAAAGACTCTTGACAGGTATACTCAAATTTTCTTTCAGTTGCTTTGAACCTGCTGACCAGGTTTAGCAGAAGGAGGGCTTCTCTCACTCCCTTTGAATAGCTGAGCAAAGAAGGTGTCTGGGGAGAAGAGGGAAAGAGAGAAAACAGCTGGAGGACCACCAGAGTCAACCTGGAACACAGAGTTACTCAGCACACACATCTCTGCTGGCTTGGAGGTACCTTGTACTGCACCTACCAAAAAAGATGATAATCCAGGAACGTCTATCCACAACCTAAAATATGCCCTCTAGGATGGAAAGTGTTACCTGCCCATTCCATATTTGCTATAGAAAATATGTTGGATTTGTATCGGTTCAGAGCTGCAACCCTTAAATGAACCACTTAAGGAGCATGAAGGTGTATGGTTTCTGTTTGTCCTAGTGAACCATCCTTTCCTGAAGGGCTGGGAGAGGGAAGGTAATTGGGAGAGAAAATGAGGTAGTCCTTTTTCCCTGAGTGTGTTGTCTCCCATGGAATATAGGTCACAGAATAAAATACATTTCCAATATTGGAACCATCTTTCCTGAAACCAAAGATGCAAATTTAGCGCATTGGATTCACATTTGTGTTCCCTGCGCAAACAAAGGTGATACTACTGGAATTCTGATTAAGTCTAATGAGGGAAAGTGTAATGTATTCATTCCTTCCACTCTGGCTTCTCGAACAGATTAGCTGCAAAATTTGCCCTTCTTCATGCTCACAAAACATAAACATAGTTAAAAGGAAATCATAATACTACTTGATGTAAACCCAGTGCTTAATTTTTTAATCTTTAAAGAATAAAAGTTATTAGCAAATTAAACAGATGACAGCTTGGTCTATTTATATTAATGGTTGATAATCAGCAGGTTGACATACCAAGAGCAGGTTTATGTCTGGACAGTAGGAGGTGATAACATCCTACTCAACCAAACTGTGTTTGAGTCTACCACAGGATTATGTAACCAAGTCATACAATTCTTAAAGGAACTAGCAGACAGAAACCCTAGTTTAGGTAAAATTTTGTACAGAAATGTAATAAAAAGTAGAGAAAAAGAAGCATGGGGACATTTTCAGAGACTATTTTAATTTGTAGTTATTTTTGTGCATATGCATAGTATGTTTTTTAATGTTTATGAATACATACTTTGCATATGCTACACCTATACTTGCATAAACATACAGATAGGTTGGAGATAGCCATTATCACTTGTTAGGATAACTTAATTAAACTTGCTTATTAAAACTCTTTAATTCGTTAGTGATAAATTCTTGATTAGTACATTTTCCTGCTAGGTGACCTTCTAATTTAATAGAAAATGAATTTTTAAATGGAGAAAAATGCCTGTGGCAGAGATTTTGTGCAAGTGAATAGAGTTTGTAATACACATAGGGATATAATTGAGCCTAATTAGTGAGGGTGCAAATGAATTTTTATTTCATACACCAGAAATGTCATTGATGAACCGTGGTTCAGAGTTTGAAATGCATTCAGGCTGGCAGTGTGGGACTGAAGTCTGTGGGAAAATCACAAGCTAATTCATTGATTGCCCCTTGGAAATTACTGCTGTTAATTGTTAGGTAATTAACATGGAGCTACAATTATATTGGCCTTAGGGGGTGATTAATGTTTCAACATGTCACATTAGCAGCAACTGGATTTTAAAAGCTTTTCTTTTCACATGGTTTAGAGACAGATGGTATATTGTCTATGGAAAATTGTTTTCTTTTAGTAAAGTTTATACCAAGACTAAGCGAATATTCTTTTTGTGCTACAGCCTATTTTTATATAGTTGAATTGTAAGCATCTTGGCCTGATGCACCTTAAGAAATAATATTTGTTTAAAAAAATCCCTATTTTACCTGCTACGAATGCATAAAATAAGCATGTTGAAAGGAAATTATTTCTGTTCTTATTTTTCATGTAGAAAATCAAAAATAGATAATGTAAGACGACCACTTCATGGCTGCTCTTACATTATTTAGTGATGATACAGGGAAAAGAATTGCACAATATGATACTTATTACAATCAATATAATTTAAGTAGAAACCAAATAAAACATGTTGAACAAATTCATTTAGTAACAGTAATAAAGAGTATATTAATATCTCCACACTTCAATATTATACTTTGTCCTGTGTTAAGATTTTTTTCTCTTCTCACAGTTCCAAGAGTCAGAATAAGACTGGCATGGACTTTTTAGAATCATACTGTCTTCTGTTTTAGCTGTTAATATGCAGAATTAAATCTTTAAAATTTTCCGTCAAAGACAGCAGTGCCTGTGCTAGGAAGACTGTCAATGTGATCCTGGGATGACTACTAATGTTTTGGTTTTTTTTCCCCCCTCTATATGCTGCTACACTGGACAGATATTTTGCAAACTGGTGGGTTGTCGGTAATCATTGTGTAAATATTTTCTTGGTAATATTCCTAAGATATGTCCCATGTATGTTCCTGTTCACAGTAGAAGTCAGAAGTTTTGAAAGTGTTTCAAGTTTTTCCCATAATTGAATATGGTACTAAGTCTTGTGAAGGAATATATTTAAATGTCACACTTGAAATAGTTTCTAGAAATTCTTTAAGTTTGTAAGATTGTTTTATTTTTTTTCCATAGCCAATGAAGTCACATAGTCCAAAAGATGTAATGAACTTCTGGTAGTTGAAAGAACCAGCTTCTACGACAGCATGTATCTTTCTCATATTATGGTCATTGTTATGACTCCAGTCACTTACATTTGTATTGATTGTTTCACTACAACATATGACAGAAATCTTTATTATTTTCAACCATGCCTGATAATAACTTTAAATTTCTGTTAAAATATCTAAATCTGGAGGACAAGTTTCTGCTTTAAAAATAGCCTTTTTTAGCAGAAACAATAGATATCTAAATTTTCGAAATATTCTTTTTTTGTGATTTTTCTTTCTACAGAACAGTGTGAATTAAAACTTTAGTATGCCCTTAGGTTTCATTCAGCTGAATGAATGAGGACTATGGGTGTTACCTAAACATGCAAAGTGTCAGTGACTGAATAAGAAGAGGTGGGTTTTATGAAGAACTAAATGGAATGGAATGATTAGGAATGATTATACAGCAGGAGATCACCTGCATTTGGTTAGTTATACATTATACAGGCTTTCCTGTGCTTTTGTTTGAGTGGTCAGGAGCCAGAAAATCTCAGTACATGGGTCGGTTTAACCAGAGATTCTGACCGCTACTTTTAAAGAGCAGTAGTAGTAAGTTGATACAATGCTTGGTCAGCAGAACCCTTAAGCATACGGTTAACTTTAAACACATGAGTAGTTCTGTTGACATTACAATTAAGTCTCTACTTACATGTTTTGTTAGATTAGGGTCATTGCCCTGGGAGGACTCCATCAAGGAAGAACACTCTAATTGGCAGTCTTATGAAGTTACTCCTGGCCATGTGTCTATGGAATAGCACATTAGTCTGTCCAAAACCCTCAAATCAAAAGATCTGTGGTCATATATCCCGGGACAGACCCTAATTTACACTAAGGCCATTTTGGACCTCCTTAGAATGTAAGAGATGTGCAGCTGTTATTTATTCCTGCTTTAAGAACTATCTGCATTGCCAATGCATTAATAAGAATGAGCACCAGACTCTATATGAATATTTGATAACTAGTAAAAATATGAGGCCATAGGATTCCTCAAATGTGTGTTCTAGGCATTCATGTTAGCTTCTTGGATTCCTTTCTTCTTAATCTCCTTTTGATTGCTATTTATGGGTGTGTTTTTATTCTGGTTTCTATATTTTATGAAAGCAGTGCCTGTACTTCTAGCCTGTTTTAAGTTTAGGCTTTTATGGTAGTTGGCTGTAACATGAGTGCTAAGAGTGCGGTGAAAAAAATAGAAGATTGATTTCTTTTCTTCCTTTTCTAAAGTGACTGTAATCATCCTACTAATAAAATTTGTTGGGAGAATATCTCAAGTCTCAAGATTCCCAAATTTGATTCCAACAGCTTTCTAGACTAGTATGCTTCAGAGGACACAATACAGAAGTTGTCTGTCCCTTGCTAAGAAACAGCAAGATCTGTGAAACAGGCATTGTAGTGTTCTACCACAGTTTGTATAAGGAACCAGAGTGAAAATCTTGGCTGCTATACGGAAAGGACGCTTAAGGAGAAGGCTACCAGGAGTATGGAAAAGTATCTGAGGAATGGGCTTGTTTGCAGGAAAGATAAGGAGGTGAAATAGAGGATTTACCCCTTTCTTTGTGAAGATTTAAGGCATTTTGTCAGCTTTGCAGCAAGTTGCCCCTCTCCCTCCCCAGTGGTTTTTATTCTAGCAGTTTTCTCACACTTAATTGGAAGAAAGAATTAGATGTGGATTTGTATGGGTAAAAAATGCTACGAAGGACATTTCACCTCTCAGTAGCTAAGAATAAATACACGTCTGGCACAGGATATAATGTTTCAGAAGAACACAGCTCCTGACAGGAGCCTTCTGCAAAACCTTCTAACCCTTTGAGTGAGGCTTTTGAGTGCCCTTGGCTCTTCTGCTGTTGACAAGGCTCCATACATGGCCACTCACATGAACAGACCAACTTTCAGCCATTTGTTCCTCTCTTCCTCCCCACTTCATCCCTCAGTGAGCTTGTTTGTCTACCAGCTGCATGGGCGTACTCATCTCTCCCCCAGCGACATTGATCAGGTTTGTGGGCGATATGTATGCATTTACACTTAAAGCATTAATAATGATTGGAAAATTACTCTAAATTTCTATTTTTAAAAAAATGGAATAAAGCTCCCCTTTATACTTTTTCTCAAGTTTTTGTATTTATGTAAGAGACACCTGTCCCTGACAGATATGACTAGAATACACAGATCTCAACCAGAACACACATTCAAAGATGGTTTATTTAAAAAAAATAAAATTGAGGAAATCCAGAAAAAGTGTATGTATAGAAAGTTAAAGACATGAAAGCTGCTCTCTTTTTGAAATTTCACACCGATCAACTGCTTAGTTTGTAGGGAAAAAATGGCAATGTATACTTATTTTAAATCATCTGAGAACATAGCCCAGTGGCGGAGCCACTACTGAGCACCTCCATGTCTGTATGTGCCTGTGCTGGTATGCATAAAAATCAGAATTTCAATTCAATTACTTCTGGAGGAAAAAATGTGAGGGATTGTCAAACTAAAAAAAAATTGAAAATGAAAGTACTGCCAAGGTTGGTCAATTTTTAGGAAGAGCAACTTTCTTAAGAAAATCCTTTGAAATCCCTTATTTAACCTCTTTGCATGTTTTTACACTGTTTTATTTGCAATCTTCTCTCCTAAATATGTCTCTGCTTTTCTGGACAACCATTCAGAAATCAAATGTTCTTTCTTACTCTCATTTTTTAACTTTCTTCTTATCCTCCACTTCATTTCCTACTTGTGTAGCCAGCAATATACCTGTATTTCTTACAGTTGTGTCTCATTGTCTGTTCTGGAACCCTCCTCTTTGAAATAAATCCTCTGACCTTCTCTTTCTAAGGTCTAATGACCACAATGGGCTCCTCACCAGCTTTGCTTGTAATCTTATCTGTTCTGTCATTGACTGTATAAACATGTTTCTGTCACAGGCAAACTGACTTCAGTCCTGTTTTTTTAAAGCTTGCTTAAAGCTCGCTGGCTTTGCATCGTTCTGTGGAATTCCAGCATAAAATTGATCACTTTCTGCATTCTCTTCCTCACAGTTCAAGCTTCATGCTATCTTGGTCTTTTTGAGAGAGCAAAATAGTTTGTCTCTCTGCTTCTGCAAGTGTACCAATTTTAGACTAATTTATTTTTTGGTTGGTTTGGGGTTTTTTTCCCATTGTGCTGATGATTGCCAATATTACTTTGTGGAGCTGGCTATGCATATAACTTAATCAGGTTATCTGAATGCTTAGAGGTGAGCTGAAATGTTGGTTCTTGGCTGAATCCAGAATCCAAAGAGGCTAAATTTCTAGGGGGCTACTGCTGAAGTGTAGGTATTGCATTCACTCTTGCTATGTATCTCTGCTTTCTGCATATGCATCTGTCCTCCCGCATGCCCTTTGTATTCTCTTAAATCTTATCATTATCACTGCGAGTAACTTGAGTTTACTGAGTGCAGCTTGAGTGTTTAAAGCCGCTTGTCCAGATACATTGCCCCTAAAGAACTCCTTAGAGAGACTGAGTGCCTCAAATCAACTGCTATGTAGCTCTCTGTTTAGGCAGAGTGTTTCTTCATATAATTCACATGATGACTGTTCCAGCAAAGTTGTGCTAGCCAAACAAGACAAGACTCATTTAACCCTTTTATGTGGCAAGCTTGATATGCAGCATGTGCAGAATGACCTTGTCTAAAGTACTAGATGTTCAATGTACTTTTAAGGAGACATAGAGTATTCTTTGCTAACATCTGGTGCACACTGATCTTCATCAAGCTTTACCTGACATGTAGACCTTCATCAAGCTTTACCTATTCTCACCAGTCTTGCATATTCACCATCTTGCATATTCAAATTTTTTTGAGACTCAGGGACATCTCACTTTGTTAGATTTCCTGTTGCTGCCAGTTGAGCAGTGCCACTGAAAAACCTTGCCAGTCCCTCCTCATAACGTCAAACAATAGAAAAAGCTCTGAATTATTTCCAGAAAGTCCTAGAACTTTATGATAGCAGAATGGTGAGGAAATAATGCCAAATTTCTGTACATGTTGAGACAGAATGATACTATATATTGTATACATAGTGCAGTACAGTAAGAAAATTGTCTTTACAATATATATATTAATCTTCTACAACTTTCAAAGATTTTAATTTCAGTCCTTTCAGCTAATGGCATTAGGCCACACTTGATTTTTAAATGTGTCTTTCTGCACTAAGTGTAACATCTGGCATTCAGAAAATCTTTTTCAAAATTTCATGTACATTTAAAATGTTATTTTCTAATCATTTTTGTTTTTAAAAAGGATTTTAATGTTCTAAAAAAATTAAGAATAAATCAAAATATGTAGTAGGGATTAATACAAATATGTATTAGAAGAGCAAAGAAATCACTGAGACAAGACTAATCATCATTTAGATTATCAGTAGAAGATGATTAAAAAACAAAGGATTGTATGACAAGTTATGTTGATGCCGTGTTTGTGTAGCCAAATGTTTCAGCTTTATAAATGAAAAAGCCTAAGCAGCTTACAGTGAGACAAAGTAATCATTCAAATTACGAACTTAAGAATTTCAAATTACATACTTCATCAAGTTGAGTCTATTGTAACTTAAAATACATAGGAAATGATTCACTCTAGTTGAAAAACAGCATGCAATATTTCAGCCATTATGAAATTGCCGCTCGGTTTTACAAAAGTGTTAATGCCATTAAACCACCTCTTTTTAGGATGAATGTTCAGGACTAGTACTATTTATAATCCAACAGCTAGTAAGAACATTTTCTTATATGTAAATGGTGATTTATTTGGGTTTTTTTTTGGTTTATATAAAAGTAAACAGAGCGGATCCCTCTGACTGTGTACTCTTGCTCTAATAATTAGATTTTTTGATCAAGAACTCAATCCTCCAAATATTTAGCAGAAAGTAAAGTATTTGTTGTTCTTATTGCTGTCAAGGTCAATGAGAGTTTTTCTACTGTAAAGACTAAGCTGAATAGTAAGTTTTGGCAGGCTGTATGCCTAACAATAGAACTTGTTTTTCTAGAATGTTATCGCAAAAAAATAGAAGGGTACAGATTCCACCTCTGTCATAATTATCTCATGAAGAACAGGGCTTGCGCTGATCATCACAATTGTTTTTCCATACTTTCAGTTTGGGAAATTTCATTGAACCAATTTCAGGTGTAGTGATAGTGAATTTATTCTTACTGAAGGATTCTTTCAAATGTCTGGCTCATACTCCTTTATTAGTGGTATTGACAAGAGCACTTATTATTTTTTTTTAGTTTTGGTGGATACTTCTGTTTCTGTCCGTCGACTGCTTCCTCTGATTGCTTTACTAACTGCACTGTATCTCACCCAAAAAGGTTATTTTTGTAGTAAATCTAACGTGTGTTTTTTTTTTCCTAAAATGTCAGCAAAACCCAACCACAACATTTTAATACTGCCTTTTCTCACTTCTCTGACTTAGTTTTTCAGAGAGGACACTGTATGTAGTATGTGGGTATCTGGAGTGCTTGTATCTGTAACCTGTCTCTCTGCTTTGTCTAGCAGTAAATCACAGTATTGATGTTGGTGCGATACCCTGAATGCCTTAGCAGTTTTTGTTCTTAAAGATCCACAACAGTTTCATTTAGTTTTTATAAGCACTGTCTTTGGCACATGCTAAAACCCTAACCCAGCAGGGATGGTTTTAAATTAAGATTGTCAGATATGTTAAGATTATGTGACATTTCCTTGGACTATAAATGTTTCCTTCAGACGTCTATGTTCATCCACATCCACATATGTCTTCATGGGTGTTCGGTCCTACAAATAGCCTGAATTTTGAAAAACAAACCAAAACAAAATGAACAAACAAAAACCCCCAAGCCCCCACCAGTTTTCTTTGTGTCTGGTAAGCTTACTAGTAGATTTTCTTGTCTAAGACAGGTTGATATAAAATACATAACATTAGGTGTCATCAGTCTAGTTCCCAGTCATTCTTATCTATTCTAGTTTAATTATAATAGCATGAACTTTGTTCATTTCAGTATTAATTTAAATTAATTATACTTAATCTTATGTTCCTCTTGTGGTCTGCTGTGAATGAACAAGCATTGGGGAAAATGTATGGGGTTTTTGTTCTGTTTGTTCTTTTTCTTTTTTGGAACCAGACAGGAATATATAAGTAGAAATTGATTCTATTAATATTTTTTCCAAAATTCTACTAAAATAAAATCTGTGTATCATTTCCAACAAATTAAAATATGTGAATATTAAAAAATAATAGTAATAAAAACTAAACCAGAAATATCTACCCTTGTAGCTCCTCGTCTGTCCAAGCAGTCACAAAATTAAAAATTCAATCCAAAGTCTGACAAACTTAGAAAAATCTTAGTCTCCTGTTGCTACTCTGGATGTCTCAGGTGGTCAGTGAAGGCAAAATTTGTAGATGTAGATTTTCAGCTGAGAACTGATCTGGAGTAGAAATATTAGAACCACAGTCTGGTAAAGGTGCAAATTTGAACTGAAGTCAGAGGAAAGAAATATTATTCCCTATTTTAGAAGTAAAATTGTCATGAAATATGGGGTCTGCTTGGCATCTTGTGCAGACTTCTGTTAAATAATGTCTTTCAGAGATAGGCCAGTATGTTTCCTATCATGTGGAGTTTGTTTGCTCCTCGAGAGCACCCTCAGCTACATCTGTGTAACTTGGATAAAGCAGGAGTCCTCAGGAGCAACATTTCACCTTGCTTAATACCTTGTATGCTCACTGGTATGCCAAATCCTGTGGCAATCAGGGACTTAAAATTCAGGCAAAAGCATCCCTAAGCAATATCACCAGCAAGGCTCTGAACTTTATCCTATCATACAGGCAAATATGTTAGCAGACTACAACTTAATTTTACGATAAAAATTTCCCCTCTAAATATAAAGACCATTCATGAACTAGTTCCTGGAAGTGCTTTCTGTTGGAATGACTAATATCAAATAACCAAACAACATTACTGTTATGTGACATAGCTGCCTGTAATAGCTGGAAGAATGTAAGAGTTGATAGCCAAGTAGTCTCTTTCAGGGACATACAGTCTGGTGTTACGTATTTCAGCTAAAGTACAGTGTTACATATCACTGTAGTGTTGTGTACATAACAGTACTCCTATTAAGTGACTTGTCAAGTGCACTGTATCAGTCAGCTCTCTTGGCTTCCCAGCAGATCAGCACCTCTTTCAGTTCTACCTTCTCAGCTCTTTCCTTTCTCAGGTATGTACATGCATAACTCTGCTGCATCAGATATGATACAAATATGGTTTTCTGTCACAGATTTTATGGTCTCCTTTTTTTTTTTTCCTATCACTGGAGAGATGGCTGCCTCTAAATATGAAAACATAGCATAGTTAAAGATTAAAGAAAAAAGCACTTGCTCTGATTATGCCTTTGTCTTAAAGCTGAAGAAAGTAACGTCACATTAACAACTGAGGCTTCATTTATTATTAAAGAATTGTTTTACTTGCATTTAATTAATCAGATTTAATTCATTTTAATTTCAGAAGCAGTAATTTTGTGGAATGGAAGCGTATGCAGTAACTTGATATTTGATCATTAGTCTGATAAACAAAGCCTGCCTTCTGATCAACTAGGTTTTTTTCTCTTTTAAATGTTCTTTTTTTTTCTACTTCTGTTCTTTTCAAATCAGAAACTAACAACTGCAAGACCCTTTTTGTAGCTATTTTATTATTTATTAACTGTATGTTTTAAAAATTTTAACAGGAATGCTTAGCCTGAAGACTGATTTTTGTTTAAATATGTGTTATGTTATACATGAATTTGTTGATATCATGACTTATTTTATTTGGGTTATCTTTGCAGGTGCATCCATTAAGGAATAAAAAGTTTAAAAAAAGAGTTTTGCATAGTGCCTAAGACCTCCTGTGTCATCCAATCCATTCTCCTTCTACTACATGCAATAACTATTAACTGTTTGTGTAAATGCATCAAATTTGCTCTTGACCCAATATTCTCTTACTTCTGTCATATTTACCCGCCCTGTATATTTATAGATTTATATTTGACTGTCACAATAATTTTGCTTGACTTTTTTAGTCAAGCTCTTTTAGTCTGATAATCATTCTAACTATTCTTCTCTGATCTGATTCCTTTTCTGAATAATTTTTCTTGAAATCATTGACCAGAAATATGCAGTAGTACAGGTGACCTATCATCAGTGCTTTGAACATTGGTATTACTGTGTTGCCATATCCCAGTAATCCTAGCCTTGTGTTTGTCTCTTCTGTGAATATGTCCCGTTGAGGACTGACAGGGTACTCATTTTAGGACAGGAGAGTCTAAGGAGAATTTTGCACCAATGGCACCAGGCCTTGTCCATTTAGAATAAACTAAGCTATTACCACAAAGCATTGCCTCATGGAGAGTGTATGTACATACCCATTCTGATGTGTCATCGGCTAACAAAATTTAATGTTTCCTTTCACTTGTCTTGAGCTGATTTCTCCTTTATAGTAAGCACATCAGCTTGGGTTCTCCGATACTATTCAAATTCAGTTGGAATCCTCCTGCCCATCCTGTTCTTCCTCAGTGATCTATTTGCTATTGATGAGGTCCTTCTGCCTTTTGTTGTTTGTATGCCCCCATTTTTTTCATAAAATTATTAGCAAAACATTACTAAAGATCTTTCCTAACACAGAATCCTGGAGAAACACACTTGATAACATCAAAACTATCTTGTCAAATTGTTATAAGTGGTTTAGACATTTTCTTACCTATTGAAGAGTTATTCTAAATCCTGTTTTCTATGGTTTAACTTGCAGTTTCTTGTGTTGTGTCATATAAACTCTTTTGCTGAAGCCTAGATAGATTATATCTACCACATTTTCCAAGAACTATCTTATCGAAGAAAATAATTCAGTTAATTTGACATGATTTACCTTAGGAGCACCACCGTTGCATTTAATCTCATTTACCTTTTACCTGTATGATTCTAATTACTCTTTTCTTCCACGTGTGTTCCCTGGCTGTATGTTCAGTTCAAGTTGTATTCCGGGTTTTATAGCTCTGAGATGCCTTTTCTTCCTCCTCACAATAAACATCCAATTTCCTATTTCTGGTCACAGGTACTAAATGTGATAGATTTATTAAGCATCCCTGCTTCTGAAGTTGCAATTTCATGTGCTAACTCCTTCAGTATTCTCCAATGGGGATTATCCAGTTCCCTAAACATGTATATGTCAAGATTTTCCTAGTCAGATAGAAGGAGATATTAATTTATCTGCATCCTTTATTATTCCTTATGTCCACCTGTTCTACATCATCACCCAGATTGGAAACAGAGCAAAGCATTCATTTAGTTGAGAACTCTACACAGATTATCAGTAATGTAGATTCCTTTATCCTTGCAGAGCAATCCCTTTTTTTTTTCTCTCATCCTCTTTTTATTAATATGGCTACAAAACTTTTTACTATCTGTTTTATTTCCTTTGGAGGGTTTAACATATCATTTGACAGTTCTCACTTTTTGTCTATAATTTCTGGCTTCCAAGAAGTATCTATTCTTGCTGGCCTGTTTCTTTTTCCTGTTCTCATAGCTTTTTACTTTTACCAAACACAAACTGAAGAAAAAAGGAAATCATATGTCAAGGAATTTTTTTTTCACAACTTCCCCAATAAATCTTATCCAAAGTATTGGGGTGGTTTTTATTATCTTTGCAATATATGTAAATATGCACACACACACAAATAAATACATTTTCTACCAATAATTTTAATTACTATTTCTGTGAATGCAAATGAAGCAATATGTCATAGTACAAGAAACGTAGTACCCATATATATGTATAACAAACATTGGGACGTTACAAACAATCATCTGATAGATGAAAAGCTAGTAAACCAAAGCAATTGAGCAAAAAGGATAGGTATATGATAAGAATACTTAACATGGTAAGTGAGGAACCACCTCACTGCATAAAAAGTTTGTGTGTCTTCTTGTAACACTAAATAAAGAAGTCTGGGTGTGTCTTGGTTGCAAAATGTCTTTGAATCCATATACAAACTCATGTAACACAGTGGTGTTAGAATAAGCACTTGGACCTTTTTGTTATGCCAGATGTACCATTGCAGATCACCTGTCTGTGTCTTGTTAAACAAAGGTTCTTCTGTGAAGGAGCCCTTACTATTACATCCTGGAAGACATTTTACCACTATTGAGAAAATTAAAATAAGTGTCTACTTTACACATCATGAACAAGCTGTCCATGTATTAATAATGATAAAAGAATAACACAAGCTTTGATTTTTTAAGTATGGAGTAACATCTCCTGGCAAAGAAAGAATGATTTTGATTTCTGAGTCTACTGAAAACTATGCTCTTTAAACTCCAGCATACTGACCATTTTCATTTGTGGATTGATGCCAGGAATAGTGAGCATTATGTTCTCCATTATATTTACTTCCAGTGAACAACTAAAAGAACGCCCCCTTAGGAAGCTTTCTCATATTCATATGAGACTGAGCCTTCATGTTCTTTTCCAAATGATAAATCTAAAGATACTGCAGCTGGGATTCAGTCTGAAGGTAAGACCCCTGGTGCCAGGTGCCTCAATATGCATTACAGTCAATGGAGTCAGTGGACGCATAACGCCTAGAGTGGGAGAAAGCTGAATGGGTGCACATACAACTTAATCCTGTGCCAGGTCCAAGCTGGAGTGTCTTGTGCCATTAGACTGCTGTAGAGTATGTAAGACATCCACATGGAGCTGACAGATATTATTTTTGGGAGATGTGGGCTTTTTGGAGCAGCAACTGGAAGCCAGGAAGAATACCCTAAGGCATCTCAAGGGCATTAAACAGCTTTGTTAAGGTAAAATGAATTACATCACCAAAGTTAACACGGAATTGAATCTTATCTCGTGAGAAAGGTAACCCTAAGAAATAACTTCTTAACATGTTTAAGTTAGATATGTTAAAATATAGTTTAAAGTACATACATATTGAGGTCTGGATTCCAGTGGGGGTAAGCCTTAATGTCTTGACTCTTTTTTTTTTTCTGAAGAAGGAAAGGTGTCTTCACATTATTGGAAGAAACAGCATAAAAAAGAAGCATGTGAGGAAACAAAAGGACTAGAGTCCATGTGATGGAAAGCACTGCTTGTTATTACTATGTGATCAATTTACAAGCAGGTGAAGGAGTTGAGAAAATTGGAGAAAGTAGGACAAAGATCAGAAAGAGCAGATGTTGATAATTTTTCCCCTTCTGCATTCATCCAGCTGTCAAACCTGTATGTACAACTCCACCACAACACTGAACGTGTATCACCTAAACCTTCTACTGGGGAAAGACTTCTCCTAATATATTCAGTCAAAGTATAAATAGTTTAACTGTATCCATAAACTATGGACATTCAGGCAGCTTGTTGCTTTCATGCTATTTTCGTGTTATAATTCACTAATTAAATTTTGTATTTAAGGGTCTTTGAAAATGGTAACTCAACTAATTAAACTTTTTCTGAAAATGTCAAGTTATTTTGCAAAAAAGGAACTATTCTTGGTTAGATCAGCTGGAAAAAAAAATATACACAATACCCAAACTACTCTAGTCTAAAGCACTGCTTCATTTCTCTTTGGTGAGATGCATCACCACTACAAATATTAAGGACAAGCAAATAAGACCCAGTGGTAAGGAGAGGTCAAAGTGGCCCTTAAGGTGTAAAGGATCGGTGGAGGGGAATAGAGTTGAAAGAGAAGGAATTACAAAAGTTCAAAACCACTGTTGTAGAAAAGGCACAAGGATGTCATAATTCCTTAATACATATGGAATAGGTAGTCAGCTCACTGGAACAAAATTAAGATTGTTTAGAGTTTCTGAAGAATATAATTTTTGCAAGACCTTGTTAACTCCATAAATTTAGTAATATTTATTTTTTCAGACATTTTTTTAATTTACATTTTGGTGAATATTTCCCTGCTTGTTCAGAGGAACTGGAATATAAGAACCTAGGAGCAGTTAGGAAAGGTGTACTTAGTAGGAACTGGAGTAATTAGAAGTGAAGTGATTTATTGCAGTCTTCATAAATTGCAGATGGGCTCTTCTAGTTTCAGATGAGGTTAGAAATATAGAAGGAATAAAGCATTATCAGCCCCTGTGATGAGTTTGTGTCAGTTCATATTTTCAGGATGAAAGTAACAAAACAGAAATGCCAAAACTTTTTAAAATGAAAGCTGAAATTCACCTTTGTTTAACTCTTTATTCTGGGTCTTTAGGTATCGGAAAGAACTAGCAAATATTTCACTTGTAGGTCTTGTCCAATTCTATGGATTCTTTGAGAAAAAAAAGGCAATATAAATACAATACAGAATGTCAGAAGTAGTCGTGGGTTTACCTTGATATTGGTGTTTTAGCATCTTACCAATTACTTGTGACTACTTTCTGGTGTTAAATAACTTCTAAAGGGATTTATTGGTTTTGCAAAGGTAGCCAGGCAAGACTATTGTTATTTCTTGTTCTCTGGTCATGCAAAATGGTTTTTCCATGCTGTTTCAGAAAACATATGGAAAAGGAAAGCTGAATTCCTCAGCTGAATGAAGCAGCTGTTTGGTGTTTTCTCTTAATTACTATTGGTGAGTAGACTTCTCCTTCATTCACTGCTCTTATCAATGCTGTCTCCTGAAAGGCAATGGGGGTCTTTTTTCATTCAGCCCAAATTCCTAGCATATTATAGAAATTTGTAGCAAATAAAGACATTCCCCAGATTTTTGTAAAGCCTTTAATATTAAGGAAGTTAACAATAATGAAAATACTACAAAAAAATAGATTATTTATTTATTTCTATTTTAAAATACATTTTTGTTATTGATCTTGATAGTGTTTTCTGTGTTCTATACCTCAAAGCAGTGATTAAGAAGTTTTGTGAGTCATATATGATGGTACTATTAATCTCATCCCTACAGATGCATAACTGGTTACATTCATTTTTGACATATACCCTAAGCATTACTTAAATTTACCAAGTCAGTTTATAATTATATATTGGATTATCTAAGCTTTGGATTTATTTACCTCTTGCTGTTTTCAGATACTAAAATATTACTTACAAAAAAGCTTTTTGTAATACTAACAAAAGTTTTCCCCTATCTACTTTGACACTTCTCAGCATCTCATTTATTCCCAGAGTTTGATCAAACTTGATGACTTATTTATAGTAGGATGTTATTGTGCTTAGTGCTGTACAAACCATGGACCCTGTTCCAAAATCCTTTACTCTAAATCAGATCCAGGCAGCCCAGTTGAACACACTGTACAATTGCTTCATCAGTCCCCATTGAATGATAAAATTTCTTTCATTTTTTTCTTTTTATAACCCAAGAAATGCAAAATGTATGACTGTTTTCTAGTATTCATTCCATAGCCTCCTTTCTGAAAATTGTTATGAAGATTTGTTTAAACTGATAGCAGTAACTACGTCTTCTGTGAATAAATTACACTTCCCATTTCTGAGAGGTCCTACTCTTTTCCTCCTTGCTGACCTCTTCTTCTCCATGTACTTTAAAAAATTCTGATTTATCTCAAAACCTCATGCAATCTGCTTTTGATTTTCTCCCCTTAATTTTCTTATCATTTTTTGCACTCTCTCTTAACTTCATTCTCTAATCTTCTCAGTACTGCTGTGTAGCTGATGTTTTATGCCTCGTATTTCCATTTTCCTTGCTTTTGATTATATTTTGGACATTTCAGCTCGTCCTCATTGACTTTTTACTCCTTGTATATATTGCAAGATTGCACATGCAACCTTTGGATATGCATTCATTTACCTCTTCACATTTTCCTTTTTTTTTTTCCTTCAGGTGTCAATATTTTTCCTTTAACGTTTTCATCATGTTAATTTTTCATCTGACATGCTACATTTCTCCGAAATGACTAATCCTAAATATTTTTAGTGTTTTAACTAGTACCAGTTTGATTTGTCTTTATAGTTTTGAAAGCAACTCTAGTATTTTCTGTTCTTTCATGAATAGGCTTTCATGCCTCTAGTTAAATGATAACCTCAGATTTTGTTACAATTACTTTTTTTAATGTATGCATAAAAAGGATGGAAAACCTCTCCGGGAACAGGAACAGTCTTCATTTTGTACAACAATTGCATTGCTAAAGATAAACAAATTAATCCTTTTATATAGTAAGGAAACAGTTTTGCTGTTTCTGTGCCAGCCAAGGATTCCACTAAGCCAGAGGATCCTTGGATATCACATTAAAGCAACTCCGCTGCCCATTCCTGTCTGCAGTATATTTTCTAAAGTTATCAAAAGGTTTGTTCGCATTGAAGGGTCTACCTCTGAACTGGTAATAAGGTAGCAGTGGTGGCTGTGGAGATCACTAGCCATAGATTTTATGAAGAAGTATTTATGATGCCTGGGAGTGACAGATGTTTGTGAATTAGGCTCTATTAGGAAGAGTCAAAAGTAAAGATGCTAGAGGGTTAGGCAGAAATTCCTTGGTACTATACACAGTTAATAGGTATTTCTCTTTCTACATAATGTTCGTCTGCTGGATAGGCCTGTGATATATAGATGTGTGTGTGTGTGCATACATGTATATATATTTATATACACACACATATGATCATGGCAAGTTGATGTTAACCTGACAGGACTAGAGGCTTTTCAGGCTTTATGATCTCTGGTAATGCAAAACAATTAGACTAACAGAAAGTAAGCTAACCATCAAGTTGAAGAATGTTTCAGACTAGTTAAAGACGGTGGTGTAGTCAGGCCTTTGGCCCCCCTCCACTCTTCCTGGGGTTGATGACTTAATTTTCTGCTGGTGAGGGAAAAGTAGAGTGGGCAGTGGGTATCTGAAATGATTGAAGCAGCAGACAATGCAGTGGTTTTGTTAAGGATTTCTTGTTTAGGCTGATGTCAAATGGAAGACGATCCAAAATCTCCCTCTTGTGTGATATGCACACTCACAGTAGATTTTAGCCCTAAGTATTTATCAGATTTTCACCAAATTGATTTGAGTGCTTTTGAACTGTACAAAATAAATGAGGCTTAAGAGTTCTGGATTAAATTTGTACTTGTATTACAGCTGCAAATGGCTTCAGTATACAAAACTATAATTTTACAGGTTGTTAATCTGTATCATGGGCCAAGATTTTATTGCACAAAAATTAAAATTGAGAGACATCAAATACTGAAACAGATGTCATATCTGATTTATAGCTAGCTTTAAAAAATAACATGTTGAGCAGATCTATTTCTGATTTAACATTGTTTCAGACTTTTATTAACATCAAAAAGGCATACGAGTTATGTAGTATCAGTAGGACTCTCCACCTGAGAGAAATACTGAGCAATCAATTGTAAAACATTAACTTTACATGAAAAGATTCACCTAAACTAAGGTGGCAGCATGAAAGCTCTCTCTGATACACTGCCCTGGGTGGGGGAAGGGAGAATTGAAAATGAGGAAAGGAACAAACTGTACCCTTAGTGCCAAGCAGCACAAATTGGAGTTAAGATGAATAAGAAGAATCCAAGAGCTATTAATCGAAGCTCAGCACCTCCAGGGATAAATGATTCTTATGCTTGAAATAGATTTAACTCTCCCCAAACAGTAATCTCACTCCTGAACAGGAAATGAAAATAACAACGAGCTACGTACCAGGCAAGAGCAGTCTCTACCTTCTGAATATTGCAGTCACTCAAGAGCTGCTCATTGTGTCTCTCTAACTCACCTACAAATAGAAAAATTTGTGAATGTGAATGCCTGCATAATAATCATTAGCTATTCAGGGATTTTAAAAAGGGATCCCTCATTTAATAACCCTAATTTTTCCCTGTATCAGTGCTCTGTCTTTAATATGTAATTTATATGTTGCGTAGTTTGCACTGTGCTTTTGTAAACTGTAGTACTTCCTTGTTCTCTCAAAACTCTGCGAACCTGAAGATTGCTGAGAATCATTGCTTCAATTCTGAAATGGAGGAATTCTTAAAAGTTACTATTCAAAAGTTCTGCTGAAAGATTTATTTTTTTAAAGAATGTTAGATTTGCTGTTACTAACTTCAGCTTTAGCTTAGTATTATTAGTTTTCAGATACATTTCATGTAATTGACATGGCTCCCTCTTATTTTCTGACTTAAGCAAAACCAAATACATGTTTAAAAGACGCAATACTCACTTTGGAACTTTTTAAGAAGCTTTTGGCTTAGGAAGTCAATGGATTGTTTCCAAAGGGAGCAGGGTTAGATGAATGCTGCGGCATTCTGCAAGTCTGTCCCTGAAAGACTGTGTTTATTTAGCTGCTAAATGGGGCAGGGAGGAAGCAAGGATCTACTACTATGATTTTCATTTACTCTAGAGTTCTTTTTTGGAAAGGCTTTTTTCAACCTTTCCTCAAAAGCCTGTAGTTCATGTTTGGCCGTAATTCATATTACAGACATGTTTTCCTGATTTCTCTGGTTTCTTTGGGATTTCATTGCTTTGGATAAACCTAGCTGTAGTGGAGTCAGTGGCAAAATTTTGACTTCATTGGCATGAGGATGTCGTCTTCCAGTTCATGTTTTCTAACCAGTTCAGGTGCGGCTACTTTAGTAAAGTTGCTGTGGTGCACAGTAGCCTGATTCTTCCCTTTTTCTTTCCTTGTGTTTATTTTCACTGGATGTATAAAACTATCTATTTATTGATGTGTTTGTTCATTCATGCATCAGTATAATACAGATAGACTCCAATTCTGCCTGAGTTGGAATTCCTGAGAATCTCCAATTTTATGTGTGTTAGAGTATGTGTCAGGTCTGTGAAGTGGAGCGAAGTTTTTCTCATCTCTTGTGGATAGCCAAGGGCCTAATGAACTTCAGAAGCAGATCTTAATTATTACATTTACTGGTTGTGCTAGACTGAAAATCAAGAGCTTCTCAACTTTTAACACTTGTTTTCAGTCACCTGTGTATCTCAGTCTGGAGCAAAATGACTTAATATCATCTTCAGTTTACTTTCTCTGAACTGTGATATGTTTCCTCTTTTTATGTACTAGGAGCAAGCACTAGACTTTCTAGAAATAATCCTAAGGTTAGTGTACTCTAAAATGTGTATGCACATGTTGTTCAGGATGCAGAAGCACCACTGCACTAGTGGTGTCTTTTTGTTTTCATTCTTTTACTTTCATAGCATTTTCTAACATTGTTAGTGTTTTATTCTTTTTAAAATACTGCTTCTGAGACTTGAAATTACGTTTTCATAAAAATTCCTAGTTAAATCCTTGAGGTTTTGTTCCTGAGCAGTAATAATCAGATCAGAACTCCTCATTATATGGAAAGTTATGGGTTTATTCCACATGCTTCACCCATTTAACTGCACCGATTTTTCACCTGTATTATTCAGTCCTTTGGTATTGGAAGGATTCTGCATTCTACAACTATTTAATCTTTATTTTCCCAAATATTATCTTAGTAAACTTTGCTTCCACCCCATCCATCCTCTTTTCCAGATCAGTTATGAAAATATCAGGCTATCTACTCCTTTGCCTAGAAAGCTATGGGAATCTTTTGACCTCCATTCACCATCAAAATGACCTTTCTTCTTTTTTTTTTAAAAAAAAAATTATTCATGTGAGGACTTCCTTTCTCATCATGTAGCAGCCATGGCTTGTTTAGACCTTCTGGTGAGGGTCACTGTAAAATGTTTTTTGTATACCAAATACTTTTTTTAAAGTGGATCTGCCTTTCCCACAGCCTTCTTATCTCTCTTCAAAGATTTGTTTCAGGAATCAGACATTTCAGTGGTCATGTGAGTTTCTAATATGGAGTATTAGTGTAGAGGGCTTGTTCCTACAGAACTAGTCCATGATCTCCACTGTGTAAATACTCCCTTAATTGCTCACTAGCAGAATTAAAAAAAAAATACTAACCATGCTATGTGCAATACTCAGGACAGAAAAGTGAAGTAGAGTATGTTAATGTTCAAAGGACTGTGGTGCTAGCACTTATGACTCTGCACCTGCACGACTGGTCAAAGACAGCTTTCCCTGAGGGTTGTGGGACAGTCGTTAAGGTGGTTGCTCCTGGGGGAGCACTGAGAAAAGGGTTCTGTGGAGTCCAAACACTGAGCAGAGGGAATGGCAGAGGGTAAAAGCTGGCTAGAGAGGTGTAGTGAGATCTAAAATATTTTATATTGTTAACTTCAATAAAGTTTTCCAGTGAACCCACAAGAAAAATCCATGAAAATATCCCATAGCAACCAATGCTCACTCACGCTACACTCACTCACCACCTTTCAATAAAGCACTAGTGTTCCCTTTAAGACATAGGTACCTTATTTTCAAAACAGTGATCATGTTTCAAAACAGTCTTACCTCTGACAGGAAATGTCATGCTTTCTGCTAAGACGTAATAGCAGAACAGCACATCTCTGATGCTGTGTGCATCTGAAGTTGAAAGTTGTGGTCCAGCATAGTTCAGAAGTGCCGTGTCCTTTCAGGCAAACTGAGTACTTTTCTGTATCTTGTGACACTTAAATGCACATGCAAGGTTGTCTTTATATACCACTTTTTTTTTTTTAAATGAGAAATTTGTGCTGAATGTCAAAAGAACCCTGTTCTCTTTCAGATCTACTCACTGACTGTCTCCAACAACACACTCAGAGGAATTAAAATGTATGTTTAACTCATTCTCTTATAATGCTTTAAAAAGTGCTGGATTATCATGTCAGGTTAAAAATCCAGAAAAAATATTTAAATCTATGTAAAACACCTTACTTCTTAATCCCAATTTGGTGTAACCTCTGCAAACATCTACTTCTATGTATAAATTAAAACCTTAGGGTTTTTTTGAAATAAAACCACAGGAAAGCATGAATTTTAGTTTAAATGGGAGTGAAACCATTTCTGGAAACAGTAAAGACAGAAAATGAAATGGTAAAGGCTACTGGAAAGTGGGCAGCAAGCTCTTCAAGTATGCATTTAGGAGGCCAACATCTTCCTGGACCATTTGTTATATGGAGTAGTGTGCTTACAATAATTAGCATCCTGAACAACTCAGAGATGATCGTAGACACAGCTGTTGTTTAAGGTAGCAGGCACATCAATGGCAAGGCAGTAGGTATTGATTTGTGCTGTGACACCGTTCTAGCTATGTCATCTGAGTGAAAGAAACCCCCAAATTAACCAATAATAAAGTGTTAGAAGTTGTAGCAGTTGCCTCTTGGGACTTGTTCTGGTTGAGGATAGATACCTCTCCTCTTCCCACAGCCATCAATCCTCCTTGAAGGGTTGCATGCAGGTCTACATTGGTCAAAAACAAAACGTGAAGTCCAAAAAGACAAAGTAGGAGATTGATGGATTTTATATATATTGAAAATTTCCTCATAGTATTCTGAAACTTGATCTAACTCTTAGTATGCAATTTTTAGAATGTTACAAAATGTGAATAAATTTTCCTTTTTAGGTACTTGAATACAGATGATTTAAATGTATAGTCCCATTTCCATCAAAATCAGATGTCAGAAACTGTTAGTTGTATCAACTTGACTTTCTTACTGTTCTGATTGTACAGTCCATCTTTGTCATGGGCCACTGGCTATACAGTACATCAGCTGACTGTATGTAATAAAGGATAACAGGCCTGGACATTGTTGATGTTAGAGCAGTAAAAAGCAGTGACCATAAATACTTAATCCATGTGAACATCAATGAGAAATTCGATAATAATCGTACGACATATAAAATATTAATCTTTAGCTCCAATTTGGACTTAAACTGTCCCATACTATGGTGGGATTTCTATTTATTTAGTAATATAAAACCTGCTTGTAATCAAACTTTTTGCAGTTCTTGAATTACCTTTTTATAAAGGTTATGTATTTTATAAAACATTACATGACTGAATTTGTTCTCTTACTGTTTTCAAGCAGATTGAGCAAAAAAATTTCCTTGACACATAAACTAAGTTTTACACAAGCAAGTATTCAATTAAATTTGAAAAAGTGGATTTATATTACTACTTTTGAGATCAAGACATCATTATAGACCAAGCTTTAGTTTAAAAACTGAAAGTATCCTTTCATATATGAGTTATGTTACAACTGGATATGGTTCATATTTCCAAACCGACATAATTATAAATATGGCTGAAGTAAAACAAATACTTGACAAGTATCTATAGTCTTAAAAAAAAATAGTTGTTTGCATTAGTTGTTTTCTATAAATGCTCACTCCACAGAATAAAAGTTTACTTCTTTTTTTTCTTTTTTTTTCTTGGAGCTAGGGGAAAAATTAATATCTAGGCCATGGCACTCGACATCAAGCACAAATAATCCTGATTAGGAGAAGGAGTTAAAAAAATCTTCTATATCAAAAAAATCCAAAGCTCTTACAACATGTAGAGAGGTATGTAATCTTACACTTGCTCTAATTCTGCTGCAATCAAGGTATTCTCTGAGTAAAACCATGTTTTAAGTCTTAAGGATTTTAGGAAATGCAACTGGTCCCTATTAACACAATAAAACAATTTTAAAGAAAAGCAACTGCCAAACATGATCATTATTTTGCTGACATAGTGCTCATTTCTAAACTATGAGAGAATGCCGAGGGAGGCTTTCTTTGCATCTCATTTTCTGTGCATTTTTTTTTAATAAACATATAATCCAACTCTTTAAAGGCTGCTGTTGTAAGACTGCTGTGAAGTCATAAAGAGATTTGGCGATTTCACATTTAGAACCTTATTAATATTTTCATTGTGTTAAGAAACTTTGAATATGAAGGTTATTTATACACATTTGATGTTCCCTTTACAAGTAAATCTTGAAACTAGAGTCCTTTTCCAGTTTTTCTCTTATACAGCAAGGATTTCAAGCATTTAAAGGAGAAATTCCTTGTACTGGATGAGAACTGAAATGTATGTTTATCCTACTGGGGTCTATTTTAGAAAAAACAAATAGAATTTCCATCTGCCTAAGGTAGTTTTGGTTCTGTGTTGGGGCGGGGGGGGGCCTTTTGTTAATATTTTATTGTTGTCTAACATTCCATAGCATGAATCTTAGACCAACTTTGTAATTAATGGGAAGTTATATCTGTTATGCAGTCCCAGTGTTTGACTCAGTGCCTTCTAGCAGCATATACAGAAAATCGGAAATTTTCATCTCACATCAAGTCCTCTAAGTTTTCATAACGTTGTTCAGTTTTTACAAGGTCCTTCCAATCCCTTTGTGTTGTCTAATGCTCCTTAGGAGGTAACAGAGCACATCAGCCATCTTACTGATCCAGTTTAGTATGGCAGGAGCTATACTCCATAGGTGTTACCATTGAAGCTGAGTGACTAAAATCTGAAATGCTTAAATTTGTTCGTGTGTAAGGCATCACTTTGGCCAGTTTTTAGGTGCAGTTGTGGTTTTGTAACCAGAAAAAGAGGTGGAATAGGCTGGGAACGGGCAGCTGGTGCTCACAGGTTAACTTAGAAAATGCTGAGCTTGATGTAACTTTGCATTAATTTACTTGGGATGCTGATAGCTGCAACATAATCTAACCAAGGAGAAGCAGCTGAAGTAGTTTGCTAAGGGGGATGCACTTTGTGTCTTCTGGAAAGTTGAAAACATGGATGGAGTTAGTTGGTACTGCTAGCAGAGAGCCACCGCACTTGGGGGAAAAGAATGGCTACTGTAGTCTTCTTCACATTACATAAAAAAAAGAAAGAAAATGTTTAGGTAGAATGACTGTTGTTAAAGGGCTGAGAAATTTGAGCTTTTAGTATTTGAGTGATTTATGTTTGTGTAATGCCTTATTTATTTTTGTAATTCAGGGCTGTATTGTCTATTTATATAAGCTGCAAACATCAATATATAGTGCTAGTATTAGACGAAGGCGTTTCAAAAGTGCAAAGTGCAGTTATGACCACACTTGAGTCTTGCCTAATCATTTGTTAATCATAACAGTGTATCTGTCTTGAAAATGGTCTTGCAATAAAGTACACATTTGATTTTATGCTGAATAAAAATTACCCTGCACTCTCTTTTTAAATTGCTTTCTGTCTGTTTTCACTCCATGCCCTGTTGCATGCAGAAAGTGAAATCTACAGGCCTGTAGTAGATGAAGCTAATATTGTCTGTGTCTTTCACTGCTGGCTGTTACAAAAATCAATACAAAAAACTTATGAGCGTTCTCAGTACCCAATTCAATAGAAAATATATCCCACTTCTGCAGCTTTTGCAACATTGTTTGAGCTTCCAGGGCATGGAGGTCTGGACATACTTTTTATTGAATCAGATCCTCAGTAATGTCTTCATATATTTTTAAAGAAAACTCAGAAGGTACACACTGAAATAAACAGCGAGAATCCTACAAGTCGATGGTTAGACTAGAAAGCTTGAATCAGGATGTGAAGACTGAAATCTGTTTGGCTAGCAGCAGTTTCTTCTGCAAAAATATTTTATTTCTAACATGAGGTCTGCTATATCTGGTTATATCAGCTTCAAAGAATACAAACATAGTGCCTTTGGCACTGCCTAATTTTAAAAATGTATACCCACCAGTAATTCAGCAAGAGATACTTACTTTAATAAAAATCATCATGGTTAAAAGTTCTATCCTGCCAACTTTACCAAAACATGTTCCTCTTTCCTTCTTTCCACTCCCCTCCCGCCCCATTTCTGTTTGATGTATTCCTTAAATATTTAAAAATGTGTTTTAACCTATTATTTTTTCTAAAAGTCTGATTTGTGTCAGTTCCATAACTATATGGAAGTGCCTGGAAGATATATGCAGTCTGAGAGAAAGCAGTTGGCTCATGATAAACATAAGATGAAAGTGATGCTTCTAGGCAGAGATTCAAGGAAATTTCTGGAAGGCCAGCCTCCCTGTCAGCTGAAGACATCAAAACATTCAGCTAAGAAGGAAGCTCTCATTTCCTTTCATTGTCTTTATACATACTTAACGTATTCAGCAAGCAGTATTTTGTGGAAAATTGTCTTCTGCATCCTCATCTGCATGGACTGAAGCAAAAATTTCTAACACTGCTAATGGTTGGGTAGGAATAATACAGGCTTCAAAGATGTCCTCATTGGCAAATACGTAGAAATTGGTACTGAGTCCAGTTATATCCATGACTGATGTGAGAGATGTACTGCTGTGATTTTCTGACATAACATCTGGTGACTATGTTAAAAAAATTGTAAATTTCTCTTGACTTTGCAGTAGCCAAGTACTGAAGAAGCAGACATTGTGACTTCAGACAAGCTGAGAATTCCAATTCCATCACCACTCATCATGGATCTCCATTTTCTGACTGCTTCATTAGGTCATATTGCTGATGTAAAGCAAGTACAGTTCAGCTTCAAGAACTGAAGCAATTCCTTGACATATTCTAAATTGATTTTAATAGCATTGCCAGTATTGTCAATAATGATGTGTATTTGGACGTATCTTACCTTCTCAGGAAAGATCTAATTGACAGTGTTAAAAAAATTTTCACAGAATGTAAATGTTTTAGAGCTAGCAGGGTCCCTTTGCTAAACACTAGTAAAACATTCAGACATTCAGTATTGGAGTAAAAATACTTTATGTTTTCTTCTGTTGTTCAGCATATTTAAGAAATCTGAAAAACATACATTGTTTACAAGTGTGTCTGGGGGATATTATTTTTATTTCTTTTTGTGCTATTTTTTCCTGTTGTCTTGTTGAAATACTTGATCACTAATGCAAAGGCAACATTTGGTTGGATGGTCAGCGGGAGGGTGGTCACACACTGGAACAGCCTGCCCAGAGGGGTTGTGGAGTCTCACAGAATCACAGAATCACAGAATGTTAGGGATTGGAAGGGACCTCGAAAGATCATCTAGTCCAATCCCCCTGCCGGAGCAGGATTGCCTAGACCATATCACACAGGAAAGCGTCCAGGCGGGTTTTGAATGTCTCCAGAGAAGGACACTCCACAACCTCTCTGGGCAGCCTGTTCCAGTGTTCGGTCACCCTCACCGTAAAGAAGTTTTTCCTCATATTTATGTGGAACCTCCTGTGTTCCAGCTTGCACCCATTGCCCCTTGTCCTGTCAAGGGATGTCACTGAGAAGAGCCTGGCTCCGTCCTCGTGACACTTGCCCTTTCCATATTTATAAACACCAATGAGGTCACCCCTCAGTCTCCTCCTCTCCAAGCTAAGTCTCCTCTCCAAGCTAAGTCTCCACCAGACTGGAGACAGTCCTGGGCACTCTGCTCTAGCTGAGACTGTGTGAGCAGTGGGGGTGGACTAGAAGATCTCCAGAGGTCCCTTCCAACTTCAATTATATCATGATTCTTTGATTTTTCTACACAGTTACTATGGAGGTCAAAACACCATTTATACTAAAATTTGTCAAATGTTTGATAACTCTGATCTAAAGAGAGTGCACATCAAGGTGTCATATCATCTGCTCTGTACCTTTTGGAAGTCAGGTAAATGAGAATTATTTCATATTCTACATAAAATGAACCATGATTGCTTCACCTGTGGCTAATGAAGAAAGGTTGCTATACTTAAGAGATTTTTTTGAAACAATCTTGGTGGACATCTGGAATTTCTGAAGAAGTATACAAGTAGTTAACTTTATATACATGTATAGTTTTGCAGGGAAACTTTTCATCTACAAAATTACATGACTTAAGCTGGACAATTAGCCAAACTACCAATATTAAGGGTTGTTCCAGTAGGGATAATATAGTGGAGACAGATCTTTCCTTGGAGGACTCTCTCACTCTTCACGAACCTGGCTCTTTAGATATAAAAACTGTTTCTTTAGATACAGTAGGAATCACACAAATAGAAACAATATCTTTAAAAAGAATTACTGTTTTTTTCCTATTTTCACTGCTGCCGATTCGTCTCCATTATTCTTTCTCAGGGCTATCATTTCCAGAGCTTTTCCTGTCCCTGGCAATCCCTCTGTTATATTTTCTCTGTTTCTCTCAGACAGTTATGCACAGCACAATGTCACAGAATTTCACGTTCTTTCTGTTAGTCCCCAGAAAATCTTTGCAAATGCTCTAAGACTACTGATGGGTGTCTGTCTTCTGGGTAGTGGATCTTATTCCTTTGACTATTCTAAGTAATGTAGAAGGTAACTGTCTCATTTAAGTTGTTCATTAGTGTCTGCTGGGGAGTAAGTAACTTGTAATAACATCACAGAACATTTGAAGATATATAAAATAGAAATATTTCTTATTCCTTAATAGAATGCTTAGAATATAATATATTTCAAATGGACTAGATGAAATACTCTGTGCTAAATTTAGCTTTTTTGTGTTATGTGATGTTTGTTTTAGAGTTATTCAACCAAATTTTATGTGACTATATTTCAACCATGGGATTGTTTGCAAACTGATTGTGGGGATGATCATGTTGTAAGTTTAGGAAACATGAGCTGTTTTGATTGGTTACATATGCTATAGCCTTTGTTTCCATTAACAGACTATATAAACAAAAAGTACAGAAACTTACAATTTTTTTGGTTTCCAATGCTCTTCATAATCATTTTGAATATTATATTCAAAGGCAAACATCATGAATACATTTGTGAAAATATTAACTTTTATTTTGAATATTTACAATAGACTTCTGAAAAATAATTTCCTCAGTATGAGCTTTAATAGAAATTGTTCATTAAATAAACTAACATTTTTGGTAAGTATATATATTTTGATTCTACTGTACTGACACAAATACTTTTATTTTAGACAGTGATTTAAAGAACTAATATTTATTATTATTATTCAGTCAGCAGTGTTTTCACAGCTGAAATATTACATCAGTTTATGCAGACATTAATTCTAAAAAGCAAATTTTAGTAGTCAAAAGCCAATCATTTTTCTAAAGCAGGCAAACTAATAAAGGAAAAGATTAGCTAAAAGCACTTATCTGTGTGAATTATCCTATTTATTCTTTATATAGACTCTGTGAATCCATTGTTTTCTACGACTATGATATTCAGTATTTGGAATAGTAGAAAATAGGTGAAAAGCAACAGTTATCTAGCTCTACATTTCAGAAGCTATCAAACTACATTTCACTTTGCATTTACATGTACAATATTTATGTCAGAAGCTATCAAACTACATTTCACTTTGCATTTACATGTACAATATTTATGTATTTTTGGGAGCCTTATTGTGCGTGTTAATGTTGTGTACGGGACAGATATTTCCCCCTTTTGGTAATAATATGAGACCATTGTCAAAAGCAAAAAAATCCTGACAGATCAGAATCTCACCTGGCAGATGTGTGTATCCTCTGCCTGTGGGATTGTGCACGCTGGACTAACATTTTCTGAAACCACACTGCAGAGTGTGACCTGAAAAATCAAATTTTGTGGTGTGCCAGAGGAAGAAAGCATGAACAAACTGACCAGCGTATCTCCTCCTTAGCAGTTTAGAAGTCTTTTCCTGAGAGATTATTTTATTTGGAACTATTGTTTTGCACCTTCTACAGCAAACTATTGTTTTTGCTGTCATCAGTGAACCTTCTGTTTTTACGTCTTGCAATCTGTTTTGAGTTGTCACTTATCACTGTGTCTTTACACTTGCACTAGATAGTTAATGTAAAATTATCACTAAGATACCTCTAACATTAAAAGTAGTACTACACACCAAAATGTAGCAGCAACTTTCACATGATCTTCTACATTAAAACCCAAATTTTATCGAACAAAAGCAATATGTTTTGGAAAGAATCATTTTCAAGAACAGACTATACAGTCAAGTTACCTAATTGTTTGTAGAATTTTTCATTTCAATTATGACCTTGAAGTCAGTGATGCCTGGAATGCCCCTCAGACCATGTCATGGGTGCTCTAGTCAAGATCTATCGTTAGATCAATTACTAAAAGCAATGGAATATCTCATCCTACCCTTGAAATTAACCAGGAAAAGTAGGTCAGCACACCTTCAGCTGACACAATGAAGTATTATGCTCTCAATGACCCAGGAAGGAAAGCACTAATGATTGATGGGAAGAGATATTTAAATGAGAAAGTTGAAGCACACTAGAATTAAGCACGTCAGAATGATCAAGCAACTCTAGACAGCCAAGTGACTTCAGATAACGGCAATTTTGGCCAAATCTTATGTGAGTTTATTCCCCCTGAAACAACAGTCATATTTGTCATGAAATAAAAAAGGATTCAGGTTTCAAAGATCTAACAGTCTCTTCAAATGGTAGCCATTTCTTTCCTTGTTGTTCTTTGTTCTTTAATAACACTATTTGGCTTTCATTAGTTATCATAGTCTCTCTGTATGTGATAGAAAGGGTGTTGCCATCTCTTCTGAGCAGTTAAAACCACTAAAAAACGGTGTCAGAAAGAATTCTGCAGGTTATCACTGCCATAAGATTTAAGAAAACTCTTTTCTCAGTATGCTTCAGAGGCATTATTCTTTGAATAAAAAACAAATGGAGAAAATTAACAAAATACTTGTGGTAAGACAAGAATATCAGAACCCTATGCAAGTATTTTTAAATTATTCCATGGTCAAGAGCTCAGCATGTATTTAGAAACCACTTAGAATAGCTGTTTTGGTTGTATGTAGGCAGCGGTGCAGCCTAACAATACTCTAGGAAGGGCATCATAGAAGCACTATATTGGTTTTTCCTCTCGTTTCCATTGGCTGTAAATTAAAATGGACGATACTTGCTAGAAAAAGACTTCGAGGGAAAACACTGCACATGTTCAAGTTATTGTTTAAAGATTGTGAGAAATCCTTGTCTGTGAAGGCAGAAGGATTTCATGATCGCTTTCTAGATCAATAGTGAGATAAAAGGTGTGTTTTTGCTGAAGTGTGTTACAGATTATGCAATGCCTTTCCTAAGCTTTCTGGGACAAGCAACATAAGCAAAGGAAGGGTGAAGAATCTTGGCAGTCTCTTACCAGGCTGACAGGGTTTTTTTTGCCAAATCTGAAAAGGAGACTAAACTTGCACTTGCCTTTTCTATGACAAGTGCCAAAAGTCATTCAAAGACTCAGCAACAGGACTTTGAGTAGCCAGGGATTTTAGGTGGTTAATGTATTTGCAAATTTGGGGCTCAATTATTTTCAATTAAAGTGACCTAGTTTCTGTAGTCAGCAATTAAAGGCACATCTACCACAGCATATTTATGATTTAGAACTGGAAGTTTACTGCATCAACTATTTCATGGACTACTAGAAAGAGAATTTACAATGTGCTGTTTTTCTAAATAATTCTCTGTTGAGGGAAACATTGCTTACTTCACTGAACATTTAAAATGGGTATATAACAAATATGAAACACCTGTACAGAAGATTAAACTGAACATCCTAGTGCTTGAATGACTCTTGGAGCTGTACCTTTTTTTTTTTTTTTGTGAAGATGTGTAACTTTGATGCCAGTCCTTACAGGAGTCTACTGTGGAATTGTTCAAGTTTATGTCATTACAGCAACCAGAGTGGAGTGGACAGGCCACCAGAGCATGAGCAATGAGACTACTTCAAGGTACTTCAATGTTCAATGCGGACAAAAGTGGTTGTAAGCATAACTTAATATGCTTTACTGCATTTTAATCTATGCTTTAAGTAGTATCTAAGAGCAAATCTTCAGTTTGGGAAATAGCTGGGGCAACTAACTCTGTTAAGCCCTATTAACTGCAACCTCAAGAATAAATTGTTTTCATAGACTATGATTTGGGTTCTGCCAGATATAATTAAAAAAATTTTGCATCAGTTTGTTTCCATCAGTTTGCTGCTTCTCCTTAGATCTTTGGCCCTAAATAAGGGAAAGGGTGTGTTAGCGGGCTTATTTTCTCTTTCCAGAAAAGCTGTCAAAACTATGCGAAAATAATTCCAATTCATACTGGAAGAAGTTCTGAAATCTCTCATGAAAATAGTTTTTCATATCTGGTTTATTATGATTTCATTTTTCTTTTTAGTAGATTTCTATGCTCGCTTACTTTCCTTTTTCATACATCCTGATCAAAACTAGGAAAGCTTTTGCTATTTGAAATAAAATAAACAACAAAAACCCCTAATGGTGCTGCATGTGGGTAAACATACTGTGGTGATTAGCCTGATCTAACTCAGTTTACATAGGCCACATGGCACTCATTGCTCTATTTGAACAGCATCCTGTGAAATTAGCTGTACTCTGCACACTTAAAATATTCAGTGCCAGCCTATTAATTTATATCACTAAATAAAACATGCTAGAGTGATGAAGGCAACAACTCTACCCGTCCTCTTAATTCATCACTGAGGTAAGCAGGAATCTCCATAAATTAAACTAGATTTAAGCCTCTCATCCAAAAGGAAATTTGCCCATTTAAGGTCTGAAAAGCTCTTACCTTTCACAGTTGGTACCTTCTTAAAAAGCATAGGACACTATTGATGTAAGGTAAGTATTTAGGCAACTGAAGTCTGTAAAATTATTAGTCAGTGGGAGAAATGGACATCAAAACTTTAACTTGCAAACAGAGCTCAAAAATAGCTTGCAGAAAGAGTCTTCCTGAAGTAGGTATATTTTGAGATTAAAAAGGAATGTTTCTGGATTATTTATTTATTTATTTACTCTTTTAATTTTTTTTAACTTTTTTTTTAAGAAGCTTCAAAACATATAACTCTAGTGGAATTCTTATGTTCTGATTGTTTGCCTGAATGCTTTGTGGAATACTTTCATTATGTATCATATATGATACAACAAAAATGTCACCTGGAAATTATGATTTGGCTTGAGGTTTGTCAGGTAGTTCTTAAAAGCATCAACAAAACAGTGTATGAAGCACTACAAAGATCAGGTCATAATTAGGAATGGTGTGCTTGGAGTACTGATTGATTTCAGGCAATGATTTCTCAGTCCACTGGAAATATAGCAGAGATTTTAGTATAATTAGACTTTGAATGCCAAGGTTGTGATCAATAAGAATTAAAAGACCATTTGCAAAAGCTATATTTATACAATTTGTACAATCATTTTTTTCTTTTCTTTAAATATATCAAAGCCTAAGGCATAAAACCAATCAGGATTCTATGCTAGCACCATCATAAATTCTACTTTTCTTCTTGCTTTATATAATAGTTATTAAATAATTTTAATTTTCTGTGTAAAATAAAATTTGTATTTAGTTTGTTTGTATTTAGTTTGGTAGGTGTCAATTTAATTAATAATCAGCCAAATGACATTCTAGATTTGCTTTGGATGGCAGTTCAATGCATTCTATTGATTTTGTATTATTGGACTAGATGTTGTCATCATTATTACTGTGTGCCATGCTTCAGGCAGGATTTGAATTAACTAGTAGTATTTCAGTATAGGGAGTTTTTTGTCTTTCAGCATGGAAATTGTGCTATAGTTCAGCAATAAACTATTTTTTATATCCTTTTGGGGTATTTTGTAGTTTCTTTTTAAAAACATTATGTATTAAAAATATTCAAAATAAATTGCTTTCAAATGTTTTTTCTTATTTATATACTGGGGTTTTTTTCTTAAAGCTCTACTACATTTTCTTCGGAATATAACACTAAAGTAATATTAGATAGCATTTTAACATGAGGGCTGAGTTGAGATTGTTGTTCATGTGTATTAACCTTTATTATCTATACAGTAAAAGCAGCGCCCTATTCACATTTAGGTCAGTTACAGGAACATATCCTTCACCAGTAAGCCGTGGAAACTGCTCTGGAAGGAAACCAGTCTTGGCATGGACACGGGTGACAATGGAGGAATTCTTAAGTATATTCAAAACCTCTATAACTCTGAGAAATTTAACACCACCTATCTGTGGTTCCCTCGGGAGACAGTCTTTTCTTGCAGAAGTGTCAGAATAAGAATAGTATAGACTTCTCTCTGCTTTCTGTCCTGAAAGAAGTATTCATTTCTGTTGAAACCAGCACCTCTTATGAATTTAGAAAGTTTTGTGAGGAGTACTGCAGCCTTAAAGCTGTATAACTACTAGTCAAAATGAAAGGCAACAGATAATCAGATCTGAATGGAGGTCTGTTCTGTATCAGTCTGTCTATTCTTCTGACTAATGAAGATTGCGAAGTCTACTGTGAGTATGGAAGTGGCATATCAGCTACATCTGTTTGCAGTGGGGTTCAGATTAGACTCAGCTCTTCCAAAAGTTTACAAGAGTTTTAGAAACAGAGAGAGACTCAAGGCTAAAGCTAGAATTTTTCACAGAATTACAGAATGGTTGAGGTTGGAGGGGACCACTGGCAGTCATCTTGTCCAACACCCTGCTCAAGTAGGGCAACCTACAGCACTACTCTAGAAGTGTTAGTACTTAATTTTTGAGAGACTGGAAAAACACAGATTAAAAAATTACTGCTCTATAATCTGCCCAGACCCTACAAAAGGGATGAGAAATTGTGGAAGGAAAAAGACTTTCCTTTCCCATATGTGGCAGGTGCACCTGCCCTGACAAAGATCTGACAAGGACCTGGCAAAAGCCTGCGAAAAACTGCGCCACAGCTCTTGTCACCCCCCACGTGGTGGCGGACAACACCTACGCACTTCGGCTGAACGGCTCGGGGTCCTCAGCCAAAGGGGGTCTACATGAGCATATTTGACCACAGATCAGATTCGACGAGGGTATAAACGGAGCCCCGATGGGGAGCCATTTTGAGTCAGTCCTCCTTGGCGCAGTGGGCCTGCAGTGGGCGTCTCTCCCCTTAGGTTGGGACACCACTTAAGGAAACTCCTCGAGGTTGAGAGCCCTCTCTTTATTGGGTGAGTGATTGCGCATTTTGGATTATTGGCTGCAAAACCCCTAAGAATTCTTAAGTCAGTCGTGTAGTATTAATTCCCAACCGACATTCTGAACCTGTGGAGTGTTAATGTCTGCTGGAGTCTCAAACAGTTTTGGTTAGAGTAAAACTTAGTTTGATCTTGTTATCATTTTGTAAAATAAATCCTGGTTTTAGTTTGTTATTCAGTTTGGCTTGGTTTTGTGGGGTTTCGCGACACCATATCTCCCTGTTGTGGAAAATATGTTTACTTTGAGAGGGTGTTCTTCGGTCAGGTGGCCATGCAAATGTCATCTGCAATGCAAAAACTTGTGGGTAAATTAAGGAAGCCATTCTAAACACAGATCCAAATGGGTACTGATAAAGAAAGGCCTGCTTTTCAAAATGGAGTTAAATATGTAATTAAAGTAATAACATGTAGTCACTTCTGAGGACTTTTTCCAAACTTTGCTCCATTTGAATTTCACATATTTGACATCTTGTTTTGACAATTCATCTGATTATATCAATATGTCATATTATGCAATAATAATGAAACATGATGTATTTCAGCAGAATGAGTCATCCTGATGGCATGTCAGATCCAACATATTCCAAATCAAAGTTCCTTAAACATGATGATTAAAATCTCTATTTAAAAGAGCTTCCCTTGCTCAGATTATTTGTATTTCCTATTGCTATTCCTTCTGTTAAGTTAAACTGAGTCCTTTACAACCTCCCTCTCTTGACTCAGTTAGCTTTCACTTTAAGTCAATACATAAGAGAAAAGAGAGATGTGCAAAACCTCAGGGGTAAAACAGAGAACAAAACATCCTTTCTTTACTTGTACCTTTGGCCAGTTTTGAAAATACACATATAGAAGCTTAAAGTAAACTTCATTCCAGTAATAATTATGTTCCTACACCTCTTTTAGTAACCAGGATGTTCTATCCTTAAAAGTTGGGGCCAGGAAAAGGAAGTTGGAGACATTCATGAGCGAATCTTCTAGAGCAAATTGCAAACTACTGATGGGATAGACTTTGGGGAAAAAATCTAATTATTGAGTCATGTCAAGAATTCCTGGTATAAAGTTTCATTTTCTCTTACTCCAAGAAGCTGAACCTAAAGACAAACCAAATATTTCTACTGCTGCATAGTAAGAATGAGTAATAAGTAACTTAATGTTGTTTTATGAAAGATGTATTCTCTTTCCACTTTTGTTACCTGAAGGAAAAATTCCTGAATCTTTTATGAAGATTTTTTTGCCAGGCCAGAATATTTAGATATCAATTCAGAAAAATTACTTGATACTATTTTCTGCTTGTTCATATTAGGGGGCATGTGAACTGTTGTACTTCTTCGCATGCCACTATTGCTAAAAAATATGGGAGACGTGCTATTTATGGGAGATGATAAGTTTCCTCAGCTTCAGGAGTTCTGTTGAAGTCCTGATGGTTCATTCAGTTTGATGATTAGTCTTTTTGCTCAAGTAGCTTCAGAGGGCCTTTGTTTGATTTCAGTGTCTTCCATTGCTTCTTTGAGAAGGAATTTATGACCAAGTTGTGGAAATGTTTGGTTTAGAAAAAAAAGGTGCTTGAGAGGTTACTTACCTTATTAGCTGCTTTTCCACCACTGAACATTGCTACCCTTAATCCTAATGGAAGTTATATACACACCTTAGCAGATAAGTGGGTCAGCGTGCTGAGTGGATTTCAGGCTCCTTGGAAAGTGATACAACAGCAAAACCATAGCATTAACCAAAATAGCTGCCAATAATCATAATAGGTTCTGGCACTGGGTTGAAAGGGCAGGAATCCTGGCAACTTCTGTGCTTTCTCTGCTTCCTCTTCTGCAGATACTCTGTCTTTTCCCAAGACACTGCTTTGCAGTGTGAGGAGCCTCCTGCCCACTCATTGCCAGACCTCAACTAAATATTAATTGGGAACTTAATGAAAAATAAAACACTGAGTCTGTGAACTCTAATTTTAAATCCTGCAGTACGTGTGCAAGAAGACGAAAGGTAAAGGAAAGTATAGGGGAGGACAGCGAATGCTGAGTGTGAGATTATTTTTTACAATTATTTTTCTGAGCGTGTGTGGGAATTTATTGAAATGTAAGCTGACAGGCACCACTGAAATTTCTGCTGTTAGGGGTCATTTTTTTGTATAGGTTATGAACATAAATGAGGTAACCTGTACAGAAGCCTCACTTTCCCTTACATAGGTGAATAAACCTGGTAGCTACCATCTTTGCCCCCAAAATTGTGTGCATAATTAGTTAAAATCCAAGCCCTTTCAGAATAGTAAAAAATCTACAAGCCTTCAAGAGATAAGAATACTTTTTTTTCAGCAAACCAGTGTATTGTTGAATAGAACTTCTGGCAGAGGAAAAAGCATATTTTTTGTTACTATCCATTGTATAAGTGACAATATTCTTGTCCGATTTTATTGTATTAAAAAAAACACTGAAAAAACCTAAACAGCACAGACTAAAGCAAGATGTAAGTTCCTTACATATTGATAAAATGATCAAATAATCTTCATTACAGATATCCATAAAATATATCTGTAAAGGCTATTAGACATATAAATAATTATAACTCTGCTGGAAACAACACAGTGTTTGATTTATTGTCTCTTCTCTATATTCTAATATGTTAGCTGTTTCTGTACATATAGTTTGTTACTGAAATTTTGGGACAGATCTTTTCTCCTTCCCTTGCAACTGGGGATTCAGGATACCTTTTCCTTTTCATTGTATTGTTTGAGTTCTGATTTTTGGGGGGGCATAAGCGTGTTCTCTGCTTCATTTTTTAATATTACATTTTTACATGACTGTATAGCCAACAGCTATATCTCAGTTTATCACCAGACTTCCTCCCAAATGGAAGCACTTTAGAAAACAAGTGAAATCACAGTACCCAATCATTCAGAAATATTGGGCTACTTCAAATTTTTATAAGCTCTTAAATTTTGAGGTGATCAGGGTTCTGAGCTCGCATTGCACAGAATAATTTAAAATTATTGGAGCACTTCACATATTTTTAAAACCACTTCAGCACGGAAATGATGGGGTTCTAGAAATATGTGGCATGTAAGTGTGTAAAATTATGAGAGAGCTCAAGTGCTTCATTGTGAAAGTGATCAAGGTTCCTTGCTTGCACATTGCAAAGCAATTGAAAATTACTGGAGTGCTTCAAGTGGTTCATGTTTTCAGAAGAGTTTTGGTCTCTCCTGCTCAAATACTCTTTAAAATTGTGAATGTCTCCAATATTTTCGAATGTTGAGTATGCACCCGTTATTATTTTGGGTTGTTGGGATTTTTAGGTCCAAATATTTGTCTTCAGAGGTCCCAAAATTAAATAAGTCTTGAAATCCTTTAGTTTCAGACACATAGGAGCTTTGGCGAATGTAATTGTGCTATTGCTTCTGAAGAGAACTGTTTAAGAAATAGCTTCAATAATATCGGAATTGAAAGTTGACATCTGAATTTATTTCTGTGTCTTTCACTATTTAGAAAGTACTTTCCATAGGTAGCTTATTTAATTTAAAATTTTATAAAGTATGCTCTTTTTGGTTCAGATTTTAATTTACTTTAAATTATTTAATATTACTCTTAATTTTATTTTCCTTTTAAAAAAATATATTTAAAATATTTCTTTTTTTCTTCCTCATTTTGTGTGCCTTTCCTTATCTTCCACTCCTTGCTGTCTTCAATACACACACTGCACAAACCACTGGTATATCATAATTCATTCTCTCACAGTTCATTCCAGGTACAATGTTTTGGTAGAACTCACAGTGGGTAGACTTTTGAGCTGGATTTATCATCCACACAAGAGAATCATAATAGTTCTATATTTTAAGAAGGGAAGAAAAAAAAACCTATGAAGTGCATCATTCTGCAATGCATTGTTTCTGTATGTTGAATTTATGACTGTAAGAAGGAAATCACTTGTGTTATACAGGTATTCTATTGTGTGCATTTAAAAATTTAATTCAGTCCCTACCTTGCTATTTGTTTTACTTAAGTGTTTTCATGAACTTTGTTTATTTCAGGTCTATATTTGCTTACCTTATCTCTGTTATGAACAGTTCCCTTCAACCATTTGCCTCTTTCAAAAGTGTAAAGAAAAGAATCTGTGCACCCTGATTTTATTATTATTATTATATTTTAGATCTAACTATAGTTTTGTGGCAAATTGTTAAAATCAAAAATTATATGTGTTTATCTCAATATTGCATATAGGAACTATATTAGTAATAAATACTGTTTTCTGAAAAATTAAGTGCTTTATTTAGAGAAGGCTTTAAAATATTTGGGCAATAGGATGAAATCTTCTTTAACTGGAATAGTACAATCATAACCTTAAGAAGCAGCAACTAGAAAATACTTGCAATCAGTATTTCAGTTTTTTGAAGATCAAAATGAACGTATTACTTTGTTTAACATAATATTGCATTCATTTTGATGTTACTGTTTTCACTTCTAAGATACCTAGAATAGCGTAATTCCTAGGAACTGATGTTTCCTGCTGATTTGAATTGACTGCTTGGAAACTTTATTTATAGTGTTTGTTATTGTTCCTTTGCAAGAATTTTAAATTATGAGCTGCCAAAAAGTGCTTAGAAAGTAGGAAAAGTTTTGAATTAAAAAAGTATCATCTTATAAATTCTATGCTTGCTGTCATGAATAGTGCCCTCCAACCATTGTATGACCCACGGAAAATTAAAATAAATGATTTTTATCTTAGAAAATCACATTAATATTGGCTACAGATATATCCATATCAATAGCCACTATTAAAACAATATTTTTGCAATTTTGGAAAATGAAATTACTATTACGGTTACAATGTTGGGGATAAAGAAGATAGATACCTATAGGGATTGAAAAGACTGAAATCTGTAAACATTAATATAGAAATTGTTTACAGTGTTAACATTTATCAGAGACAGAATTTTCTGTGTGTTGCAGTAAATCATGTCTTATTGTGCAAGAGCCTGGCCTCTATTTTTCAACTCAGTATTTTCAAGTATTAACTGTGATCACAAGGAAAAAGATGTTTGTACCTGTAGTTCATTTTGATCAAACTGATTAAAATAAGCAAAAAGCAAAGCCTTTAGCAGACAAAATAACGCTTCCCTGACATTTCTCTCACATGTTTTGTTGACAGTAGGGAAGAATGTTTCTAAGTTCCAGGAGAGATTTTCTAGGAAAACGTATTAAAAATGCCTAAAAAGGGATGCTAATATCGTACCTTTCTTATGTATTACTGTTGTCTTTTCTTAGCAGATATATATGTTGATGAACGAAACTACTATATGAAGGAAACAAATGTTTGCGTATGTTTGGACTGAGTGTGTGCTGTGTAACTGTAGCGTTAATACTGCACTATGGGTGGCAGAGGTCAAAGGAATGAGAGTGGCTACCAAAGCATTTCAAAGTGGCTGCCAAAGTAACGCAGAAGAAATCCACTGGGGCTACTGAGCTCTGACTGGTTAAATTCACATTGCAGAAGCTGGAAGACAGTTTTGTGTTCCTCCCCTCCCCTTTTTTTTTTTTTTTAACTCTGTGTAAAGATTTACTGCTATCTACCGTCAAAGTAAGGATACTTCTCAAGGTAGACCTTTCATCTTGATGAGGATGGTCATTTTCAGGTAGTACTTACCAGCAAAATAAATAGTGCATAATCAGTGCCTAAGGCCGTTCCTTAGAACTCACTAATAACTTTAGACGTCTCATAAATTTGCTGCTGAAACAATCTCCGTTTCACATATGTGGGCATGTATTTCTTTAATTTTCATATACATACCAAAGTGTTTAGATAGTGTAACCTAATTATTTGTTGCACTTTTGCCATCCTTCTGTTATGTTGGTGAATTTTAGAACTGCATTGAGGGTCCGAAAAATTATTTTTAGAGAAAAACCCCTATTTAATAAATACAGTCCACGTGACCTGCTTTTTGGAAAAGGGAATATACAGCTTTTCACCTGACTGGTACATATGCTTACCATGGCTGATGTGTAAATTGGTTTATGAGCAAGCTTGTGTACAAATACTCAGAAATTCTTCTTGTAGGGGACCCATGTGTATGCTGAGGTTTTCCATTTGTGTATTTTGGATTTTGTTTTATTTCTTTATGATTTTTAATCAAAAATTGGTCACAGGCCTGACTTTTTCATTTTTACCTCAGATCCTTCTATTATGGTTATTCCTCCATATTATAACTGAGAGACAAGGGGATTCAACTTCTTTATCATTTCAGCTAGAGGAAGATGGACAATTATGTATAGTGTCCTGGTTTGGCTAGAATAGAGTTAATTTTCTTCCTAGTAGCTGGTACAGTGATGTGTTTTGGATTTAGTATGAGAACAATGTTGACAGCACACTGATGTTGTAGTTGTTGCTAAGTAGTGCTTATCCTAAGTCAAGGACTTTTCAGCTTCCCATGCTCTGCTAGCAAGGACATGCGCAAGAAGCTGGGAGGAAGCATAGCCAGGACAGCCGACCCAAACTAGCCAAAGGGATATTCCATACCATATATGACATCATGCTCAGTATACAAACTGGGGGGAGTTGGCCCAGAGGGATCGATCGCTGCTCGTAAACTGACTGGGCATCGGTCAGTGGGTGGTGAGCAATTGCATTGTGCATCATTTGTCTTCCTTGGATTTTATTTTTCTCTCTCTTTTTATTATCTTCCTTTCCATACAATTATTATTATTATCATTATTATTATTAGTAGTAGTACTTTTACTTTATTTAAATTATTAAACTGCTCTTATCTCAACCCACAAGTTTTATTTTTTTTTCTTATTCTCCTGACCATCCCACCGCAAGGAGGGAGGAGTGAGCGAATGCTGTGTGGTGCTTAGTTGCCAGCTGGGATTACAGCACAACAGTATAGAGAGAGGCTCCTAAAGAAAGGGAAGAAAAAAACATCTTGCTACACTGAAAATATTTTTTCCTTTACCTTCCGTTGCAAACTCAATTAATTTGCCAATTGAGCATTACTATGATAAACCAAGGAGTGAGAAATTGAAGTGGTCCTTACAAGGGGAACTTATAACAAAGTTAGAGGACTCAGAAATGTTGATAGTTCTCCCATAGTTTACTGAATTCCTGAAGCATTTATTCCATGGCTAATCACAGATGTCTTCTGCAGCCCTGCCTAGCATGTATAGGCAGTGTTTTGTTGACATTACACGTGTGAAACAGTAAAAAAAACCCTAACAAACCACAATGATTTGGTTATATATTTCCTATTGTGTTTGATTTTGGATACTGAAGTTAGACCTAAGTGCTCTTTTCCACAAACAAACTGATGGTTTTATTTACTTCTGCACATAATATATCAGGGAGCAGGTGCACTTCCCAAAATATGTTACTATATGCAGCTTCCCAAAGGCTGTTTACTGAAAATGTCTTACTCAGTATTTGGAACAGTGGCTACTTGTGATTGCTCAGAAAGCATCGTTTCTGACACCCTGATCAGACAGAAAAATTCACAAAAATTCTTGAAATTTTGATTTTCTCTGGGAAATTAATAGCTGTAAGATTTTAACATTGTGAATTTTAGAGAGTACATATTCAAATGGCCTAAACATCTAATAACTTATAAAATTCCCTAAAGATGGGGAAAGAAATATATTAATCAAGGTTAGAGTCTGTAGGTTGAGCTATAATAAACTTTTGGTAAAAAACTAGAGAAGATCTGTAACTTCTGAAAGTTATGTTGGCTAATAAGTATGATAGGCACTTAAATTCTCTTTATGACTGGTAGATAAAAGACTGTAAAGATCGAACTTTTTAATATAAATTTTACTTAGAAATATTGAAAGCTGTAGTAACACTATTCCAATATTCCAAATGTACTATAATTTTTAGTTCTGTTTACTTAATTGTGATTTTTTTTCATTCTTGTATATTTTCCAGCACATAGCTATTTTTATAGCCTAATCAAGGCAGTGTTGTAGGAACTCAAAAAAGCTTTCCCATGCAATTTATATATTAGTAATTTTTTTTTAATCCCAAAACTTCATGATTGAAACATTGTAGAAAAGGTCTTTTAGAACTGGCAGCAAAAGTCAAAATGCTGGACATTAAGAAAATGCCCCTGAACAAACATTTATAAACACATTTGAATTAATCAATATATTTTTTCAGTAATATTGATATGATTAATAATGTATTGTATTTTACCTGCATTTGGTATGTATTTAAAGGAATAAGAAACTTAAAATAAAACCGGACTTTTTCATTTTTTGAGGAATGAAAAAATCTATCCATTTTCCTGGTGTTTATCACCTAGGAAAATGTAACTCAAATATTCAGGGCAAACATCTTCATGTTAATGCATTTTAAAAAAAATAAAATAAGAATTTAAGAATAATGTCTTAAAAACAATACCTATCTGTGGAAGGTTGTCACTGTGAGATTTCTTAAAGGATGGACCATTTATCTTCTTACAGAGTGAGTATGTGTACCATAAATATTAGTTCAAGAACTAATAGCACTAATTTTAGTCTTTGAGAATGTATTTTAAAAGTGGTCTGGAAATATTAAGGTTATGTTTAAATTTTTTGGTTGGGTTTTTTGAGAGGTTAGGTAGAGAATACTTATTATTCTTATCGCAAAGGGAAGAGAGATTGGCCTCTTCCAGCTAATGCCATATATAATTTTTATTATCATAGGAGAAAAATGATTACCCTGTTAAATTAAATAAATCTTATAGAACTGATTGCTATTCTTTTTTTTTTTTTTTTTTTTTGAGTTTTGTTTTTGGGTTTGGGTTGGATTTACTTTGTTACTGTTTGTTTTGTTTTTTTTCTTTCCCAAACTTTTGGTACACCTGATAGGATATTTAGACTGTAATGAAACAAAGATAAAAGGCAGTTTGTAATACTCATTCAATCTGTTTCTAGCACGGTTTCCTACGGAAATTAGTTTATGCAGTGATTCTTGGTCAATTATTCCCCTACATCCCGCAGTACATACCAATAAATGCAGAGCTGGATAAACTATTGGAAGCTTCATTTGAAGGAGAAAGCCAGAGAAACATCACATTTTTATCTTCTGTGTGGCAGCACCAGGTATTGGTCAAGCAATAGACACACAACTTTTCACATGCCACTGTACTGCCATTTCACAACTTAGGGGGAAAAAATAGCTAGTAGAGCTGGGGTTGTGACTGTTGGAAGGGTTGGGTAACACTCCTGGGGAGAAAAAGACACGAATGAGTAAAAAGCCAGGCTACATTAAGTCCCCTGATCGTAATGTTGATGGTGCTATTGTGTATCTAATTCTATAGGGATCCAGCAGCATCCAGCTGCACCTGCACATATCTGAGGTGTGTAGCACTCACAGTACTGGTAAGACTGGGAAGTACTGGGGCTTTAGAGTTTATTATATTTACACACAAGATGCTGGTACCAGCCATAAGTGTGTGGGACCCTATCTGGAACATAACAAAGTTGCCAGTTGGTGCCTCTTATTTAAAAGGCTGAGCCAAGTGGCCTTTCCTTGATTATTCACCTTAAGACAGTGCTGATACTGCTTTTGCTGATTGTAAAACTAATCACTAGTCTCCTGCTGCCCTGCACAACCTGTAAATCCTGAGATAGTGGGAGATGTGGACAACTTGCCAGTTGGCCTTTGAACTGTGTGGCTGATGGCCAGCTGCTGTGGCTGGCTAATCACACAGGAATACCAAGCCGAACTGTAATCCTGCATCTGACATTTGCCCTTATAAATGGTGCTGTTTCTCCTGAACATCTGCTCAAAGAAGTGGGAAATGGGCAGGTCACCTGTGGAGCTAAAAATCTTGTGAGAACGTTTTTTGACTCATAATTCAGTTATTTTCTTACTCTGGTGGTACCAACTTACAACTACTACATGTTTTACTCTTAATTTAAATCAAACTGTTTATTCTCAGAGTTGATGCTTTTTATTAGACAGGTCATTAGACCCAATTCTTCCTTTTGTATTCCTCTTTACAAAGTACAAGTCATAGTAAATAGTATGACTGTGGTGAAGATCAGGCCACTGGGTTACCTTTAACAAGAATTTGGAAAAGTTGTTTGTTTGTCTAAAATGTCAGTCTCTTTGCAGTCTGGAAATCACTTACAGCTGCTAAATTGTTTCTTATTTACTTTTATTCCATGTTCTACCTGCATCCTCCCCTTTCCTGCATCTCTAGGGCCAGTTGCAGCACACCACTCAGGTTGAACCTACAGGAAACAGTCCCTTCGCCTTTCCTTCATTTAGTCTTGCTTTCAGAAGGCCTTTTCATCTCACAGCAGGCATCTACTTATATGAGGGCTCTGAGCACTTTGAAGTCAAATCTGTTTTAATAACGTATTAGTAGATGAAGACCTGCACCAAGTAGTACCACTTTCCAAAAATATCTAGTCTTAAGCTCCACAGGTTTTTGAGCGTAATCATCCTTTATGCAAGACTGCAATGATAACCCAATTAGGAATGTTTGAAGCTGAAATGATTTTAAGAATGACAGGTGCTTTTATCCACCTGCTCAGCTGGGTAAATAGCAGTGAGATACATTGTTGGGAAGTACACAAAACATGCTATTTGTTGTTTTTTTTTTCACTGCTTGTCTGTTAGCTTACCATGGACAGGGTTTGTCCAGAGCAGGTTCTGAGCACCCTGTGAGAATACCCACCAAAGTGGTGGGCTGAACTCCATGTTTTTTTTGCTGTAATCACTTCAGTAATTAAGAATTAAGTTACACTTTATATCCGTGCAGCCCTTGACGGTTTTCTAGTCCGTATGAATGGATAGCAGGGGTTTGCAGCCTGCTCTGGGAGAGATGTTAGTCACCTCATAAATCAGCTGACTGGGAGGAAACCCATTGGTGTTCATATCAAAGTGAACAGGGTGAAGAATGTTTTCCTAGCATCGAATGCAGGTGAGATTGATCGCTAGTAGGAAGGTCCGACACGACTTGGCCAAATGCCTTCCTGAAAGCCCATGGTTTAAAGGACTTTGCTTCAGAACAGGTCATTTTTACCTTGTTATTTCCAGGCTGGTTCCTGAGGTCTGCTTTCTGCTTTTCAGTCAGCTCGGGGGAAATTTCAATGGCCTGGGTCTGGAGGTGCCAGATCCTGTCTGCTGCTCACATAAGGAAAGGCAGATTAGATGTCGGGTCCCTGATTGCTTAGGCCCCTGTCTGGAGAAATGATGGGGTCAGTGGTCAGGCTGGCAGCTGCCCATTTCAAAAGGGCAGCTTTCAAGCTTAACCTTAAAAAGGAGTCTTCTGGGTTTTGCATCTGCTCTTTAAAGCCTATGGAATCCCAGTTTCAGCTTCCTGAAGATGATCCCCCAACCTGGGAACTCGTACCTCCAGTATGAAGTACTGCAGGGCTTCACCAGTCAGAATCTCTGCTTATTTATTTGTAACTTTTTTATTTACTAAAAAGTGGCTTCTTAGTTTTATTTCAAAAGAAAATTGACTTCTCTCACTCTTTGTCATTGCCTTGTTAACAAGGAGGAGGAAAAGCTGCCTAATCTCGACATTATGAGAGTTGTTAGAATTGATCCCAAGTGAACTCTGGAGAACAGAAAGTCAGATCACCTCTTTGTTTTGTTCCAGGGGGTTACCGAAAGGGAATGACAGCCTTCAAGGGACCTATTTTCCACTAGCTGAAAGACTGCATTAAGCAAGCATGTTTAGTGAAGGGTAAAGAGTACCAGTGGGATTGAATGAGTGCACCACCATAGCAGGCACGGGGCTCGGAGCAGAGGCGGCAGATGTCTGCTGTGTAGAGCTCTCTAAAGAGGTCACGTGGGCCCTTCTGCATGTAGTAATTCAGCATTGCAGACTGGATCCTCTGTGGCATCCTCTGAGGTGCTTAGTAGAGAAGTGTTACAGGCAGCCTCTTCTAGCCACTCCTTACCTGCCAGGTAGAAGAAGTACTGCTCATTAATCCTTCTTGCTCAACATGGGAGGTGTTGGGGAAGGGAGATTTCTGATGCAGTGATTAGATTTCTACATTCAAGCTTGTAGAAAGTATCTGAAAATTTTTTGGCATAATGTTTTTGTGCGAGTTCTTAGCATTGTTTCATTGCTGTTGTTGTAAATATAGCTATTAAAAATATTCCTTCCGGTATCTGTATATTTCTCAGTATAACAGGGAAACATTTTATTGATTTCTAAGTTATCTTTTCCCTTTCTGAGATTTGTCCCATATATATAAATAAAGAACTTTGTGTGGGCCAGTTCCCTTCCATGTGAGAGGGTGAAACATTTCCATGCCAATGAGAATTCAGCATGCAGGGTTAGAGGAGCTGGTAATACAATATAAGATGCAAAACAATAATATCAGACTTTTCATGGATACAAAGGCAACTGCAATAAGGCTAATTTGGATTACTGCTATAGACCAAAAAAAAAAAAAAATTGAAACTCTTATATTTGTTCCAGAGCTAAATGTAATATATTTGTTTCAACACAGTAGTTTCAGAGTGCAGTCTCACTAGGCAGAGAAATTTCTTACAAGACTGGGAAAGCTGACCTCATATACTTGGGCTCAAAGAAAATTAAAAAAGGCAAGTGTTTCCTATGGGGTTTAGTATCCAGCTGAGGCATGCCACCACTGAACATTGTGCCCTACCTTGTTTACCTGCATCCTCACAATTCCAGGTGGACCCTGAGGGAAGGAGCCTGCCTACAAGGAGATATACTACGACTTCCAGGAGTCACAAACAAGGAAAACTACCTTTTTTCCCTCAGTGCCTGAAGTTCAAAGGGCAATCAGAAACTCAAGCTGTTGGTATTTTGTCTTTACCAGACAATATGTTAGTCATATTTCCAAATGTATAGCATGTGCTTGGCTCTTAAGCACTATTCCCAGCCACACAGGGAGAATTTTTCTGGGAGAACATCGTAAGGCATGCCCCCTTGCACTTCGGACTATATTGAGCAGGCCCTTGGCACAGTGTTCTCTGACTTATCTAAAGGAGTAGGTGTTGAGGATATACAAAGAGAAAGGTGCTAGAAGCCAAGCCAGTCGTTTATTCAATGCGGCATTCCGGGACTGCTCCAAAACTTGTTGAAGTCAATCAGAAGATCATTTTTGACTGATTCAGTTGGTTGCATCTTAAAGTGAAAACAGAGAAGACTGAGGTTTTTATTCCATGAGGTTTTCAGATGACTGCTGACATATCCATGTCTGACTCGTTCTCCAATTTAGCTCTCTTTTGCTGTGTCCTTAGATATCAGGGAGACTAGTCCACTTAAAAGGCTGATGTAGGAAACAGAAGTTTCCATCTGACAGTACAACAGTGCCTGAAGGTGAGAAGAACAATTTTTTTATATAAGTAGATTATTTTCAGCAACCTCCAAACTTCAGTCCTCTTTTTTTTTTTATGTCTTTTTCCTTACTTTTCTCTTTCTTTTTTTTTTTTTCCCCCCAGCTATGATCCAAAGTACTTCAGACATTGGGCAATAGTATGCACTCTGTTTCAGTATCATTCAGAACTTGTAACAAGAAAGTCAGGTAGTTTATCCTACTCAAGGGAATGTCAAGGGAAAGCTATGGAAAGCAGCAAGAAGGAGTTGATAAGATAGTGATCATTTGAAAACAATATGTATCAAGTTATGGTGAATCCTAAGCATCTCTTACTACTATTACATTTATTTATAAATGTTGCTGATAACCATAAACAACTGTTTAACCCTGAAGTTGTAGCCCTCTTTTCTGCCAAATAGTTTAAAATAATTATGTAGCAGCTTAAATAGTTAAAAACTTTTTTTTAAAGCAACCAGCAGTGTCTTTTTCAGGCACAGCCTGTATCTACAACAAAGAGAATACTATGAAGGGGAACTTATGCTAAGACAGGATTTTTATTATGTTGGAACATTTCTTACCAGCATTATTTAAAAGCTTTTTAAAAAACTGCGCTCTCGCACCTTTGTTCTTTCTGTGCCAGGAAATGTTGTTTCATATTTCATACCATATTTTAAATGTTTCATATGTTTATGACATGAAATACATGTACAATATAATCAAGGCTCTTCAAATTCTCCTGCACCTATATCACTCCACACAGCAGTCTGAGAGTTTGTGTGAGGAGATGCTTCTGACCACAAATGCTGTAAAGTGAGAAATATATTTTAAAACTATATTTTGTATAGCTTTTTTTTCTTTCCGTTACAAGACAAAGTCACAGTGTGGGTCTGCTGGGAAGAATGCTGCTGCTTTTCCTCCCTCTCTTAAACTTACTTTATTCTGAAGATTTTGTACCTAACTCTTAGCAGGTCTGCTTGAATTTGATGAAACTATTAAAAAGAGACATAGTGAGGTTCACTCGTCATCATAAACTGGATCAATACCATTGTTTATTTCTCAAATAAACCACCAAATAACATCAATGGTGGTAACTTCACTCCACTGAGATCAGACCTAAACAAGAACTCATAACTGAAACTGAAAGGCTCTTCATCTTTCAACCAGTATTTTTTTTCTAATTTTATTTTTACGAATGTGGCATGTTCATCTAGATACAGAATCCTTAGGAATTTGACTCCTGGTGATAATACAGATTAGAATTTTCTTTCATCTCAAGGTTTTTGGGCATGGGTGAGAAAAAAACAGTGAATTTTTTTGTAGCCATTAAACTTTTATTGTAGTGTGTATGTGGTAGTGGGGATTATAAGAAAATTACCTGAAGGAACACTTGATTTACTTTTTGACTTTTAAATTAAAACATTGCAAATAGTCTTCCTTCATAAAGACTAGTCTGTCCAAAAATATTTTTTTGATTGGTTGGTTGGGTTTCTTTGTTTAGGTTTGTTGCGTTTTTTTTGTTTTGTTTTAGTTTTTTTTTCAGTGAGAGCTTTCAGTAAGAAAATAATGTTTTTTTGTTTTGTTCTTACATTTCTCTAGATCATTCACGGGATATTCTAGAGTTCAAATTACTGATCACCAGCTTTACATGGTTCTCCTGACATATGTTGGCAATGGCTCATCAACTGTTCCTCACTCTAAATAAGTGAATCATAGAACTTAAAAAACATGCAGTCCTGATGTAAGACAAAGTGGCTTTGAGCCACAACTGAAACATTTACTGGGATTTCAGAGTAGAGAGAGGAAAAAAATAAGTTTTTAACAGGCTTTTTTGGTCTTTTTTTTTTTTTAGTTAGATGATGCTGTAATTGCTAATACTTCAACCTGTGGTTTTCACCATAGCAGCAGGGACAGATTTTTTCAGTCTTCATAAAACAGTGTAGTATATTTTGCAATACTGAACACTAATTAACTCTTCTCATAAGTGTCAATGTACTGTATGGTATAATGTAAAGACTGTAATGTTTCAATTTCCATCCAGTTCTCTTTCTCTTCTTGCGTGTTTACTTTGGTTTCATCATATAAATATTTGTGTGCATACTGGTTTATTGTTTTGCTCTAAACACATGTGAATTGAATTACCAATGTGTTTAATTTGAATTTAGTGTTACGTGGTTTTTAATCATGCTCCAAGTCACTTTTAATGGTTACAAGAAAAGTATTTCTGGAACACATACTTCTCAGATTATAAGGATGCACTGTTCCCAGCAATAGTTGAGATTATTTAATTTATTAGCAAATGAATGTTGTACAAATACTTTTGGATGGGATCCCAATGTTAATTAACAGAAAGAAAAGTCAAGAGGCTAAAAATTAAACTTGAATTCTATTAGGTTTTCTGGTTTTTCTAATACATCTTAGCAAGTCATACATCTTCCCCTCCCCAAAAGCACACCCTAAGTATGTATATTACATCCTTTATTTTGAGTTGTCTGAAAATTATTTTTTGTGTAATTGATTTCTTAGTACTAGTCTTGCAGTAGCAGTGTTTTGTTTTATTTTCCAAATACTTATAAGGTCTGGAAAAGTGCCAGTGTGGAAGCTTTAGAAATGCAATGACTTCTGTCCTTTGGTGCAGCAGAGATAATGACAGTAAAATTTTCCCATAGTACTTTTTCAGTCTGTTTTGCATTTACCATTGAAGGACTGCTTACAGGGATGAAAAATAGGTTGAATCATCTAACCTACACATTTTTGGATATCTTGACTAGATTTCAGGTAAGATATAAAATATTTTGGTGCTTACGGTAGTGTGAATTCTTGAACTAATATTTTTATCCAGGGCATCAAATATTAAGTGCTATGCAATTACAACCACTATTGATTTAAGGGGTGGTGAAAGAAGGTAGCACCTGTGAAAAAAATAAGCTGTTTAGGTGACCAAATAGAGGTTCAGGTGCAAAATATATTCTAATTAATGTTGTGTGGTTTTTGTAATTTGGACTGAAAGAGATATTGAACGATGGGCTATACATGTACAATTACTAAGTATTTTGCTTTCATGTGAGAGTCAGGAAGAGACATAAGAAGCTGCTTTTTTCCACTAAAACAGTTCTTAATTTGTTAAACCATTCTCATTTCCTTATCAGTTGAACGAAACTTACTAAAACACTGGGAATGTGTAAGCCAGTGAATTGAAGGAAAAAAAAATATTAATATCTGGAATAATTGCAGCTAGTAGCACATGTAAAACTAACTCTGTTTTGTGATGTTTCCAGTTTCTTACATGCGATTCCACTGGTATGTCACTTCCATCACCGTGCTCTTACGTGGTGTGATTCAACATTGTTATCATTCAGTGTTTCATTGTTTGTTGTGTGGAATTTATTTAGCTGCTCATGCTGCTGTCTGATTTTCTGTGTTTCCTTTCAAGTGATTCCTTCTTTTTTCTTACATGAGGTGGATTTGCAAGTCATCCTTTACCTGTGTAGGCTACAACTTGGCTGAAAAGCTTGATGTTGACATTTTGTTTTTTTCTTATGTCAACTTCCTCTTGATTCTGCTGGAGCAAAATCTGAGAGCCCAAGTTACATTTGAATGTGTTAACAAGTAGATATGTATGCCACAAACAGGCTGTGTTATACATTCTTCTAAGATATTTGTTCTATACATTGTTTTCATGCTAATTTTTACAGTTTTTGATTTTATATGATTGCCATTTTGCAAACTCTTACAATCACTGACTTTCATAGGAGCCTCAGAACGGTTGCTCTGTGCTAGTTTCCTGTCTGTGACAGTGGCTGGTAGCAAATACTTCACAAGTAAAAGAGAAATGGTGAGTATGGAGTGTTATCTTTCTAGTTCCAGCAGTTAGTCCCCTAGGGACCTCCTGGGTCAATCTTTGCATCCTACCCAGAGTGTTTATAGTTCTGGACAGATCCCTTTTTCATGAATTAGTACTTTTTTAGCCTATTAATTATGTCTGCCTTCAAAATATTCTAAGGCAGTTATTTCTTGCCTTTTAATGACACATTGCATTAAAAAATATTTCCCTTTGTTTGCTTTAGATCTCATTTATCTTAGTTTTCATCAGCTGTTTTCTCATTCTTTCAGTGTGCTCCCTATGCACTTTCTCCAAACAGTTCATGATTTTACAGGCCTTTCTCATATTTTACCTCAGATTTCTATTTTCCCAAATTAAGTTTACTTATATAAAGGCTGTTCCTTGATTTTGATAGTTCTTATTTTATCTCTCTCTCTCTTCTATTTCTACCTTCTCCTTTACAAAATTAAATTATAAATATTATGCAATCAATAAGAAATAAAGGAATTCAACGGCAGTTTTTATAAAGAAGTTGTCATGGTGCTTTTGGAGTTTTCTGTATGGAAAACCTCTCTGATTCTAATGTCATTTCTAGCTTAAAAAACTATATCCTGCTTTACTGGACTACCTCTGGCTGTTACCACATTCTCTCTACTTAGACTTTCTTGTCAGGTCAAGCATCAAACTCCCTCTAAGATACCTGTGCATGCAGAGCACCTCTGAAGTATTTTCTTTGTAGGTGATCTCATTCTGATTTTGTTTACGTCTGCTCTTCAGGGTAGGCTGTAAACAAATGAAAAAAAAAGTACAATAGGTCTGATTCTTTTCTCATTCAGCACATGTGGATCTTGAGCTGGGGATAACTAGTGTTACACTGAAGCTCTTCTGTAAAACAAGTATTAGTGACGGCTTTGAAAATATTGGTCAACAATGTATTTTACATTTGATGTTATGGATATACAACGTTTTGCTTGTGAGTTTGATGCAGAACTTGGTATCTAAGGGAGGAGAGCTGTGTTGAATTGTCTAAGATTTATTAAAAGCTGTGATTTACAGCATCTGAACATCTGGCCTAAAACATGGTTTTGGGGGTTTCTGTAAATAAAAGACAACTAGATGATAGTACAATTTCTTTTTTTCCCCTCCCTTAATTGTCATAAATATTAATTTTAGATGCATTCACTCTGATGTACTTTTGCATTATTATTGAGATAAAATGTCATCTGTGATATATTTTTATATTTTTCTATATCAGAAACAGTAGTGAGAACAGTGTTTTCCCTACACTATTTTACAAACTACTAATGCTTTTTTTAAAAAAAGTTCTTAAAATGAGCGATTTTTAAAGGTACAACAGGATGAAGTACTTTTACAGAGGTGTTCAGAAGCAAGAATGGCCATTTTTAACTGTTCACACCAAGGCATTTGGCCTTGCAATATCATTGCTTACCATTGTCACAGAAAACATTAGATATGATTAGCTGCAGGTATCCATGCCAGATGATATCCTAGTAAAGTCTTTTATATATTTCATCTTATAATTGTATTTGCAAGTTAATGTTTGAAGTGTCAGTCTTTGTAAAATTAGCTCATCTTGTTATGATTTAGAGCTTTGATGTGAGTGAAAGGCTTCAATTGCAATGCACAGTCACATCTGAGAGTAAACTGCATAGACAAAGAGACTTACAAGACTAGTAAATCAAATACTCTGAACTGTCTATGTGGATTATGAGGTACTATTTGCATAACTTTGAAGTAGTTATACTGATGAAATTACAATAATTAAAATCATTGCTGTGTCAATTGCTAGATGCCACAAGGCATAGCAATTACTAGCATGCAAATCAGACTTTGTGTAAGCATTTTAAAGAATAATTACCTTATTTGATTCAGATGTGCCTGAAAGGCATTAAGAATCATTTGAGCTATTTTGCCTTCAACAATTTTTAGGTCTCAGATAATATTGTTTTTATTGTTATTGTTGATGATAATACCTTTTTGTGTGGGCATATGTCTGCAAGTTTCTGGTTTAAGTTTAAAGTGAAACCTAGTGGTAAAGCTTGCTGAAGCAGTTAGGAAGGATTTATTTTATATTAGTTTATTCTGAATCTCTGTCTACAAATTATTTTATTTTACATAAGAACCAATACAAGCATGTAGTTTCTTAGTTTTTTGTTACAGCTTGTTAAATCCTGTATTACAGGAGTAGTATATAAATTATATCTCAGACAAAAAAAATTCTTTTTTTTTTTTCTTTAGATTTATAACAGATTATTTGGGTTTCCACAATATGAATTTGAAACACGTAATCCGAAGAAAAATAGACTGTAAAGAGCTGCTCATTCACATCGTTGCAGACAAATATTTCCAGGAAATGTAATGCCAATAATAAAATTAATTCAAGCTTACGCAAATTGCAGAGCCATTTCTTCTTATAAATTCTGGATGGTGAAGATGTACTCTGCAGTGAACAGTAGTGGACATTTGACAGATGGGTTCTCTGGCAAAACAAACGGCAGAGAGTGAAATAGGGTCTCCTTCTGAGACAAAGCCCATAGCAACAGTGCGAAGTCAGCTCAAGAAGCACTTCCAAATTGTTCAGGCCTTAGGTTTAATCAGTGCCATGAGTTTTCCAGGAAAAGGTCTTGCCTGCCAGTGCATATCCCCAAGTACATTATATGTTCTGATATGTGGTGGTTTCTGATACAAAAAAGCAGGAAGGAAAAACGTCGTCTTGTTTCCTGACTTTGTTTTCCAAGTGACCTCAATCCCCATGTACAGTGCAGTACTTGTTGCTGTTAAAAAACCCTGTTTAGCTAACAATAGCTAAGAATTTGGCATATGTGCAGAGGCATATGAGAGGATGGGCTATTGTTTATGACTTTTATCCTGAATTTTGTGAGGATTAGGTGGAGCTACCATTCCAAGGAATGAAATCCTCTGTATGAAGAAATATCTACACTATCACAGTATCATGTTTGTTAACATAAATAATCTTTAAAACACCTAACCATTTTCCTGACAATAAAGGCACAAATAATTAGGGGATGGTAGAAAAGTAAATCGGTTTCCTAAGTATGATGTAAGCCACAACACACAATGCCATTACAGTGGAGTGTTGAGGAATATTGAGTGCCATAAAGAATTCACCTTGGCTACTCCACATCTGTCTTTGTGTGGCAGTGTTGTTTATATTCCCACTTCCATCTCTTGTAAAGTTTCAATCGTACACCTCAGAACTTTGTTGTCAGTAGAATATACACAGTCCTCTCACCTGAGATGTTTGTGACCCCTATGAACCATGTGAACTTTTCAGAGACACCAACTACAGAGCTCAGATTCTTTAGCAAAGGATGAAGAGAAGCCTCTGCATTCTGATGGTTCTCATTACCTCTGTAAATAATTGCAACCATATGCCTTGGCCATCTTCAGGACGTGTTCCTGGGAACCCTGTACCTTCTGTCTGGATTGCAAGAGGCAGGCTGGGAGTTTGAGTGTTCTGTCAGGAACAACCCAACTCCATGGCTTGGCTGTCTGACAATTAGAGCACCTAACTATGGAGGAGGAGATGTCTTCCATGTGATACTCTGTTCTCCATCAGGGTTGTGACACTCCAGGCTATGTGGCAGCTGAACCTTTTCCTTGACACTCTTTTCAGCATTAAGGAAAGATCATTCTTTGCTGTAGGGTCCTTAGGAAGAAATACCCTTAGAGCTTTATTTCTTTTTTAATTATTCCCCACTAATACCCCTGTGTAAGAAAAATTCATATCCAGCCTGTAACCTGAATAATATGAAAAGGAAGTATGAACACTGTAAATTGCACTTATGTTCGTTAAGCTCCACCAAACTCCAGAGAGACAATCAAACTCAAACATGTATTTCAGTTTGTAAACAATCATTAAAATACTCTGTTCAAAAAGACTCTGTTTTTCTCAATCTTTCCTGCACTATCTTTTATGCATAGCTTTGTTATAGCATCTTCTGCATAGAAAGCAAAACCCCTGTAGTTAATACTTATTAAAAAAAATAACCTTATGCTTATTTTCCATTTGTTGTGCCATGAATTTGTTATTGTTGCAACTACCCAGCATGCTTTACACTGGTTAGTTATGAAGTGGTGGATAGTACTGTGTTAATTTTTTATCTAATTAACAGCATAGTTCCCAACTAGTTTTGAGGCACAAGGTCTGGTTTTCAGCCTTATGTGCATCTGTGTTCAAATATCACCCACTCTTTAGTGAGCCCAAACTCAGGCTTAAAGGCTATGGCCAACTGACCCTTGTGAAGTGGTTGGTTCTAACGCTGGGAGCTATTCCCTGCCAAAATGTTTCATTTAATATTTCCTCACTTTTTAAAGCATCCTTTTTCCCTTTTTTTGTCTTTTAATTCTGAAGTTTTCTAGTTTTGTTTGAGGATTTTTTTCCTGCTTCATATTTAAACTGCCTTTGACTGGTTTTGGAGACATCTTTTCATTGTGGTGATTTTTAAAATGTTTATACCTGAAAATACACAGATATACCCATACATGTGCCACTCCATTTATTTTTCACAAAGGCATTTCTTTCACCTTCCAGCTCCACTTCCCTCCCATATGAGCTTAGTGCCATCATCAATCATCATGTTCACATAACAGGTTGGAAGAAGTATGCTTGCTCTCCTCAAATGAACTGCTACTGTTATTACAGAGGTGTGATTGCTGCTGATATAATGTATTGTAACCATCCAATGTGAAATGCATTTTGTGATGGCTAATAAGTACATTAACAGCCTTTATGTTTGCATTATTAGGATTTAGTTAGAAACCTACTGCTTTTGGAAGAGACAATCACCTATGCCAAATCGTTTCCAGTCTGACCCTTATGTACAAGGGCATGAGTATAACTCATCCTAGTTTTTCCTCTATCAGAATCATAAACGGTCATGTTTTAGCTGTCATTAACATAGCTTGAACTGGCTACTGAAAGTGGTCAGCATTAGCAGCAGTTGTCATGCTGCAACTCTACAGTTTTTCTTATGGTTTTTAAATTCTGGCTATTGTTCATGTAAGCTGCCACTGTATCCATGAAGACCATTTGTAGTCTGCACCCATTTCCAGTTCCCTTCCTTATTGATGCTGTTGGAGACCCAAACAAACAAAAAAAAAAAAGACCTTGGATCTTTCTCATGGACATTTGGAGTTCTGCCTCATTCTTACCCCTTTGTTTATATTCTGTTTCATTCTCTTTAGGAGATTTCAGTGGAGGTGTTGAATACTCACAGACATCTGTCTGTTTCATCATCAGAAGTGGTGTTCTTTAGAAAATTCAGACTCTTTTTGATGCCTGAAGAGAAGCTATCATGTATACTGAGATCCTTTGGAAATCTTATTCCCCATTCATTAATTAATCTCAGGGAAAATGCGGGATTGTTTAAAATATTTTTCTTTTTTTAAAACAATTAATATTAGTTCTTGTGTTTTCCTAAACAAAAAAACCTAGAGTGAACAGTAGCTCTTTAATTATTACAGATGTGCATTGTCTATGGCCCCAATGTTACTGACACTTCTTATCTATCCAGAGAAAACAAATTAAAAGGAAAATTGTGAAAATCAGTGAAGGTTTAGTCCTTATACAAACAATATACTTACTATTCATTTACTAATGCACTTGGTATGCAGTATTTGGCTCCAACTAAAAGGAGGGTATAAGGCTGGATGAGCTAGTACAGTCATGAAGCCTTAAAATAGAAAGCATTGCAGATGTTAGATTATTGGTCAAGAGGTCCCAGCAAAGGCCTGTATAGGGTCTTGCATTGCATTGCTGAGTGCTATATGGCATGGACACAAGTAAATCTTGAAATCTGAGGGCAAAAATCCTTTTGTCTTTTTGGTATGTTGTTAAACCATGCTGTGATAGAGGAAAGAGGAGAGGAGAGAGAGGGAGGGAGGGGTTGTTTGTTACTGTCCAGTTGGCTGCAAGTGTCCTTCCTCAGCTCCTCCTCCTGCTCGAGCTCTTGTTCTCTGGTGTTTTAGCTAGGGCTGAGGTGACCTATTTGAAACCATAGATTACCATGAGTAGGTCAAAAATTGGGCAAAACGTATAATTCCATGTGGTGGTTTTTCCTCTGTTGTTTCAGTGGGACTATGTTGGCTAGAAACTGGATCAGCCACTCTGAAATCACAGAGACGGGACTTTACTAAGAATAGTGGTTGTCTGGCTGTGTGCTTTGAGGAGTCCCTATCTCAAAATAGAAAATATGTGAAAGCACTCTGGATCTTGAATTTGGTTATATGACTACGTTTACTTTGATGGAATATATCTCAAGTACAGCAAATGATGAGATTTGGTCAACCTCACAGCTAAAATGAATTACAAGTGCTCTATAAAGTTAGTAAGTCTGGCTCGTGTGGCTGCATTAAAACTTTCATGTTTTGCTCTCCAAACAATAAAAAAAGATGAAACCAATTACAAGAATGGGTTGATCCCACTTTAGCCAGTCTAACTGGGATATGTTTTGAAATGCATTGATCTTGGGAGATGCCTTTGAAACTGATGAAATCTGTGGTTGCTGTCTCTCTCTCTGATTTGAGGGAACTTTTGAATGTCTTCTTTATTCCTAAAGTTGAGTATCAGGAACTTTGCTGCAAAAAGAATGTAAAAAATACAGACCAATGGGGATTGCTTAGCATATGACAATCTCCAAAAGCTTGCATTGTGCCACTCCAGCAGTTCCCATGTTGCTTCTGTCATTTCATGAGACTTTTTTTTGTGTTTGTTGATTTTTTTTTTTGTAATTTTGGTTGCATACTACCTAGTATTCTTTCTGTTACATTCACTGTGTGTTCCCTTTGAAATCTTAATACTGCCAGTTCAGCTTTGCTGAATTTGGGGAAAGAGAAGAAGCTTTTAAATAGCAGTCTTGGTTTCACTAGAGCCAAAGACAGACATGTCAGCATAAATTAAACTTCATGAAAAAAATTAACAAGGTTATTCCTTCGAGATTTTGGAAGAATTCTAGGCATCAGGGAAGAAAGGTTTTCATTGTTTTTCTGGTTTTTTCCCACCTATATTTTCAGATTTTAGTTACAATACTCTCACTGACTTAAGCTATGTTAAGTATACGACTATTGTAGTGAATTATTCTCAAATGCTGGGATCTAACCAAAGAGTCAGTGGGGCCCTACTATTTCCCTCAGATCAGAAGATAAAGATAGGTTGCCATTTTTCCATAGGGATCTAGCTAAAAAGAGGTAAAATTGTATGTATGAAATAGCCAGGATTTATTATTATTATTTACATGAAAGTACTTCATATTGTCATAAGTAACTAATGACTTACTGGTGGATTTTTTTTTTTTTAACTCTCTTAAATAAAGAAAATACACACAGGAAACTTCTGCAAGCTCAGAGTACAGAGTAAAAGTCCCACTTAAATGGAAAAATGGCTCAAACCCAGATGTTTCGCCACTGGATTGCTGAAGGTTTCTGTAGTTCATACAGCTGACTGTTGTATTTGGCCCCTCTGCAAATACATTGAGTTTCATAAGTGGCTAAAACTGGCTAAAACTCCCTTATGTAGTACACACAGTAGCTGGAGGGATTGTTCGTCTCGGAAAATTGTGAGTGTTGGCTCTAACCTCTTTTTAAAAATATGTGGAACAGAAGGATTTACACCTCTTAATTAGAACTTTTCTCCCTTTAAGCTAAAAAGTCTACATTCTTTCTGGGTGTGCTGGGTTTTAAAATGGGATATCCAGGAACAGCATGAAAATCGACAGACAGCAGGAGAGGAGGTAATGAATACAAGTTGAGATAAATACAGGACTTTATGCTGTGACTAGAAATGCTCCTATAAAACTACGGATCAGATGAAAAAGTGAGAGCTGGCAGGTATAGTATAGAGGAAAGCTGTATTTATTAATTTACTAGACCTACAGCGTAGAGCATTAGCCTGAGGTGACCACTTATCCTGGAAACTTAAGAACCAGATCTGAATTAACAATGCAGCTACAGCTCATAAAATTAAGCAAATATTTCCTCAAACAGAAACATTTCCAGATCATGTGTGGAATGGATGTTGCCATTGTCCATCCTGTGGATGGAAAAAAAATTAAAAACTCACTGTATCTTGCATATAATTCTCCTTAAAGTACTCTAGGGGTAAAATATTCGAAAATAGTTTTAGTAAAATCTGACCAGAAATAAAAATTATTTTGGAATAAATTTTTATAAAAGAAACCATCTTCACCAACATATAGATTTCCTTCTTTTTTTTTTGTGTCATAATATTACAAATCCTATGTTTACTTCTGTCGCCTAACAGCCAAGTTGCTCAGAAGAGTGTCTCTGAAGTGTACACTCAGTATCAACACATCCACGATTTTTTCTGTGGATACAGACTTCATTCGTTATAACATGATGTTTATATTACTTTACTTACGCATCACTTTAAATATATAGTTTAAATCAGTGTCTGTTGTATTAAACACTGGACTTGCACACAATCACGTAGCCCTCTATCCATAAGTTTACAGTAGAAGTTATTACATAACATAAGAGAGGATAGGAAGATAGGAAATTTCAAATCTCTTCCAGTATTTGTGCAAATGAAAATGATATAGTTTTTCTGGAACTTGGTTGGGATCATACAGCATTTTCAAGGAAATGTCACGAGAATCTCAGTGAATAGTAGAGTGTATGAAAGAGTCTATTTTCCATAACATATGGGTAAGAAATGTGGGGAAGGACACTGAAAGAGCCTTACTGGCAGCTCAGTCCATCATGCAGTCTTTCTTGTGCTCCCTGGCAGACAAGACAGAAGAAATGAGAAAGACCGTCCTGGTTACAGCAAGGAGAGTAGACCTGATGTGTTTTCCCCTCTGTATAGATCTGGCTTAAGGGAAGGTTGTTGGTGTGTTATCATCTTTAACAAAGAATGAAAATATAGTTAAGAGCTAAGTTTTGGCTACAAGTAGGTTATTATTTTACAGTGAGACCTCCAAAAGGACTAGGTTTTGATTTGAGGGGATTGAAAGATAAATTAGTATAAAGTGTTGTAGAACGTTACTGTTAATATGTTAAAGTACTATGTGAAGATGAAACCACTGGGAGAAAACACTATTACAAGACATGTATCCTGAAATAAAAAGCTCTGCTGTGGAAACCTTCATGTAAGAAGAAAGAGGAGCTGGAAACCTTGAGGACAGATTGATTACATTTTACGTGAGGGTTGAAAGTGGCATGGAAAAGGCAAAGAGAAGATATCACTATTGTCAAAAGTAGTAGAAGTTAAAAGATGAAGAAAATGGAGTGCAAGAGAATAAAAACCCAGAAATAGTGAAAGTACTGTCAGTTGGCTAGAGTATACTGAAGATGGCTTGTAGTAAGAACGGAAAGTTGAAAAGGGACCAAAGGTGTATGTCTATAGCAGAAGAGGAGAATTAAGTAACTACAATGCCTCCTTGTTTGCCTTCAGTAATATGGAAGATTTTAAACAAATCTTGAAAAAATAAATATTTCATGATATGAAGAAATGGAATAAAATGGAGCATAGATTCATCAAAGGTGGGTCATGCTCAGCTAATCTTGACATTTTGAAAAACAATATGTTCTTTAGACAAAAAAAATGAAGTATATATAATTGTTTTTAGCAAAACACCTGAAATACTGCTGCAAGGAAAATTATAAATTTAGGTAAGATATGGGAATTAATGCAAAAATAATTTAAGAATAAAGAGTCAGTTTAAAGGGAAACAACCCCATATGAAAACGGTGTTAGATTGGACTAGATGATCTTTCGAGGTCCCTTCCAATCCCTAACATTCTGTGATTCTGTGATTCTGTGAAGGGTGCAGTGAAGCTATTACTGATGTTTTTCAGGGTCTTGTATGATTTTAGTAAATATTTTGTTATATGCTTGCAAAAAATAGTGTTCTAAGGAAATTTGTGAGTTGCTGAATGCTGGCTGGCCATGCCAATGGAAAGGCACAGAATATCATGAAGAACTGCATGATACTAGCACTGCAAGTAGTAGAAGCGAGATTAAATTTATTAAGTACTAAGTACAAAATCATGCACATAAAGATGAAAGCAAAATTACAAACTGAGTTACTAAGAAATGAGAGAAAGAGACTGGATGTGGAAGTTGAATACCAGATGATAGCAACCTTCCAAATTGTGAAAAAGGCATATGAACTGTGTCAGGTGCTGTATTTTCAGTTAAAGGAAACTAATTTTTACAAAACAATGAAAAAAGAAAGAAATGTGTCTTTAGTAAGGGAGCAGTCTTCAGAGAAATCAACATATAGACTTACCCTGGTATCATGATGGCCCAGAGTTTTAATATGTTCAGAATGGCATATTTGTGTTAGTCAATAGAGGGCTTGAAGTGTGCTGTGAAACCTCCTCCACCGATTTGCTGATGTCAATATCACTTCTGGATTTATGTAAATTTCAATCATGAATATTTCAAACAGGGAAATTAAGAATAGACTTCTAATTATCACAGGAGTAAAAACTTTTAGGGAAAAAAAGAGAAGAAAAAAAAGAAAGAAAAATATTACAGATTCTAAAATGGAAGCAGATGAGTTTACAGAAAAAACTGCATGGGCTGTGCACCTTTGGTAGGCAGTCCTGATGACTAGATGGTTTCTGTGATAACATTTTCCATTAAAAGTCTGGAGATATACTAATCAGGAAGACATTTTGAGGCACCGAAAAAAATCGGAGAAGGAACCTTTTTTCAGTGTGAAGTCTTGTTAAGTAAGGATTTTAAGTGCTACTTTTACACTGCCTTACCAACTTTGGGATTAATACAAATATATATTGTCTTTCTGCAGTGACTTTTTTGACATTCAAATGCAAAAACTGTCTTTACATTCTTGACAACTATAGTTAATTATCAAAAGGGAGAAGAAGGTTAAGGAAGTAGTAGAATCCAAGGGGTCAATTTCTGCTATATGTTATGTTTGCATGTTAGTTTGATTTACTGATTTCTATAGAGACCTAGAGCAGTGCATCACAGAGCATAATTTGGCCCAAAACGTACACAACTGCAAATCTAACTATTTAAATTGCTAAATAAAACTTTTTTTTTTTAATATTCAGAGCTTTTTTTTATTGTCTTCTGCTGATAATCTTTGAGATTTACGATTTTAGGAATTCTATCCACTTAGCTCAGCAGTTACGCATGATTAAAAGCCTAACCTCTTTCTTCTAAGAAAGGTTCTTTCTCCTCTTCCTTTTTTAGTCTGTACCCCTCTGTAGTAGCAGTTATTTCTATATCCTTTCTCAGAAGATAATGCTTACAGAAAACACAAATGGCAGAACTAACAGAGTTAAAATTGTATTTACCAAAAGTGGTATGAAAAGAGAAAAGAGAGTTGGTATGGCATGACATGTGCTATGAGGATAACTTGTCTGTCTGTAGAAATTTATACTATGAGTTAGTTTTTCTTTCTCAAATGTGGGCATGCAGTAATCTGAACATTACTCTTGGGAGGAAGAAATCAGGAAGAGAAAGCTAATTCCTAAGAAGAGGAGAAACATCAAATATATGTAACATGAATCCCTCTAGGAGAAATGGAAATCGAAAATTTACTTTATTCATTTACTTTTTGTAATTTTAATTTTATTTGCTTGCTTAGTATAGATTGAGGGCAGCTAGAAAGTCCAAAGGCTGTATCAGCAAAGAGAATGTCATTCTTCAAACTCTAAGAGAAAGAATTACAAATTTTTTTTTAAAACATTGTGATTTTCTTTGGCAAGTGTTTTGATGAACAGTTTGCATAATGTGCTTGGTACTCCTTGAGCATCTAGTCTTACTATTTTTCTTGCTTTACATGTTAGATTGTATCTATTGATTGAATATTGAAGACCTTTAAGCATTTTAATCTTTTATAAAGGAAAAGTAGAGGTGTTTGATTTTCCTCCACTGAACTGATGAAGATAGACTTAAAAGCCAATTTTATAGTTCACAGCTTAGTCTGGATCCCTTTTTGCTAAACAAGTGCCCTGTGGTTGTATATGTAAATATCTACTGGTTAAAATGTCCACAGGTGTGGCTAAAGAATCTATAGTACAGTTCCTCCCTTTTTGGGGTTCTGGTACAGAGCACAAGTGGCTTTCCTGGCAGTGCATAATAATAAAGGTCAGTCAAAACAAAATCTAGATCTGTAAAGGAATAAAACGAAAGCTGAAAATAAACAAAAAAGGAAAGTAGCCTGGTAAATAAGCTTGATTCTGTCATGAAGTGAAAGTTTATGATGAAGCTCTTCATTGCTGCTGTTTAACAGGTTTGAGCGATACGATAGCATATGAACTAAAAACCACCGAAGTAAGGTTCAGAAAATGAGAAATTAGGTTCAGTCACTGTTCAAGTCCTTAAACCCGTAACTATGTGGTAATAGGCTGCCACAACTTGCTGATTAACAGGAGGAAAGGAGGAAAGAGCACAAACTGTTCTTATTTGCACATTTGTTTCATTTCTTTCCCATCTGCAGATACATAGTTTTAATTACAATAACCTGAAGTTTTTTATATAGGACTAATAAACTATTATTTGTGTTTCTGATACAAAGTCAAAAGAACTGGATCTACAGTAACATAAATGAAGATTTGTCATAAACAAAAGCTTGAAACCTCTACAGGTGTTGAGCTGAAACCCACCATGTGAAGAGGAGGCAGGGACTGTGTTCTTTATAAGGCAAATGGGGACTATATCCTGTATGGTAATATGCTGGGAATATTGGTATTATACGGTGGGAATATGACAGCGTAGGTATAGCGTTGCAGCTAATGGTTGTAACACAGAGAATAATTTACAGATTAAGGATTATGTTTAGAATAGCATAGCAACGTGCTTAATGGAAGTTGGAAAGAGCTTTCATTGTGACTTCCTGGTTTCAGGCATTTTCACAACTACTAAACAATGACCATGATATGCCAAAGTGAAAACAGTAGAAAGAAAGAGATGTCCACATACCCAACGGATATTTATACTATCCAGCAAGAACGCTAAGGCAGATGACTAATACTGAAAACACAAAAGAGGGGTGCATTTTATTAAACTTCTAAATGTATATATTTTATAATTTTAGCTATGCTTTGACATCTTTTATGCCAAGCCTAGGGCTAGTTTGATATGAGGGTCCTTTGTGCTTCATCCCTAAATTGCCCTCCAAAGATTTTTAACATAATGTTCATTTGCTACCCAGTTACTGAGTATATCATTATGATATAACCTGTCTACTTCACAGCAAGTTGGGCCGCTAGCCCAGCTGAAGGCCGCTAGCCCAGCTGAAGTGCATTTACACCAATGCATGCAGTATGGGCAACAAACAGGAAGAGCTAGAAGCCACTGTACAGAAGGAAGGTTATGATGTGGTTGCCATCACAGAAACGTGGTGGGATGACTCTCATGACTGGAGTGCTGCTATGGATGGCTATAAGCTCTTTAAGAGGGACAGGCGAAGCAGGAGAGGTGGTGGGGTAGCACTGTATGTTAGGGAGTGCTTGGACTGTGTCGAAATTGAGGAAGATGGTGAGGATGACAAGGTTGAATGTTTATGGGTGAAGATCAGGGGGAAGGTCAGCAGGGCGGACATTACGGTGGGAGTCTGTTATAGACCACTCAACCAGGATGAGCAGGCGGACGAGGCGTTTTACAAGCGGCTGTCAGAAGCCGCCCGGTCGCCGGCCCTTGTACTCATGGGCGACTTCAACTTGCCGGATGTCTGCTGGAAATACAACATGGCAGAGAGGAAGCAATCTAGGACGTTCTTCAAATGTGTGGAGGACAACTTCCTCATGCAAGTGGTAAATGAGCCCACTAGAGGAGGGGTCCTGCTTGACCTGTTGTTTGTGAACAGAGAAGGACTAGTGGGAGATGTGAAGGTCGGTGGCCGTCTTGGGAATAGTGACCACAAAATGTTAGAGTTTTCGATAGTGGGGGAAGTAAGGAGGGGCAAGAGCAGAACTTCTGCCTTAGATCTCCGCCGGGCAGACTTTAGCCTGTTTAAGAGGCTGGCGGACCGAGTCCCTTGGGAGTCGGTCCTGAAGGGCAAAGGAGTCCAGGAAAGCTGGACATGTTTCAAAAGGGAATTGCTAAATATTCAGGAGCAGGCTGTCCCGGTGTGTAGGAAGACAAGCCGTCAGGGAAAAAGACCGGCCTGGTTAAACAGAGAACTTAGGCTAGAACTTAAGGAAAAAAAGAGAGTCTACTTGCTCTGGAAGAAGGGTTGGGTAACTTGGGAGGTCTATAGGGACGTAGCCAGGTCATGTGGGGAGAAGATTAGAAGGGCCAAAGCTCAATTAGAGCTTGATTTGGCTGCTACAGTCAAAGACAACAAAAAAAGCTTTTACAAATACATCAACAGCAAAAGGAGGGTCAAGGAGAGCCTCCACCACTTGCTGAATGAGGAGGGTAGTGTAGTGTCAGGGGATGAGGAAAAGGTAGAGGTGCTCAACGCCTTCTTTGCCTCTGTCTTTAATGTCAAGACAGGTTGTCCTCAGGAGGCTCAGCCCCCAGAGCCTGAAGTTAGGGGTGGGGGGCTCTGTGAACCTCCCATAATCCAGGAGGAGATGGTTAGTGACCTGCTGTGCCAGTTGGACACTCACAAGGCTATGGGACCAGATGGGATTCACCCCAGAGTAATGAAGGAACTGGCAGATGAACTTGCCAAACCACTCTCGATTATCTACCAGCAGTCCTGGTTAACTGGAGAAGTTCCATCTGACTGGAAATTAGCAAATGTAATGCCCATCTACAAGAAGGGTCGGAAGGATGATCCAGGGAACTATAGGCCTGTCAGCCTGACCTCGGTGCCAGGCAAGGTGATGGAACAGATCATCCTGAGTGCCATTACACGGCACATGCAGGACAATGGGGGCATGGGGGCCAGCCAACATGGATTCATGAAAGGCAGGTCCTGCTTGACCCACTTCATCTCCTTCTATGACCAAGTGACCCGCTTAGTAGATGAGGGCAGGGCTGTGGATGTAGTCTATCTAGACTGCAGTAAGGCATTCGACACTGTCTCCCACAGCATCCTCCTGGACAAACTGTCTGCCCAGGGCTTGGATGGGTGGACTCTTCGATGGGTTAAAAACTGGCTGGATGGCCGAGCCCAGAGAGTGGTGGTGAATGGGGCAAAGTGGTGGCTGGTCACTAGCGGTGTTCCCCAGGGCTCAGTTCTGGGGCCGGTGCTGTTCAATATCTTTATAGATGATCTAGATGTAGGGATTGAGTGCACCCTCAGTAAATTTGCAGATGACACCAAGCTGGGTGGGAGTGTCGATCTGCTGGAGGGTAGAAAGGCCCGACAGAGGGATCTGGACAGGTTAGATAGATGGGCCGAGACCAACGGCATGAGGTTCAACAAGAACAAGTGCTGGGTCTTACACTTTGGCCACAACAATCCCCAGCAGCGCTACAGGTTTGGGGAAGAATGGTTAGAAAGCGGCCCGGTGGAAAGAGACCTGGGGGTGCTGATCGACAGCCGGCTAAACATGAGCCAGCAGTGTGCCCAGGTGGCCAAGAAGGCCAATGGCATCCTGGCCTCTATTAAGAATAGTGTAGCCAGCCGGTCTAGGGAAGTGATCGTCCCTCTGTACTTGGCACTGGTGAGGCCGCACTTTGAATACTGTGTCCGGTTCTGGACCCCGCACTTCAAGAAAGATGTTGAGGTGTTGGAGCGAGTCCAGAGGAGGGCGACCAAGCTGGTGAAGGGTCTGGAGGGTCTGACCTATGAGGAATGGCTGAGGGAGCTGGGGTTGTTTAGCCTGGAGAAGAGGAGGCTCCGAGGTGACCTTATTGCAGTCTACAACTACCTGAAGGGAGGTTGTAGTGAAGTGGGAGTTGGCCTCTTCTCCCAGGCAACTAGTGATAGGACAAGAAGACACAACCTCAAGCTTCACCAGGGGAGGTTCAGGTTGGACATTAGGAAGAATTTCTTTTCAGAAAGGGTTATTAGACATTGGAACAGGCTGCCCAGGGAGGTGGTGGAGTCACCATCTCTGGATGTGTTTAAGAAAAGACTGGACATGGCACTTAGTGCCATGATCTAGTTGACAGGGTGGTGTCAGGGCAATGGTTGGACTCGATGATCCCTGAGGTCTCTTCCAACCTGGTTGATTCTGTGATTCTGTGATTCTGTGATTTCTGCTTTATATATAAATTCAGTGTTTACAGGAGGAAAACATATGACCTCCAAAGATCACTAGGAAAGTTTTGCTGTTTTTTACCCATGTTTGGACATGAGGGCTTCACGCCAGCTTTCCTTGATTCCTGAAGGAACTCATAAACATTTCAGTTTAGTCACTGCAGTTGCCAACAGCCTCTGGAAGATGTATTACACTCTCTAAATCTCAACTAATGAACCTTAGGTTTGTTGTTGTGGAAAGACACAAATTAAATGTACCATTCCAGCAAAAAAGACTTCAAATTGAGAAGAAATCTGTATTTTGATGAGAACCAAATAGGTCTAATCTTCAAAAATTAAGTATTCTCGTGTTGGAAACTTCTGTAAGACAAAGAATCTTGGTTCAGTTCAGAAAAAAAATTAGCCATAACGACATGGCTGCTATGGTAAGAACTGTCAAAGCTACAAAACTCTTAAAATTGCTCCTCAATCTGTTCAACTAAAGTAGTGACTGGATCACATACAGAAACTGATGAATTCTTTTTTTGGAAGAATTTAAGGTTTTAAGCTGCTTGTGTCGTTGTGATGAAAAAAGGTTTTCCAACAGTCTGTCTCCTCTGATTTATAAGTGTGTGTGTGCATGTGTGTGATGTCATGTTTGATGTTGAGGATTAATGATGGAGTGTGGGAGATTTACGCTCAAGTTTCCATCCAGAAAACCACTGGGTACTGTACACTATGAGGGCCTTTTAGATTTCATGTTCTGCATTAGCCTGAAAAACCCCTACCAAAGGTTTTGCCACTGGTTTCCCAGTAGCTGTACTTGATGTGGAGAACTCTCTTAGCATTTGGGCATTGCAGTCCATCTCCTCTCAACAAGAGTTTGTGATCTAAAGTATTATTCTGAATATTAGCTTGAAGATGTCTTTGCACAACATTATTGATCATGACCTTTTGGGTTACTAAATAATATCATAAACAGCTGTTGAAACACTTAATCTGGAAAAGCATATCTGTGCAACTTTTGTCAGGTAATTCCCTATTGATAAGAGTAGAATATTATGCTTAATAAGACCCCTTCTTCAGCTAAGTTGATACAAATTAGGAGAGTCTGTGGGCTTCATCATACTGAGGCTTCCTTGCAAGAAGGTATCCTTATTGTAGTTAAGATATGACAAAGGCTCCACGTACATGTGAGAGGAAGCCATTTCTTTGTGGCTTTTCTACTCCTGTCTGAAAAGTAAAGACTTAATAAAGCCTAAAAAACTAATCTTCCTGAGTGAAAAATGGTGTTCTTGTTATATATTTATATATAGAAAAGCAGAGGATTTTGAAGCCATTTGCAGATCTAGGACAACTTCTGATTACAGTTGGGTCTAATTTATTGTAAATTTGATTAAGCACTATACCTTTAAAGCTGTATGTAAATGTTGTATAAATCATAGAATCATAGAATGCGTTGGGTTGGAAGGGACCTTGAAGATCATCTAGTTCCAAACCCCCTGCTGCAGGCAGGGACACCTTTGCACTAGACCAGGTTGCTCAAAGCCCCATCCAGCCTGGCCTTGAACACTTCCAGGAAGGGAGCATCCACAACTTCTCTGTGCAGCCTGTTCCAGTGTCTCACCACCCTCACAGGAAAGAATTTCTTCCCAATATCTAATCTAAATCTACCCTCTTTCAGTTTAAAACTGTTCCCCCTCGTCCTGTCACTACATGCCCTTGTAAAAAGCCCCTCTCCCGCTTTCCTGTAGGCCCCATTCAGGTACTGAAAGGCTGCTGTAAGGTCTCCCCAGAGCCTTCTCTTCTCCATGCTGAATATGTAATGCTTCTAATGTCAGCAAAACCTGTCCAATACACCCTGCATATTTTAAGATGATTTTATTTCTCTCAGGTCAAATTTTGTGCCTTTTCCTGTGTCAAGGAAGAAGTTCTTATTTCAAGTTAAATATTTGTTACTATATAGTGATATTTGCTCATGTCCGTGATAAGTTTTGTACTCATATTTAAACTTATAGCAGCTTTTAGACTATTTTCAGTATGACATGTGCATTCAATTAGCTTCAAAAGGCTACCATAAAAGCAATAACTGAAGAAATGCAGTTTAAATATATCTGGTATGTTTTTCTGTTACAGCAAGTAGAACAGTATCACAAGAAGTTTCTGAGATTTCATGTCAAGTTTTAAGTTTCTTTGAGCATAGAAAAGAGATTGCTGAGAGTTCATGATTGCCGTGATGGGTGGAAGGGCCCCACTTATTAAATTGATGGAACAAGCATCATTAGTACAATAAGAGCATGTGCTCTCTGTCTACCCTTTGGAATCACTGGTGTCACACACTATGAATTTGTAGAAAAGTATTTGTCCTGGCTTCTGTCTGCAGAGGAAAAATACGGCCAAGAGTAAAACTTGGTATGATTTCAGACACAGAAATACTTGAGGCAGTCCACCTTTTCACGGGCCAACTTCTAAGATATTATTGTTTGTCCTACATTTAACCTTCTTTGTCAAAATACTATTTAAGTCACATAAAACAGTATCTTATTGTTAAAGCCAGATTTACTTGCCTTTTATGAAAAGTATATTTCTTCTTAAATGTATTGTATCTACTTGCAAGCTCATGGGAAAGATAATTTCTACCCATTTACAGATATTTGTTATATTCTCTTGTGATTATGTAGTTGTTTTATTTCCAGAATCCCTTTCTCCTTCACGTGAATTTTTACACTGAATTTAAAATAAGTGCAGCTGTTAAGAATTACCAGTTAAATAATTAACAGCTTTACATTTTTAAAATCTTTATTTTTCTCTATTAGTAGTGTTGGTGGTATTTTCCATGGTACTTTGCATGCAAACTAGATGTATGTAGTATTTTATTGTCAAAATAATGTTTCAAGTACTAAAATGGCAAGGGAATACTAACTGAGCTATTAATAAAAGACACCAGCTTTTAGCTGGCAAAGCAGCCTTCTTTCCATCAAATATGTCTCAGCCTTTAATAAAGAAACTCAAGTGGTGTAGGTGAAAAATTACTTTTCTCACCCGGTCATCTGTCTGTCATGTATTATTCAGGTCACCAATGTTTGTCCTGAACTGTATCATTCTGTAGTTGTGTCAGGTATGAAATATGTTCACTGTAATTCCATCAGACTTCACGAAGTTGATTAGAACAGATCACCTTTCGGCATGGGCACAAGTTATCTCAGCAGATTGAGTGAAAAAGACTTATTTATCTTTGCCTTGTAATAAAGAAAGAGATGAGCAAATTTATCCATTAACTTGAAGAGAGTCTCTTATTTTGTGTGAAAACAAACTGAAGGCAGTAATTCTATTGAAAATACTTTCATATATGAATGTTTCTTTGAAAATATGTTTGTGTTTGAAACCAGAAAATATAACCTTGAGCCACATGCATTATATAAGAAGCTTTTAAATTATTCTTTTTTTCCTTGAGAAATATCATTGGAAACAATTAATTGGTGTTGCTTTATTTTTGATATGTTTTAAGGTTGCAATGACTCTTTATTTCCTTAAAATTCAAATGTTGGTGACGATCTAAATATAATGGTGTGTGATACATATTCTAATTAATAAAAATACAAAATAGATATGAAATACTTTGTCAGTAGTATCTATTAAAGTAGACAATTCTTGTTTCTCAAGGATAATGACTGAACCTCCATTCTGCAATAATTTGGTAAAGCGACTTTTACCTTTTTTTTAACATTGTGTACTTCCTATTATGGAGAACAACTCTGTGTGTCTATCGAGAGGGCATTAATGACCTAAGTAACCTTTTTAAGACCTGTGATAACTTAATACAATCCCATCTCCGATACACTTTCTAACTGAAAATATATATGCCTGGTGTACAGCTCCTGTAGGTGTTCAGTGCTATTGTTGTGGTGTGTACTTCCTAAAGCACTGCATCTCAGCAACAGAAAATTCACAATAGGCTGTCAGACAGACCAGGACCCTCCTGTCTGCCTGCGAACTGTTATACTGCTTGAAATGTAGATCTTCACCTGTGGAGGGTGCAATTTACAGGTATTTATTTCATTCTGCATTTATGGAAGTATAGTATGAGAAGTGGCAAAACAAGTCAGGTGGGATTTAACAACCAGCAACTTCTGGAGGGCCACTGAGTCTCCACTGTAGGTTCACCTTTCTCCTGGCAAGGAGCGGAGGGCCTTGCTGCTGGGTCGCTCACTCTGGCTGAGCGCTCTCCTAGTGCAGCCGTGGACTTTGAAGCAAAGCTGGGCTTCAGCGCTTCCTGTTACGCTTCCTTTTTGTGATAAAATGTAGTCTTAGGTGCCTGCCTCTGGAAAAGGGTGGAGGACAAGGAATCCTAAGACACAAACCCAAATTTGTGTTTTCTAGAGGGTCCCCAGTTCACTGGCTTCTGTACTCTCCCGTTTAGGCCATCCAGTGGATGAGCAGGGAGTAGTTTCTTAAGTCAGGGCTCTGAAATAATTCTCTGTGTTGTAATATGAATACACAAGTTATTTTATTGATAAAAGCTTTACTGGTTTAAGGGCTCCACCCAAGAAAAGTTTTCACTTAGTAGATTTTAACAATATAGTATCAATATCACAATTTGCTCAGTTACCACCTTTCTTCAGGAAGGCTGGTAAGAAATCTCCTGTAAGAGTGAAAGTATAGATTTACTTTAGTACATTACTTGTTAGCACGTGCTAGCAAGGAGGGATGAGAGAGAAGTTTTTGGAGCATTTTCCCACAGACGCCTGTCTCTCTGGTGACCCAGGAGGGATACAAACCATCTAACTTCAGTCCTCCAGACCAAATGCACATCTGAGGTTTAAAGTAGGGTATCTGAATGTCCCTCTTGAACACCTTCAGGTTTTTCAGACTGGGTTCATGATTGTAACCAGCTTTCTAGATTTTACAGTGCTAAGCGTTTCAGAAGAGCACAGTGCACAAAATGTGCTGTTATTCTTTTAATGTTTTATTAGGGCAATCTCCTTGCAAGAGACTGCTCTAAACTATCCCAGATTTTACTGAATATAACTCAGACTCACTTCTGTTAGAAACCTGGATCTATTAAGCCACCAATTTTTTGTCAAAACCTTATGTTAAACTTTAAGATATTTTTATTTTATTTGAAACATTTAAACTCATATTTGAATTTTAATTTTGAATCCCTACAATAAGATTTAATAACTGCAACACATGCTGGGATTTTGCTTTGAATAAATAGAAGCCAAAATTAATATATCAAGATAAAACCTTATATTTTGTCAAAGTAAAAAAAAAAAATCCCTAACCTCACTGCCATTTTTCCCTGAGTTAAAAGATAGATAATCTTAAAAGAAAGATAATTTTAATAATAATATATAATAGTAATAAAAACATAATCTTTATATTTCAAAGTGTTGACAATTAAAAGTGCTTTACCAACCTTTTAAATATTTGAGCATTTTTCTGCATCTTTTTTCAAGCTGTTGTGTTCAGTCTCTCTGCTCATCAGAAACCTCTGAGAGCCCTTTTTTCTCACTCTTTCATTCTGCATCCATTAATCTGTGTCTTTCCCCCCACAACTTGATAAACAGCTATACAGGCTAAGGCCAGTTAATGGATGCAGTGGGTCACATTCTGCCCTCAAATACAAAGTCACGACTCAGCTCCCATTGAATCTACAAAGATTGCAATCAATGAAAGTTTTGGTTGTGTATTTGAGGATGGAACTTGGCCTAGCTCGTTTAAGGAGAATCTGTAATTCGTTAATGACTGCATAGTTTGTGCTACAGAAGAGAACATTAAAGCTCCATATAAATACTCAGCATAATGTGCTTGCCACTGTGGAAGGTACAGGCAGAATATACAGGCTAACAATTGGTTTAAAGACCAAGGTTGCAACTTTTATTGAAAAGGAATAGCTTAAACTGCAATGTTACTTGGCAGATAACAGTCTCTGCAGACGTAGGTGACCATAAAACCCAAGGGCACCAATCACGTGCTTGAGATCCCATGAAGATGTGATCTCCTAGCTGTACCAATACGAGGGAGGAATGTAATTTCTCAAGGGTGCCAGTGTACCTTTGCTTCTACTTCATTCATTTTATGAGAAATGCTGTGGCATTTTGTGGTTTGTTAAAGTCAGATGCTGGAATAAAGAGATCAAATGAGTAATTTTCCTTTTATTTTTTTTTAAAAAAGGAGGAAAAAAGAAAAATCTCCTTCTATGTTTACTGAGAAAATGTGTTTTACATATAAACATGCAGTAACATAAATATTCAGCAGAGAGACCAAATGAAGGATCCTAGAGCCTGTTATTTAAACTTTGAATAAATCTTCTCATGAATTTTTGCAGTCATTACATCTTAGGAATGGCAATACTTATGTAAGAGAGTGAAAGGCTTTATTAGGCAGGTGATCCAAATATACGCAACTGAAAAGTTCCTAGGGACTTCACTGTATATTAGTTTGATTAGAGTTTTGCTGTTTCCCAGGCAATCTTTTACATGGATTTGGGAACAGGTTATATGGCAATAGGGTGTGGCAGCAATTTCTGCCTCATAACTTTCATGCCAGAAGATATCAACTAAATATAAACCATGCCTTGTAATAAAATTCTATTTAATGAAAGACAGAGGTTATACTGTTTTGGAGGTATATAACCAAGTTAATTCCCTGTGTACTTTACTAAATTTTCCTGAATTTTTTGATATCTGTGAGGGAACTCAGCCCCAGATTTGGAGGACATCTAAATTCAGGCGTTTGAGTGTGAAATATTATTCAAGAAGGGTAAAAAGGAAAATCTCAGAAACTACAGGCTAGTCACCTTCACCTCAGTCCCTGGGAAGGTGATAGAAAAACTAATCCTGGAAAGCATTTCCAAACACATGAAGGACAAGAAGATAATTGGGAGTAGTCAGCATACATTTACAAAGGGGAAATCATGTTTAACCAACATTCTACAATGATGTGATCAACTTGGTGGACAACAGGAGAGCAGTGGGTGTTGTTTACCTTGATTTTAGTAAAGCCTTTGACCCTGTCTCCAATAACATCCTTACAGACAGGATGACAAATCACAGGTTAGATAGATAGGTGGACAGTGATGTGGATTGAAAACTGGCTAAACAGCTGAGTCCAGAAGGTTGCGATAAGTGGCATGAAGTCCAATTAGAGGCAAGTAACTGGTAGTGTACCCCGGGGACTGATACTGGGGCCAATACTGTTTAACATCTTCATCAATGACCTGGACAATGGGACAGAGTGAACCCTCAGCAAGTTCACAGATGATAACAAACTGTGAGAAGTGGCTGGTATACCAAAGGTCATGCTACCACTTAGAGGGATCTTGACAGGCTGAAAAACTGGCCTGAGGGGAGTCTCATGAAGTTCAACAAGGGGAAATGCAAAGACCTACACCTGGAGAATAATAACCCCAAGCATTCTCACAAGACCAGCTGGAAAGCAGCTCTGCAGAGTAGCAACTTGGAGTCCTGGTAAACAACAAGCTGAACACAAGTCAGCAATGTACCCTTGCAGCAAAGTAGGCCAACAGCGTATTAGGCCACATTTTGAAGAGCATTGTCAGCAGGTCAAGGAAGGTGAACCTTCCCCTCTACTCAGCACTGGTGAGACACATCTCAAGTGCTGTGTTCACTTCTGGGTTCTTCAGTACAAGAAAGATATGGGGTTGCTCCGTATGGAGCATATATACCCCATCCATATGGGGTTGCACACACTCCGCCTGTGTCTAGCGGAGTCCCTCAAGGGTCGGTACTGGGACCAGTTCTATTCAATATATTCATTAATGACTTGGATGAGGGAATAGAGTGCACTGTCAGCAAGTTCGCTGATGACACAAAACTGGGAGGAGTGGCTGAGGTGCCGGAAGGCTGCGCAGCCATTCAGAGGGACCTAGACAGGCTGGAGAGTTATGAAATATAACAAGGGCAAGTGTAGAGTCCTGCATCTGGGCAAGAACAACCCCATGTACCAGTACAAGTTGGGGGCAGACCTGTTGGATACCAGCGTAGGGGAAAGGGACCTGGGGGTCCTAGTGGACAGCAGGATGACCAGGAGCCAGCAGTGTGCCCTTGTGGCCAAGAAGGCCAATGGCATCCTGGGGTGGATTAGAAGGGGTGTGGTTAGCAGGTCGAGAGAGGTTCTCCTCCCTCTCTACTCTGCCCTGGTGAGGCCGCATCTGGAATATTGTGTCCAGTTCTGGGGCCCTCAGTTCAAGAAGGACAGAGAACTGCTAGAGAGAGTCCAGCGCAGAGCCATGAAGATGATTAAGGGAGTGGAACATCTCCCTTATGAGGAGAGGCTGAGGGAGCTGGGTCTCTTTAGCTTGGAGAAGAGGAGACTGAGGGGTGACCTCATTAGAGTTTATAAATATGGAAAGGGCAAGTGTCATGAGGATGGAGCCAGGCTCTCCTCAGTGACATCCCTTGACAGGACAAGGGGCAATGGGTGCAAGCTGGAACACAGGAGGTTCCACATAAATATGAGGAAAAACTTCTTTACGGTGAGGGTGACCGAACACTGGAACAGGCTGCCCAGAGAGGTTGTGGAATCTCCTTCTCTGGAGACATTCAAAACCTGCCTGGACGCGTTCCTGTGTGATATGGTCTAGGCAATCCTGCTCCGGCAGGGGGATTGGACTAGATGATCTTTCGAGGTCCCTTCCAATCCCTAACATTCTGTGATTCTGTGATTCTGTGATTCTGTGTTGCTGGAGTGAGTTCGATAAAGAGCCATAAAAATGATTAAGGGACTAGAGCCTTTTTCACATGAGTAGAAGCTGAGAGAACTGGGACTATTCAGCCTGAAGAAGAGATTGCTCAGGCAGATCTTATTAATGCATGCAGATACTTGAAGGGAGGGAATGAAGAAGAGGCAGCCTGACTCTTATCAGTGGAGCCCACTAACAGGACAAGAGGCACTGGCCACAACTGAAAATACCGAAAATTCCACTTAAATGTAAGAAAAAACTTTTCTACTGTGAGGGTGGTCAAACAATAGAATATGTTGCCCCGATAGGTTGTGGAATCTCCGTCTGTGGAGATATTCAAAACCAACCTGGACATGTTTCTGGCGACCTGCTTTAGCTCATCCTTCTTGAGCAGGAGGGTTGGACTAGATGATCTCAAGAGGCACCTTCCAACCTCAACAATTCTGTACTTCTGTGATATTCTTTAATGTTTGAGCTATTTAGATCACAGTAAAGTGGACACTGACATTTGAGAAGGTGAATTGCCATTTGAACTCAATTGAATGTGATTAGGTTACCCACATGTAGCTCTCTGGTGACATTTTACATGTTTTAGAGTGTCTCTGATATACAGAGCTGAAAGATATGGCAAAGGATATATGCAAATCTTATACTATTCTGGAGGTCTGTCTAGAGTCATGTCATGTTACTTTAGGGCACCTTTGGCAACCAAAATGACCACTCCAACTGTATTGACTAGATCTCTTCTGACTGTAACATGACTTTGGATACCCAATTCAATGCAGAGCTCTTAACTTAGGGGTCTCAAACCATGATTGCTCAGACAACCACGATGTTTGTTACTAGTGTAGTTCTAACTCTACTAATTCTAATGATGATTAAAAATAGTTGATTAAATAAAGTTAATCACACAGTGAGAGAAACCTTAACCTGACAAAGCTGTTAAATTCAGACCTTATGAGCTTAGGGAGTCAAGTGGTTAGTTTACTCCTGTTAAATTCCTCCTACTTTAATGAGGACATATTTATAATAAGTGCAGACACCACCTTACTAGTGACCTTGCAAACATTTAACCATGTTGATTTCTCCATTTAAAAATGTCTGCTCAGTGAGAATTCTGTCTGCATTCATGTGAATCTGCCAGATATGTCAGTAGGCTGTCCAAGGGTAGATATCTTTAAAAAGAGTCAGCTTTGAAAAAAACATGAATCAACATTTAGCTTCAAAGAGAATTAGAGTGGAGTTAAACTGATACCAAAGTTAGGAAGTTTGCCTTGTCATGATGTGAAAGATAAGATAGTCATACAGTATGTTTCAGCAAGCAAGTTTGCAGGTAGCATTTTGAATATCAATGCACTTATTAAACTGTATATGGACTTTTTATTCACATAATAATAATGAATTGCTTTTATTTGCTGTAAATTTATTTGAATCATAACTTTTACCTTCATGCTTCTTAAGTGTCTTATGTTTATAGTGCTGTATACTTCACCTTTCAGAAACACTGGTTTCATCTCTAAGAGTGCAAGGTTGGTTGTCAACGTCTGCTTCTAGCTTTTTCTTCATTAATAAATGTACAATTGGCTCAGAATTAAATTTGACATAAATAGATTTTTTAGCCAACAAATAATTATTATTTACAATATTGGGAAATACATTTATATAGGTAGGATGTTATAATAAATTTAAATGAGTATTTTGGATAAAAGTACAAGTCTCGTGTCCAGTTCCCATTCTTTGCCTCCGTGAACATTGATTTGTAGAACTAAAGGGATCTAGACAGAATACAAGCTGGTATGGTCCTATATGGCAAAGTAACGTCATATATTTTCAGGCTGTTTTAAAATTGTACCAAGTCCACAAACTCTACAAAATTTCATATCACACAGCCTCTGAAAGTCACCCAGAGATACTAAGTCAGGAGAATATACACCCACAGTAACTTTTAGTTGTGTTTTAAGAGTTTGCTCTAATAATGAGAAGTATCTGGTTTTATAGAGAAAAGGAAAAAAAAAAGCCTTGAGAGTTTCTAAACAAAACAGCTGTTGGCACACATTTTGAAAGTTTGAAGAAGAGGACATGGACTGGTTCAGTGAGAATGTGCAGCTCATAATTTTACAGAAATAGCACTGCACAAATCATTATGCTGTCACGTTTAATACATGAGAAACACCACACGGAGAATATGCTTTGTTACATTATAATGAAATACTTCTATCTGTGAGAGTTCAAATATGTGTATTTGCTAATGGTCAGAATGTAACATCTTGTCTGGAACATTCTTCATTAGACATCTTATCCACCAAGAATTTGCAGCTCCCACTGAGATCAAAGAATTCTGAATTTGCTTAATTCCTGTCAAGCTGTTCCCTTGAGTTCAACACATTAAGCTGACCTTTAGTACACTAAATGATGACTTCCTTTTTTGTTTAATTGCTTTTTTAAGAAAGTTGTTTCTTCATCCTTTTCCTGAACAAGTCTGTGAGGACCAAGTTAAATTTTCTTTAAGGAATGTCAGTGACCAGTTTTTTAGATTTATTTGGTATTACCAAAGCATATTATGGTAAAATGTATAATAAAAAATGAATTGCAAGGACGTAAAAGTTAATGCCATCTGGGTTTTTGTAGCACCCCATGGAACTTACAAAATAATTATTTGGTCCCATGTGGCTGCAATATTTTAAGGAGTAATGTGGCAGATGAGGCCTTTTTTCTAAGCGCATTTAGAAGCAGAATTTTTCTTTTAGAAAATTAATCCTGTGATCTTTTTGTTTGATAAAAATCTGCATTTTGAATTAAACTTTAAAAAAAGACTTCAGAATGGTGTAAGGGGAAAGCAGATCTCTCTTTTTATTTTAAAAGATGCAACATTTCATCAGGAAAAAGGTCAAATCTAGAGCTGATCAGGTCCATAACAATTTAAAATTCTCTTTTATGAGACTTTTCTGAGTACTGGAGCTACTTTATATAATTCCATAATTCCTATAAAATGAACAAATAAGCAATATTCTTTCCATATTACTTCATTTTGTGCAATTTTCCATCTTCATTCTGCTTTAGTTTAACTATTCTTCTGTCATTTTGCATATATAACTGTATTATATAATAATATTGATGAGGTGTTGGGTACTAAGACTGTGGTGTTTACTTATTGAAAAAAACAATGTCTCTAATACTACCCACTGTATCAAGTTTACTTTGAAGAAGTGTTTTCAAGGTGATTTCACAAGCTTCTATTTCTATTCTGGACACTGCATACCATGATTCAGTGTGTGTATATTTTCAGAACTGATATTGTTTGATTGTAGTTATAGTAATGTTAAACTGAAATAAGATATGCACATAGTATAGTTATGAAAATACCTGTCCAGTAAATAGTGCTCTTATTGAGTCTCTAAATGTGTGTATGGTTTTCAGTGTTATGGTTGTATAAGATAGCTTGAGTGTGTCCCATTTTCACCCCATAAATTAAAGCTGGCCAGGGTCAACTGTAAGTTATGTTTATTTTTTTCTCACTGAAAGTATTTGCTTTTTACATTTATGTAACCCTCCACCTTGGAACTGCCACCCCTTTATGCATTTCTCCCTTCTTTAGAAAGATGCACACCCTCTGTCACATATCTGGAAACATTCCTGCAATGTATGTGCATGTGTTACCACAGTCCACATTCTTTTAAAAATAACCACATCTCAAACTAAGTAAACTTTTGATATCTCAGACAGTAATGGAGTGTATGTATGCCACCACAGATATGTGTGCCACCATAGGCCAGGAATGGGTTATTAATCAGTAGGCAGGAAAGAGCAAGAGAGGACCTGTCCCATACTGGTGAAATTGCTGGGACTGACACTGCACAAAAAGACCTCTGTCTCTTAACCTTAAAGAACAAAAGAAATTGTGTTCTATTTACCCTGATGTCTGTTTTCTCTTAGCTTATAAGCAAATAGAAACTGAAATGCAGTTAAAAAAAACAACCAAACAAAAAACCCCAAACCTGTTTCAGTAAAAGAATTAAATATGTCCCATTTTATTTCTTCATCTAGTAGTGCTGAAATATATCACCTGTGCCTTGCTTGTGAGGATCCTTCAGGGTCATTTTTAATAGAAAAGTATCTTTTTACTTGCTTGAGTATCTGGACTTTGTTAAAGATGAAGTCCAGTGATGAAAAAACTGAGCGTAATGAATTTTCATTGTATTTAGTTAAAATCTGTAAAAACCCAACATTTCATAACTTTTGTGATAAAAGCCACCTAACTTGGCAATACTTGTGTTTAGTTCTTTTTCTCTGAAGAGACAGGGACCTCCTTTTCCAAAACTTGTCTTTTCAGCAAGTGTGTGCTTCCTTTGCACAGCAGCTTTTGGAAGTTTTCATAAGTGTTTGTCTTAATAAAGAATCTGAGGAAAAGATGCTGTAGCTTCACCCCATTTCTTCTGTCACGTAATGAAGACTATGAAACACCACTAGGCTTTCTAGTATTATTGCAAAATTTCCCTATTCGGTGATTACCATCATACATCAACATACTGTTGTGTGTTCCACATAACAGTACTTTCAATGAAAATAAAGATTTAAGATTATAGACTGTGGAGCTGCTACACTGCCTATGATCTTTATCTTGTATTCATTCTTGTTTTGAGAATAATTTTAACACAGATAAAAAAAACAGACCTGTTTTTTCACTTGGAATTGGTCAGTAAAACAATACTTCTGAATATCAGACAACTAATTAAGGCTTGTTTTACCTAACCATAAGTTTTTTCTCAGAGCTTTTAATATCAATACTACTTTTACAATTTAAGACAATACAGAAAGCAAGGAAAATTGTTATTACGATCAGTAGGGTAGTTTACATTTACTAGGACTGAATCCAAAATTCATACAAGTGAGAGGTGGTGGTGAGAATTGAGAACTGTAACCGATACATTTCAGAGGTACTGGAAAATACTGCAGCCTACTGTTTGCAACACTTCCAAATGTTTTGCAGTGTACACAGGTTAATTTGCTAGACAATCATTTAGTATTAACAAATCTACATGTGTCACATGACGTATGTGAAAATTTGGGGCAAGGATGTGGGGGGAGGGGAAAGGAATGGCTATGAATTTCCTATAAGATTCCATGGTCTTACTAATTTTTGCCCCAGCAAATCAGTGTTTATATTATTGATGATTAATTGTCTTGAAGGATTCTGTTTTAGTGAGTTTTCACAAAGTAGCAAGAGAAAGAGCAATGCAGATGGAAATGAAAGCATCTACAAGGGCAGTTGATGTTGTTCATAAATAAATTAAGCAGTTCAGCATACAATGACGGTACTCAGGAAGAATACATATTAGCAATTCTCTATTGTATTGATCCTTCAAACTAAGTCATGTGTGCCACAGTTAAACACTTTTGTGTATTTTAAAGCAGTCATTTGTAAGTTTGAGCAAAGTACAATAGTCCTTAAGGGAAGCTGCCTAAAAACAGGCAGACTTGCAGTCAGAGTTCAGTGTATTTTCTTCATCTTTAATTCAGTAGGAAGTCTTTATTAGTAGGAAATGAGGGTCCCGTTCATACGTGCCACTGGACAGCTGCAGTTCACAGAGTGGGCTTCATTGTCAGGACTAGCCATGCACAGTGGGTGTGTTGCTATGAGGCCCTTTTTCCTGAGTATTGGTTGAATCACTGGCAGATGAGAGAAGGTCCAAGCTGATATAGCACCTCGACAATCCAATTGTGACCTATTATGCTTTATTTGCATAAAGGAGCAGAGGAGTTGGCCTATTCTCCCGGGCAACTAGCAATAGGACAAGAGGGCACAGCCTCAAGCTTCGCCAGGGGAGGTTCAGGTTGGACATCAGGAAGAATTTCTTTACAGAAAGGGTTATTAGACATTGGAATGGGCTGCCCAGGGAGGTGGTGGAGTCACCATCTCTGGATGTGTTTAAGAAAAGACTGGACATGGCACTTAGTGCCATGATCAGGTTGACAGGATGGTGTAAGGGAAATGGTTGGACTCGATGATCCCTGAGGTCTCTTCCAACCTGGTTGATTCTGTGATTCTGTGATTTCACAGAATCACAGAATCACAGAATGTTAGGGATTGGAAGGGACCTCGAAAGATCATCTAGTCCAATCCCCCTGCCGGAGCAGGATTGCCTAGACCATATCACACAGGAACGCGTCCAGGCGGGTTTTGAATGTCTCCAGAGAAGGAGATTCCACAACCTCTCTGGGCAGCCTGTTCCAGTGTTCGGTCACCCTCACTGTAAAGAAGTTTTTCCTCATATTTATGTGGAACCTCCTGTGTTCCAGCTTGCACCCATTGCCCCTTGTCCTGTCAAGGGATGTCACTGAGGAGAGCCTGGCTCCATCCTCTTGACACTTGCCCTTTACATATTTATAAACATTAATGGGGTCACCCCTCAGTCTCCTCTTCTCTAAGCTAAAGAGACCCAGCTCCCTCAGCCTCTCCTCATAAGGGAGATGTTCCACTCCCTTAATCATCTTCGTGGCTCTGCGCTGGACTCTCTCTAGCAGTTCCCTGTCCTTCTTGAACTGAAGGGCCCAGAACTGGACACAATATTCCAGATGCGGCCTCACCAGGGCAGAGTAGAGAGGGAGGAGAACCTCTCTCGACCTGCTAACCACACCCCTTCTAATACACCCCAGGATGCCATTGGCCTTCTTGGCCACAAGGGCACACTGCTGGCTCATGGTCATCCTGTTGTCCACTAGGACCCCCAGGTCCCTTTCCCCTACGCTGCTCTCCAACAGGTCTGTCCCCAACTTGTACTGGTACATGGGGTTGTTCTTGCCCAGATGCAGGACTCTACACTTGCCCTTGTTATATTTCATTAAGTTTCTCCCTGCCCAACTCTCCAGCCTGTCTAGGTCCCTCTGAATGGCTGCGCAGCCTTCCGGCACCTCAGCCACTCCTCCCAGTTTTGTGTCATCAGCGAACTTGCTGACAGTGCACTCTAATCCCTCATCCAAGTCATTAATGAATATATTGAATAGTACTGGTCCCAGTACCGACCCTTGAGGGACTCCGCTAGACACAGACCTCCAACTGGACTCTGTCCCATTGACCACCACTCTCTGGCTTCTTTCCTTCAGCCAGTTCACAATCCACCTCACTACCCAATCATCCAGTCCACACTTCCCCAGTTTAGCTGCGAGGATGCTGTGGGAGACCGTGTCAAACGCTTTACTGCAATCGAGATAGACCACATCCACAGCTTTACCATCATCTATCCACCGGGTTATGTCCTCATAAAAGGCTATCAAGTTGGTTAAGCATGACTTCCCCTTGGTGAAGCCATGCTGAGTGTCCCTAATGATCCCCCTATCCTTGATGTGCCTAGAGACAGCACCAAGAACAAGTTGTTCCATCACCTTTCCGGGGATGGAGGTGAGGCTGACCGGTCTATAGTTACCCGAGTCCTCCTTCTTGCCCTTTTGGAAGACTGGAGTGACATTTGCTTTCCTCCAGTCCTCAGGCACCTCTCCCGTTGCCCACGACTTAGCAAAGATGATGGAGAGTGGCCTAGCAATGACTTCTGCCAGCTCCCTCAGCACCCACGGGTGCATCCCATCAGGGCCCATGGATTTATGGACATCCAGATTGCTTAATTGGTCCCTAACCCAGCCCTCATCTACCAAGACAGATTCCTCCTCTATCCTGACTTCTTCTGGGGCCTCAGGGGTCCGGGGCTCCTCAGGACAGCCTCCAGCAGTATAGACAGAGGCAAAGAAGGCATTCAGTAACTCCGCCTTCTTTTTATCCTCTGTCTCCAGGGCCTCCACCTCATTCATCAGTGAGCCTACATTGCCTCTAGTGTTGGCTTTACCTGCAATGTATTTGAAGAAGCCCTTTCTGTTGTCCTTGACCTCTCTTGCAAGGTTTAATTCCAAGGAGGCCTTAGCTTTCCTAGTTGCCTCCCTACATCCTCTGACAACAGACTTATATTCCTCCCAAGTGGCCAGCCCCTCCTTCCATGATCTGTACACCCTCTTCTTCCACTTGAGTTTGCCCAGCAGTTCTCTGTTTAACCATGCAGGTCTCCTGGTACCCTTCCTTGACTTCCTGCCTGCTGGGATGCTCTGATCTTGAGCTCAGAAGAAGCAGTCCTTGAATGCTAACCAACTATCTTGAGCCCCCTTACCTTCTAGTACCCTGTCCCATGGGATTTCCCCTAGCAATTGCTTGAAAAGGCCGGCCCTCCTGAAGTCCAGGGTTGTGATTCTGCTAGCTATTCTGTTCCTGCCACATGAGATCCTGAACTCTACCATCTCATGGTCACTACAACCAAGGCTGCCCTCAACCTTCACGTCTTCAAACAGACCCTCCTTGTTAGTGAGGATAAGATCCAGCAGCGCTCCTCTCCTAGTTGGCTCACCCACCATTTGCATCAGAAAGTTATCATCAATGCACTGGAGGAACCTCCTGGACTGAGGATGGCTGGCTGAGTAGGCCTCCCGGAAAATATCAGGGTAGTTGAAATCCCCCACAACAACCAGGCCCTGTAATTGCGAGACTGCTCTCAGCTGCCTGTAGAAGGCCTCATCACCCTCCTCATCCTGATCTGGTGGCCTGTAATAGACACCCACATTTCACAGCGTCTGGTCCTTGAAATATTTCTTCTTCACGTTATCCTTCTCTCAGATTGTCTAGAAAGCACAAGCTTATTTCATGCTTACTTTCTGTGTGAATGATATGTGTGTGTGAATGCACATGTGTGTGTGCGAATGCACACGTGTGTGTGTGAATGCACACATGTGCGTGAATTTAAGATATATTGGTTTCTTGAGTACTTTAAAGGAATCTTTACTAAAAGCAATCGATTATAGTTATATTACCAAGGATATTAGCAAGACAAAAGATATGTATAAATTAAAAACAATGATTTTAGGAGAACTTGGAAAAACACAGCTCTGTTATAAGTTGGTTCTGTGGTTGTTCAGTGCAATGTTGAAAACAGAACTCTGAAGAAAACCCTGCACAAAATATACCGTAAAGCTTCACGTGAGATTTGATACAGATTCATAGAATCATGGAATCATAGAATGGTTTGGGTTGGAAGGGACCTTTAAAGATCATCTAATTCCCATCCCACTCCCACCCCTGCCATGGGCAGGAACATCTTTCACTAGATCAGGTTACTTGAAGCCCCAGACAATCTGAGCATGACCACCTCAAGGAATAGAACATCCACAGCTTCTCTGGACAGCCTGTTCTGGTGTCTCACCACCCTTATTGTGAAAAATTTCTTCCTTATATCTAATCTAAATCTACCCTCTTTCACTTTAAAACCATTACCCCTTTTCCTGTCACTACAGGCCCTGGTAAAAAGCCTCTCTCCATCTTTCTTATAAATCCCCTTTATACATTGAAGGCCACAATAAGGTCTTCCTAGAGACTTCTCTTCTCCAGGCTGAACAAGCACAACTCTTTCAGACTTTCTTCATAGGAGAGGTGCTCCAGCTCCAGCAGTGGACCTGCTCTAACAGGTCGATGTATGTCTTGAGCTGGGGACCCCAGAGCTGGATTCAGTACTCAAGGTGTGTCTCACAGGAGTGAAGTAGAGGGGGAGAATCACCTCCCTCAACATGCTGGCCACGCTGCTTTTTATGCCGTCCAGGATACGATTGGCCTTCTGGGTGCAAGTGCACATTGCTGGCTCATATCTATTTTTTCATCTACCAGTGAATATCTACCGATATCCCCAAGTCCTTCTCTGTAGGGCTGTTCTCAATCCATTCACCAGCCAGTCTGTACATCAGTACAGGCATCAGTACAAGGTGCAGGACCTTGCACTTGGCCTTGGTGAACTTCAGTAGGTTCACCTGCACCCACTCCTCAAACCTGTCAAGGTCCCGCCAGATGGCATCCCTTCCTTCAAGCATATCAACTGTACCACTCAGCTTGATGTCATCTGCAAACTTGCCAAGGGTGCACTCAATCCCACTATGTCATTAATAAAGATATTGAACACTAACAGTCCAAATATGGACCCCTGAGTGACACCACTTGTTACTGATCTCCATTTGGACATTGAGCCATTGACTGCAACTCTAGATGCATCCATACAGCCAATTTCTTATCTGTCGAATAGCTCATCCATCAAACCCATATCTCTCCAATTTAGCAATGTTGTATAGGACTCTGTCAAAGGCCTTATAGAAGCCAAGAGAGATGACATCAGTTGCTCTTCTCTTATCCGCCAGCACAGTCACTCCTTTGTAGAAAGCCACCAGATAAGTCAGGCAGAATTTTCACTTTGCAAAGCCATGTTGGCTGTCTCTAATCACCTCCCTGTCATCCATATGCTTTGCCATAGCTTCCAGGAGTATCTGTTCCATGATCTTATTGGATACAGAGGTGAGGCTGACTGGTCAGTAGTTCCCAGGGTCCTCCTTTTTCCCCTTTTTAAAAATGGGTGTGATGTTTCCCTTTTTCCAGTCACTGGGGACTTCACCTGACTGATTCTTAGGTTCCTCAGAATCTTAAAAGAATACGGTATTACATACAAGCAAGGAACTAAATAGAATAAAATAGTTACTTTTGTATATATTAAATTAAAATAAAGCATGGTGGAAAATCATGACAAGATCTATTAGTTGAGATTCACTACAAGTATCTTACTTTACTGGGTGTAATATGCTATCAGGTTTGGCATGTGATAATCACAGAATCAATCAGGTTGGAAGAGACCTCTGGGATCATCGAGTCCAACGATTACCCTGACACCACCACGTCAACTAGACCATGGCACTAAGTGCCATGTCCAGTCTTTTCTTAAACACATCCAGAGATGGTGACTCCACCACCTCCCTGGGCAGCCCATTCCAATGTCTAATAACACTCTCTGAGAAGAAATTCTTCCTGATGTCCAACCTGAACCTCCCCTGGCGAAGCTTGAGGCTGTGTCCTCTTGTCCTATCACTAGTTGCCTGGGAGAAGAGGCCAACTCCCACTCCACTACAACCTCCCTTCAGGTAGTTGTAGACTGCAATAAGGTCACCTCTGAGCCTCCTCTTCTCCAGGCTAAACAACCCCAGCTCCCTCAGCCGTTCCTCATAGGTCAGACCCTCCAGACCCTTCACCAGCTTGGTTGCCCTCCTCTGGACTCCCTCCAACACCTCAACATCTTTCTTGAAGTGCGGGGCCCAGAACCGGACACAGTATTCAAAGTGCGGCCTCACCAATGCCGAGTACAGAGGGACTATCACTTCCCTAGACCGGCTGGCTACGCTATTCCTAATAGAGGCCAGGATGCCATTGGCCTTCTTGGCTACCTGGGCACACTGCTGGCTCATGATGTTACTTTCAAAAATGTAGTGGTATATTGGTGTTTGAGAGGAGAAAGGTGTCTGGCAGAACACAATTTGTGTGGAGCAAAAAATTGTATGTATCATAATAGGTAATTACCTTGCTGCTGGTTTGCTGTCTTCAACTAAAGGAAAATAATTGCTGATTAAACAACTTGGTTATCCAGAGACTTGATTATATGGTATTTCTAGATAGAATTATGCTTATATGCAACTGCAGAGCACTGGTATAGAGGGAACGGTTCTATCATTTCAACAGTATTTTGTATATCTTTTTCATGATTTCAGAAATCTTGTTAGTGTTTTGCTTTTACGCCATTGTCTACGTTTAGCCCACACCCAGGGCTAAACAATAACACTTTTTCCTCTCACCCAATGTCACTTCCCCGACCGAGGAAGGGAACTGGGAAAATAAGGGAAAATCATGGGTTAAAATTAAACAGATTTAACAAAATAAAGAAACCAATATAAATGATAATACAAAACACACAAAATTATACTTAGCTACAAAGTTGCAGCAAGTTGCTCCAAGAATAGCAATCATAGGCAATGAAGAAAGAAAGAAATAAAGGGGGGAAGAAGAAAAGAAAGAAAGAAAGAAATAAAGGGGGGAAGAAGAAAAGAAAGAAAGAAAGAAAGAAAGGGGGGAAGAAGAAAAGAAATAAAGAAAGAAAGAAAGGGGGGAAGAAGAAAAGAAAGAAAGAAATAAAGAAAGAAAGAAAGGGGGGAAGAAGGAAAGAAAGAAAGAAATAAAGAAAGAAAGAAAGGGGGGAAGAAGGAAAGAAAGAAAGAAATAAAGAAAGAAAGAAAGGGGGGAAGAAGGAAAGAAAGAAAGAAATAAAGAAAGAAAGAAAGGGGGGAAGAAGGAAAGAAAGAAAGAAAGGGGGAAGAAAGAAAGAAAGAAAGGGGGGAAGAAGAAAAGAAAGAAAGAAATAAAGAAAGAAAGAAAGGGGGAAGAAAGAAAGAAAGAAAGGGGGAAGAAAGAAAGAAAGAAAGGGGGAAGAAAGAAAGAAAGAAAGGGGGAAGAAGGAAAGAAAGAAAGAAAGGGAGAAAGAAAGAAAGGGAGAAAGAAAGAAAGGGAGAAAGAAAGAAAGAAAGAAAGAAAGAAAGAAAGAAAGAAAGAAAGAAAGAAAGAAAGAAAGAAAGAAAGAAAGAAAGAAAGAAAGAAAGAAAGAAAAGAAAGAAAGAAAAGAGGAAAGCAAAAACAACCCCACCTCTGCTTACCCAGCCCTCCCTTTTATAGTGAACTTAATTGTTAATGATATAGAATACACCTGTGGGCCAGCCAGGGTCAGCTGCCCCACATTTAACTGCTAAGGGCCTTGATTACCATGGCTGGCCACAAACTGAAACAAAATCCCAATGAAACAAGGACAGCCATGTGTGTCTGCATGTGGCTTGTGATGAGCTTTGCAAATGATTTCTTTACATTTCTATGTTATAATATGCAGGTTATTAATACAATGCAGCAAACTGCTTTTTAATTGGCACCTTGAGTGCTAACTGAAATTTGCTATCTGTTTGGAGACCCTGATTATTACAGAATCACACAGAATCGTTTTGGTTGGAAAGGATGTTTAACATCATTGAGTCCAACCATTGAAAACATATAGGAAGAGTAAAAATTCCATTATTTTCCTTCAAAGACAAAAAAAACATAGTAAATATCTTTACAACTTTTACTTAAATAAAACTGTATAATTGTTGTCATGGTTTAACCTCAGTAAGGAGCTCAGCCCCACACAGCTGCTCGCTATCCAGTGGAATAGAGGAGAGAACCAGAAGGGTAAAAGTGAGAAAAATCATGGGCTGAGGTAAAGACAGTTTAATAGGTAAAGCAAAAGCTGCATGCCCAAGCAAAGCAAAATAAGAAATTCATTCACTGCTTCCCAGATGTTTAGCCATTTCCAGGAAAGCAGGGCTTCATCATGTGTAATGGTTACTTGGGAAGACAAAAGCTATAACTCCGAATGTGTTCCCTGCTTCCTCCTTCTTCCCCCAGCTTTTATTGCTAAGCACAATATCATATGGTATGGGATATTGCTTTGGTCAGTTGGGGTCAGCTGTCCTGTATCCCCTCCCAACTTCTTGTGCACTCCCAGCCTACTCACTGGCAGGGCAACGTAAGAAGCAGAGAAGGCCTCGACACTGTGTAAACACTGCTCAGCAATAACTAAAATATTCCTATGTTCTCAACCCTGTTTTGGTCACAAATCTAAAACATAGCACCATGGAAGATGCTATGAAGAAAAGTGACTCTATCCCAGCCAAAATCAGTACGATTGTGAAGCTAATTTATGCAGCAGATAAAATAGAAAGGAAGCACCGTGAAGTAACTACCTGGACACAAAACACAGGGTTACTGCTAGGGGTTGTAATCCAGCAGAGAGCTGGAGCACATTTAACTTCTTGGCAATTAGGCAGCCATGTTAAATCAAAGGAGCAGAAACCCAGGATGGAGTCTTAGTCTTGTTGGCATCAACAGCAAAGCTTCCAAGGCAACTGACCCACCACTCTTTATAGATTACTTCAGACAGACAGAATAATAAACAGAAGCAGGGACTCCAGATGCTAAATCCAATTCAGGGATCAAACCACTGCAAAGAAAATTTTGGAAAAGTTTGAGACTACTCAACCAGAATTTGTAGCTAGCTATTGGGAAGGTTAACCAGTCTCTTTCTGGTAAGCTCGCTAACATCTGCCATGATAGAATGTTAGGACTTCCACCCAAGATTATTTTTGCCTTCGTGCTCTTGTAATGAATATACTGGAAAGGGCTCCCAAACAATGGCTAGATACACTGTTTAGGTGATAATTCCTACTTCTACTACATTTAAAAAGCTTTTTTTTCTTAGTTTTTATTTATTTAGGGGTGGAGGGACTTCTTAGCTTTTTGTTTCTGATTTTTTTTCTGTCTCCAGCAGGGGAAGCAATTCCAAAGTCTTTCTACTGTTTCAGTGTGTTTGTTTTTTCATTGTGCCTCCAGGCAGAATTTTCCTAAGATTGTAAGTCCAGCCTATTCAAGTGGCTGATTGACTGCAGGGCGCAGAGGTTGAGGAATTTCTGGCAGCAAGTCAACTTGCAGCAATAAAATCTGTTTTTTTCCAACACTATCACTTCCCATTACATGGACACCACAAAGGTCTCAAAAGATAAAATCAGCTGCAGAAAGTAGTCACACTTCTCACTTATTCTGGAAACTAATTTTGCAAACAGCTTTTTGCCAACTGCATTTTCAGAAATAATGCTGAGTCTGGAATTGGGACATTATCCTTTACTTTCTTCCTCTCCACTCTCAACCCCCACCCAGCTCCTTCATACAGAGATTGCTCAAAGCAAGTCATGAGAAATAAAGGCAGTACAGGAGTTAAACTGCCACAAGAAAATATTGCAGTAATGTAGATTCAGTTTGAGCATGTCAGAAGGGTGTCCCTTGCAAAGCAAGTAGTAAAAGGTTTAAGAGAGAGCACTTGCATGCCAGTTTGAAGCAAAGCTTTCCTTCTGGTCCAAGGCATTCTTACCTCCCAATAGAGCTGTGTGGTTTCTGTTTTCTCCTTTCCAAACCTGAAGAATTTTTTTCATTTAGGGGTGAAAAGGAGGGCACAAACTAGTTAGTTTTTCACATAACCCACTCCTTTTCTTTAGAAATCATGATAGTCTCTTATCAGTGAAAATAAACAAATGCACTTTTACAAATGAACATCTTCAAAGCATATATGGGATCTCTGAAGGCAAAGTTGGACTATTGACAATAATAGTAGCTTTTAAAAAAATAAAGAAGACAACATCCAAGACAAAGCTTCTTCAAACAGAAGAACCTCTTCGTGGAATTAATTTCCACCATTGAGTATTATTCCTTAATTATCAGTTTGTGTTATCAGGTTTTAAATATACCTTTCCATTTACATTAAGGTTTTTAAGGTATGCAGAAGATTACTAATGGTAGTTCCTGGTATGTGTGGTATTTTATATCTATTAGTTTCACAGTAAATAATATGTCAATATTAGAAATATAAGTTGGGTCTGCAAGCATCAAACTGTCTCCTTGTTTCTCTTAAGAGGTAAGAACTGCCATTCTGGTGCAAACAAAGGTATCATGGATATTGGTCTGTATCACATGATTAGGGAAAGTACATAAGAAACAAGGTGGGTGTCAAATTATCCTTATCCCAGTAGAGCCTCCTCACTTTCAGTGACCAACCATTTACAGGTAGAGTTTTCAAAGCTGTAGATTTAACTGCACTATTACTCTTACTCTTCATCCATGTACGCATCTCCATGACTTTGTAAAATATTTGCCTGAATCTATTTATATTGATTTCTGCAAGTCTCAGTGATAAGATTTTCCGCTGCTTGCTTATGGGTAATATGAAAATGTACTAATTTTGGCTGGCTTTAAGCCTGTGACTCGATAATTTTAGCTGTAGTTTCTTTAGGTAGTCTTTAATAATGTTTAGTACATTTCAGTCTGGAACACACAAGAAAAGATGTTTTCTCTGCTTTCATACTTGCCAGTCTGGTATAAGATGAGAGATAATAAATTCATCTCTTCGGCAGTTACGGCCAAAGAACTGGCATTAGTAGTTATTCTGCAAATGATATTATCTGGAATTTGTGAAAGGAAAAACAATGTGGGAGGAGGCAGCAGGTGACACCTTCCGTGTAAAATTTAAATTATTATATACACCTTAATTAAAGGGACAAAAATTTGAAAACAAAGGGTAGCTTCACAATGTGATTCAACATTTCCTAAATTCAGAAGGTAGAGAGGATAAGAGCACTGAGACGTGCTCCATTTTATATGCAATGTTTAGGGTATGGTGTCTGGGGGTGACAGGATCTGATCAGGAGAACAAGAACCTCCCACATCTCGGTTGCTTCAATAATTAGAGTGCTTAACTGGTTACTAGTGAGTAGAGAACAGTGTATAAAGAAATGAAAGATGACAGCCACTACTATCTCCTTAACTTGCCTGAAAGAACAGAACATTTCATACAGAAATATTGAAATTAGCTATTTCACCCCTTTTTCTGTATGACAGATGAGATCACTTTCTATTTAGGCAGAATTTTGAAAGCAAGGATCACAGATTACAACTTTCCGTAAATTGGTAATTGTCAATATGAAATGATCTGATATATGTATATTCAATTTAAACCTAAATTTTGCTCTTATAAAGACAAGATGCTAGACTGTATCCTATGCTCTCTATGATACCAGCAGTCCAAAAAACCTGTTATTATGTCAAATGATAACATGTTAGGCACGAAAGAAAAAAATTAATTAAGGCTTACAGAGAAAATATGTTGTATCATAATTTTTGTATTTCTTTATTTTCAAAGTTTAACAGTGTGTATTGTAAAAAGACGTTCATAGTCTTGTTTTCAGAAATATAGGTAATGCTACTGCTCATTTTTGAGGGACAGAAAACACCACTAAGTATTGATGCATTTAGGAAACAAAGTTTAAATAGTCTTCAGATATGACAGTATGGCTTTTCCTGTGCTCAGCTTTTAGCTCAAAGGCCACAGAAATGGTACGAGTGAGAATGCCTTCCAAGGCCCTTCGGTACCACTGCATCAAAATGCTTGTTCCGTTGCTTATCCTTCTACCTTTTTATTTTTATATATATTTTTTTAATATACATAGGTTGAAAATGAAATCTTGAGTATAATAACCTTCAGTGGGAGTCTTGGTATTTGACTCTACTGGATAGAAGTTTCATCATGAAATCAGAAGAGTGGCTTTAGTACATTAATGATTTCCGATTCTACTTTATTTATGGAGTGATTCTGAAAAAAGTCTGAAGTGATTTTTAGTCATGGGTACTATTTGTCATTCTATCTGTGGAACCTAAAATAAAATAAAATGCTTATTACTTATTCCTGAAAAGATATCTCTTTGGTCTTGGGGAAAAATATACATTCATTAAATGGCTGGACATATGGAGTTTCCTGAGAGATCAGTTTCAAGTATAATCACAGCAACTTAGTTAATGCAAGTTCAGATTTAAAGATTTAATGAAGGCTTAGAAACCCCATAATTGGGGATTATATTCCTTTTCTGTCAGTGATTTTATCCTGTTCATTGATTATTTTCCTATTTCTGTTGTGGTGGTTGAAGCTTGTCAAGATGAGTATTTACCAGCACAGTAGTTTCCCAACATATTTTATTTTCAGATTAAAGCTTTTTAGTGTAAGAATTGAACACAACGTGCACTAATTCAAGCTCCGTCATTATTAACTTCTTTAAAAACATGCATTATAAATTCTGGAATATTAAATTACACCATACAAAATGGCATATGATCTTAAGTTGCTCTTGTACTTTTATCAGCTCTGTTATCCAGTCATTAGCCATTGAAACACTCCCATTACTTTCCATGAGACTACTCAAATAAGCAAGGATTATCCACATTATAGAGTTAATGGGATTTTTCAAGCTGTTACAAAACCTTTCAGCCATTTTGAAGCTTCTAAGAAGTGTTTTGACCACTGTCCGCATATTTGTAATATATCTGAAGCCATCCATATACAGACTTTTGTACTGCAGAATCTGACTAATTGTAGTTCAGTAAAGCATAATTTTAAATGTTTAGGCTTTTGGACATGCCTGAACGTAAACAAGATCAGAATCTGGCACTTCTGGTTTTGTGTGACCGGTGTCTGGTGCTTTTAGGACGTTTAAAGCGTTTTCTAAGAGAATAGGAGTGATTTAATCTGTGATTTGTGTTGTACAAAGTTCTCAGACTCTCAAGAATGCTGTCATACATCCACATACCTGCAGCTGGGCTGGCTGAATAGGTTTACTACCTCATCAACTATGCCAGCTGAAATGTTTGTGCAACTTCTTCCTTATCCATTTTGATCCAAATTTGACACGCAAGCACAGAGTCACTATTTAAACTCTCTGAGCTAAACCACCTTATTTTAATTGAAATGGTTGAGGAAGGAATCACATGCATAGCTCAGCTAGCAGACGTCAGACTGTGGTAAGCTCCAGGAGGAGAATATGATACCAAGGAGCCAAGGGGAGAGTAAGATAGCAGGAGCTTTTTCATCTGACATAGTTGTTACTAGAAGAGGACACATCTACATACAACGTTTATTTGGAATGGACACAATAACACAGGGGAAGGAATTATAACTGATTTGGATTGCTGTATAAATCACAGTTGACTCAAAATATTAGAACGATTCCTAAGAACATTTACCTTTAAAGGATGTATTTACGAGGAAGATAGAAAAGGTGTTCAAAATGTGACATGACATAGCCATAGAATGACTAGACAAGAAGAGCCAATGGGTATAAAAATCAATAAAGTAACCCAAAGTACTTTTCTGCCCATGTTTCAAAAAAGCATAGTTATGTTAAAGAACAGACATATCGTGTTACTTACTTTACTGATCAAGATGGGCAAACCCAAGAAATTCTGGGAGTACTTTTATCTTTAGTGTAGGATAAGAATTTTACATAAGGCAGTAGCTTCTTGTTATTTAATTATTGATGAATATCAAGTAACTGTGGTAGAGGAGTCAGGTTTAAAATAACATTTTCGAGGTCATACAAAAATTAAAAGTAAGGTTGGCCAATAAAGTCAAAGAACTGTTTTCCCCCCATCTCTCTCCGCAAGGTGTATGAATCTATAAGAAACCCAAATTTACACTAGCACTGCCATCTATAATATCCTTATAATAAAAGGCATTTCATTGAATATCTCTGTCCAACATTTTCAAACATGTTTTCAAAGAAACTAATCTGTTGGAAACTTAATGTACTACAGGATTTATACATGTCAGATCTTGCCTTTATTTCATATCTAGAAAGATGAACAAAATTATTGATGGTGGTGAGTTGTTTGGTTTGGAGGGTTTTTTTGGAGCGTGGGGAGGAGATTCCACAAACCAAAAGCAGAAGGAATAAGAATGGCTATGAATTATTATATTTTCTGGGTGGTATTTATCAGAGTGGTTAAAAACAATTTTAATTCATTTTCCTTACAGTTTTCTTATTTTTTCTCTTCATACTGGAGTACCTTGACAGATGATGCTGGTTAGGGAGATGATTTTTGTTTACAGTGTAACACAAATATGCATAAATGTAACTCAAGCGCATAGCTAGCCTGTACTAACACTCTTGAGACTGTTTCTGCCTTCTTTCTGTTTTGTCTCTGACTTGCATTTAGCTATATCAGCTGTTGCATACTGTCTTAAAATTAAACTCCAAGCTTTTACAAATGATACCTAGTAATATAGGCTTCAAGGTCTCATCAAGTCTTTTAGGCAACAAGTAAAACAGTCACAGAAACAGAAACTATTGTTTTTTTATTTTTACCTCCCTAGCTCTATTACTATTCATGAAAATTTCACCCCAGTAAGTTTTTTTTTTTATATGTATTTTTCAGGAGTTGTTTCACTTTGGTTTGTATCCTATAGTGATTTGAATCCTATAACATTTATTCAATGAAATTTAAATCTCCTGGGCTTATAAAGCTGCTGCATGCTTGAAGACAAGGATCAAACCTAGAATTCTACTTTGTTCTAATACTGAATATTCTAATCTAATCTAGAATATTCTAATTTGAGTTCCCTCCTTTATTTCTGTTTAATGGATATGCATGGATATGATTCTGAGTTGCTAACCTAAGAAAATAATTTTCCTTCAAAAGTTAAATCAGCTAATATGGGAAATGACAAAAAGTTTTGTTTATTATTTGATTTTGGTTTTGAGGGGAGTTTTTATTGTTGTTATTGTTTTGTTTATTTTGTTTTCCGTTAACCTGAATTTAGATTGGAAAGCTGCATAGCCATTCTTCTGGATATGCTGGAAATATGGTTGATTGATTGTTGTCAAAATTACCCCTAGAAAAAGTAATCTACAATATGCATTAGCATTTCAGAAAATAACTAATGAAAGACCAAAGCCCAGGGGCCTGGTGACAGCCCATGCAAGATGGAGCTTTACCCAAGGTATCAGATTGAAACATTGTCACCTTGGGTTTTAAAGTTACTATACGGAAGTTCTTATTAAACATTTCTTAAAGAATCTCCCTAGAACACAAACCTACCTATCTAGCAAGAAAGTCAGGAGGAACCAGGTAGCATTGCACGGTAGCGTGCCTTGAGTCTTTGCCATTCATTCTAACCATCCTCAACCGTCTCTGCTTTGACACATTGGCTGCTCACCTCAGGCTGGGCTTCATGCATCAAAGAAGCTGGAGAGACACAAATTGATAATTGCCATAGAATCATAGAGTCATTTAGGTTTGAAAAGACCCTTAAGAGTCCAACCATTAACCTAACACCAGCTAGTCCACCACTAAACCATGTCCCTAAGCACCACATCTACATGTCTTTTAAACACCTCCAGGAAAGGTGACTCCACCACTTCCCTGTGCAGCCTGTTCCAATGCTTGACAACCGTTTGGGTGAAGAAATTTTTACTAATATCCAATCTAAACCTCCCCTGGTGCAACTTGAGGCTGTTTTCTCTTGTTCATATCCTATATATTTTCAAACAAAACTGGAAAGAAGGCATGAGAAATGCTCCAAACTAACTGAACTTTATTTTAAAATATCTTAATACACTCTCATACTGATTACATATTACCACACTGGTGTAAGCATCCACTGTGTAATTTGGGTATTAAATGCTGAATCTGCAAAACTGTAGTTTACAGCGTTACTCTGAAGTCCCAAGCCTGAAAATTCTTTCTTGGCTATTGAATCCTGTGAGACTTTTTCAGGTGTCCTGTGAATGGACTGCTTCAAAGGTTCTGGCCTCTAGTTTGTTAATTTTGTATGGTTGAGAGAGGCAAAGTGTTCTGTTTTTCTCACTGAAGTGGTAAATAGTATTTAACTTTTCAAATTACAGAATCACAGAATCACAGAATCACAGAATCAACCAGGTTGGAAGAGACCTCAGGGATCATCGAGTCCAACCGTTGCCCTTACACCACCATGTCAACTAGACCATGGTACTAAGTGCCATGTCCAGTCTTTTCTTAAACACATCCAGAGATGGTGACTCCACCACCTCCCTGGGCAGCCCATTCCAATGTCTAATAACCCTTTCTGTAAAGAAATTCTTCCTGATGTCCAACCTGAACCTCCCCTGGCGAAGCTTGAGGCTGTGCTCTCTTGCCCTGTCACTAGTTGCCCAGGAGAAGAGGCCTGGATCCTATCTCTAAAAAGTGATTGTTTTGTGTGGATGGTTTTGTGGGGATTCAGAACTTAATGCTGAGAATTTACCTTTCTCTGATTTCTCACATTAGTTCTACAAGTGTTTTTATTTAATTTGATAACGATGAAGGTCTGAGTTCTTACCTTCTCCATCACACCTGTTGGACACTGTTGGAGAAAACACACAGGCTTTGCACTAAGTTACAGACTTTAGCTACTGACTTCCATGGGACATTTGATGAAGAGAAGTGGCTAGCTAATCAGTGGGACCCAACATTTTTGCCTGAAGTATAAAATGCACTGGGGAGGAAGGGGAAAATGGTTATGTGATTCTCCCCCCACTCCCAACAGGAAGCAGTCAATTAATGCATTCTTAAATGCCAACAAGTAAATGCAAATTGTGAGCAGAAGTACTTCTAGGATTTTGAGTTGTTACTGTTGCCAACTTAAGTAGCAGCTGATTTATTTTTATGAACTGTACTTCAAAAAAACACTGACTAGGGGTAGTGGTAAGGTTGCTTCTAAGCCCCTTGCCTAGAAATGTGTCCAAAGGTTCTAAAAAAGCAGTGATTTTCAGCCAGCTGCTTGGTGCCCCATGAAATATTCTTGGCAGTATTCCTGCTGGCTCACAAGTCTTGCCTTCACAGCTTATTTCACCTTTATTGGATCTTGGATAACAAAGCCCAATGCCCATTCTTGCTCTTTTTCTTTTCAACCTTCATCTATTATGCTGCTGTATTGGGGAATGGGTGTCACAGTATTAGGAATTTTTTTTTCTCCTACTGATGTCTCAGAAATACTTTTAAATTCACAATTACATGATAGTCTGTTTTGAACAATAACGTTGAGTGAGATTAAAAGTGCTTTTCAACCTCTACATTTATAAATTGCATTTACTGCTAGAAAAATTACTCAGACTTATAGGTAGAAAATGTAAAGTATTCAATGAAATCAAACTGAATTCGCAAACACAAATAATGTTTTAAAGCAATTATACATAAAGACCTTGCAAACATGTTATTCAATTATGTTATGTAGCTTAGTTTACACAACTGGCAAGAACAAATGAGTGTATAGCAAAAAAGAAGAGAGATATTAAAATATCTAAATTCTTCTCTGAGGATTATAATTTCCCTAATCAAAGTATTATCTTACTACAGAGATACTACTTAAATATTTACATGCAATAGAAGTGTTTAAATTATTTTTCATTTTACAGCTTTACTGCCTTTTGGTCCACTTCAAAGTCCCTGTTGTACTAGATCCATTAAATGAAGTTAGAAAGAAGATAGTCTTTCTTCTACAAGTCTAATATAGGCTACAGAAAAAATGCATCAGAACACAGAGTTACATTGGAGATTCAAACTCAAGACCTTGGGTTCTGTTTATTTAATTTTTTTTTAAATTTTGACAAACCTTACAGTTTTTTCATGCTAAAAATATATAGCCCTAGCTGTATTCATGGAATTTACTGTGCTGCCTTAGCTGTACTATGGCATCCTTATTGCATTGGGAATCTTCACAAAACTTGATCTAATTGCTATGCTGCATAACCAATTGATTATGCATTTCACTACTGATTCCCAAATTCAGCTTGCACCAGAAAAATGTACAGGAATGCAAATTCCTTAAAAGGCAGCATAGATTCCCCTCTAAGAAATAAGGGCATGAGAAAATTGCCCCTTCTTAATCATAAAAGGAGTTTTACATAGATCTTATGAGGGATTTCTGCAGTTTCCTTATGTTCAAACAGATAATGTGGTCACTTTTCTCAAGTCAAAATCTAATTTAATTCAGAAAGAAACTGAAAGGAGAAGATCTTTCATAGCTTGGCATCTGGACCCTGTGATTACCTTCCAAAGAAGAGGAGAAGCGGAATGAAGTCATGTAAATTGAACTCTGCTTCAAAAAAAGTATAAGCCATAATTTTGTCAAATAGAAATAAAATATTCTTAAAAGTAATGTTTGGGCCTGTCTTGGTTTTTGTGAGTCCTTTTTTATGGTAACAACCTCAAAAAAAAAGAAGCAAAGCTGTTTTTATTACGTGTTTGACCAAGCAGAAAGTAATGCAATATGAAATGCAGAATATAACTGTTTGGTATGCTTACCTTTATAATGACTTGTAGTGATGAGCTGTACTGTTCGGCACATATCCCTTTATAATGTCAGGTTGAATTTTAGAGGATTTATAAATTTGGTTTTAGTAATCAGAATTGGTCAATAATAATATTCAAATTTAATTGTTTGACTAGTTCTAGCTCAGAAGGGAGCAGAAGGTAGAAATTATGGAAAGCTGGTTTGGAAAGGATTGTTCAGATTTACTGGGGCGTGTACATACAGCTTTTTGAATATATGTACTTATACATGTACACAGGAGGGATCCAGCCAGAAAAACAGAATTACACACATTATTTGTAGTATTCATTATTGGGTGCATATGTATCTTGCTAGTACTTGCACTTTCATCCTTCTGGTCTAAGGAGCAGAAAGTCCTTAGCACTCATCATTGTTTTTGTCCATGGCAGCAGCCACTTGCTGTCTTCTGCCTTTGCTGTCCTTGTTTCATCTTTTTCTGTCTGTTGCCTAATGGTGAAAAAGAAAATTTCAGGTCAAAGTAATCTGATGTAAGTGACTGCTGATTTTTGAAGGCAGATTTCCAAGGTTCTAAATTTTTTGTTTTATTTAGTTGTGAGATATATTGTTGTATGTACAATTTGATGGCTGTTTACGAAATAGACTCACTGCTCAAATAGAGTCTTTATAATGGCAAAGTTTTGTGACGGGGGACTGTCTGGTTCAGAACCGATCTAGATGAGGAAGGTTCCCACCTCTTCACATAAGCATCTAGTCCACAAATGATGTCATTGCAGGTTCTCAAGGGTTGAAAACACCACATTGATCATTTAGTCCTCGCACGTCTGAGTGGAAGGGAACAGGTAACTAGCTTGCTACATGTCCCATTTCACTGAGGCATTCTTTGAGAAGATAATGAATAAAAAGAGTCTGAATTCTCCACCATGTTTTACAAAGGAGCTGCAAATATCCCATTCTGTATTTTTATGTTCCAAATGCAATTAGACTGAGCATTTTAAATGACATAAGAAAAAAAATATTCTTTTCAGTGTAGTGTCTATTGGAATTAAAGTTGTTAGTAGTTATATTTTTATTTCACATAAATCTTCTAGACTTAGGAATAAATGGCGGTTTGCAGATGGTCTTAATGGTGCATGGCTAACTAGAAAAAGAACAGCCTCTTCTGTGATGCACTGATCTACAGATGCTAAAGAAAAGCTCTTAAAATAATGTTTTTAAAGTTTAGCTTGAAACATTTGAAGCCTAAGTGATTAGCAACTCAGTGATAAATACTTCCTTTTTCCTCTTCTGAATTGTTTTGGATCATCTATCATTTCCTTGCATATGTTTGTTTAAACTATTCTGATCAAGTCACATAAAGACATAAAAGGTGAAAATTTAAAGAAACTTTTGCCATTCTACTTCTTTCCTCAATTTAACTTCATTTAGTCCATTTATTTGACAAGAAATAAAGGCCTTTGCTCTGCTTCCTTTCTCCCAACATGCAAAGTATCTACAGGCAGTTACTAGCAATTTGTTGTATAAGGAAGATAGGTAGGAGGAGAGACTAGGGGAAGGGAGGAAATAAAAGTATCTTTAGGCAAAAGAATGTTTCATCCCAAAGGGGTAGAAAAAGGCAGTTGTGGTTTTGTGCTCCTGCCAGAATAATACAGATGTAGGGGCTCCATAACGCAATTCTTAGCCATAAATTGCATAACTCTGCTGGCCTTAGTAGAAATACATCTATTTGTCTGTTGTTTTACCTGAGCAGAACAGAGGCATCCCAAAACATCATCTTAGCACTCATCTTGAAACAGGAGATGAGGCTTCACTTAGTCCATCAGTTAGCATATACTTGAGTATCACTTTGATTCCCTAAACATACACAATGAGTTGGTCTGCTGTACACAGCATCTCTTGGTATTTATATCATATGTAGTTTTGGTAAGACCATTGTTGTGCTTCTGTACATGATGGAGTGACTGAATTTGAATGCAGTGGTGAATGCTACCACCTACAAACACAACAGTCATTTCAGTTCACTTTTCAGATTACTACTCCTGGAAAATTTTTCTGAGATATTCTATAAAATCATGAATATGACCATGTCAGAGCAAAATCATTGCAAATTTATACGAAAATCAAGTGATTATTTATGACAGTAGATGAAAAGTTCAAATGATTTTCCAGTATTTAGTATGAAGACGATTCATAACAGTCTCTGGAATCCCTATGGAAATTCATGTGTAACTATTCTTTTCTGTTACATACTGGTGTCTTTGTATAAGGTGTTCAATACCAGTGTTCACAGTAAGGAGTGTCATCCCATAGATCTACTGCATGCTTCTCTTGGTAATAGATTTCAGTAATGTTCATCATTATGCACCAATTTTATATGTTGCCTTAATGGTCAAGGCTGCTCAAACTTGGGTGCTCTCTTTTTTGCTACTTCCACCCAGGAAAATGAGAAGGACTGATTCTTTGCTGTGTGCTTCCGAATTGAAAACCTCATTGGGTTAACAGGGTTACCGTTCCCAACCCAACTGTCAATCTTAGTCCCTTGGAACGTCAGGTTTCATAGGTCAACCCATAGCTTGTTAAGCCATTTCAACAGTCCACAAGTAGTAGATGTTTAGTTAAAATCTTTATGCTGTGCAACTTTCATTACATTTTATCTGTTTCCCTACATTCCTTCTTAATATCTCTGCCCTCTAACAGAATACATTGCTCTAAGAATGATTAGAAATATCTTTTACTCTCCCCACTGCAACCAATTGACCTCCAAACAGCAACAAGAGAGATCTGGAAAATAACCTCTCTCAAATTTAAACTCTTATTGTAAGTCTGAGTTCTTCCTAGAGCTGGGAGTCACAGTAAAAGGTCAGTGCATTGATACAGGGTATATTAGTGAACTGTACCTCATGTTAGTCCAAAACCTGTAGTGTTTGAGGTAAAAGGAGTGATAAAACAGCTATGAAAACTTTCCTATCAGTATACTCGTTATGTGGGAACGATGCTTTTGTGATGATACAGGGAATCAAAGTAGTTATTCACAGATTCATTTTTGGTCTAACAATCAATTAATGACCCCAGGTCACAGAACTCTATTTTTTAATACCTCCTTATCTCTAAGCAGCTTAGGATAGTGATGGCCTCTTGGTCTTTTTCTTTCCTTTGTTTTTTTTTTTTTTTTAAAGGTGTCAAGTGTCAAGGAAATTTATATTTGGGATTTGAAAAAGCTCTGCATCTTCTACAAGAACAAGAATGCTTAGATTAATTTTGATATGTTTTCATAGACAAAAGTTTAAAAATTATTGCTTATAGTAATATGTCTAAAATGTTTTCAGCCAGCTTGGTAACTGGGCAAATAATTTACCACACAGGTATTACTCAGAGCTAGTGTTTGCTTCAGAGATCAGCAGGAGTTGTCAGCAGAAAAACAGTTTGTGTTTAACATACGACATGAATTTTGTTTTTGTTTTGGCATTGGATAAGTATGCACTTGCAAGATGTTATCAACAACATCTGGCAATATTTCCATCCTGTGCCACTTATGTTTGTCAAATTCTGAAGATTTACAGGTGTTTAATGATAACGACAAATAAAAGAAATGTTTGGTTTGGCTAACAAGAAATTCAGCATGATTCCAAATTCTAACTCACTCTGTTTCATTGTCCAGAATGAGTGAAATCCAATAAATAAATAAGCAAATATCTTTATTATGTTAATTTATAAAGTACTTAATTTTCAATTTTCAGTTGATGCAGATAAGATGTTTGTGAAATCTTATCTATAGATTCCTGGTGTTGCAACTTAATATCTTAATTTACAGTTATTCATCTATCTGTGATTTTAAGGGTTAGTTTTGGTTTGCTTTATTTTGTTTTCTGACTTTTTTTGTTTTGTTCTTGGTACCTGCAAGTTGTTTTTTTTTCTTTCCCCCCCTAAAGTGGAGGTCTGAGACCATCCTCTGGATGCCTTAAAAGAGAAGGCCAAGTAAAGATTTCTCCTACCCTATAGGTTTCTCTTGTGGAGATCATTGTGAAAACATTTTCCCTTCTCTGAATAGATAAAGTCCATTACTTCCAAGGGCTTCAATTCAAAAGTTTCCTCTTAACCTAAATATCATGTTCAGATTCTCATAAAGTTGCAAATAATACACCTAAGTACTGATACTGTAATTACAAGTAATTCCTGAAAGAAGGTAAAAAACCCACTTTTAGTATAAATCTTTTATATGTTTTGTGGTATTATTTGTATTGTCATATATGACCAAATGAAATTTTTAACTGGATTTTGCAGTTCTTGTTCTTTCAGACTTATATTTGACACAAGAGTAGGTAGCCTTATTTGAATAAGACCTATAAGGTATCAATTGCAGTGGCTGAATCAGATCTTAATTTTACTTTGTGTGATAGAATCAGCTAATTATTTCTGTGTACTGTAGTTTTATCTAATTTCGGCTTTGCTGACTAGAATTTTAGAAACTTTGTCTTAGGAAGTGAACAATAGCAGTAGAATATCAGTTTTGAAGTGGTGACAGGCCCTGAATGATACTATAAAAGCTTTCAACTAAAATTTTGTATATGTATCTCCTGTTTTCTAACTTTGTGTGTTGCCATCTCACCAGGATCCACATTACCTTACTCTTTCTTTGCTGATGGACTTCTGCTGGGTTAATATCCTTCTACTGTACTGACCAGCCCTGTAAGTTCATCTAAAAGTTGTTATCCAGGATAGGGTAAAAAGTCATTAAATATTTCTACCACATAGTTTACAGTTCCCTTTCAAAAGTAGAAAGCATGATATTTTGCCCATTTTCATCTGAACTTAGACTAGTAGTCACTTCAAAAACATCACAGTCAGCATTTCCAGACACTGCATGTCAACTCTGCCTGAAGCAAAGATTGGTCAGAACAGGACAATGTTCTGATGTTTGTTGCATTTAATAGGTTAGGCAGCTGCACAGAGTCAGTAGGTCCCTACCTGGTGAAAATGTGTATATTGCCCTTCACCTACCCCTTAAAGCAATTTTCTCAAGGATTACATAAAACCTTATAATAACTACTACTGTAGATTTACCATATCTACTACATGTTATTTCTCCAGGAATTCTTTCAGCTTCAAATTTGGTTCTTTCAAAATATTTCTTATTTACATTGGTGACTTTAATTGAGTAGCTGCAGCCTCTAGCTCAAGGATTCTTGTTACTGACACATTTTTAATTTGGTGAATCAAACTTGTGAGTTGTGATATGGCTGGAGTGCTAGAAAAAGTACTCAGGATAAATAGGCCAAAGACTTTTGAAAATGAGAACCAGACTATGAATTGAAGCTGATATTTAATGGGCCACTTGTGTAGTAAGTAATGGACAGATGTCTCTTATCCTACCTCTTTTAGCTTTGAAGACATACAGCCAGCCAAATGATTTTCCAGTCAATTAACACTGCCTCATAATTGACTGTATATCTCTGTTGCATACTTGGTGTAGGATGGATAGCTGTATACATTTGGTCTGATGTACTACAGTTGTTCCAGCGGCCTTGATGATAAAATGTTGACTTGCACAATTACATTTGTTGATAGGTGATACAAACCTTTAAACGTAAAGCTATGTTTGACTATAATTCTAAATTTTAAGTAATAGCATTTACATTTATAAACTGAGAGAAACAGCACATTAATTTTTTTTTTAACTTCTTTATGATCATTCTTTTTTTCTCTGTTCCCTTGAGTAATGCCTGTTCAATCCTACGTCTCTTGAAGCTCTTCACCCTGCAGGCAACTGTCACAGGGAAGACAGACATATAACAGTTACATGCTAAATGACTGGATATATTCTTTTCAGGAAAAAATAAAGAATCTCTTCCAGAAGGCAAATTGTGATATGAATAATAACATGACAACATGTTATTCCCCTTCTTCATGATTTTTGGAATTCAGAGAAAAGATTTTATAAGGATATAGCCTAGTGGTTTTAACCTTTTAATTTGGAAATGATTTTATGTAATGAATAACTAAATACAAATTTCATGTTAATGTGCATATTGTAGCTTCTGCATATATGTTGATTATTTAGAGCCCTAAACAACATTTCGTTATTAAAAAAGCCAAATGTACAACTGCTATAAAAATACTAAAGTACTTAGAGGAGCTGTGTTATAAAAGACAGGTCTAGCTAAAAGCTATTCATAGCACTAAAAAGTATTCATTGCTAAGATATGTTAAAAGTTCAGATTTACTGATACAGTCCTTCTAAATTCCGCACTTTATTGCCTAACAAAATGTAGGATGCCAGCTATCTAACATATCTGACATGTGAGTGATTATATATAGAAAATATTTCTTGGAACATTATTATAACAAAGCTTTCAGATACTTTGCTAGTTTCTAAATAAGACATACCTCTATACATATATTTATTTTTGAAAATGCAGTTCTTATCTCCTGCTGCTGAGAAGCTCTGAATGTCGAGTATGACAATTACAACTTATTTTGAATCTTCACAGTGTAACAGAAAACAGTGGGAGACTTACAGCAGGTAAATATTTTGAAGTTTGAAATAAAATCTAGTAGTACTTCATTCTACTCTTTAGCTAACAAATCCTTGGCTAGACTAGTTACGTTGGAAACAGAGTGCTCCTTTACTCTTGTGTATGCCACTTTAAACCATTTAGGGTCCTAATTAGAGATAAATAGAACACAAAAATAACCAAAGATATTTGGGTATCCTTAGTAAAGGTTTTGATACTTTTGGACATCTGAACTACACAAACTCTACTAAGACAGAGAAGAACTGGAAAACAGAGCTGTATCAAATTCTTTGCCTTTCAAAGACAAAATTATACTGTGAATGAGTATCATTCTAAGAAATGAATATGTATTTCAAAATACACAATGAGGTCTCTTTTGTCTCATCCCCATAATTTATAAATACCAAATAAAATGTTCCATAGTATTACTATGGGACAGCCTGTCTCTTTCAGTCTACTTTGAGCTTTAAGCCGTATTTAAATAACAAATTTGAACTTGCTTGACATGTAATTCTAGCTTAAATAGGATATAATGTTTTAAACACATTTTCCACAAGTTTTTGTTACATACAATTGCAGCTCAAATAACATGCCTGAAAAGAGTTTTGGAAACTTTGACATTGTCATCTGACCAACCAAACCATGTTTGAAATTGTTATCACTACTGCATATGTAAGTGAGTGCAGACAATCTGACAGGCACCTTCTTGGAAGTATTGTGTCTTGGTAACCGTAAACATGGCTTTTGCTTTTGAACACTTTAGTAGTTGAGACAAAGTGGAAGTGTTTTGGCAGCCCCACAGTCTATGATCCATTCTGTGGGAAAAAATAGTGCTGAAATGCCCCTAGTCCTGAAAAATATAAACCATGTTGGGATGACAGCTATCTGTCCTTCCCCCCACCCCCACTTTCCGCAGTTACTACAAGGGTTCCATTTAAACTGCAAACTTCATGAGATAAAGAAAAAAAATAATCTAAATGTTTTTAAAAATCCTAAAATGCCAGAGAGGCTACCACAGAAATAAATGAATAAATAATGTTGTCTTAGACTTCCTACCATTGCTGCATCTCACTCTTACTCCTTGTAACCATGTTGCATCTGATTCAGCAAATTCTGTGAAAATACTTCATTATTTCCTTCAACGTTTCAGAGTCTCAATTAATATTATGAAATTAATACTAAGTTAAAAATCTTTTTCTCTGTCTTAATTGTTGGAGAGCATGAAGGACTACTGTGTTTTCACCTTATGGATATCATTTGCCTCTTAATTTTCCTGTTTCTGATGTTGTCTACCTGATTTCAGAGAGTTAAGGATGTTGAAAGAAGAAGAGGAAGACATGGGAATAATAAAGTACTATTTTCAGTTCTGGGCTCCCCATTTCAAGAAAGACAAGGAACTACTGGAGAGAGTCCAGTGGAGGGATACAGAGATGATTAGAGGACTGGAGCAACTCTCTTATGAGGAGAGAGGCTGAGGGAGCTGGGTCTGTTTAGCCTGGAGAAGAGAAGACTGAGGGGGGATCTTATCAATGCTTACAAATACCTTAAGGGTAAGTGTCAAGAGGATAGGGACAGACTCTTCTCTGTGGTGTTCAGTGACAGGACAAGGGGCAATGGGCACAAGCTGAAACATAGGAAGTTCCATCTGAATATGAGGAGGAACTTCTTTACTTTGAGGGTGGCAGAGCACTGGAACAGGCTGCCCAGGGAGGCTGTGGAGTCTCCTTCTCTGGAGATATTAAAAACTCACCTGGACGCGACCCTGTGCAATGTGGTCTAGGTGAACCTGCTTTGGCAGGGGGTTGGACTAGATGATCTCCAGAGGTCCCTTCCAACCCCAGCCATTCTGTGATTCTGTGATTTTGTAAAAGTGTTACTGTAAGGAACAAATTGGAAAATTTTGAGGAAGTTATTGACTGAAGTTATGACTTCAGGTAGTATAGATGTGCCTGTTATTCTCAGAGTACCAGGATAAAAAGATGGTTGTCAGAAGAATTTGGGCATCAAATAATTTTGGCATTTTTAGTGGATGATACGAAGCTGAAACCAAGTCCATGAGAGATGACAAGGGCTTGAAGGATACATACTGCTAAGTTAGTTACAAGCAAAACAGTTTTGTTCTCAGCCAGTGATAGGCTGGGATATGAGGATTAGGATGTCAGGATCTTCTGACAGCTCACAGAGAAAACAGTCTTAAAGTTAACAATTGAAATTTGATCTCTTGATTGAAAAACAGGAGACTGTAACCTAAAGATCTGCTGTGAGTGGGAGAAGCCTGAATTTCTTCCCAGAATGAGATTTAGCAGGTCATGTCTTTCACCTCAGTGAGACTCTGAAAAGAGATTAAAAGGAGTTTAAGATGCAAATCACTTGGTAACTGTCCCAAAAGTTTTTAATGCAGTCTTGCCATAGAAATTAACTGGGTCTATGGAGAGGATGAAATCAAACCATGCTTGAGAAATCCAGCATATCAGAAAGTAAGGCAGAAGAAGTTAGGTTCTTCCTTCACATTTTCTCTGCTACAACATGCTTTCTGAAAGCCATTGCATTTTTATATTCAGTTTATCTCAAAACTTACTTTCTCCAGTCACCTGGATATACATTTTTGCCACATAATTTATTTTCTGACAGTGGCCAATAAAGGAAAAAGATGATGTCCCACGTACTTGTTAGTCAGGGCAGGGCATGCTGAGTACAGTGGCAGCCAGAGCTCCAACCAGTGAACTTCTCTCTCTGCTTTGCCATAGGAGGAAAAGCAGAAAGATAAATCTACCACCAATACACCACTAATGTCACAGCTGCTGCCGTGAGCGCCATGAACCTATTAGCTCCTGACTGCTACACCATGACCATTTCCTAGACTGTTGCTCTGTGTTGTCCTCACCATGGGACTTGAAGCCTCTGAGGTCCAGAGGCACACTCCACACCACTTGGCACGATATCACTCCTACCTCACTCAGAAAGACAGCTTCCATTGCCCACAGATTTTCCACCACATACTCCTGCGAGGACTTTGGGATTTAGGAATAAAAGGCAGTATCCCCTATATTTCTACAGCAGTCCTGTTTATTGCTACCTCTACTTCTCTCTTCTCCAGCTTCACATGCACCCCTTCTTTATTGTCCTGGGTTCTCCTTTCCCCCTCCTTTTGCTATTGTACATGTTCTGTCTTCCTAATTTCACCCTTTCTACTTCCCCCCTGCATCTGGATGCAGGCAGCCACATTTCAGTTCCTGGGAAAATTGTGGAGCAGGTCCATAACGGTAGATGCTATTTGCAGGCACAGGAAAGATAAGAAGACTTATGGGAAAAGCCAATGCATGTTTGCCAAAAGTAAACCATAATTAACCAACCAGATTGTCTTCTATGATGAAATTACTTGCTTAGTAGATTAAGGGAGAGTTGTAGATATAATATGACTTGATTTTATTAAGTTGTTTGACACTGCTTCCTACAATATTCTTGTGGACAAGCTGATAAGTTATGAACTGGAGAAATGGGCCACAAAATGGATGGAAAGATGACTAAACTGCTGAACTCAAAGGATTAATGACTCAAGGTCAAACTGGCAGCCTATTATGAGTGACGTTCCTAGTAGGGTGATTTTAGATTTAATATCTTTACAGATGGTATGTTTAGTGGGATTGAATGCACTCTCACCAAGTTTGCAGATGACACCAAACAGTGAGGAAAGGTAGATATGCTGGAAGGAAAAGCCACCATATAAAGAGACTGGAAGACTAGGCCAACAGGAATTGCATGAAATTTAGCAAAGATAAATGTGAAGTCCTGGACCTGGAAGAGAACAACCCCAAGCAACAGAACTGGCTGGAGTCTGACTGCAGTGTAGCCCTGCTGAAAAGGTACTGGAGGTCCCAGGGGACAGCAAGCTGAATATGAGTCAGCAGAATGCCCTTGCAGCAATGAAGGCAAACTATATCCTGGGCTTCATCAGAGCAAGAGTTTGGCCAGGAGATCAAGGGATGTGATTATTCCACTGTACTCAGCACTTGTTAGGCTCCCTAGAATATTATGTCCAGTTTTGGTTCTCCACGCTTCTAAAGAGAAACTGATAAAATGGAAACGGTTCAGTGGAGAGCTATCAAGATGGTTATACTATTGGATAACTTGACATATGAGGAAAGACTGAAGTATTTGGATTTGTTTAGTCTATAGAAGAGAAGGCTCAGGGAAAATCTCAGTCTGACAGTAGCTCAGAGTTTAAGTACAGAGAAGATGGGGTTTTCTCTTCATAAGGATGCACAAGACAACAGGCAATCAGCACAGATGGCTTCAGGGGAAATTCCAGCTGACATAAGAAAAAAACTCTTCACTGTGAGAACAATTTAACATTGGAATATGTTACCTTGGGAAGTGGTGGACTATTCCTCACTGGAAACATTCAGGGCTTGGCTTGGCAGAGGTCTTGATAATCTAATCTAAGGCCCTGCCTTCAACACAAGTTTGGAACAAAGGTTCTCCAGAGGTCCTTTCCAACCTAGTCTTTTCCATGATTCTATGATTTTCTCCATTCCCTCTTCTGTTTTCCCATTGTTCCCAATCTTGTTCCTCCCTCATTCCAGCCCCAGCCTCAGTGTGTCCTGAGCAGCTGCAGTTTTTCTTTCCTCCTTCTAAAACCTACCCTCACCTCCAGTTCTTACTTACTTCTTCGTGGAAATTCTTCCCTCAGCATTACGACTGCCAGACATCATTTACAAGAGTCTCTACCACTACCGTGTCGCCTCTAAGAGGGGACAGGAGGTAGGCTGAGGAAGGGGAGTCCTGGTCTTGTCTCTGGTGCTTCTACCAATGGTAAAGACAATCTTTCTCTTTTTCTGCTGTCCCTTGGCTAGGAAAAAGTATTTGACAAGATTAATCAGAGAATCCAACAGGGCACCCTGTGGGCATTCAGTTTCAATCCAACTTCACAGAATCTGTTCAGTGCAGTAGAGGGTTATGACAAGCTCATCTTGGGCAAGGAGTATGTCAGGTACACCTATTATTTGGTCAGCTCTATTCCATTGTCACTGAGATAGCATTGTCACTGTCACTATTGTGTACCCTGTCAGAAGTAATGCAGCTGGTTCTAAGAGAACCAAATTTGTGAAAGATTCTATTGAAGTATACCATTGCTGTCCTTCTTGTGACACAAGACTCAGATGGCCAATAGGGTAAAGAGGTCTATTAAGTCACCTGCTCAGAAGCCGCCTTCTTGTCTGGTTTAGATGCATTGGTGTGTCTAGGCTGGTGCTTGAGGTTGTGTACTGGTGAGCTCTCTCTTGCCTGCTGCTCTATGTGTATCACAATCCTGAACTCAATTCCTCTTTGGCTGCTATTTGAAATAAATAGACTAAAGGCTAGGGTAAGTGAGTGGTTACGGGGGTGGCTAAAACTGCAGTGATTCTTTTCCCTTTGGAGAAGATCACTGATCATCGTACAGCTACTACTGTCCTTTTTTTCATACTGTCTCAGTGTCTGCCTTCTCACAATGCTAGCCAGGCTCTAGAAATACACTGAACTGGTTTGAAGAGTCATGTAGGTGAGGTTACACTAGAGAGGAAATTACATCCAATGCACCACCTTAGTAATCACTCCCTTCTCCTGCACAGGCATTTCTGCAGACTACATGACATACAGCCAATGGAACCCAAAACCATGCTGCAGAAACACTTATGCATACTTGCAAACCCTTAATTTCATTTCCTTGCCACTGTATCCCACCCAAAGGCAGAGTTCTATCACTATAAACAACCACAAGACTGAAGAGAAGAATAGTGAAGAGAGATCTAAGCAAGCTGTCCATGATCTTAGCCTGACAGTAAATGGGCTCATTTATTTGGACTTTTTTTCTGACCAAAAGCAGCAAAACCTGACTGGACTTCACTGAACTTGACTACCTTGGAACCAGTATAGCAGTGTTCTCATTGAATCAGTCCTAATAAAATTCGAAAGATCCCAAGCTTCTGCTCAAAAAAGTATTTACAGAATCACAGAATGTTAGGGATTGGAAGGGACCTCAAAAGATCATCTAGTCCAATCCCCCTGCCGGAGCAGGATTGCCTAGACCATATCACACAGGAACGCGTCCAGGCGGGTTTTGAATGTCTCCAGAGAAGGAGATTCCACAACCTCTCTGGGCAGCCTGTTCCAGTGTTCGGTCACCCTCACCGTAAAGAAGTTTTTCCTCATATTTATGTGGAACCTCCTGTGTTCCAGCTTGCACCCATTGCCCCTTGTCCTGTCAAGGGATGTCACTGAGAAGAGCCTGGCTCTATCCTCATGACACTTGCCCTTTACATATTTATAAACATTAATGGGGTCACCCCTCAGTCTCCTCTTCTCTAAGCTAAAGAGACCCAGCTCCCTCAGCCTCTCCTCATAAGGGAGATGTTCCACTCCCTTAATCATCTTCGTGGCTCTGCGCTGGACTCTCTCTAGCAGTTCCCTGTCCTTCTTGAACTGAGGGCCCCAGAACTGGACACAATATTCCAGATGCGGCCTCACCAGGGCAGAGTAGAGAGGGAGGAGAACCTCTCTCGACCTGCTAACCACACCCCTTCTAATACACCCCAGGATGCCATTGGCCTTCTTGGCCACAAGGGCACACTGCTGGCTCATGGTCATCCTGTTGTCCACTAGGACCCCCAGGTCCCTTTCCCCTACGCTGCTCTCCAACAGGTCTGCCCCCAACTTGTACTCATACATGGGGTTGTTCTTGCCCAGATGCAGGACTCTACACTTGCCCTTGTTATATTTCATTAAATTTCTCCCCACCCAACTCTCCAGCCTGTCCAGGTCTCTCTGAATGGCTGCGCAGCCTTCCGGTGTGTCAGCCACTCCTCCCAGTTTTGTGTCATCAGCGAACTTGCTGACAGTGCACTCTATTCCCTCATCCAAGTCATTAATGAATATACTGAATAGTACTGGTCCCAGTACCGACCCTTGAGGGACTCCGCTAGACACAGACCTCCAACTGGACTCTGTCCCATTGACCACCACTCTCTGGCTTCTTTCCTTCAGCCAGTTCACAATCCACCTCACTACCCGCTCATCCAGACCACACTTCCTCAGTTTAGCTGCGAGGATGCTGTGGGAGACCGTGTCAAACGCTTTACTGAAATCGAGATAGACCACATCCACAGCTTTACCATCATCTATCCACCAGGTTACGTCCTCATAAAAGGCTATCAAGTTGGTTAAGCATGACTTCCCCTTGGTGAAGCCATGCTGAGTGCCCCTAATGATCCCCCTATCCTTGATGTGCCTAGAGACAGCACCAAGGACAAGTTGTTCCATCACCTTTCCGGGGATGGAGGTGAGGCTGACCGGTCTATAGTTACCCGGGTCCTCCTTCTTGCCCTTTTGGAAGACTGGAGTGACATTCGTTTTCCTCCAGTCCTCAGGCACCTCTCCCGTTGCCCACGACTTAGCGAAGATGATGGAGAGTGGCCTAGCAATGACTTCTGCCAGCTCCCTCAGCACCTGCGAGTGCATCCCATCAGGGCCCATGGATTTATGGACGTCCAGATTGCTTAATTGGTCCCTGACCCAGCCCTCATCTACCAAGACAGGTTCCTCCTCTATCCTGTCTTCTTCTGGGGCCACAGGGGTCCAGGGCTCCTCAGGACAGCCTCCAGCAGTATAGACAGAGGCAAAGAAGGCATTCAGTAACTCCGCCTTCTTTTTATCCTCTGTCTCCAGGGCCTCCACTTCATTCATCAGTGAGCCTACATTGCCTCTAGTGTTGGCTTTACCTGCAATGTATTTGAAGAAGCCCTTTCTGTTGTCCTTGACCTCTCTTGCAAGGTTTAATTCTAAGGAGGCCTTAGCTTTCCTAGTTGCCTCCCTACATCCTCTGACAATAGACTTATATTCCTCCCAAGTGGCCAGCCCCTCCTTCCATGATCTGTACACTCTCTTCTTCCACTTGAGTTTGCCCAGCAGTTCCCTGTTTAACCATGCAGGTCTCCTGCTACCCTTCCTTGACTTCCTGCCTGTTGGGATGCTCTGATCTTGAGCTCGGAAGAAGCAGTCCTTGAATGCTAACCAACTATCTTGGGCCCCCTTACCTTCTAGTACCCTGTCCCATGGGATTTCCCCTAGCAATTGCTTGAAGAGGCCAAAGTTGGCCCTCCTGAAGTCCAGGGTTTTGATTCTGCTAGCTATTCTGTTCCTGCCACATGACATCCTGAACTCTACCATCTCATGGTCGCTACAACCAAGGCTGTCCTCAACCTTCACGTCTTCAAACAGACCCTCCTTGTTAGTGAGGATAAGATCCAGCAGCGCTCCTCTCCTAGCTGGCTCACCCACCATTTGCATCAGAAAGTTATCATCAATGCACTGGAGGAACCTCCTGGACTGAGGATGGCTGGCTGAGTAGGCCTCCCAGCAAATATCAGGGTAGTTGAAATCCCCCACAACAACCAGGCCCTGTAATTGCGAGACTGCTCTCAGCTGCCTGTAGAAGGCCTCATCACCCTCCTCATCCTGATCCGGTGGCCTGTAATAGACACCCACAACAGTATCACCCCTGCCAGCCTGCCCCTTAATTCGCACCCACAAACTCTCCACTCTCTCCTGATCCACCCCTGGACAGAACTCAATACATTCTAGCTGCTCACTCACATAAAGAGCAACTCCACCACCTCTCCTTAGCGGCCTGTCTTTCCTGAACAAGACATAGCCATCCATGACCACATTCCAGTCATGCGAGGCGTCCCACCAAGTCTCTGTGATTGCCACTAAATCATAGCCCCCCGACCGAACACAGATTTCTAACTCCTCCTGTTTATTCCCCATGCTGCGTGCATTGGTGTACAGGCATTTCAGGGAGTGAGCCCATTTCACCCTAGGGGGATGGGAGGCCTCCTGGTCTACCTCAACACTAGAGCGTTGCCCCAGTGGTGCAAGCCCAGCTACTACCCCATCCCCCTTCGAATCTAGTTTAAAGCTCTCCGAATGAGCCCTGCTAATTCCTGTCCCAGAACCCTTTTGCCCCTACGACATAAACCTTTCCCATGTATTACGGTCACGCCTGGTGTCTTCTAAAACCAGCCATTATCAAAGAACCCAAAGCCCTGCCTGTAGCACCAGTCTCGTAGCCAGGCATTAATAGAGAGAATCCTACTATTCCATCCCACGTCATCACCTGAAAATGGAAGGAGGGAGGAGAAAACGACTTGTGCCCCAGACTCTTTCACCAACCGTCCTAGGGCCTTGTACTCTTTCTTCATCCCCCTCAGACTACGGGATGCAGCTTCTTCCGCACCTGTCTGGAAGATCAGCAGGGGGTAGTAGTCTGTGGCCTTCACCAGGTTGGGGAGTTTCCTGGTGATATCCCTGATTCGGGCTCCAGGCAGGCTGCAGACCTCCCTGTGATGGGGGTCAGCTCTGCATATTGGGCCCTCAGATCCCTTTAGGAAGGAGTCTCCAACCACTAAAACTCTTCTCTTCTTCCTTGTGGAGGAGGTAGCTATACGCCTGTCAGGTTTTTCTGACTGTGGTGGGACCTCTGATATAGGTTGCCTCTCCACCACATCCCCATTGGACCGGCTGTATTCCACTAGGGCTTCATATCTATTGCTCAGAGGCACCTGTGGAGGCAAGGTAGGCAAGGAGGACACTCGCCTTTTGCCACGGCCATAGACTTGCCTCCACTCACTCCTCTCCTCTAGGTTATTGTTTTCCACCTGAGAGGGGCAGAGTACAGGTGTCCCTCGATCCTGGGAGCTCTCCGGCAGGTGCTCCCATTTTTGTTGCAGGGAAGGCAGAGCCTGGCTCCACCAGTCTATCTCCATTTCAGCCTCCTGAATACTCCTAAGCCTTTCTACTTCGGCTTGAAGCCTTTCAACCTGGCTTTGCAGCTGTGCCGCTCGGTCGAGCAGATCATCTACCTGCTCATAGCACACACAGCCCCCTGTCACCACAGAGACGCTGTAGCATTCCCTGCAGCCTGCGACCTGCACCATCGCCTCCTTCCGTGGGAGCTCTGTCTGGGTTCCCACATCCATTTTGGTCTTTTTCCGCCGGGTAGATACCATTGTTCTTTCACTGAGCTGGGAAATACCTGTTGGTGCCACCCCTGGTTCACAGCTCCTTGGCACCTTCCTCGCCTTGTGCACTGGGAGGGAGTCAGCGCCCTCCCCAACGAGCTGCAAACTGCTGCAGCCTCTCCTGCCCTGGGACACACCCAGTCACTGCTGACTCACACAGTCACTGCTGAGTCTCCCTCTCCCCTCTGGGAAGGGACTAGTCCCTGTCCTCCAGGAGGCTTTTTATCACCCAATCAACAGGGGGTGGTGCGTTTAAATCGCCCGCGGTGCCTCCGGCTACGCCTCCTCCGTCTCCTGATTCATTGCAGGGAACCTCCGGGTCCGGGGTGGGGGAAGAAGCAGCTCGGGGCTGCTGCTCGGGGCGGGGCTCGGCGGGGGGCCCAGAGTATGAAAACCGCCCGGTTACAGCCCGATGTCGCCCTCACCCCCGCACTAACCTCAAGTTGCTGCCGCCGCTGTCGCTGCTGCCGCCGCTATTTAGGACTTAGCCTGATTAACTCACATACAGGATAACCTATTATGGGTAGCTGAAAGCTCATGTTTGTTGACAAAGAACTGACCTTTTTCTAGAAATATTAATAAGATTTCTGTCATATATGTACATCTAGATTGGTATGGATGAACTGGCAGTAAATGTTAACATGTGAATAGACCTGTGATCTTTACACAGGACTTGTAAGGCCTTCTGATGAAGAAGGCTCGTTGGTGTGAATAGGTGGTTGTCTGTGTGACTATAGCCTTTCTCTTCCTTAAGCCCAAACAGAAAGTATGCAAATAAAAACTCTGTGACTGCAGCTGAAGGCAAAAGGCCAAACACTTGCCAGAAATGCAGGTGAGAAATACAGCCAAGGAATCTCAGCCAGAATGGAGAAAACTGACCTCCAGCCTGGTGCTTTTTCTCTCAGGCAACAGAGGAGAATCGCCTATAAATATCCCCAGACAGGCATAGTCTAAACAGTTAGGAGAGCATTATATATTTATGCTTGTCTTTATCTTTGTAAAATATTCTTGATTTTCAGATTTATTGATTTTAATTACAATGTAAATTATAACATTTTTAAAAGATATTGCTGTATCACAACAACATCCTAAAATTACTTTTTATTTAATATAAGGAAATAACTGTTACATTAAATTATCTCCTCTATAGCTACCTGTAGTGCAGATCTTTGAACTCTCAATTTTTCTATCCTTTGTTCCTGCTACTAGGCTGAAATATCTGATTTGCACAAGCAATGGGAAGAAATTCTCCCTTATGTGTTATGCATTTTTTTCATGTTTACCATTAAAGTTACGCAAAAAAGTCAAAAAATAAAACCCAGTTATTAACAGCAATGTATATCCTTCTGATATTGCCAGCAAATTGAGATGTTGAGTCTTCATCTGTAAAAACAAGGCTAAAAGAGAAGCAGCATTTCAATTTATGTCTAGACTGGACAGGTACAGTATCTGAATTTCTAAGATTTTTGGCCATAGTAGATACCATGTATAGTGTTGATTCAGTGAAAACTCTGCTGTCATGAATAATGATCTTACGGAAGGCTAGTCATCCAAAAGTTAATCCAAAAGAAAAACTTTAAAAAGGTATTTGAACTAACAATGCCTGAGATCACAGCACTAAGTTGTTTTCCAATGAATATGGTGTTAAATTCAAAGCTTCCATTCTCTGAGAGATCGACTGAAATTTCCTGAGAGATTGTTTCTCCCTGCATGGTTATAAGCATTTGCACAGCTGTTAAAAGTTTTTGGCAGCTGCCCACAACTGTGGAGCCACATCTGGAGTAAATCTAAGTGACCATAAATTTCAATACCTTCAGAACAAAACAGTGAAACCTACTTTTCTCACCTAGCAGTACCAAAGCCAAAAAATAAGCTAATCAATTCCTGCTGTGGGGAGGGATGGAAAGAGAAAAACAGAGCGCTTTTTGTCTTCTCCTTAGCAGATATGTAAGATGCTTTAATACTCTGATAAAGGGACAGAACATAAACTTAGATAACTAAAACCTGATCTGAGAAACATGAGCCAAAGCCAAAGGACTAATTCAATTCCAGGGATTCAGAAAATAAAACCTCATTTGACTTAATTCTTAAGGGCAAAATTTGAAATTTGAGTCTTCTTTCACAGACAATCTTTATTCACAATAGACAGCATGCTTTCTTAAGGAGAACCCTGTCACTTAAAAAACAAGTACTATATTATCACATTTTTAATTGCACAGATAAATAAGCTCAGTAAACAATATGGTTGGTTTGATGGTTAGACTTGATGATCTTTTAGGTCTTTTCCAACCTTAACAATTCTATGATTCTATGATTCTATAACAGTATGGTTTGCTGTGCAGTTTGCTGTTGAATAATTCAAAATTTGGGTGACAATTAAAATTTAAACTGCTAAAAGGAATTTGAATCCAGTATCTACGACATATATAATTTTATATATTTCATGAGACTTTTTTGATTAGGATGACATTATACTATTGTTTGAAATGGACCTTGTAAGGTGAAATTGAGATGTTGAGAATGAGAGAAAAAGTATAATTTATAAACTCTACTCAATAAAGCATATGTTAAGTACAGCTCTGTGTGGAAAAGTCCTTTAAGGTTATTTATAGCTTGATTTATTATATTAGACTTCTTCTTAATAATAGAGTTATCTTACCATTGTAATTGAGCTTATCAGTCAAGATTACAGCGGGCATTTTACATGTCTGAAGGAAGATGGCAAGGCAGAGCTATGAATCTGTAGCAAGTACCAAAGTTAGGAAGACAATCAATACTGCTGAACCACAGTATTTTTTTAACTTAAATTTTCCAAATCTTTTGAGTCTGGACATATGTTTTATGTTTGTCCAAATCACAATTGCCAGGCAGACCTGAGTGACCAGCTACCTCTATTAACTGGGGTTTTTAATACGGATTTCAAAACCAAGATATTGAGTCAACCTAGAGAAGATGACAGAAAGAACCCAGCATTGACGGGCAACTACATACAGAGAACTGATATCTGAAGAACAATCTCTCTGCGTATATGATCTCTGTGTTATTCAGAGTGAGATAAAGAATGACATCATATGACCTGCTGAACTGTAGCAGAACTGTTTTCAACCAGGCCCTGAGATAGCCTCTCTTAGCTCCCAACAAGCCTAGCTTACTGTGGATGCCATGCTTCAGAATCTATTTCTTTGTCAAAGGTCTGGATCTCTATACAGAAGTACCAAGCTCCTCCCTATCTCAGCTTCTGCAGGAACCATTTTAGAGTTAGGAAGTTGGGGCACAAAGAACTTAAAATTCAGATTTTCAAAGGTATATAGTCACTTAACTCTCATTTAATCCATAGAAGTCAGATTTAATACCTTCATATGTTTATGTAAGGAATTCTTCCAGATTTACATGTAAAGTTGCTGACAGACCAAACTTCATGTTGGCATTTAAGACTTGTACCTAGCCTTGATGAAATATTTGCTCACAAGTAAAATCAATAAAAAATTAGGGTTAGAAAAAAATTAAGGAGGGGTGGAGTAGAGAGAAAAGGGGTAGGTAAACTGGTAGTGGAAGAAAGACACAAGCAGAGCATTTCTTGTTTTACTGTTTTTTCTGGAGCATTATAATCAGCTTTAAAAATATTGTAATGAAAAGAATGCAAAAGAAGTGAAGTGATGAGATGTCAAAAGCAGTCTACAGCCTTGCTCCGATTTTGGAGAACATGGGAGAAGAAGAGTTGACATTTCCAGGAAATCCACTGCAGGTTTTCCTCTTCTGGTTCTTTTGCTTTGAAATAAAGATCAGGTAATGTCATTTCAGAAGGTGCAATGCTGTAAGAACAACAGGAACATTGAAGACTGAATATTATTGTTTATTGATTGCTTGATTGACTGCATAACAAAAAGGGTTTTTTTTGTTGTTTTGGGCAGTTGGGGTTGTTTGGTGTGGGGTTTTTTTCATGGTTTACTTATGAAATTAATGATTTTCCATCAGGAATAACTACAGGGAATGCTGGGTGTAGTCTTCATTGGTCTGTCAATTGCACAGAAAAATTCCATTTATATGAAACTTTTATTAGTCAGAATTATTTTTCTTCTGCATTGCTTTCAGCTAGTTAAGTATATATAATATTAATGCAATAGAACCTCAAACCAGAACTCTCTTTCTCAAACTGTTTCAGTAAGGTCAGCTACATGAATGATGCAGAGGATCATAGAACGAGAGCGTTTCAATTATGTGTAGTAAAGTGACTCTTAAGCCTTTTAGCAAAACACAGCAGGATCTACAATTAACAGAAATAACTAGGGTTTTTTGGTTACATATGTTTTTGTAGCAAAAGAGTGATGTCCATACAGCTGTGGAAATCATATGAGTATCTTCAAAAAGGGACAGTGGAAATCAGAATCACAACTGAAGCTGTGAATCCTTTGCCCTCCTGCGCTACTGTTCTCATCTCTGAATTTGCCACTGCTTATGCCACTGATGACATAAGACACGTTTTGCTTTTTTTATTAATCCCCAACCAAAAATCTTCCATAGGAAAATAAATAATATTACAATGTATTGGGGCATCCAGCTTTACCAAGAGGAAGACAGTTTAGCATCTGTTCCTTTCAAAGGCATACGGAGCAGACACATAGCAGAAAACCTCAACAGCATTAGCAAAAACCTGACTTCTGATGGGCTAGGATTTATGATGCGATCAGGAGAAACTATCACTAGTGACTCCTTCTTCACAAGATAGTTTCCTCTTCATGGATGATTTAGTCCCTTCGCTACCTCTGTTCTCATGTTTGTATTTTGTTTCATCACTCCACACAAACAACAAATTACTTGCTGATTTGAATGCAATGAGCTACCTAACTTCTTCTGTGTTGCCTTTGTGAAAGAAGTGTGCTCCTTCGTTTGATCAAAAAAAAAAAAAGCAATCCCTACATTCTGTACCTCTTCAGAATCCTGGCTTTTTATGTTATCAGATTTTTTAGTGAATGTGCTTGAGGCATATGGGGTTAGTGTGTATTTTCAATTTACTCAAGGGTGTCAATCATACACCATCTTCAGTACCCTCCTTCATATTTGTGGGTTTTTTTTTTCCTTTGACTAGACCTCAATACTGCTACTGGAATTAAAGTAATGAATAGACTTTTATGCAGAAGGCTTCAGGATGTATGTAAGATACTACATCTTTCTGGACTAGCACTTAGCAAATGAAAATTAGTTAAAGACCTATTTTGTATAACTTGTCTTTAAGATTTTTTTCCTTAAGGGCTGGATTGTGCTTTCCTCTCACAAGGTAACAAACAGGCTTAACTGAAATAAAACATTGTATTCTGCTACACGGGACTTGAGCATGTCATTTGCTGCAGAACAGTACTTCTTTTTTTCTAATTTATTTTTTTGTCAGCAAACTATGGATGGAGAAAGGCTGCATGAAGGGTTTATGCTGATTAATAGGTTTGTTAACTACAGGCTATTTTAAGGACTGTGGAGACCAGAGGTACTGTTCTGTGGCCTGGAATGGAGGAAAAAAAATCCCTAATACCTGAAATTCTTTAAACATATTTTTCTTTGCTATTGTACAAGAAATCTATATATAGTACTGCCTCACCTCTCTTTCTCACAAATATCAGTATTTTTTAGTTTTTACAATCTTACGGTCTTTACTTCCTCTAATATTGTGATACACCTGCATCATCTCATTAATATCTTGAATATGGTCATGGCTGCTAACGGCTTGGATGGGTGTACACTTTGGTGGGTAAAAAACTGGCTGGATGGCTGGGCCCAAAGAGTTGTGGTGAATGGAGTTAAATCCAGTTGGCGGCCGGTCACAAGTGGTGTTCCTCAACGCTCAGTGCTGGGCCCAGTTCTCTTTAATATCTTTATCAATTATCTGGATGAGGGGATTGAGTGCACCCTCAGTAAGTTTGCAGAGGACACTAAGTTTGGCGGGAGTGTTGATCCTGGAGGGTAGGAAGGCTCTGCAGAGGGATCTCGACAGGCTGGATCGATGGGCTGAGGCTAACTGTATGAAATTCAACAAGGCTAAGTGTCGGGTCCTGCACTTGGGGCACAACAACCCCATGCAACACTACAGGCTGGGGGAACAGTAGCTGGAAAGCTGCCTGGCAGAAAAGGACCTGGCCGTGTTGATCAATGTCCAGCTGAATATGAGCCAGCAGTGTGCCCAGGTGGTCAAGAAGGCCAAGAGCATCCTGGCTTATATTAGAAATAGTGTGGCCAGCACGACTAGGGAAGTGATCGTCCCCCTGTACTCAGCACAGGTGAGGCAGCATCTCGAGTACTGTGTCCAGCTCTGGGCCCCTCACTGCAAGGAAGACATTAAGGTGCTGGAATGAGTCCAAAGAAGGGCAACGCAGCTGGTGAAGGGTCTGGAGAACATGTCTTATGAGAAGTGGCTGAGGGAACTGGAGTTGTTTAGCCTGGAGAAAAGGAGGCTCAGGGGAGACCTTATCGCTCTCTACAAGTAGCTGAAAGGTGGTTGTAGCGAGGAGGGTGCTAGTCTCTTCTCCCAGGTAACAAGTGATAGGACGAGAGGAAATGGCCACAAGTTGTGCCAGAGGAGGTTTAGATTGGATATTAGGAAAAATTTCTTCACCGAAAAGGTTATCAAGCAGTGGAACAGGCTGCCCAGGGAAGTGGTGGAGTCACCATCCCTGGAGGTATTTAAAAGACGAGTCGATGTGGTGCTTAGAGATACTGTTTAAGGATGTTGTTTAGTGGTTGACTTGATAGCATTAAATTAATGGCTGGACTCGATGTTCTTAAAGGTCCTTTACAACCAAGATAATTCTGTGTTTCTGTGGTATACATGGATACAGAGATACATATAGATACAATCATTCCATTATGAGATATCAAGCTCCAGACAAGTATCTACAATTAAAGCTCTCAGACACTTTTGACAGTATTAATACTGTTATCTAGAGAATATCAAATAATAGTAGTTGAACACAACATTCAGAAAATTTTAGTTTTGTGATGCATGCAATAACCATTCCCAGTATTTCAAAATCAATTCAATAGGTGAAAATACTAAATAAGTATCAGAAGTGAATAAAAAAAATCTACAGGCAATATAGAGTACCTACTTTTGCTATTAGCTTCTGAAATCACTGAAGGAATCAATACATGTATTTGATGCTTGCTTTCCCATTAATAAAGTCCTGTTGTATTAGTCCTGATACTCCTATCCATCACTATTTTCTATTCTGGTAAATTATATTTTGTCTACCTAACCTCTCCTTCAGTTTTAATTGAATGAACATCAAACTGCATGTAATACTCCTGTAAGCAGTTAAAGCATTACTATTCTTCCACCCAAGTACTGAAATAATTTCAGTAATGGATAGAATACTTCTTGTTTATAAGGTCTAATGCTAGGGAAATACTTGCAAGTTCTTGTGAATAAAGTTTCATGCAAGATGTTATCTGATAAACAAGTAGTAAAAGTAATTTAAAAATTGTGAGAAAAAAAATTGCATTATTAGTGTCACTTTTTGATTATATTTTTACTCCAGGTTATGGGATCACTCATTCTTTTGCTCTTTGCAATTTACTGACTTCCCTTAACAACACTGCTACCACTTAATACTGGATGTATGATTTAAATAAACTATTTGAGAAGTGAGTTATGACTTCCCAGGTCTTATCTAAATCTTATTGAAATTGAAAAGCTGTGGATAAGACCCATATGAAAAAGATTTGTGGAAGTGAGTGTCAAATTTTTCATTTTTCATCTTGAGGCTGGCACAAATTGATTTCATTAGAAAGGATTTTTTTAGATTTTCTGAAAAAGACATTCTAATTCTTATAGCAGTTTTTAATTGTAGGCAGAGAGTTCAAATTATATGTTACTATAAATAACAGTCCGAAGGTAGAATGAAAAAAAAAGAAAAAAACCCTTTTTTTACCTAACTCTGTAGAAATGTATTGTATTTTCAATGTGCCTTTAGAAATAGAACAGAAGGTTCATTTACTGTGCTTCATGTATATGTTATAGCATCAGTTTTTCATAATTTCATGCAGTCTCCATCAGAACGAATGGATAGTTGATTCCTGCCAGAAAATTTAGACATGTTGGACAGATTTAGCTGAATATATTCATCATCTGGCAGTGAAGTGATAAGTTGTATTTCTATTTAGTGTAGGTGTAATTAAGCTTTAAAGTTAACTTTAAAGTTAACACCTAATTAAAATAAGTGGACAACATTTACACCTCTCTTCCTAATTTTGCAGTATTTTGGGCTGCTGACTGAATGACTGATATATATTGAGGAATCTAGTTTTAAATACAAAGAGCTAGAAATAAAAAATAACACCTTGAAGTCAATGAGCGTATTCTTGAGACCCACCCTTGGTCAGTCTTTATTCATATTCATGTCAATGTGACTTACATCATTTACAATAAGATGTATTTATCCAAAGAATATTAAACATTTTAGGTTTTTAGTTTTATCCCCTGCAGCAAAGGGGGACACAGTTTCAAACTGCAGTAGGAAAGGAATCATAGAATCACGGAATGTTTTACGTTGGAAGGGACTTTAAGGATCATCTAGTTCCAACACCCCTGCCACAGGCAGGGACACCTTTCCTCTAGACCAGGTTGCTCAAAGCCCCAACCAATCTGTCCTTAAACACTGCCAGGGAGGGCACATCCACAGCTTCTCTGGGCAATCTGTTTCAGTGTCTCACTACCCTCACAGGAAAGAATTTCTTCCTAATATCTAATCTAAATCTACCCTCTTTCAGTTTAAAACCATTCCCCCTCGTCCTGTCACTACATGCCCTTGTAAAAAGTCCCTCTCCAGCTTTCCTGTAGGCCCCATTCAGGTACTGGAAGGCTGCTAGAAGGTCTCCCTGGTGTCTTCTCTTCTCCAGGCTGAACAGCGCCAACTCTCTCAGCCTGTATGCATAGGAGAGGTTCTCCAGCCCTCTCATCATCTTTGTGCCTTTCTCTGGACTCACTCCAGCAGCTCCATGTCCTTCTTATGTTGGAGGCCCCAGAGCTGGATGCAGTACTCCAGGTGGGGTCTCATGAGAGTGGAGTAGAGGGGCAGAATCACCTACCTCGACCTGCTGGCCACGCTTCTTTTGATGCAGCCCAGGATACGACTGGCCTTCTGGGCTGCAAGCACACATTGCAGGCTCATGTGGAGCTTCTTGTCAACCATCACCCCCAAGTCCTTCTCCTCAGGGCTGGTCTCAATCCATTCTCCGCCCAGCCTGTGTTTGTGCTTGGGATTGCCCCAACCCACGTGCAGACATTGCACTTGGCCTTGTTGAACTTCATGCGGTTTGCACAGGCCCAGCTTCCAAGCCTGTCCTGTCCCACTGGACGGCATCCCTTCCCTCCAGCGTGTCGACCGTACCACACAGCTTGGTGCCATTGGCAGACTTACTGAGGGCACACTCAATCCCACTGTCCATGCTGCCGACAAAGATGTTAAACAGGACCGACCCCAGTACTGACCCCTGAGGAACGCCAGTCATCACTGGTGTCCACTTGGACATCGAGCCGTTGATTGTAACTCTTTGAGTGCGACCATCCAGCCAATTCCTTATCCACCAAGTGGTCCATCTGTCAAGTCCATGTCTCTCCAATTTAGAGACAAGGATGTAATGTGGGACATTATCAAATGCTTCGCACAAGTCCAGAAGAAGAAGAAAGATCTTAATATGAAGTAACCTGTGACTGTGGCAGGCCTTGGAACCTAAACACCATACTTGACTTTGGAATTTTTTTAACTTAAAATGTTTGACTAGTAGTTTTTGTTTAAGTATGAATAATAATAGTCATCATTTAACAAAATGAATGTGTTATTTGGAGACTACCACTGCCACTTCTGAATGAATGCATATCTCTCGTGTAACTCAAGAAGTAGTTGTGTTGTCATAGAGCAGTGAAGCACCATAATCTTGATAAACTATTTGTTTGGGTTTTTTTCCTACAAATGCCTGAAGGTTTCATTCCTGAGATTACAAAATGGTCATAATTTTGAGATCCAGGATTACTGTGACAGTGCTGTTATAAAGGTTGTGTGCTAAGATGTTGGAAGAAAAGAGATCTGAAAGAAAATAAAAATTGCCAGAAATGCTGTCCACCACAGTATTATAAAATAAAAGTTAAGTTTAAGCAGAGAGGTTAAAAAAAACTCAAGAAGAAATGCAACTTAATACATGATAAATTCTGTTATATAGTAGTTGGTCAGCATTGTGTCAGTGTCTGTTTATAGGGTGAAAATTGAGGAACTTGGAGATACTGGAATGACAAGAAATACATAAAGGAACCACAGGAAAGGGGAGATTCCAATAGCTTAATAACACTACTGGAAAAATGCCAGAGATGGATTTATAAACCTTCTATCTACAGGCTGAAGGAATTATTCCAAGGAGCCTTAGGTAGCAATGTATGTATTGGGTCGTATTTAACTATGTGATTTTCTTGTGGGTAAATGTTTTCATGAGCTCTATTTATGTTTTACAAGTAAAGTAAATGTATGAGGGCAGTATAATTTATTTTCTAATGAGGGATCAAGTAGTTTATTTCTATTGTACATGTTATTACAGTGACTGTAACATGCTGTGGGAGAGCTGCATGATGAGCAGTCACATCTTGCTAACACATCTTAGATGATAAACAGATGGAGACTATGGAGGCATTCCATGTTAGGACATGCAGGACAAACTATTTCACAAACATAATTAGCATAAATTACTATTTAAAAGCTTTGGGTTTTTTTTTTAATAGCCTCCTCCTCTGCCCCTTAACAGCCATGACCTTGGCAGCTTGAGTCTTCAAGAGCAGATAGAATTATGATGGGTGGATGAAGCTCTACAGGGTTAGAAGTTTACTTTGGAGAAGTACCAAGAAGTTTGAATACTAATCTCAGATTTATCCAAACTAATCCTTGGAGGTCTCTCTCCTTCCTCTTCCACATCTTTCCTCCTCCCAGCCTCAAGACTGACTATGTCTTTTTTTCATGTGTCATGCTTGCACTGACACTGTTCTTTCACACTCCTCTTGTAAAATTCACATCTGGTATTGCTTTATGCTTCCTGTTATTTTACAATCACATATAGTGGGATCTCCCTGAGTCAGGGATTTCTCAACAAGATTTAGCTGCTTGCCCTAGTGAAGTCTCAAGTCTGGTGAGATTTGAAACGGCAAAAAGTGAAACAGAATTGTCAGGGCCATTAACTGAATTTGATATAAATTTTCTGTACAATTTAAGGACAAAAAAGGGACCATGAGACTTCTAGTCTGATCCCCTATGTAAAGTAAGCAACAGATTTTTAACTCCCTATTGCTGAATTGAACCCAATAACTTGAGTTCGACTGAAGTACATTTTCCAGCAAAGCATCCTATCTTCATCTAAATACAGCAAGAGATGAAGCTACTTCCCTCCTCCTCACTGATAACTATTCGTGCTTTTTTTTTTAATTTGAATTTGTCCCTATTCAGTCTCTAAACATTCATCTTTAGCCTTTCTTTACAGATCCTTTAGAAGCCTACTCTTTCTCCCCATGAAGGCATTTCCATACAGTTATAAAGTATCCCTGATCTTTTTTTCCTTTTTTTTTTTTTTTAATCTAAGCAAAGAGCTGTTTAAATGTCTCATGTTTGAGACTTTTTCTACAGACCTTGAATCATTTTTATTCTGCACCCTTTCAAAGTTTTCAGTAATCTTCTGAAAATGCAGACTGGAACAATAAAAAATAAAATTGTCTAATAATCCTACTCAGTATTCTGCCTTTATATTTCAAGAGATCAGACTGTCTCTTTTTACCATGGTATTTAGCTAGAGGCTCATATTGAATTACTTGTCAATGGTGAACACTTTGGTTTATAACAACAGTTTATGATACTTTAGAAATGGGGCCCGAACTTGGTGAAGTCTTGAGATGGAACTGTATTCACCTTTCTCCTTCCCCTAACAACAGAAAACTCAGAACCATGAGTGTAAAAAAAAGCACACATGTAAATGAAAGGGTCAAAATCCAGTCCATTCTTAGAAGAAAGTTGGAAAAGTCAGGAAAAAAAGAGAGAAGCAAACGTTTCTTCTCTTTTGCTCTCCCGTAAAAATGTGTATGTCCATCTTTAACAGGACATAAACTATGCAGCAAACTGGATAGTTTGCAGCATAGTTTGACCAACCTTAACTTTTCTAACATCTGGTCTGATGGAAGTTCCTCATTCGTGCAAAAAATATAGATGTGACTTTGGCTGTATTGAAACTTACATTATTTGAATCGGTTCAGTCATCAAGTGATACAGATCACTTCCCATGACTGCTTGTCTTCATTATTTACCACTGTGCCAATCTTTGTGTCATTCCATAAATTTTATCAGCTCTGATTTTATCTTTGCTTCTCAGACAATTGATAAGTATTGAAGGGTGTCAAGCCTAATATGAACACCTACTGCAACTCTTAGAAGCAGCCTCAGTTGATTAGGATTCCCCATGGACTACTGCTTACCAAAATGTCAGCCTATTCTAAACCCATTTAATTTCAATTTGCCTTGATGAAAGTGTACTGTGTTGGGAGGCAAACACTACGAGATATATTCAGATAATTTCTAGATACACTTAGCGTTCGGGAAAGTGAGGGGCTAACTGTGTGGCTGAAAACATAGTGAAAGTGTCATGGGCTGGATATTCTTCTGGATTTGTCTTGATCTGAGACAGCATTGGTAGGCTGATCCTAAACCAGTGTCACCAATATGTCATGGAGACACAACATGAAATATCATGGGTCACAATACATACCTTCAGCCTGTATAAAGCAGAAGAAACCAGTGATTCAACTCTCACAGATGACCTAGAATAGAACGTATGTTCTGCTTTTCAGTAGTAAGGATAACATTTTAATAACCAAGTGTTCTCACAACATCTCATCTAAACAAGTCATAATAAATGCAAAGATTATTTTTTTTTCAGCTGAAGTATTTAAAAGAATTACCAAATAAAAGGGAGAATGCAAAATTCTAGGACTGATTGATTACTTGATTAATTACCTGCTTTTGGTTTCCAGGTAAAGATGATATATTGTATAACAAATATCATTACATTGTGTATGAGCTTATTCCTGAAAATTCCTGCGGGGAAAAAAAAAAAAATCATAAAAAGAAGGACATGTTAATAACCAAATAATCTGTTTTCAAATCTCTGGTTTTTTATTTTTTTAATTCTGTTTTGTATTTATAGATTCGGCATTATCTTAACTTTTATTTCAAAAGATCACTTTATTGTTTTAAAATAATTTTGCCATAATAAAAGTTTATGTAAGCCTTATCAAAATGATACTGCCTGTTACAACCTGATGCTCTACGAAGCAAGGTTTTGAGGAAAGTGCAGAATAATTTTTCCAACTGGGGATTTGGTAGTCACAAAGTGATTTGGACTTTGGCCAGAATATTATAGTTAATAGCCCTTCTTTTGCGAAAAGTGTCATGGGATTTTTAATGACAAGCTAGTTAAGAAGGTCTGAATTTTACACCTCTTCCAAAGACAATTTTATGAAACAGGTAAAAGGTTTTATTCACTCTTACTGAAAGAATTTGTACAAACATGGCTCACTGGCACTTCTAAATTATATATAATATTTTTAGAAAAGTAAACAACAAATAATCTTTCAACTTTTCTCTTATCTCTATCCATAAATTCATAAAAATATAGGTATTTATTTAATATGTTGTTTATAAGTATATATTAGCAAGAACCTTGTGTAGTAGTAGACCTGTATACCCTTCTATCATAAAATAGGCACATGGAAACTCACCTTTTGAAAAAATGGATTTGTGATTTTTTTAATATCTGTAAAAATATTTTATTTTTAATGCTATTTAGATAACTAAAATGAAAATTAGATTTATATGCTACAGCTTATGAGCTCATGTGACAGATGAATAGTTTTGTATATGGAGTTGCTGTGGAGTTATGCTTGTGACTATACAACTTCTTTTGTGGCTTGCACTAGGGAGTAAAGCTGCTCCTTTATCCCTGAAATACTCTAAGCAACATCAGTTTTCTCAGCTGTTGCAAAAGGGATCCATATTTAGTCCTTTATGTTTCATTTCCATTCCCTCATCTTTGTAGATTGTCCATAGACTTCCTTCAGGCAATGAATATTGTAGGAAGTAAAGTTATTCCCTCTCCCCTCTTTTTAGTTTCTCTCTGTTTTGCAGTATCCTTTGGTTTACAGAGAAGTTTTGTTTTTATGCATGCTCCCTGCCACTTGAAGGCACTACCTTCTGTTCTTTTCTGTGTAGTTTCTCTTCCTCCCTCTCCTGATTTGTTCTACTTCCCTAGGTGAAGAGCAGAAGTGGAAAAAGCAGGGGTTTCCACTCAGTTATAAGACAGAATGCACTCTGTAAACTGAGCAGAGAAATTTTTCAACCACAGCTACACAGGGCCATCTTTAGAGCTTCAGGTGCCCCAAGCAAGACTAGGTAATTGCGCCCTGGGATGAGGTCAGAGTTGGTTTAACAGAAGGTTTCAGAACGAAAAATGAAAGCTTTTGTATCTCAGTTCAGAGGAAAGACAACCATTAGAAGTACATCTCAGTGTCACATTGTTAGGCAGAGATGTTATTAACATTACTGATGTACATGTGTAGTAAGCCAGAGGCACAAAAATGCTTCCGTGTGGTTAAAATGTACACACTTGGGCAATGCCAGTGGACATTTTACATTTAAAGGGACAGAAGTGAATTTCTGTGGTAGACAAATGAGCTCAAAGAATACTTGCCCCTATCAGTGGCCCTTCCATTTTGGTATCCCATGTGGACACTTGTTTAGAGTTCCCCTAAGGCTGACCCTGCAGCTAGAGTGTGTACAGAACAAGATTGCCTACTGTATGAGAAGGAGGAGCAGAGGGTTCAAGCCCCTAATCAGCAATGACATTTCTGTTTCCTGACACTGCAGAACAAGGAACAAAGGGTCATTGCACGTAGGAAACTCAAACGCAAACCTACCAATTAAGGGAAACGTAGTTAGAAGGAATATTACAAACAAAGACACACAAATACACAGGAAGAACAAAGGCATTTTTAAAGATAAGTGAGGAAAATAATCAAGAACTGATGCTCTGGGGAAGATTTAAAAAACAAAACAAAACAAAACAAATCCACCAAAACCAAAGTAAATCTGCATACACTGAGAAAATAGTTTTAAAGTGTATCAAATACCCTAAAAGAAAGAAAATGAAGCTGCTGGGTATTAGGTTGAACAAATCAGAGATTAGAGATAACATACTACGTGCAAAACTCTGTTATAGATGATGGAGACTAAAGGATGTAAATTTTGCTGAGAATTCACTCTCCAATTTTATTCCTGTCTGACTAGGTAAACAACATGAGAAAGATAAGATCTTTACTCTGAAAACTTAAAATTAATTGAAATTGTGAAAAATTTTAGAACAATTTATAAACATATTCAAATGCACACCTGCAGAATTTAAAAATGAGAAAGAAGGGATAAAGCTTTGGGGTTTTTTGTGTTTTGTTTTTTTTTTTACCTGGTAATCTCTTAATCTCTCCTCCCTTCCTGGACTATTTCAATATACTAATACAAGTGGTTTCTTCTTGTGATTCAAAATGAAAAGAAACATTTGGTCAATTCACTTACACAAACTATTCTTAATGCTTGATAATGGGACAAAGATTATGTAAAACACAACTTGGAGTAGAAAGTCATAGAAACTCACCTGCTGTGGAAATAATTACAAACTTGATTTTATACTTTAGAGATAGTCATCCCATTTGTATTTGTCTTTAAATTTTAATGATGTTACTTTCAAATTTAAAAAGTGAATTTTTTTTTTGCTTTAAAGACATTTTCTACTAGCTTCTTTTAAAAAATCGTGAAAACAATAATTTGAAATAGAAAAAGCATTAGATTTCCAGTGTTTTAATGCTAAGAAGCATCTACACATATATGAAATATATACTTGGAAATCTTGGTGGAATTGACTGAAAATAGAAAAATGTGAATTTTTAGTAATTTGAAATACAAGTTTAAGGGGTTTCATTGTTTCAGTTTGTAATGCTATTCTATATCCTGCATTCAGAGGTATCCTAAAGCCTTTTTGGTTTTAAAGTCTGCCAGGCATACACTGGTGGCAGAATGCAGTCCCACAAGAACAGCGGTAATGTATTTCTTGAGTCTTCTTTTTCACAGTGGGAATAAGGCTTGATACCACAAGCAGAAGATCCAACTCTCTAGATAGGGGAACTATGCCCACGTTATAATACACCTTTCAGAGACCAAATAGAAAAAAAAAATCTTTCATCAAAAATAGATAGGAATTGTTATCAATTCTTCCGATTTATTTCCTGCAGTTGTGTAGAATGCCAGCGGCCTTGTGGGGCATTTTCTGGGGTGAAAATGAGATACAGAAGGAATGAAAACTGGTACAGTAGAGTCACTGAGTTCCTTTCCCTTCTAGGAGACTCCATTATGAGCAGACAACAGAGGTGATTCCACATGTTAACAGGTCATGGTCAGCTAGTTAGACCTGTACCAAGTGTATAGGTTTTGGGCTCTACCTGAGCCCAATCAAGTGCATAATTCAAGTATTTTACTTAATAACAACTACTGATATCTCTAGACAATAATGTCACTCTCTTACTATCATACATGACTGGTATTAATTTTTGTTGTTAGAGGAGTTGGAGATGTCTCACTAAGCAGAACTCTACAGTAAAAAATCAAGAAGATATTTCTCTCATTCATATCCCTTCCCAGATGTTATATTGTTGTCTACTCCCGTGTTAGGAAGAAACATTCAGGGCAGACCAGCTAGAAGAACCCCTGGCTATTGTCCTCCTGACAGTAGACTTCCTGAGAAATTTTTACCTCTTCTTTCGAGTTAGAGTACATATGCGTAATGGCATTACGAAAGCTAAAGATTTAATTAAATGGCATTTTCTTAAAATCTCTATTCATTACTGTGGAGATAAGGAAGCTCTTCCTATTTGTATTGGCCTGAATTTATGTTCCACAATTTACTCCTGCTTTTTGTGTAGACTTTTTTCTGATTAATGACTGAGTATACATAACTTATTATGTTATAGACAACAATTATAGGAAATCCTTTGTTTTTACTTTTGAAGTGAACAATTTCATAAAACATGAAAACATAGTGTTTCCTAATACAAAACCAAAAATTATGTGCATTGACATTACAGAAATTAGCTAGACTTAAAAAAAATAATAAAAAGGAAAAATTAAGTAGTGTTTTCAATGTGGAAATAGTTAAAGCATCTCTGTATTCCTAAAGGGATATATATAATTCTAGATGAGAGAAAAAAAGATTAAATATTTGTAATTTAAATTTAGGTTACACATTTAGGCTGGTATTAATTTCTTAGAGAGGTTAGAAAGGAAAATACCAGCGAGAAAGGAAATAAAATCATTAAAAGACAAGAAATGTTAAAATGCTCTGTTTCTTCGGTTTTCATTAACAGAAACAACTTGCACCTCTAGGGCCTTTTTCATGTAAATTCGTGTCTCAAAAAGCCAAGTCTTTAATTACACATCAGCACTGGAGAAAGCATACCGGAAACGAATGCGGTAGGCCTTGTAAACCAGTGAAAACCTTGTTGCAGGCAAAACATTTGTGAGTCAGAAAATTGTATGTAATTTATTGCCAATAAAAGCAAACTTTTGATCACTGACTTGGGTATTGGGGAAAACAAGAATACCGACGAGTCAAACTCATATATTCTCCCCTTCTCCAGTGTTAATTGCCCTTATATACATGAAGGGTTACACAGAGTTGATGAAAACTCCTCTGGTGAGGAGGTGAGGCGATGAGAGGAGGCTGAGGCAGCTGCAGTTCTTCAGGGACGTGCCTGCCCCAGTGTGGGTGGCCCATGTCTGCAGTCCTTCAGGGTGTCCCTGCTCAAGTGTGTGTCACCTGTGGCAACAGTCCCTCAGGGAGTCCCTGCGCTGGTATGGGTGGCCTGTGGCCCAGTCTCTCAGGGTGTCCCTTGCCCCAGTGTGCGTCACTCGTGGCTGCAGTCCCTCAGGGGAGTTCCTGCCTTGGTGTGAGTGGCTTGCAGCCGCAGTCCCTCAGGGGTGTATGTATGTGACCCTCACCCCCATGCCTAAATGCATCTGCTGAGGGGGCCCGTGGGCTCCTCCAACTGTCCAAAGTTCTGGTGTACTCTGGGGCACTCATGCCAGTGCCAGAGCCATTGGGAACCTGCTGAGGCCGGGACAGAGCAGCCCATGGCCTCCTTCCACACCTGTCACCTTCACAGCCTCCTGTTGCCCAGACCTTGTAACTTAACAGCCATTACAAACTGGTACAACATAAAAGGTGTCGGTATCCATTCTGGCATTAGGCAGTGAGATATGACTGTTTCCAGTAAGACTCTTGTTAATTTTTGTCCATATATGACACAGAATCAGTCTGAACTTCATGTTTTAACAAGGAAATTCCAAATATAAATCCTCATTACTTTTACAGAAGGTTTTAAACACAATATGAAATGAATCCTGCTCCCTCTGCTCTCACGAGTAGTTCAGCTGACATCTATGGTGCCATGTTAAGATTATATTATGCTTTATAATAAAACTGGAGAGTATTTTATCTCTATCTCTAAAACCTTCTTTGTCTTCGAAAAGCCTGGATTTCATCTCATATTTACAAGCAACCAATCAAAAGCTAATTATCATTTGTATCAAGAAGTTTTATTTACACATATTTTTATTATTGATACATATACTTACAGAACTGAGAGTAGACTAGGAAGCATATAATAAGTTTTCAAAAAAAGAATATATAGGGTTCTTGCACACAAGTTTCCTGAATTTTAATCTACTTGTATGTATATGAAATGCTTTTCCCATATTTCAGAACAAATGTAAGTTGAGTCATATTTTTGTCTGGAAGACATTTGTATTTTTTTATGTAATCACCACATCACAGAAAAGTGGGCTATATTCAAGCAGCTGAATACTTCCAGATATTTCTGTTATGAATGTGGTTCCCGTGTTCAGCTACTTGATATATCTATAATTCACCCTGTAGGTAGCTAGCATGACGAGATTTTCTACATACGTTTCATGTCACTAGAGCTTGTGAGAGTGTTCTGGAAGAACATCGCTACACACTTACTGCGGTGACCAACTGCTGTCAGTCACTGCTGGAGATGGGAGGATGGGATGAGTGGATTTTAGGTTCAACCTCTTATGAATACTCTTAGGATTAATGCTGCTTTGCACTGTTTTGCCCAAACAGATTGAGATGCCACAAATTAAATCAAAGATGTCAGGTTTCATTGTAGGGAAGAGAAGTTATCATACACCCACTTTTTTCCCCATCCTGATGAAAAAGGTGCTGAAAAATAAAACAAAAATTAGAACCTAAACTAAAACTCAGTGAAACCAGAGCAATGACTCCAGATTTACCTTGCTTTAGGAACAGAATCAGATATTCTTTCTCTTCTTTCTATAAATAATTTTTAATTAACTCAAGTTCGTCAGTTAAAATGTAATGAATAAATCAAATTAGTACTTTTCATCACATCACTTACAGAAAAGAACTTTCTACAGATAGCTGGTTCCATGAAACTGAAGAAATATTTCTAAAATCAGTAAATGAAAACTTATACAATCTGTCAACATTTGTTAAGAGTTTTCACAACTACTATTTTAATTCAGTACCCCAATAATAGAAAATTCCTGAAATCTTCTCCTTGCTTCCAGAATGGCCTGGAGGTTTTCCATTCTGTTTGCCTTCTAGCCTGTTTTCTTGCAGCTACTCTTTTTTTATTATATCTGCTCTGATATAACTGCTTCTGGAAATTATCCAGTCTGTTCAGATTCATCTTATATCTTACGGAAGCAATGAGTTTGATCTACTTTGTCTTGGAAGGACATCTAACTGACTTTTTCTTCTATTTCCAGTATGTAAGTACATATGGATTCATTGTGGCAGTATGTTTGCTTACTTCTTGAAGAATCCATTTTTATTCAGTCATCCATGAAGTATAGTGACTAGCTTGAATGACAAGTTCACTTTCACAAACTCTATCCAAGCTATGTTTAGTAAATGAATGAAAACCAAACAAAAGAGGAAATTTCAAATGTTTTTCATATATATAACAGAACCAAAAAAACACCCCACCACCAAGCAAAAAAACCCTCCAAACAAAAAAAAAAAAAACACCCTGCCTAATATCACTGAATTTCTGAATAGAATCATCTAGTTCTTCTGTAGGTAACACCTATGTTTTCTTTCCTGGAGATTTTACTTTTAGTATTTTTAAGAAATGTGAGACAGATTTACAGCTCCCTTTTTTTATTTAGACTCTTATTTTTCATATCCCATTACACTTAATGAGATTGGAAACCTCCATTTGAGTCTAGGAGCTATGAAACTGGCTCAGCATACTGCATGCAACGCAAATAACTGGAAATCAAGTGGTGAGAGCAGGAGACACATTAATTATTCATAGAACTAAATGCATTGAAGAGCCCGCATTACAGCTCACAAAGGAGTATCTCTGAGTCCAGTGAGGGGAGGAGTAACTGCCTTCAAATCCAGTTAAATTGCACCTGACACACAAGAGGATGGTTCTCAAAGTGCCTGTGAGAATTTTCAATAAAAGCTAGGGTTTTAAAGAAGTTTCTGGTGCCCAAATCCCAGTGAAAGCCAGTGAGATATGGGAATTTAATTCCCTTTTTCATATCATAGCTCAAATGAGTAGAAAGATCTGACCTACATTATATTTTGAATTTCTACCTATCTACCATTGTTAAGAATTTTATAACATTTACCATTGTATCTACACATGTTGTGACTGAAACCTTCTCAAACTGTAGGGAACTCCAAGACTTTTGGGGAAAGTGCTTGTGTATTTAGTGTGAATGGATACAAAGAAAAGGTCTTCCAATGTAACATGAATAATTTTTATTATTGTATAAGTGAAACCCAGGATGAGCTTATGTATACGGATGGCAATATTAATTTGTATTTTCCTTCTATATTTTGTAAATATTCATCTATAGTTCTCAATATTTTTTCCAGATTTCACTTCAGTAAAAAGTTTCCAAATGGTGCAAAGTGGATTAAAGACTTCTGACATTAGGTCTTCAGTAATCCTCAGAAGCAGGCAAGAGATCTGTGAACCATGTTACTCTAAACAAAAGAAAATATGAATAGGTTTCACTGCAACAATGTTGCATAAATAATCACTACTGATATGTATGGGTTTTTTGATAAGATTCTTCCAGATGAGGGATATTTCATGGTTTCGGCACAAAAAAAGTGTACTAATTTATCTAAAATTTCTCCTTTCCTGAAAGTGTCTAAAAATAAATATTGTATTCTTAGTATCAGTCTATGCCCCAGGTGTATTATTAGCTACTGCTTGTAGGAATGATGTTGCTGCTTGGATAAGCAAAGCCTTTTCAGTATGCATTAATACAAATACATAATAGAATTATAAAGTTTGTTGATACTTCATATGGATTCACTGAACATTACCAAACTTAGAGAAATTATAACCATTCAGTACTACTGTGTTTTGTGTGCCTCCTTTTTCTGAATTAGGCGGAATATCCCATAATTTTCTATCAGTGAAAAACAACATGAGGAATAGAGATATTTTCTTCCTTTTTTTTAATTCTATTTTTGGCTGCAGGAGTGTTTAATAGTCTAGAAATTGCCAAACAACTGCAGTTTGATTCATTTACTTATGATTTTTCAGATGAAAGCGAAGACGTAACTACTGCAGGGAAAATCTACATAGTTTAAACCAAATCAGAATTGAAGTGATTTATTTATTTATTAACAACATATAATTAACTAGCAGTCAGTGAACTATGTATTCAGAGTCAATATTTGTACAATAATGGATAAACTACATCACTAAATACTTAGAAAAAGTTAATAAATATCTGCAGATTTCCAAAAACACTTCTATAACTAATCCCCAAAAGTTCTAATTGTGCATGTACACATGCACACACATGCCCAGAGATATGTGCACCCCCACCCCGTAGGTCTTGGAAGGTGCAGACCCTCCTAATCTCAGCATGAGGGACCCCTGCCTGTACAGCACTGCTGTGGGAGACCCCAGCCCTGTGCCCTAGGCCTGTGTCATTCCTCGTTACTCACGAGGTGACAGCCCTCAGTAAAAGACCCTCATGCACCCAGGGTGCGGGTTCCCAGGGCATACCTATGCTAGCCATGGGCGAGCTGCACGTGGCTGCTGGTAACACCCATGGCAGGGGCATAGGACCACTTCTGGCAGGGTCTTGACTGCTGCTGTCCCCTCCATTATCTCTCCCCACTGTCAGAAATTTTCATGCTTATTTTATACTTTCTTTCAGGCCGAGTCCTTTGTCTCAAACATCTCTTTGAAATTCCCCGGTTACTGTTTCATTTGGCTGATGCTGGTCTTTCTCTTTAATGTGATCAGTTTTGAGCAAAACCACCTCAGACAATTTTGTGTATTCAATCCATGTACACACTGTGTATTCCCCCATCTTTTTGTTAATGAATATTGATAACCAGGCTGTTTGACAAAGATGGGCCATACAAGCAAACCCGTACACACAAAGCTAATTTTTAAGCAGTAATGTACTGTCCTGGACAATAGTTTTCCTAGTCTAATTCAGCCATTGCTCCAAATATCTGTTCTATCTTAATCTGATGTACAATATACTGCACATAGTAATATTCTAGAAGAATGTCAGCACATGTATTAACATAATGACTTTAAGCATTACATTTGACACTGATGTGTACAGTGCAGTTTTTACTCTTACAGGTTGTTTTAAAAAGAAATTCTCCCTTTTCCCATGACTATGAGACTATCTTATATGTATTTTATATACATGCATTATTCCCTTTGTCATAGTTCTGAAGCCTTGTGCAAAGATGACTGCGCAGAACCTCACGCCTATTTTCTTGTTGCTTTGGTGAAGAGAGAGGTAGTAATTTTGCTACATCAGCAAATGGATAAAAGTAAAATAGCATCATATTAAAACAATGGAGACAAAATTCCATGTGACCTCAATCATCCTCTGCTTCTCACTATACACTACATCAGGGAAGGAAGGAAGGAAGTTGGATTACTCACAGTCTGTGAAATCTTGGAAGGGCAGAGTTTGAAGGTTTAGTGTTTTTTTTCACTGCTTCTCATGTCTCTGTACAATAAATAAATTTCTGTGTCCATATGTTATCTAATAGAATTGGACATCAATCTAGGTCCAATCTGGTATTTTATTAAGTATTAATAAAACCTACCCTCTTTTTTAAAAATATTGTACCTTAACTTCTCATGTATATATTCCTACTTATTTACACCCAATAGTGCTTGCCCTTGCTATTTGTCTGTCCTTAGTTATGTCTCAAATTATTGAACAGAACTTGTCAGTGTCAGGACTCCATTACTTAGAACACGTGCTTTGCTTCCTTTTTATTAGTATTGTTTATTTTGCTTTTTCTTCAGGTCTCCTCTTTTTTTTTCTTTTTTTTTTCTTTTTTTTCCAAAACACAGTACATGAGGCAATATATCTAGTGCCATATTAATAATCAAGTAGTTTTCCTTTGGACTGCTTATAAGAAGGTATTTGATAAGGGTCTTTCAACCTGTTTTTCAAAAAATATTGAAAACAAAAGTAGACTCATAATACTTTTATAATATAAAATTTACAAGTTTAATATGTCTAATTCAGAATGGCAACAGTAAATTTTAAATTTACAGTAACTCAATACATTATTCATTTTTTATACCACTGAGAAAGAGATTAAAAAAAAAAAAAGGAAAATTTTACTGACCTAATGGCAATGAGCATACATATTGTGGAACTGGTGGAAGAGAACCTACAATCCTGTTCTATCGTCCTTATGAGAAAAAGGTCATGCAAATTTTGGTGCTGGAAAAATGAAGGAGATGATGGATTCTAAAATAAGGAAATGATGATAAATATATTCTTTTGCATTTGCATTTAACATTTCAATTGATTGGTATTAGCATTAGGTTAAAATATTTATGACACTTGTTCTGGATAAATTTCATCAATATAATTTATTATTTAAGAAGAAGCAAGAATAATCTGCTTCAATGAAGATAATATTGTTATTCATGCTATTCTGATGAATACCAGCTTTAAACAAGATGAGAAAAGTTAAGTCTTCGCATATTCTTGATTTAGAAAACTGTAACAATGTTATGATATTTTAAATATCTTTTAATTTAGAAGAGGACACTCAAAAAAGAGAAGAATTAAAATGTGTAAAAAGAAGGAAGATCAATATGCCCTGCAGACATCACGAGAGTACAGTCTGTCACTGAGTACCACTGTATTGGCACTGGGTCAATCAGATTAGCCCTCAGTGGATTTTACAGTCCTTCAATTGTTTGGAATATCATGGACTGTTCCTTTCAAAGGCTGGGGGAAGAGTGGTTAGAGAGCGGCCCGACGGAAAGAGACTTGGGGGTGCTGATCGACAGCCGGCTAAACATGAGCCAGCAGTGTGCCCAGGTGGCCAAGAAGGCCAGTGGCATCCTGGCCTCTATTAGGAATAGTGTAGCCAGCCGGTCTAGGGAAGTGATCGTCCCTCTGTACTCGGCACTGGTGAGGCCGCACTTTGAATACTGTGTCCAGTTCTGGGCCCCGCACTTCAAGAAAGATGTTGAGGTGTTGGAGCGAGTCCAGAGGAGGGCAACCAAGCTGGTGAAGGGTCTGGAGGGTCTGGCCTATGAGGAACGGCTGAGGGAGCTGGGGTTGTTTAGCCTGGAGAAGAGGAGGCTCAGAGGTGACCTTATTGCAGTCTACAACTACCTGAAGGGAGGTTGTAGTGGTAGTGAAGTGGGAGTCAGCCTTTTCTCCCAGGCAGCTAGTGATAGGACAAGAGGACATAGCCTCAAGTTTTGCCAGGGGACGTTCAGGTTGGACATTAGGAAGAATTTCTTCTCAGAGAGGGTTATTAGACATTGGAATGGGCTGCCCAGGGAGGTGGTGGAGTCACCATCTCTGGATGTGTTTAAGAAAAGACTGGACATGGCACTTAGTGCCATGGTCTAGTTGACGTGGTGGTGTCAGGGCAATCGTTGGACTTGATGATCCCAGAGGTCTCTTCCAACCTGACTGATTCTGTGAAATTTTAAAAACACAGTATTAAAGATGATAATGCACTTCTTTTTACCTTTATGTAATATAGATATTATTCCATTAATGGAACTTAAATGTTACTCTGATAACTCAAATAAAGGAAAAACATCCCAAGAATTTAGAGGTAGCAATTGACTAAAATAAAGATATGTGAGACTTTTCAATAGAAAATTTTATTTATTTGATATTTGAAAGTGTTTTATAATATTGCAGTTATTATTTCCTTAACATCGATGTTTATGAATATAGAAAGAGGACGCAAACCCTAGCTTACAAACTGAAGTTTATCCAAATGAAGGTAGCATATTTCAGATATAAAACACTATGGCCAAGCAAATCTTCACATTTCTTTTTGAATATTACTTTACCCCTGAGTAATTATAAAACAAAGTTTATGAAAGAAATTTGCACTAAAAACTGTTCTGAATACACAGGAGGAGTGAATGTTGTTTGCAATATGCAAACTGTAAAAAGAGAGATGAAGGAGATAATCAGACTTAAAGCCATTTGAGAAAAATTTGTGTGCTAAGCAGGAGTACAGGAAACAGTGGAACTTGAAAATTTGGAACAGATGATATAAAATCAGAGAGTAATTCAGGAGATGACTGTGGAATGGGCAGTACTTTTTTGTGGTACAGACAGAATAGAAAACCATCAAGACTGCAAAAAGTGGCAAAACTTGTCCTCAGCAGACAGTTCAGTGAAAAGCAGGTTTGAAGCCCTGCATGAGAGGAGCATTTTGCAGTTACTGGTCATAATGTCATGAGGAAAGGGATTAAAAAGCTTTAGGAAAAAAAATGAAGGGAATATCATATTGAGATGGTAAGAATGGCAAATGAGAAATTGTTATGAACTCACTGGGAGTTACGTAAAACAAGGACTGGAGAAAAGTTAAGAACAGCCAAACCATCTGGGAATCATGAACACGGAACCCAGAAAAGAATAGTTTAGTGATGACACTAGAGAGCAAAAAGAGCATAGTGCAAAGAGATATAGCAAAAAGAGAAACAACAGAAGTACTCCCAAAATTGAAATTAAACTACTAGTTTCTTGGTTAGATGGGAAGAAGTTAGCACAAACATGAGATTCTGGAGAATAAACATGAAATAAAGGAACTGTACAGAAGCAACATTATCCAAAACAATAGGGGCTTTTTAAACTTAAGCTACAAACAATGTAGGTAATATGGAGAGAGCAAATCAACTGCAAGGAATCAAACACAGAGAAATAAATGTAAGAATGCAGAGCTTAACAGTAGTTAAAAGTGAAGAATAAAATCAGAGAGAATATAGTCAGAAAATAAGACCGCAATAAAAAGCTGAAGAAAACTTTTGACAGAGAAAGTATAAGGCAATTTCTGAGAGGGTATGTTTAAGAAGTTTGGTTTAATGGCTGGTACAGAGCATCAGGGTGATACATATATGAGGAAAGATGTGGAAAAAAGTGATTGTTGGATAATTTTTAATAAAAGATGTGACATATCCATCGTGATATGTTCCTTATGGGAACTGAATGTAGAAAAAAGACCAAATTACTTCCTGTCCATTGTGAAGGAAGGCAGATTGTCGTGGCCTTTTAAATAGAAGCAGAGCAAGAATTGGATTAAAAGAAGCAAGAGCAAGGTTGGCGTCTGGGATTAGGGGGCTGCATTAGGACTACCTCAAGGTACTGTCATTGAAAGAATTGCCAAAAGAGGAAGTATCTTTTTAGAAGAAGGTGGCTATTAAGTAAAATAATATTTAAAAGCCAGACTAACGTTTCCTATGAACTTTTACAATTCTTTTGACACTGAGACATATTTTTCAAAGCCTGTTCCAACTTCATAGGTTTTAAAGCTCGCTGAAGTGTTCAGTAGTTTTTGTCCACTTTGTTTTTCTCTAATCTTTATATGACAGTCTCCATACTTTTCCCATTGCATGAACATTGCAATTGGGTCTATGAAGATTTGTACTGACCTCATTGTGTCATCAGCTTGACATTATAATTTCATCTCCAGAGAAACATTGAAACACTTTTCATCATAATTTGATATTGTAAATGTGGTGACCATAGACAGTAATAAAAATTCCTTGCAATTGCATTTTGAAATCATAATGTAATCTCCATAGTCTTTGCTTGACATTGTGATGAGATTGTGGCAATGCTAACTTTGTATGAATGAAGCTGCGGCTATAGAATGAAAAATTTAAAGTACAGTTTTGCGCATAGTAAGAAAACGGTTATAAATATATATATTTTATCACAATTAATTTTTTTTAAAAATTAGAACATTCTCTATCCATCTGAGGAGTGGATATCTGGAACAGTCCCTTAAGTGGGGAGATGAGAAGACTAATCACTTTTCAGATACAGCTTTATCAACTCATGCAAGAGAACATATAGAATAGTTTGTGCCGTAACAGAGGCTTGGAATCTGTGACTGGAAAGTTCTTACCAGTTCCATTAGTCCTTGAGTAGTATAGGAGAAGGAGCCAAACATAATATGTTTATAAAAGAACTTTTCTATCTGGAAGCCAAATAATTTTTAATTTTAAACACATCACTGAAAGTGTCATGCATATTTCTTACAACATGGATCTCGTGTACATCAACTGTGGTGTGAAAAAGAAGGTGCAGGCCTATTTGATTCTTTACCTTCAGTTTTGGAGTTCTTAGATGTAGTGACAGACTGCTTTAAACAGGGACTTTGATATCCTAAATTACTCATTAGTCTAATATAAACTGGAATGACATTTTTTAAAAGTCAAAACATTGCTGATTTTTGTGGAATCTGAATTGATGACCTCCTGGTAAAATACGTTTATCTTATGATTAGACCTTTGAGACACTATATCACTTGTAACCTTTACTTAAAGTATTTTCTTACAGATGTCCTTCTGATTTTTGCAATATAGGCAGCAGAAAATATTTAAAAAGAAATAAAAGATACTATCTCAAGATTATAACTGTGGTACTAGGCAGACTGACACCTTAGAGTTTTGATCTTCTTTGTCTATGGACAAAAATATACCTCTTTGCTAAAGTTTAATTGCTGGAACTTGAATAAGGTATAGATATAACTCCCTATCTTTCACAACCTATCATTTTTTGTATGTTTACTTCACTTGACTGTTTCTCTTGAAGAGGTACTGTTTGGGTCCTCTTCTCTTAGCAGTGAATAGATAATATATGTTAAGTGTGCGCTGTGAGCAGGTAGATGATCTGCTCGACCGAGCGGCACAGCTGCAAAGCCAGGTTGAAAGGCTTCAAGCCGAAGCAGAAAGGCTTAGGAGCATTCGGGAGGCTGAAATGGTGATAGACTGGTGGAGCCAGGCTTTGCCCTCCTTGCAACAAAAATGGGTGCACCTGCCGGAGAGCTCCCAGGATCGAGGGACACCTGTACTCTGCCCCTCTCAGGTGGAAAACAATAACTTAGAGGAGAGGAGTGAGTGGAGGCAAGTCTATGGCTGTGGCAAAAGGCTAGTGCCCTCCTTGCCTACCTTGCCTCCACAGGTGCCTCTGAGCAATAGATATGAAGCCCTAGTGGAATACAGCCGGTCCAATGGGGATGTGGTGGAGAGGCAACCTATATCAGAGGTCCCACCACAGTCAGAAAAACCTGACAGGTGTATAGCTACCTCCTCCACAAGGAAGAAGAGAAGAGTTTTAGTGGTTGGAGACTCCTTCCTAAAGGGATCTGAGGGCCCAATATGCAGAGCTGACCCCCATCACAGGGAGGTCTGCAGCCTGCCTGGAGCCCGAATCAGGGATATCACCAGGAAACTCCCCAACCTGGTGAAGGCCACAGACTACTACCCCCTGCTGATCTTCCAGACAGGTGCGGAAGAAGCTGCATCCCGTAGTCTGAGGGGGATGAAGAAAGAGTACAAGGCCCTAGGACGGTTGGTGAAAGAGTCTGAGGCACAAGTCGTTTTCTCCTCCCTCCTTCCATTTTCAGGTGATGACGTGGGATGGAATAGTAGGATTCTCTCTATTAATGCCTGGCTACGAGACTGGTGCTACAGGCAGGGCTTTGGGTTCTTTGATAATGGCTGGTTTTAGAAGACACCAGGCGTGACCGTAATACATGGGAAAGGTTTATGTCGTAGGGGCAAAAGGGTTCTGGGACAGGAATTAGCAGGGCTCATTCGGAGAGCTTTAAACTAGATTCGAAGGGGGATGGGGTAGTAGCTGGGCTTGCACCACTGGGGCAACGCTCTAGTGTTGAGGTAGACCAGGAGGCCTCCCATCCCCCTGGGGTGAAATCGGTGTGCTCAGCTCGCTCCCTGAAATGCCTGTACACCAATGCACGCAGCATGGGGAACAAACAGGAGGAGTTGGAAATCCGTGTTCGGTCGGGGGGCTATGATTTAGTGGCAATTACAGAGACTTGGTGGGACGCCTCGCATGACTGGAATGTGGTCATGGATGGCTATGTCTTGTTCAGGAAAGACAGGCCGCTAAGGAGAGGTGGTGGAGTTGCTCTTTATGTGAGTGAGCAGCTAGAATGTGTTGAGTTCTGTCCAGGGGTGGATCAGGAGCGAGTGGAGAGTTTGTGGGTGCGAATTAAGGGGCAGGCTGGCAGGGGTGATACCGTTGTGGGTGTCTATTACAGGCCACTGGATCAGGATGAGGAGGGTGATGAGGCCTTCTACAGGCAGCTGAGAGCAGTCTCGCAATTACAGGGCCTGGTTGTTGTGGGGGATTTCAACTACCCTGATATTTGCTGGGAGGCCTACTCAGCCAGCCATCCTCAGTCCAGGAGGTTCCTCCAGTGCATTGATGATAACTTTCTGATGCAAATGGTGGGTGAGCCAACTAGGAGAGGAGCGCTGCTGGATCTTATCCTTACTAACAAGGAGGGTCTGTTTGAAGACGTGAAGGTTGAGGACAGCCTTGGTTGTAGCGACCATGAGATGGTAGAGTTCAGGATGTCATGTGGTAGGAACAGAATAGCTAGCAGAATCACAACCCTGGACTTCAGGAGGGCCAACTTTGGCCTCTTCAAGCAATTGCTAGGGGAAATCCCATGGGACAGGGTACTAGAAGGTAAGGGGGCCCAAGATAGTTGGTTAGCATTCAAGGACTGCTTCTTCCGAGCTCAAGATCAGAGCATCCCAACAGGTAGGAAGTCAAGCAAGGGTAGCAGGAGACCTGCATGGTTAAACAGGGAACTGCTGGGCAAACTCAAGTGGAAGAAGAGGGTGTACAGATCATGGAAGGAGGGGCTGGCCACTTGGGAGGAATATAAGTCTGTTGTCAGAGGATGTAGGGAGGCAACTAGGAAAGCTAAGGCCTCCTTGGAATTAAACCTTGCAAGAGAGGTCAAGGACAACAGAAAGGGCTTCTTCAAATACATTGCAGGTAAAGCCAACACTAGAGGCAATGTAGGCCCACTGATGAATGAGGTGGAGGCCCTGGAGACAGAGGATAAAAAGAAGGCGGAGTTACTGAATGCCTTCTTTGCCTCTGTCTATACTGCTGGAGGCTGTCCTGAGGAGCCCCGGACCACTGCGGCCCCAGAAGAAGTCAGGATAGAGGAGGAATCTGTCTTGGTAGATGAGGGCTGGGTCAGGGACCAATTAAGCAATCTGGATGTCCATAAATCCATGGGCATGAGGGAGCTGGCAGAAGTCATTGCTAGGCCACTCTCCATCATCTTTACTAAGTCGTGGGCAACGGGAGAGGTGCCTGAGGACTGGAGAAAAGCGAATGTCACTCCAGTCTTCCAAAAGGGCAAGAAGGAGGACCCGGGTAACTATAGACTGGTCAGCCTCACCTCCATCCCCGGAAAGGTGATGGAACAACTTGTCCTTGGTGCTGTCTCTAGGCACATCAAGGATAGGGGGATCATTAGGGGCACTCAGCATGGCTTCACCAAGGGGAAGTCATGCTCAACCAACTTGATAGCCTTTTATGAGGACGTAACCTGGTGGATAGATGATGGTAAAGCTGTGGATGTGGTCTATCTCGATTTCGGTAAAGCGTTTGAAACGGTCTCCCACAGCATCCTCGCAGCTAAACTGAGGAAGTGTGGTCTGGATGAGCGGGTAGTGAGGTGGATTGTGAACTGGCTGAAGGAAAGAAGCCAGAGAGTGGTGGTCAATGGGACTGAGTCCAGTTGGAGGTCTGTGTCTAGCGGAGTCCCTCAAGGGTCAGTACTGGGACCAGTACTATTCAATATATTCATTAATGACTTGGATGAGGGAGTAGAGTGCACTGTCAGCAAGTTCGCTGATGACACAAAACTGGGAGGAGTGGCTGACACACTGGAAGGCTGCGCAGCCATTCAGAGAGACCTGGACAGGCTGGAGAGTTGAGCAGGGAGTAATTTAATGAAATATAATAAGGGCAAGTGTAGAGTCCTGCATCTGGGCAAGAACAACCCCATGTATGAGTACAAGTTGGGGGCAGACCTGTTGGAGAGCAGCGTAGGGGAAAGGGACCTGGGGGTCCTAGTGGACAGCAGGATGACCATGAGCCAGCAGTGTGCCCTTGTGGCCAAGAAGGCCAATGGCATCCTGGGGTGGATTAGAAGGGGTGTGGTTAGCAGGTCGAGAGAGGTTCTCCTCCCCCTCTACTCTGCCCTGGTGAGGCTGCATCTGGAATATTGTGTCCAGTTCTGGGCCCCTCAGTTCAAGAAGGACAGGGAACTGCTAGAGAGAGTCCAGCGCAGAGCCACGAAGATGATTAAGGGAGTGGAACATCTCCCTTATGAGGAGAGGCTGAGGGAGCTGGGTCTCTTTAGCTTAGAGAAGAGGAGACTGAGGGGTGACCTCATTAATGTTTATAAATATGGAAAGGGCAAGTGTCATGAGGATGGAGCCAGGCTCTTCTCAGTGACATCCCTTGACAGGACAAGGGGCAATGGGTGCAAGCTGGAGCACAGGAGGTTCCACATAAATATGAGGAAAAACTTCTTTACGGTGAGGGTGACTGAACACTGGAACAGGCTGCCCAGAGAGGTTGTGGAGTGTCCTTCTCTGGAGACATTCAAAACCAGCCTGGACGCGTTCCTGTGTGATATGGTCTAGGCAATCCTGCTCCGGCAGGGGGATTGGACTAGATGATCTTTCGAGGTCCCTTCCAATCCCTAACATTCTGTGATTCTGTGATTCTGTGTAATTCTGTAAAGCTGTGATCAGTTGAGTAAAGCATATGCTTATGACCGTGGAGTTTGAAAGTCTAGTCCTAGCCCTTGAAAGAAATCACTTCAACTTCCTGTGCAGTTTTAGATGGCAAAGCTTGGTTTTAGATGGCAAATCTAGCTTAACTTGCTGTCAGAAACACACAAAACAGCTGGACTCTTTTATTTGGAAGCAGTTTTATAAATTATTAAAAAAAGAGAACTGTTTGTATCAATAGTCAATAGCCATGACCATAGTCTTTTCTTCAATAAGTCACGTAAGGTGTTGTTTTTTATTTCACCTCTATATCTGTGAAACAATCATTTCAGTCCTCTTCCGTGTCTTCCTTATAACCAAGATGATCTTTCGAGGTCCCTTCCAATCCCTAACATTCTGTGATTCTGTGATTCTGTGAAGATAATAGGGCTTTCAAATATCATGGTTATCAAGGCTATGAAGATACCTGATTTCACTCATTTGTTTACAAAGATGTTAACTGAAGAGTATCTTTCTCATGACAACAATATTTACCTCTGTAAGACATTTAAAACATAATAGTGTACAGGATAGGCTTCGAATCTTTCAAAAATAAACTAGAAGAGGATAAATGTATTAAATATATAAAAATGTAAAAGTATTAAATGTTTTTTAAAAACTATTTTGGTGTATAGTTTTGCCATCGAGTTATATTGCTATTAAAAAATCATAAAAAAAGAAAAAATATAAAGTAACAATTGACACTTTTTGAGCAAAAGTGTTTACATTCCATTTTCAGAGGAGGTGAAACTAATTTTCCATATATTCTGTATATGTATAGTAGCTAAACAAAAAAATTTCTTTCCCAAATGACATAAGAATGATTTTTTAAATAAATGCATTTCTGTGAAGAGATTGTGGGGTTTTTACGTTAAAGTGAAATATACTGAGGTTCAAAGCAGAAAGCTGAAATGAGCATAAAGCTGAAATGCTCTGGATGAGTAGTAGAGAATTTGGATTTTCAATATGGAGAGAGAACTTGTCTTCTGAAGAGGAAATGAAAGTTTTTAGAAGAACCGTTTTAGGCCTTAAGATATTACCTGAATATGCCTCATTTCTTCAGGTAGAGTATATAATCTATCCAGACCAATTAAATCAACTGGGCTGACGGGTTTTCTCAAAAGTGATCTGTGCTTTTCCCTAATCCCTTTACTGGGGCATAGCTTCTTCACTAGTGGTCTGACAGGTAGTCTGCAAGAGGAAAGCATTTTTAAATAGCCATTAATTCCAAAATGCTTATCTTCAATGGACAGAGATTCTTTCTGCAGAAAAGGGATTGAAGTCTGCCGGACTGAATGTTTCTACCTCAGGAATCCCCATTACACTGATACTGGGTTGAATCCCTTCATTATTACTTCATAATTGAGATGTGGGCCCAGAAGAGTCCTTGCCAAGACAAATATTTACTTTTTAAAAAAACACGAGTAGCTGCAAATTCTATCTGCCACTTCTGTCTAGACTATAGACCTCAGAGATGAATGGGGGATGTGGTTAGACCTGAACCAAGCAGAAGGGGGAAATTTTATAGGCAAGTAGTATGTCAGCTCTGGAGTATCATCCCTTCTCATGTTATGCAGTGTGCTGACCTTGTTTCAGTAAACTACATACAATTCAACTTCTAAAAATGAAAATTGACAGCTTTTTATCTTGGAAAAATCTTGTAGAGTACCTATGAAATCAGACATGAAGTTGTTTTTACATGATTCCCACATAAGATTATGATAGTTGATAAGGTGCACCATGATCACAGAGAGTCCAGGCAATAATATAATTGCTGTTGCAAGTATTTAATACTGGTATGCTAAGGGATTTTTTTTAAAATGTCCTTTCATTTTCTGTTGGATTTGTTATTTTAGGTTCAAGAATTCTTTTAATAGAGGCTGAGAATCAGTTTACATATGTGATGAAAAAAATATTTATGCCTGTCAGAATTCATATACAGTAAACATATTCAGATTTGGAGATCTCAATTTTCTGACTTTTTAGGATAATACTTTAATTACTTAAATAGTTTAAGACTTAGTTCAGTGCTCATACTGCCTTAATTCAGTACACAAGTAGGGCAATTGATGTGAATCCCAACATCTGGCAATCAGAGTGCTTTAATGAGTTACTTTTTAAAGAAATGTCTGTCTGCCAGAGGGGTCTATAATGCAATTAGACACATTAGCACTTTCTCAGTCATTTGGGGTATTTTTCATGAGAAAATGTGATCGGTGCAAGCTGTAAAGTGTTTGCACTTTTGGAAGATGAAAAGTCATAATACATTTGCATTTCAGCTTTATAAGGAGGATTTTGTTAGAGTGATGTTATGTAATACATTTGTTGCAATTTCTTAGTATCTGTTTGCAAGATGTAAGAATTTAGTCTCAAGTGCTAAACTATCAACAACAGTGTACAGAGTTACAAGCTTCTTCTACCAAAATTTTGGTTTCAGCTACAAACTCAGGAAAAAGATTCTTATTAATAGCATAAACAATTTTGAATATATAAGCTGCTAATGAATTATTTAAAATTAAAGTAAACTATCCACATTTAAAGAAATTACTGAAAACATGGAAACATCTGCATATCATTCTTTATGACCAGTAATATTATTTGGAAAAGATTAAATTATTTTGATTTTTAAAGTCCTTTTTTCAGTTGGTTTTGTTATCTTAGACGTATTTTATTGGATTTGTTAAAGTACTTATGAATTTCATTGTTAAAACACACAAGTAAAAGTTCAGGACTTTTTAATTAAACATATTAATACACAGCAATAGTTTAGCAGTTTCATATTTGTATCCACATCCTAAATCTCCTGAATATTCAGTAGTAGGAGCAAAAAATAATCCTCTTGTTTCACTGGAAATTGTGCTGGCAATAATACTGAAAATTCTGCACTCATGTTGTGGCTTTTGAGAACCTAACTTTTGAGAAAATTAGTTTCAGCGGTTAGGAATGAAATGCTTGCAATAGTAAGTTTAAAGATGTACATTTGTACATTACTACATGCATTTTTTGCATATGTTAATTCGATATGGAGATGTACGTGAGACAAATATGTACAAGCCTACAAATGTGTGAATAAAACTTTTGACCTGCAAGCCAAAAGAAGAAAATTAGGCTTAAAAACTATATTGAATATTTGCATAATGTGACAAGATACAGAAACCTACTTGCAATTATTCCATTAAGAGGCAAAACTATTTTCTTCAGAAATTACATAATTTAAACTTGTGTTACAGAGTACCACAACATTTTAAAATAAATTCAGTTGTGTGAATATAGTGGAAATTTGATTGTAAGTATTTTTTTGCAGTTGGATTTCTGAAATGTTAGGACAGGTTCTAATTGAAACACTGAATTTCATGTGCTTTTTGCCAACAGCCTATTAATATAATTTCTGCTGATTTAAGAATCTCATGTCAAGGCAGTAAGTACGCAATTAGCTTTAGTTTAAGTGATAGCAACATGCTGTAAATAAGATTCTTAATTGTGTTTGCAAGATTAAAATTCAGTCTCATTTGTTTTTTTCCCTTACTTCTTCGGTGGCTTTGTGGTATATTCGCATTGCTACCTCTAAATGAATGTCAACTTGTTTTACCTCGACTGCAGCCAATCGATACTTCATTAGGCTGAATTGTCTTGTGCCCATGCAACCTTGAAGCTGTGGCTTAATTACCACCCGTATTATGCAGTGGCTCAGAGAGCTGTGCTCAGCTGTGTCAGTTTTGGAACAAAAGCCACGCTGTTGCCTGTATTTAGGAAAAATGGACTTTTGAACTAAAGAACTATAATATTTTCTAAGTAAGTTAACAATCCACGATGATAACTTCTTTTATAATATGTATATCAGTTTTCAGTAGGTTTACATTTGAATAGATCTCTGCATATTGCAAAACTTTAAAAGGCAAGAACCTTTGCTTTTCATGTTCAACCCATCGTTGATTTAAGATAATTTTAAATTAATGGTAAAGTAACATTCATCTGAAAGAGAAGACAGGAGAAAGTGCAGTCAAATGGCAATCATGACAAATGACATCTCTTGTCTGAGAGTCATTTTTCCTCACTAGACTGATTTGTCATCCCCCCTTTTGACATTTTTCATCCTGCTATGAAATCACATTGACAGAATAAGATATTTCTACACTTAACAGTGGGCCGTAGAAGATGGTTCTCTGCCTTCATTTATTTTTTTGTATTACATTTAAGGGTTTGTAAAATTTGTAAGCAACTAAAATCTGATGGTTAATTTATTTTGCTTTATAAAATATAAAGTTCACACTGCCCTATAATGGTAAAGTAAATGTTGCTGTTTCATTTGCGTCAGGTCATTATATAACCTAGAGCAAAGCAAACCTCTCCATGAAGAAAATTTTCCACTTGGGAGTACTGTCTTGTTCTAAGTGAGGATTATCAAAGCCAGCTGTAACAATGAGCATAAACTACCTAAATTTAGTATATTGTGTCCATTGCCTTGGACAAGTCTAAGAACCTGTGGGTAGTGTTTTCAATTTCTTACTTCTGAACCAAAAACCATAATGCTCATTCATTACTGAATAGCTTATGTCCATACAAATAGGTATAATTAGCTTTTCCCTCCATATAATGCAAATTATATAGAGGTCACCAGCATTTTCTTTTAAGCTATGAACAAAGATACACTCAAATACAGTCCAGAACTGCAATTCTCAGAGAATGTGTAAATGCCACGGGAAATGTAGTGATTTGTACAAGTGTCACAGACTGTGATTCTTCTTTTTTTGTTTTTTTTTGCTTGTTTTGTTTGGTTGATTCTTTTTGGTTTTGTTTTTATCAAGTGTCTCCTAATTACTCTTCTGTAGACAAAAGCATACATAACAGCTACCCTCTGTGCCTAATACCTTACTGAAGGTGAGGCATTCTGACCACAAAATAGGAAGGCCATTAAGCAAACCATGTTTGGATGTCAGAGCTTTTTAAACATTGCCCTTTAAACTTCTGCAAAAATCCAGTGAAGGAAAATGAAAGAGAGAAAAATCTTTTTTTGATTTGTCTGATTATTGTGCTTTATGAATCAGAGTTGTGGCTAGATATCACTGTCAGTGCAGTGTCTTCCAGAGTTCACATCAGACAATCAACTACTAGTAACATCTAATGCTGTTTCTAATTATCAGCATGTTGAGGATTTTCACACCCTTTATGATATGTAAATGTTACTCGTTATACATTCCTTCTGTGTACAATCTAGTACACATCAGTTGCAGATCAGGCCTATAAAACATACCGGCATTTGTACCAACAGTGTGACCCTGTAACTTCACACCAATATTCATGTATATTCTGTTGTATATTTGCATGTGCTCTCTCTTCTATCATAGCAAAGTATGAACAAAAACTTTCAGTTAATTAATTAGCAAAGCTTGTATAATACATCAGATTTTTTAAGTTGCTATTTTCCATTTTGAATTAAAAGAGGTAGCCGTCTTCTGAATTGATGTTTTTTGCAGACTTCAGCTGGCTCTGTTCTTCTTTGTCTCCCACATGTATCTCCTAATAGATTTCAGGCAAGGTTCAAATCGTCGTCTTGTGAGAGCAAAGTTGACATCTCTGCAGTACTGGTGTCTGTCTTAGGGAATGCAGGCATAAAACATGTAGCCTATAAGAATCCCTCGTACCTATTATGTAGAAATAAAGAAAAAAAAGCTTTCTCCAGTTCCGTGCATCTGAAGTGCCTATCACAGAATCACCAACCTGCTGAAGGTGAACTTGCTTTGGCAGGGGGTTGGACTAGATGATCTCCAGAGGTTCCTTCCAACCCCAACCATTCTGTGATTCTGTGATTCTGTGATTTGAATCTGTATAATGAATTACATCTGTTATAAGAATCTTTTGAGCAACTGGCTTAATATCAAAATGGTTATTATTTACTTGCAAGATTTCAGGAAATGAGCTTCCTACATAACCACAGTGCTGTATAAATTTATACAGCCACAAGCAGTCAGAAATACAATATGTAGTAAGATCGTTTTTCAGTCATGCTTTGTGATGATCTGTCTTTACTCTCATAGCTTCCTCCAGTAGCAGACCAACTTAAAATTTTAAAACTTTTCTCCAATACATTGTAGGTATATTGATAGCACCTGCCATTCATTATAATACTATAAGGGAAAAAGCTTATGCTATAATATGAAGAAACATGATGTTCTATACTGAAGTAATGTGTACATCTCAGCATTAATCCAAGTTCAATCTGGTAGGAGCTAAGAACTTTTTTTTTAATGATTCAATAATTGAAGGTAACTAAGTCCTGTTTACTAGAATATTAAATCACATGGGACATTCATATAACATTAAAGACCAAAAGTGAGTGTTCAGAGACTTGTTAACTAATGTTACTGTCAAGGTAGATTTTTTTTTTTTTAATAGTAAATCAGCTGCATTATATCTTCAAAAACAGTTCCTGAAAAGGTGATGCTATACTGATCAATATTTACCTGGAAAAAATGTACATTCCCAAGGATGAAATAATGAAAGGCTGGATTTATGCATTTTCCTTGACAGAGGACAGAGATTGGTAGTGAGCTTTGAAGACTAAAACACAAGCAGTAAATGGTAAGTTCTCTCTTGATTTAGTGCACAAAGGGCCAAATTGAACTGGAGACAAGTGATCTGCTAAGATTGAATGATACGGGGCAAAATTCACAGTTACTGTCCTTGTTTACTTAATGGAAAAAAGAAGGTGGCCAAAAACTCATATAAATTCTAATAAATTAGCTGTAACTTCTATTGTTTTTCCACATTTCTTTCCTTGCTAATAAGACCAAATAGAACAGTTATGACCCATTTTGCTCTTACTGATCATCTTCCTCATCAGAGACAAGAGTGAATTCCATGAACTACAATTCAACAAAAACGCACGTCACTCTAATGAACGTCAGATGTGGCCTCATGTGATCCCTAGAATGTAAAGGCAGGCTAGCAGGGAGTAAGGAAGATATTTCCTTATATATGCAATCATGATGAGAGAGAGATAAAATATGTTATCTGTCTCAGGGGTAATGTCTGCAATTTAAAATTATTGCTGTGGCAGAAAGAACCTTGCAATTTTTTTAGAGTGGGAGAAAATGTTTTTGAGGAAATAAATAAAGCATTATTTTTGCTTCTTTTCTGAAAAAAAAAGATAAAAGGGAAAGGATGCCATAAGACTTTATAAACACTTGAAGGTTGTTAATAAACTGTAATCTAGAGAAAATGCATAAGAAAGGGTGATTATCCATAAGTGGAAATAAAGCAGATTAGAACTAGAAACATGAACTTTAAAAATACTACTGTAGCAAAACCGAAGCTGTAATTTAAACTAATCCGGGTTATTGGTCTCAAGATATGGTTAACTGTGTGAAAACTAAAAGACAGGCATGTACCTTAGGTGAGACTAAATAATCTTAATGGTTCTTTTTGAGTTTAAGGTATATGAATATATAAATCCAACACTCCACATTAAGTCGGTTAAATACCACACAAGGCCTCACTGTTGGCGATGATAAACTAAACTCACACCCAAGTACATTGAAATATCCTCCTGAATGTCTCACCCTAATCCCTTCTCATTCAAAAAACAAAGTAAAACAAAAAATAATTATCTAATTGCAAGCTGATTTCATTATATAAATCTAGACATTTAAATTTTCATTATGAATTATTTTTATTACTTAACTGGCAGTAAACTACAGAAATAGACAATAGTCAGGAGCAAACATTGAAAGTGGAGACAATATAATAGGGTTATTTCGTCTCACCTGTCAGACAGGAATGTTTTTATTACTGCAAAAAAAGAATGTTGAAGAACTTGTTAAAACATTAGAATTATTCGCTGTACTTTAGAAATCTTGGTAAACCAAAAAACTTTATTCAGCTTTTATGTTAGCTATAGTACATCTTCAGTTAAATCATTGAGCAGATTTGAATGAAAAGTCAACATGTAATTACTAAGTGAAAGAATGCAAATTTTTACCTTTGAAAGCAAAAATATGTTTAAATCATGTAAAACTTTTTAAAATATATAAATAGCATAATTTGCAGAAAAACTTTATAAGGATATTGATAATTTTTTTTCAATATTTATTATAACTTAAATAGGCAGTTTATTCACTGATATTAAAACTCAGTTTAATATAATGTTTGCTGTCATTTTACAGGGCTATTTATTTGTTTTCTTTTAAAAAAGTAGCAATGAAGTGTCTAGCAATTATTATTATATTTATTACTTTATAACATTGCAGTTAGAGAGGGGTGAATAAGGCTGGATATGATAAAAACTCTCATTGTTGCATACAGTTTAAGGCCAGAAGGTTCAATAGATCATCTAATCTGACCTCTTGTATATCACCTGAGAGAAATCCCCAGTGAATCTTAACTCAATCATATACAAACTGTGCACTAAACCTGCTCTTATTTTTAGGGGCTTAACTGAGTAACTTTTATTTAACTATGTAATTATTTCCAATTAACTAATTAATTCTATTCATCTCTAGGACTTCTGGTTCTGTTGTAGCTGGAGGTGGATCCACTGTAAAGGTGGTTCTTTCTGGGTGAAGTCTTATGTTTTAAGACAACTGGAATACGACATTTGTTTCCAGTGCTGGGTCAGGATATGAAGCCACTGTTGAATCTCATTATAAGCACTATTCCAACCAATTTTGATCATATACTATATTTCTTCTTTTTTGAGTCTCAAAGGTAATGGAATCACAGCTCCCATTCCCATGACACATTATGGCAGAAAGGGTATGTGTTTCTGCACATTTGGAATCTATGGATGGACTGTAGAGCCTCCTTCCTTGTGGGATTTTCATAATACACTGAGCCTTTAGTTGAAATTTAGTACCCTCATTAAATTTCATCCATGGCAAAAAAACTTTTCCAGACCAATTTTGCAACCTCTAGTTGTTTGGCATCTTGGCCTTCAGGTGGTGTTAAGCTCCTAAAAAGTCACAAAACAGAAAAGTTTTTGGAATGGACTTCTGGATGTGTTCAGATGAGGAAGTTGAGTATAGTAGCACTTGATACTGAAAAAGACACTAAATGATGAAGTCAGAAAAAATTTAGGGAAAATTGTCTGTCAGAATAGTTTTGTGCGTTTCAAAAACTTTTTTGATGTCCAACTTACCTGAGCAAAATTGCATTGCTCCTGTTTTGTCTGGTTTTGACATGTATGAAAAGGTGTTTGTTACTAATGCTGTTACTCACTGGCTTCTTTTATAGTGTGTTTCATTGTCAATATTTTTCTTCCCTGTTTTTAAACTAGAGTTGAGTGAATATAAACCTAATGGACTACATTCTAAAAATGGAGGGTAAGAAGATTGGCAAGCAGTGTTCAACACATTAATTCTAGGATAATAATGTGTAAGGAAGGAATATGTATATATAGTGACGATTTACCAAAATGAGTAGTACATTTTGTAATTCAGCTTGTCACATGGTGCTAGAGTCAAGAAAATAAGGAAATCATCATTAAGGTCTTTAGGGCTGAATTCTGCTTTTGGTTTAAGCAGCTGGATTTAAGTTACTTATTTATACAGGGGCATTATTAGACAGTTTTTGAGTGGCTTAGTGCATTGAAAACCATAGGGAATAAAACACCTTATGAAATTTGATCATCATGCAGGCAGTACAGTTTTCTGCAAAAAATATGGTAATAGTTAAAAGGTTAGCATACCATGCAGTATCTTGCAAAACAGATTCTGAATTAGAGTGTTAGACTGGAAGAACTGCCTTAGAGAAATAAAGAAAAGGTATACAACACCATGAAGATCATGCTGATTCTCATTCGTTGATGGCAAGCATGTTAGACTCAAGCATTTAAAAAATTATTTTATAAGGAGTAATTTGAATCTTAATTTGTGTATCATCTAGGCATGTTGACACTATTTACTGTAGACATTCAACTTGCTTGTCTAAGCTATGAGCTTTGTCTCCTAAAGTTCTACATAAAGCTGATGGAGAGAGCCATCTCCAGAAGATCAGAATTGGAACCTGTCTTTATACTCTTTAGATCACTTTCTGGATGAGACTTTCTCTTCCATTGACTGTATAGAAAACTTAGATGCCTGCAACAGGTGAAATGATTACACTTGGAAAAGTTAAAATTATTATTGCTGTATACTATACTTTCATCAAGTATGGAAATGATCAGTAATGCTCATACACATTGTTAGATAGGAGAACATGGGTGATGGTCAAAACATGCTGATCTTCAAAATAATTGTACACTATTCAGAAATGAGAATGTAGGAATTGGTTATTTAGGTTGGATAAGCTTGGCTGTTTTGTGAGGTTTCATTTTTAACAGACTAGCACAAAATCAAAATTGAAGTAAGGTTTAATATGAAATTCTAAGTTTAAAATTAAGAAGTGCTACTGGTGGCTGTGGACAACTCCAAAGAAACTTACTTTTATTCTTTTATTCCCTTCAGGAAATAAAATTAATTTCTTTGTCTTGATTTCTAGTGTAATATACCACAAACATACGGTATATAACTTTCATATTCTTCTATCTATCTGACGTTCTTAAAGAGTTTGAAGAGTAGTAGACGTGTTTTAGCATCCAAGTCTAGCTGCCCAAGTCTAGCTGCGCCATGAACGGAAATGCCTCCTTCAAGCTTACTTCTTAAACTTCCTTATCAGGAAAAGTACCTTCTATCCATCCAGTTTACAGATTGAATTCCCCTAAGATTGAATGCACCCCAAGATAGAAAGGCACTTGAGCCCTTACTATGACAAATCCAAAGTACTTGCTGATCGTGCCTCTCTGCATTTTAGATAAAATGGGAAAAATTCTGTACTTCTTTAAAAAATGATTGTGGAGTATCTCTACTAGTACTTTTCTGGTAGCTAGATGATGATAGAAGTGTATGTATCTGTAACTGCCTCAGTAGTATTTTCCATTTCTCTTTATCCCATGGGTGACGAGCTGATGCTTTTAATTCCAGAGTCCCATGGTTGGTCTCTGTAGGTGACCCAAACAGGCTTGCCTTCTTGGTTTGAAAATGCTGCTACCAAGAATCTTGGGCTCATTCACAAATCATTGCAAAATTCAGTGAGAGAGACAGTGTTTTCCCTCTGTGGGCTGCACCTCATAAAATACAACAATGCATTTCCCCATAGAAGTTATTTCCATAGCTGAAGTGTTAACAGGTCTATACTCTGACCCTTGTGGGTACAGCTCACTCAAGAATCACTTAGAAAAATGTGAATAAATTAAGATTAGAACTCAGGAAATGTTTGTGCAATAAATTGGCAACACAAAATATACATATGGGCACATTTACTGTGTACATAATAGTTCTAGTGCTGACTTTTAACACTCCTACTTGATGACAACTGTCTCTTTAAGAGTTTGGCATTGTATAATTTGGGATTGAAGATGATAGAGTCATGTGTGGGAGATGTTGCTTGTTTGTGTGGTAAGTGGAGGACTGTGCTTCTGTAGACTTCAAAAGGTCAGAACTTGATTTAATAAGCTTATCTTCCCAGAAGATTTCTTCTTGAATGTGTAACATGGTTAGAGAACTGCAGAGAGCTGCATGTCTAGAGACATTGCTTATAAGCTTGTGAGACCTTTGGCTGTATCCAGTGCTGTCTTTAAGAGTCATACCTGACTTTGAATAAGACAATATCCTTAAAATGGTCTGTAGGTTTTAGATCACCTCTGCCTTATGCAGTACCACTTATGGAGGTGCAAATCTGGGATTCCTATTTATTCCTTATCCCTTTATGCTCCACTCTGGCTTATCCTTTTATCACTGGTCTAGTAGTGCCCTTGTTGGTTGGCACAAATAATACCTTACAATCCCTCTTCCATTTCTTGCTCACTAGCCACCAGTACCATAGTGTTACTAATATAAATGTCCTTAGCCCCTCTGTATAATTCTGCTTTTGCCACACAGTGATTTTTCAGCCTATGCTGGATACATGACAGCACAAACCATCCTGTTCAGGGTGTTCTTTATGTCTTTCTCAGGCCGTGATACCTCTGAGGCAAGGTGATCGTTGTCCACTGGAATACATTATCCTCAAGTCCTTGGATGACCAATAGTACTTAAAGAATTTTCTGATATGAAGCTCATCTTTGATGTTCTCTGATAAGACACCTATCTTCTTGCTTATTGGTCTCTGGCCACTCTCAGCTTCTATGGCTTCATAGGGAGGATCCTTAATTTTGCCAGTATCATGCCTAATTCAGAGGCATGTGACACTAGCAAAAGATATTTCTTTTTCTGCCTGCTCTAGTAGGCTTCAGAAAACAATCATGGGTGCTCAGACCAGTTACATTGTCTAAATAAGTGATGGCCGCACATTCAGGATTTCTAAATCTTTTTTTCAGTGAGCTCAAAAAGAAACCTTTCCTCCTGAAGCAAGGAACTTCTAGGGCATATGGATAGATATTACCTACAGAAATGGTGAGACTATGAACACTTCTTTATAAAATGCATTCAAATCTAGCAAACTAGTACTTTAAATGTTTTATAGACTTCTGCTGCTTTAGCTGTGGTTTGTGTACTTGGCAAATACTGTGCCTTGCTGCACCCTCTGTAACCTTTGTTGGGTCAGAGGAGAGATCTTTTTATAAAAACTTTATAAACTAATCTAGGAAGCCATTCCAGGACATCTTTGCAACACTTAATGATGGTTTGGGATTCTAGGAGAGAAGACTAGTCAATGAAGACATATTGATATATCCCAGTATAGAAGTGTTAATCATATCTAAATGAAAACATGGCCATCATGCCCATGTGCTTTATTGCCTTACATACTTTCCTCTTGCTTATTCTCATCTTCCTCCGGACTGGTGACCAAGACAATGACTATCTGAACTACCACAGAAACTTCAGAAAAGGGGACTGGAAAAGTGGGCAAAAGGAGGAGAGAAAGCTAGATCTAGTCTGTTTCTACTATGTGGTTAGATCCCAGTGTATATGCCCTGATGTTACACATTCTGCTGGTTCAAAGTCCTCCTTCAAACAGATACGGACATATGAGATGTCAATTACTTTTGATGTGTGGTACCTGGGGACAAAATACATCCGTCTCAGATTAGGTTTGCCTGGAGTGCAATAAACTCTAGTCTGGATCTCAGTTTCCTGTTTCAGTGTGTTCATTGATTTGCAGATGACAGGACAGTTTGAGGAAGTGCTATGCACTTAAGAGGACTCTGCTATAGCTGAAAAAAAGAAAACCCAAAACCTTCAACTTACCCATCATGAACTACTGCTCTTAACTAATTTATGAAACCACTCACATCCCATGTCCTTGGTCTGGAGCAGGGAGAAGCAACTGAAATTAAAGAGAGATACCAAGTATCAAACTCTCGACAGTGCAAGTTTTCAATAACACTTCCAAGATACCTGGATGATTATGAACTGGAGAGGGACTATAAGTGGATTGGGGGATACTCTTGCATATGGTTAAATAGGTAGATATTTTCCTGGGACAAGTCCTGTGACAAGGGACCGGTCCAGGGAGTGTTTTTGTATACCACATTTAAGATTAAGAGTGTGTCAAAAGCAGGTACATCCAGGTATGAGCAGGGAGAAGACCAGAGTTACAACTGGCAGAATCACAAATTTTGCGAACCTTCACAGGAAGGTACATAACTGTGGTGATTAATTTTTTGCATAGTGTATGTCAGTATACCAGAACATGAATTCAATAAAGTGATCCTGCACTGAGACGTATTCTAATAGTAGCCTCCAAAATTTTAATTGCCTCTTAGGCTGGTTGGGGCACGAGTTCTGGTGCCAGCAAGCTGTGTCAACTGAGATGGAGATTAATTCATTAAGTTAGATAGAATACCACACAAAGAACTGAATACCACACAAAGAACTGAGGAAAATCTATCAGCTTAGGCATTCTGACAGCTACCACATCATTTCAGTAGAGACAGTACTGCTACTGTGCTGGAAGTACTGTGGGTCCCACTGGGTTCAGTTATCATTTTGGCATGATGTTAACATGAGGAATTTAAGCCAGAGAAGGGAAATAGTTAGTTTTAGAGCTTATAAGTTAGCTTTACTTGGATAGGTTTTCCTCGGTTAAAAAAAATTGAGCAAATTTCAAAGGCTAACTTCAGTGAGCTATATTAGAGCTTAAAAATATACCTAGGTATCTACTAAGAGCTGTTAACAGTCAAGATACTGCCTGCTCCCCTATAATAGTCAGATAAAACCTAAATATCACTAAGGAAACTGTATTTTATCGAGGGTAGCTCTTATACTATGTGTTTCTCTGCTGAATGGAAAACAAAACCAGGGAATAGTCATTGTTAAAAATTGAAAGTTTTAGAAAGACTTAAGAGAACTGGAGGAAACAGTGATCCTCTTGGTCTAAAGAAAGATTTGGCTACAACTAGAGTATATGAGTCCAAGAGAAAAGGAGATGGAACTTAATAATTTTCTCAGGAAAAGGTTAGCAAAATATAAACAAGATGGTGAAAATAAAACAAAAAATAGAATTTCCTATAGGCTAACTAAAGTATTACTATCTATGAGGAATTCTGTAGCATAAAATGATAAGAACAAAATGTGTTGCTCAAACGATATGTTCAGAAGATTTCATACCACCTAATCAGATTGAAAAAAGAAGGCAGAATGATTAAAGTAAACTAGTTTTAATTGAAAAGTACAAAGTGAATATCTCTATTATTTAACTGTTCTGCTAGCATACAAAAATTCAGACACAAAACATGGAACCAGGGCTTCCATTTTCTGAACAGGTTTGATTTTGGGTTCGGACATGTAAGAGAAAAAGGAAAATATGAAAGGCTGACTATTTCCTAGTTTATAATCAGAATATATAATTTTCTTTCAGAATGTAAATATCAGGAAATGAAAGCAAAGATCATAATGAGGGAAAGTATTATGCAAAGTTTGAAATTGTTTGGCAACAGCTTGTGCAAATCAAAAGATTCCTAAGACCAAGTATGGGCTTATGCCTTTTCCCTGTATGAAGTCCTAAGCACTTCCATGAGGCACTAGATCTATTAATTTTTTCAAAGAAAAATGGAAATTTGATGGTAAACCCTTCGTAACTTGCCAACTAGTTTCAAAAAGTCATTTGAATAGGCCTACATTGAACTCGCTTGAGCCATCAAATCACTTGACTTGTATCATGGCCTAGTGGAGTTAAAAGAAACTAAAAGACTCAAGGAGAAGTATTTAGAGGGAAACTTGACATGCAAAAGAGTTGGAGTAAAACAACTGTGTGGATCCTGACTAAAATTTGTTGTGATCCAGCTATAATGATTCATACTAATAAAAGACTTATCTGTCATTATGGCTATGTGGCTACATAGAATAAACTCAGGATTCATCCCTAAGAGATGGGAAGGCTAATAGTGGAGCTGCACAATGGACAGCAAACATGGATTATTTCTAGGGATGAGCAGTACTGAAAAAAGTCAAGAGTCGTTATAAAAGAAGATATATCTATATACAGATATATAGACTGCTTATGGGTCAGGATTAAAGGGAAGGCAGGGACAGGTGACAATATAGTGGGGGTCTGCTATAGGCTACCCGACCAGGAAGACTGAGAGGATGAGGCCTTCTATAGACAGATAGGAGTAGCTTCACATTCACAAGCTCTCATCCTCATGGGGGACTTCAACCGCCCTGATATCTGTTGGAGGGACAACACAGCTGGGCATAAACAATCCAGGAGATTCCTGGAATGCGTTGATGATAACTTCCTTCTCCAAGTGACAGCGGAGCCAATGAGGAGAGGTGCTATGCTGGACCTTGTTCTCACCAACAAGGAGGGGCTGCTGGGGGATGTGAAGCTCAAGGGCAGCCTTGGCTGCAGTGACCATGGAATGATGGAGTTCATGATCTTTAGGGCAGCAAAGAGGGTGCACATCAAGCTCACTACCCTGGACTTCAGGAGAGTAGACTTTGGCCTCTTCAGGGACCTGCTTGGTAAAGCACCTTGGGATAAAGCCCTGGAGGGAAGAGAGGCCCAAGAAAGCTGGTTAATATTCAAGGATCACCTCCTCCAGGCTCAGAAGCGATGCATCCCGACAAAGAGGAAGGCAGGCAAAAACGCCAGGAGGCCTGCATGGATGAACAAGGAGCTCCTGAATAAACTCAGGCACAAGAAGGAAGCGTACAGAGGGCGGAAGCAAGGGCAGGTAGCCTGGGAGGCATACAGGGAAATTGTCCGAGCTGTCAGGAAGCAGGTTAGGAAAGCTAAAGCCCTGATAGAATTAAATCTGGCCAAGGACATCAAGGACAACAAGAAATGCTTCTATAGGTATGTCAGTGATACAAGGAAGACTAGGGAAAATGTGACCCTCTCTGGAAAGAAACGAGAGACCTGGTTTCCCGGGATATGGAGAAGGCTGAGGTACTCAATGAATTTTTTGCCTCGGTCTTCACTGGCAAGTGCTCTAGCTTCACCACCCAGGTAGCAGAAAGCAAAGGCAGGGACTGGAAGGATGAAGAACTGCACACTGTAGGAGAAGATCTTGTTCGAGACCATGTAGTTGTACAATCTGAACCTCGAACCTGAAGGAGCACAAGTCATAGAATCATAGAATCATAGAATGTTAAGGGTTGGAAGGGACCTCTGGAGATCACCGAGTCCAACCCCCCTGCCAGAGCAGGACCAATCTAGGGCAGGTTACACAGGAGTACATCCAGAGGGGTCTTGAAAGTCTCCAGAGAAGGAGACTCCACAACCTCTCTGGGGAGCTTGTTCCAGTGCTCTGTAATCCTTACAGTAAAGTTCTTCCTCATGCTGAGGTTGAACTTCCTGTGCTCTAGTTTGCATCCATTGCCCCTTGTCCTATCGCAGGGCACAAGTGAAAAGAGGTTGCACCTTTCCTTTTGACACCCAGCCCTCATCTATTTATACACATTAATCAGATCTCCTCTCAGTCTTCTCTTCTCTAGACTAAAAAGCCACAGGTCTCTCAACCTTTCCTCATAAGGCAGGTGTTTTAGTCCCTTAATCATCCTCGTAGCCCTCCGTTGGACTCTCTCCAGTAGATCTCTGTCCCTCTTGAACTGGGGAGCCCAGAAATGAACACAATACTCCAGGTGAGGTCTCACCAGGGTAGAGTAGAGGGGGAGGAGGACCTCCCTCGATCTGCTGGACACAGTCTTCTTAATGCACCCCAGGATACCATTGGCCTTCCTGGCCACAAGGGCACATTGCTGTCCCATGGATAACCTGTTGTCCACCAGGACTCCAAGGTCCTTCTCCAGGGACCTGCTCTCTAGCAGATCGCCTCCTAACCTGTACTGGTGCATTTTATTACTCCTTCCCACGTGCAGGACTCTGCACTTATTCTTGTTGAACCTCATTAGGTTCCTCTTTGCCCAGCTCTCTAGTCTGTCCAAATCACGCTGAATGGCCACACAGCCTTCAGGTGTATCAGCCAAACCTCCCAGCTTCGTATCATCAGCAAACTTGCTCTGAAGACACTCTGTCCCTTCATCAAGGTCGCTGATGAAGCTGTTGAACAGGACTGGACCCAGCACTGATCCTTGGGGGACTCCACTAGTTACAGGTCTCCAGCTGGACTTGGCACCATTGATTACCACTCTCTGGGCTCTATTGTGTAGCCAGTTCTTAATCCATCTCACTGCCTGTTCTTCTACCTCACACTTCCTGAGTTTGCTCACGAGGATGTCATGGGAAACTGTGTCAAACACCTTGCTAAGGTCAAGGTAGATTATATCCACTGGTCTCCCTGCATCTACCCATTCAGTCACAACATCATAGAATGCTGGCAGGTTAGTCAAGCATGATTTCCCCTTGGTAAATCCATGCTGACTACTCCTGATAACCTTCTTCTTTTCCATGTGCTTAGGGATGACCTCCAGAATGAGCCGCTCCATCATTTTTCCAGGGATGGAGGTGAGGCTGACTGGTCTGAAGATTACAAGAGCTGGTCTTAGGATTAAAGACCGAAGCAAAGAAGGTATTCAGCAACTCTGCCTTCTCTGCATCCTCGGTTGTCAGGGCTGCCACCTCATTCAGCAGAGGGCCCACACTTTCCCTGTTCCCCCTTTTGCTACTGATATATTTGAAGAAGTCCTTTTTGTTCTCTTTTGCTTCCTTTGCCAGTTTTAGTTCTAAGAGGGCTTTGGCCTTTCTTGTTGCCTTCCTACACATCCTGACAACTTTCCTATAGTTCTCCCAAGTGACAAGACCCTTCTTCCACGAACTGTAAATTTCTTTCTTCCACGAGATTTCCTTCAGAAGCTCCTTGCTCATCCATGCAGGTCTCATAGCACATCTACCCGATTTTTTACTCAAGGGAACGCACTTATCTTCGGCTTGGAGGAAGTGGTATTTAAAAATTGACCAACTTTCTTGGACTCCTTTGCCCTCCAGAGTCTTAGCCCATGGGATTCCTGCAAGTAGATCTTTGAAGAGTACAAAGTTGGCCCTGCGGAAGTCCAGGGTTGAAATCCTACTTATTGCCCTACTTCTATCTTGTAAAATACTAAACTCCACCATGTCATGATCACTGTCGCCAAGGCTGTTCCCAACCTTAATGTCCCCAACTAGCCCTTCTCTATTCGTTAATACAAGGTCCAGCAGTGCACCTCTTCTCATTGGTTCCTCCAGTACCTGAATTAAAAAGTTATCATCGATGCACTGGAAGAGCCTTTTTGACTGAACACGTCTAGCTGTGTGGGCTTCCCAACAAATATCAGGGTGATTAAAGGCACCCATGAGTACCAAGGAGTGTGTTCTAGAGGCTACCTCCAGTTGTCTGTAGAAGGCCTCATCAACATCTTCTTCTTGGTTTGGTGGTCTATAGTAGACCCCCACAACAGTTTCACTCCCCTTTTCATGTCCCTTAATTCTTACCCACAAGTTTTCAACCTGTTCTACCTCCCCCCCTGGATAGAACTCAATACATTTCAGTTGCTCTCGCACATAAAGAGCAACACCACCGCCTTGCCTTGTTGGTCTGTCTTTCCTAAATAGTACATGGCCATCCATGACATCATTCCAGTCATGGGAGTGGTCCCACCATGTTTCAGTGATAGCAACTATATCATAGTCATGCAATCTAAGACAGATCTCCAACTCCTCCTGTTTATTTCCCATACTCCGTGCATTGGTATATAAGCACTTCAGAGAGGGAGTTCAGCCACCAGTTTTCGCTCTTGCTATCTGACCATTCCTGGCCACTTCCTTGGTTACTAACTTATTAGTGAGTCCTGTGTTATTATTGCCCCATGTACCACCATTATCCACCTCGAGTAGGACAGTAGTCTGAAGGCTGTCCTTAGGCTCATCTCCAGTGAGCCTGGTTTTATCCCCTTCCCCCTTCGAGCCTAGTTTAAAGCCCTTTCAACGAGGCCCGCCAACTCCTGTAGGAGGATCCTTTTTCCGCTTTGAGACAGATGTACTCCATCTGTCACCAGCAGACCAGGTGCCATATAAACTTTCCCATGATCAAAGAACCCAAAATTCTGATGGTGGCACCAGTCTGTGAGCCATGTGTTAATCAGGTGTGTTTTCCACCCTCTTTCAGTGTTTTTCCCTACCTCTTGAGGTATTGATGAAAACACCACTTGCGCACCCGAACCTTCAACTAGTTGCCCCAGTGCCTTGAAGTCCTTTTTGATTGCCTTTAGACTTCTCTCTACAACCTCATCATTACCAACCTGGATAACTAACAAAGGGTAATAATCAGAGGGCTGCACCAAAGCAGTGAGCTTCCTTTTAACATCTCTAACCCCAGCCCCAGGGAGGCAGCAGACTTCCCTGTGGGATGGGTCTGGTCGACAAATGGGCCCCTCTGTTCCCCTCAGAATAGAGTCGCCTACTACAATTACCCTCCTTTTCTTCTTAGTTGAAGAAGTCATAAGATGTGGGGATGAGTGACAAGCCGTGGGCGACTCACTGGATGGATCCTTATCTCCATCTTCATTCACCTGGCCATCAAGTCCCAAAGACCCATACCTATTGTACAATGGCAACTGGGAAGGTGAGGGGGGGCGAGAAGGTTTTCTCTTGCCTCTCTGAGGAGGGACCTCTCTCCATTCCCCCTTGTCTCTTACATCCCTGCCTTTGGCCTGGTGACAGGAGGGAAGGGGGTTCTCCACTTCTTGTAGAGTCTTTTCCTGCTGCCTTTGTCTCAGAGTGTGGCTCCACCAATCTCTCTCGCTTTCACACTCTCTGATCCTTCTCAATCTTTCTACCTCTTCTCTCAGTTCAACCACCTGCCTGAGCAGGTCATTTACTTGATCACACCGCACACAAGCGGCGTCTCTGACTCCCTCTACTTCGAGTGTCAGGCTCAGGCACTCACTGCAGCCAGAGACCTGCACAGCTGCGTGTTTGTGCAGGAGCTCAGTCTGAGTTCCCACCTTCTTCCTCATTGTGTCTCTTGGCCGTGTTGTGACCATGTTCTTCTCTCTGGCCGCGAGGGAACCAACCACTGTTTGCTGCTTCCCACACGCCCTGCTCACACGTCCCTACAGGCTGCTGTTCCTTCTCTCACCTCACCTGCGCTGTGCTGGCAGATCTCTTAGAGCGATCCAGCTCACCTTGTGCCCTGGCAGAGACTCAGCACCCTACCCAACGAGCTGCAAACAGCAGCTCAGCTGTAACTGCCCAACGAGCTGCAAACGGCTGTGGCCCCTCCTCCCTGGGGCACACATAATCACCGTTTGCTCGCCCTATGCCCTGTTCCTCCCTGAGGCTACGTATCACCTGACCAACGGTGGGTAGTGCTGGCTCCACCCAGGCTGTCTATCTCAGCAGCCCGCCCACCAACAGACAGACCCCAGCAAAGGCAAAGGGCTTGTCCAGTCTTCAAAAAAGCCCCAAAAGGAGCTTTTTGTTGGCCCTTTTTGCTGCAGATCCCTTCCCCAGTGCAGTCTTACCTGCCTTGAAACTGGTCTCCGTGGCAATGATGGCAAGTCCGTGGGGCCTGATGAGGTGCATCCGTGGGTCCTGAGGGAACTGGCAGATGAAGTTGCTAAACCGCTATCCATCATTTTTGAGAAGTTGTGGCAGTCTGGGGAAGTTCCCACTGACTGGAAAAGGGGAAACATAACCCCCAGTTTTAAAAAGCGGAAAAAGGAAGATCCAGGGAACTACAGGCCATTCAGTCTCACCTCTGTGCCTGGAAAGATCATGGAGCAGATCCTCCTGAACACTATGCTAAGGCACATGGAAAATAAGGAGGTGATTTGTGACCGCCAACATGGTTTCACTAAGGGCAAATTGTGCCTGACAAGTTTGGTGGTGTTCTACGTTGGGATTACAGTGCTGGTGAATAAGGGAATAGATGACAGCATCTACCTGGATTTGTGCAAAGCATTTGACACTGTACCACACAACATCCTTATCTCTAAATTGGAGAGACATGGACTTGATGGATGGACCACTCGGTGGATAAGGAATTGGCTGGATGATCGCACTCAAAGAGTTATGGTCAACGGCTCAATGTCCAAGTGGACACCAGTGATGACTGGCGTTCCTCAGGGGTCAGTACTGGGGCCAGTCCTGTTTAATGTCTTTGTTGGCAACATGGACAGTGGGATTGAGTGTGCCCTCAGCAAGTCTGCCGATGGCACCAAGCTGTGTGGTACAGTCGACACGCTGGAGGGAAGGGATGCCGTCCAGAGGGACATGGACAGGCTTGAGAGCTGGCCCTTTGTGAACCGCATGAAGTTCAACAAGGCCAATTGCAAAGTTCTGCACGTGGGTTGGAGCAATCCCAAGCACAAATACAGGCTGGGTGGACAGAGAATGGATTGAGACCGGCCCTGAGGAGAAGGACTTGGGGGTGATGGTTGACGAGAAGCTCAACATGAGCCTGCAATGTGTGCTTGCAACCCAGAAGACCAACCGTATCCTGGGCTGCATCAAAAGCAGCATGGCCAGCAGATTGAGGGAGGTGATTCTGCCCCTTTACTCCACTCTTGTGAGACCCCACCTGGAGTACTGCATCCAGCTCTGGGGCCCCCAGCATAAGAAGGACATGGACCTGTTGGAGACAGTCCAGAGGAGGGCCATGTAGATGATGAGAGGGCTGGAGCATGTCTTCTATGAACACCGGCTGAGATAGTTGGGGCTGTTCAGCCTGGAGAAGAGAAGGCTCTGGGGAGACCTTCTAGCAGCCTTCCAGTACCTGAAGGGGGCTTATGCTCACTAACAAGGAGGGTCTGGTTGAAGCAGTGAAGGCTGAGGGCAGCCTTGGTTGTAGTGACCATGAGATAGTGGAGTTCAGGATCTCATGTGGCAGGAACAGAATAGCTAGCAGAATCATAACCCTGGACTTCAGTAGGGCCAACTTTGGCCTTTTCAAGCAATTGCTAGGGGAAAACCCATGGGACAGGGTACTAGAAGGTAAGGGGGCCCAAGATAGTTGGTTAGCATTCAAGGACTGCTTCTTCCGAGCTCAAGATCAGAGCATCCCAACAGGCAGGAAGTCAAGCAAGGGTAGCAGGAGACCTGCATGGTTAAACAAGGAACTGCTGGGCAAACTCAAGTGGAAGAAGAGGGTGTACAGATCATGGAAGGAGGGGCTGGCCACTTGGGAGGAATATAAGTCTGTTGTCAGAGGATGTAGGGAGGCAACTAGGAAATACAATATATTCATTAATGACTTGGATGAGGGAACAGAGTGCACTGTCAGCAAGTTTGCTGATGACACAAAACTGGGAGGAGTGGCTGACACACCGGAAGGCTGCGCAGCCATTGAGAGAGACCTAGACAGCCTGGAGAGTTGGGTGGGGAGAAATTTAATGAAATATAACAAGGGCAAGTGTAGAGTCCTGCATCTGGGCAAGAACAACCCCATGTACCAGTACAAGTTGGGGGCAGACCTGTTGGAGACCAGTGTAGGGGAAAGGGACCTGGGGGTCCTAGTGGACAGCAGGATGACCAGGAGCCAGCAGTGTGCCCTTGTGGCCAAGAAGGCCAATGGCATCCTGGGGTGGATTAGAAGGGGTGTGGTTAGTAGGTCAAGAGAGGTTCTCCTCCCCCTCTACTCTGCCCTGGTGAGGCCGCATCTGGAATATTGTGTCCAGTTCTGGGCCCCTCAGTTCAAGAAGGACAGGGAACTGCTAGAGAGAGTCCAGCGCAGAGCCACGAAGATGATTAAGGGAGTGGAACATCTCCCTTATGAGGAGAGGCTGAGGGAGCTGGGTCTCTTTAGCTTGGAGGAGACTGAGGGGTGACCTCATTAATGTTTATAAATATGGAAAGGGCAAGTGTCATGAGGATGGAGCCAGGCTCTTCTCAGTGACATCCCTTGACAGGACAAGGGGCAATGGGTGCAAGCTGGAACACAGGAGGTTCCACTTAAATTTGAGGAAAAACTTCTTTACTGTAAGGGTGACTGAACACTGGAACAGGCTGCCCAGAGAGGTTGTGGAGTCTCCTTCTCTGGAGACATTCAAAACCCGCCTGGACGCGTTCCTGTGTGATATGGTCTAGGCAATCCTGCCCCGGCAGAGGGATTGGACTAGATGATCTTTCGAGGTCCCTTCCAATCCCTAACATTCTGTGATTCTGTGATACAAGAAAGCAGGAGAGGGACGTTTTACAAGGGCATACAGTGATAGGACGAAGGGTAATGGTTTTGAACTGAAAGAAGGTAGGTTTAGATCAGATATTAGGAAGAAATTCTTTACTATGGGAGTGGTGAGACGCTAGAACAGGTTGCCCAGAGAAGCTGTGGATGCCCCCTCCCTGGCAGTGTTTAAGGCCGGATTGGATGGGGCTTTGAGCAACCTGGTCTAGTGGAAAGGTGTCCTTGCCCATGACAGGAGGGTTGTAACTAGACGATTTTTAAGGTCTCTTCCAACCCAAACCACTCTATAATTCTATGATGATTCTAGGTTTCTATATTCAGACGTTTGAAAGTTAACTTCATGTGCTGGGCAAAACATGTCTCCAAGGAGTGCATGAAGTAGAATCATAGAATCACAGAATCATAGAATGTGAAGTAGGTTAAGCAGAGGATTTACACAAGAATCAACAATTCTCTAAGTAAGAAGTGGTGATGCAGGCCAGTTTTTAAGTGGCTTGGACAGTGAAGTCAAAGGGTATTTGTGAGAGGAGAAACTCTTGGACCTTGTTTAAATTCCTTGAGGACCAATTTAGGCTTCAGATATAGTATGTAGTCACGTGGTCACACAAACTGTTTAATTTACTGCTGGTACAATGAATATTAGATTTTGCTGAGAAAAAACACAGTCAATAAAAAGACAGAGATATCAAATTCAAAGTGCTTTCTTTAGAAAGTATGCAAATATGTGAGTCTGCTGATTTAATGCAGCTAAGGAATACTGGGGTTTATTACTCAAGTTCATTCAAAACTCTAATTCAGTTTTTGAATTACAAGATGTACAAACAAAAAAGCCTGGTAAGTACTGGAAAATCTGGCTATTATAAAACTTAGATGATGGAAGGAATTCAAAGCTTAAGTTTGGTGAAAATGAAGCACTGCAACATTTTCATTATATGGTGAAAAATTAAGTTGCACTAGTAAGAAATGTTTTTTTCTTTTTTGTCATCATCACAAACATGAAGACGATAATGACAAAGAATACATAGTTTAAGAATTTGTTTCATCTTGTGCTAGACCTCAGCATCTCAACTGGTCATCCTAGGATCCCTCTGTAGTCAGTGGAGAGAAGTACAAACTTTTAGGGTGATTTGTCTCACACAGTTTAGACATTTACTATAGGGACAAAATGAATAGCAACACAAAAGTGTCTCTCTCCATTTACAAGACAACCCAGACATAGATGACTGTATTCTCAGATGACATACTTTTTGGGTCCCAGTTCTTCAGTCTCTTGTGCTTATGTCTGTACCATGAACATTGCTTCAGCTCCCGCATGTTCAATGGCATTTCTGCAGTATAAATATGTACACAAGGAGGGCAGAATCAGGTGCTCTCTCAAAATGATGAGATTTTCCTTCTATTTTTTTCCTCATAAATTGTCTAGTAATTTTCTAGTAAAAGTTAAGTATCTAATTTTATATGCAGGACAATTTGAAAGCTATTCTTTGAAGATGAGAATGAAAATTAATGTCGTGGTAAATGTAGTGTACTCACACTGTACTTTATATAGAAGATGTCTGGGAATGCTGAAGGGCTCCCACTCAAAATACAAAACACAAGGTGATGAATTCAACAAAACAAAATAGAAAAGGAAAAATGCTTTCAGTAATTTTCAGCTATCTTACGCATATAAGTCCTTATAGATTTTGTGAAACTCTATAAACTTTGAAACAGAGGCCGCCAGCAATACTAATTTTGGAAGTGCTTGAGCAGAAGTAATTAATATAAATCAAGAATATACATATATATGTGCATAGAGAGAGCCTCAGGAGATGCAGAAGAGTGAAACTGATTTAGTAAATAAATGAAGTATTTCGGTTATTTAAATAAATCAAACCAACTTTACTTTGGGGGAAAGATGTGAGAAAGATAGTAGAAGCACACAAAGAAGTTGAATATAAACTTATTGAGGTATCCCAAATAGAACCCTGACTTTTGATTACCTGTAAGTATAAAACTTGAATAGGAACCTGGAACAATGGTATTGGGCTCAATATGAATATTGCCAAACAGTATGAGATATGTCAAAAGCAAGAGAAAAGAAACTTGAACTCTAGCTGAAAAAGTACTAGGCATTGCAGGAAGATATTTGGGAGTGGTATAGTTTGTTATACATAGTCATTCCCTGGGATATATCGTGAGGGAGAACACTGAAACAACAAATAAGAATTATTTAGGCTGTAAGTTCTTCGTGGCAAACGTTGGTTCTTCTTATCTGTTTGTATAGTACATTGACTTAAAGATGCTTATCTTTGTACACAAATAATAGCAGGAGTTTCTTTACAGAATTATTCTCATATGCACATGCATATATATAAATTCACACACACACACACACACACACACATATAACTGTTTTAAACAGAAAAAAAAAAAATGACTGATGAATTGGACAATTTAGATAGGATTCCAGACTTTACTACCTCCTTACTCACTCACTGTTCCTGAAGGATATGGCATACTCCCTTATTCACTCGCAGTTTCTGCACAATGTAACAAGGCATTTGTGATAAGATAAATATCTCAAAAGGTTAGGAGTTTGGGAATAGATTCAAACTATTCAAATTATGTTGGTCTGTAAAATTGGTTAGAAATCTCATGAGAACAATGTTCTCACATGAGATTTCTGGTATTTTCTTCTCTGAGTCAGATCATAAATACTGCAGGAACAATTTTTTTTCCGGAAGTATTTCTGCAATTCTGTTCTCAGATGGAAACTAGAAGTATAGAGGTGCATGAGAATGAATAATAATGGAAATAAAAAGTTAACCAAACATTTTAGAAAGTTTTTAAAGATCAGGTTTAGTTTTAGTAAAGATTCAGAGACTTCCTATTTTTTTCCAGTGTCACTTGCTCATTGAAAGTAATTCTCATTTTTTATTCATACTTCACGTGTATTGCAGTAGATCGCTAATACTCCATCTATATGTCTATGCTATGAGTTTATTAAGGTTTTAATTATATAACTTTTCATGTTTGGCTTGTGGACCTCTCTTTGTGCCTTTCAGAATGGTTCTATTCAACAGCTTTTGATGTGCTAGGAGCTTAAGGATTGAGTTGCTACTGATGCTGTTTGCCAGCAGCAAAGGGAGCTTGAATATGGCATGACTTTAACTCCTGACCATGGAGACTGATAGGCCATAAGATATTAAGCTCCCGCCAATTTCTATTTTCTCTTTCAAAGATTGCTAACCTCATCTCCCCAGGGTCTGCAACTCCTGCCAGCCTTTAAACCAGCAGGAGTAATATCTGTCTCTAATTCATAATTACTATGGCTCCGTCACAATGAGCCGGATCAAGCATTGTTGGTGCTTGCCTTTATTTAATTAGTGAGTATGTGCATTTGTAGTGGTAAGAAGTACAACTGGGTGGAAATGTAACCTCATTGCTTTAAAGTTGTTTGTCTATTTCTCTTTTTAATTTGTCTTTCAGCTACTGTATCCAAGATATACGGTAGATCATTATCAGTAACATTAATAACATTCAATGCTCTGCATATTTTTCAACAAAATTTGTACTGTGCAAGAAACAAGGATAGCACCTTGTAGAATTGAAATAGACAGTCTGCTCCTGAATTCTTACCTCTTCCCTGTGCCTACCCCCTATTATTAATGTATATTATTACTTCAAGTATGTCAGAAAAAGAGACAAACAGTCAGAGGCCGAAATTTCTCCCTAATTCACTCTGCCTAGCCAGCAAAATGTAACACAAAATTATTCAGGGGACAAATACAATTTTCTGTCATCTCTGCCATACACTGATAACAAAGCTACAGGCTAATATGTTTTGATATTTTTGTCACTCGTTTATCATGTGACCTTTCATGCTATCATTAATACAGCTGAGAGACAGAGCAGATACACTGAAATAAGGGTGTGGAGAAGTCAGATTGCTTCTCTAACAACTAACGGTCAGTCACAGCAATTTATGCTTTTCTTCAGTATAGCACTGACTGAAGAAGAAAAATTGTTATTAAAATTTGATATTACTGTCTAGGCTCTGCCATATAGAATTTGCAACTTTTAGCTATGATGGGAATACTGGGAGGGGGCAGGTTTAATAAATTTCCCTTTGAATTATGATATTAATACAATACAACATGCTTGCTCAGATATTCAAAGGATATACATGGGGAAAAATCATATTCAGGACACTACAACACCGGATATTAGTCATAGTCCAGAATTGTTATATCCAAGAAAAGTATTTTAACAACATGGGTACAATCACCTCTCATTGGCTCAATTAAAACAGTTGGGCTTTTTTTTGTTTACAAAATTCCAGCTACTAATAGTGTCGCATACTATTCAGCAATATTTTCAGGACATCCGAGAAAGTGTAATGTGTCTTTTTTTTATGTGTGTGTATCTTTTATGATAAATGATACCTGGTTTAAATTTGCATTTGGCTTTGCACAATTTCTGACAATGGTCTAGCTTTTTATGTTGCCTGTAGAGTCTGGTTTGTTAAAATTCCAATATAAAACTAATTTATATTTGACATTAATGAGTTAAGAAATGTTTTATACAGTACATCAGAGCTGAGAGAGAACTTTACAGCATTCTAGTAAAAGCAAATTACTTCTGAGTACAACCATTATGTAAAAAAATGAAAAATCTTTCACTAACCTAAGCTACTTGTCCTTTCAAAATCCTGTGATTTTTAATGTTTATATTAAGAAAGGATTGAAAATTAACAAAGCCATTTTTCCTCTTTTACATTCTGTTGGGGGATTGTAATTTAACTCCCTGGAAGACATCTTTTTCCTCACTATGCATGTCTGTGCCAGGTCAGAGTGAATCATTATATTCATTGATAAAACATTATTTAAATAATTTAATTATTTAAAACATTAAATATGCTGCAAACTAATTTATTTAAGAATTAAATAATGTTTTTCTTGAGCATGACTTCTTTGTGGAGTATTTTTTTAAGTGCACTAGAAAATGACCTTTACATGTGAAAGAAAATAAGTAAGGATGAGTTTTAAATAGGAGGATTTTTAAATAGATCCCAGAGAGAGGCTTCTACACCTGAAATGAATCTTTTTGCATTAGATCTGATTGCAAAGTGAAAGTTTAAATTTGTCATTTCAAAGGTAAGGACCAGATTTCTGGAAAGCATATGCGAAAAAATAGTTGAAATTGCCAAAATATCAATTGACTTAAATTTGACTGCTTCTGAGAGGAAATTCACACGTGTTTGCAGAAGTGAACCCCAAATATATTAATGAAAACAGTGGATGTATTGGAACTACTTAGAAATATGATTTGCTGACTTCATTACTTAGTATTTTGTAATAAACAAACCCATAACATGTATTGTTTAACATTTTTAACATGTATATTCAAAAGGACTGCATACTGTATGCATGTAAATGTTTATATATATATATGCATATATGTAAAGTGAATTAATCTGTTTGCATTCTTAGTACCTGTTGTGTGTATGGATAGTAGTGTAGATAAAAAATGAAAAGTCTGTTAAAGTCATGCAAACTTTGGAACACTCTATAGCAATACCTTTATAGGAGGTAAAGGATTTTTACCTTCTAGTATTTCTGTAACATTATGTATTATTAATACATATTAATAAATATTAATAATATTTCTAATTTTTTTGTAATTATTAATAGTGATTTCTGAAGTAATTAATGAGAAAGAATGCAAGCAGGAATAATCCTGCTAATACAAAGTATTCAAAATTGTGGAAACCCATCATAAAGTACTTATTAATGTGGTTAAAAGACACCTGTAAAAATGCTAGTTAAGTACAAAAAATTACTCAGAAATACTTTTCTGTGCTGATGTTATCCATTAAATTAAAAGCATGTTGTATACTATTCATACATA